>NC_081417.1:14404578-15004578 GCF_949786415.1 Peromyscus eremicus | reverse complement strand
GAACTATGCCGTGCCTGGGGCCATGCTGATCTGGGTGGCTGGTGCTGCCACCTGGAGCCATGGAGACATCCGGGCACGTGCTGCTGCCTAGGGCCATGTCTGGGTCTGTGACCCTGCAGAGGCCAGGATCTGGGGTGGTTGTGGGAGCCCATTCTCGGGTTCCTCGTGGCTTTACCCAGCAGGTCCTCATAGAGGATGATTAGACCACGGGCCTGAGTGCAGGTGTCTGAGATGGTCTGCACTTGCCTGTGCTGGGGGAGGAGGTCTTTTGCTCCACCCCTTGGTGTCTCTATAAAAACCCTGGGGCAGAGACAGTCGGGGCCCGTTGGAATAGGTTCCAGGCCCTCTCGAGGCTATCCTTTATTTTCTATCTGTTTATCTCCGCGATATTCTCCGCAATAAATCCTTCTATCTAATATTTCCTGCTGCTCGCACTCAAGAAAACTCTGGGGAACTGTGGGGGTGGTTGGGTAAACACCCCACAGAATGGCGCCTGAACAGGGACCAAAGAAAAAAGAAAAAAAAAGGGACTAAAGAAAAAAAGGGGGGACTAAAAAAGAAGGGGGGACTAAAAGACAAGTGAACAGGGACTAAAGACAAAGTAATAGGGACTAAAGATAAAGGAAAATAATAGTTTTATTACAGAGTTTTTGGCGAAAGTGCTGAGTTCAGCCCTGCCAGTGGATGAGGCATGCCGGTGTTATGGAAAATATATATTTTTTATATATATTATTGAGAGGCAGGGGTTTTATCCTCGAGAGAAAAGGAAAGCGGACTGGAAGGATGTCCGATGCTGCAGCGAAATTCTCTTCTGTCAAAATTTTCTATCTTCTATCCCTTTCTCAATTTCTATCTGTGAAAAATAAGTATAAGGCATAGGGTAATAATATAGTTTAGGAAAAACTTAGAAGTGTAAGATTGTGTAGAAAAAAATAGGCAACTAGACAGAAAAACTCTTCAATTTTCTAACTTTGGGGGCTATGAACGCAAACTGGGAAAAAAATCTTTCTTTGGGCTTTTTGGGTAGTAAAAAAGCTCTTCTTTGAGCTTATGGGGAAGAAAAAGTTTCCTATGGAAGCTTTTGACCTGGGGACAGCTGAAATGCTAAGTCCAAGCGGCAGGAGAAAGTGATTTCTCCCTGAGGCAAAAATGGGGGTGTAAGAAGTCAAAGTTTAAAGTTGAAGTTTTGGGAAAAGTTGGTCTTTCTCTCTTGGGGAAAAACTTTCTCTTAAACTAAAAGCTTTTCTTGGAAAATTTGGGGGAAAATCTAAAAAGCCTTCATCTTTCTCAAAAGCTCTTAAACTTAACTAAAGCCTTTCAAAACTCTCTCAGAAGGACGAAAATTAGAATCACCTGAAGATTAGTATGGGGATCACCTGTGATTAGCTCTAAGGGAAAACAAACTTAAGACAGCAAAACCTCTCCAAGTTCTCTTTCAAGCTTTAAAAATCCTCCCTGCAATGCAGGAAGCAGGGACAAGTTCCTAAAAACCTCTTCTAAGCTCTGTCTCTTCAAGCCAGTAAAAGACAGTGGGTCAGAGTACCCTGAGGGGAAAGCTTGGGAGAGTGTGGGTAAAGAGCTACAGAGAGCCCAAAAGGGCAGGAAACTTTACTGGGAAAAGCAAAAAAGCCAAGCTTTTCAGTTACAGCCGAGCTGAAGCATCAAGGGTTTTGAGTGAGCGTTTCAGAATGAAAAGGTGCTCCTAATCGTCCTAATGCAAAGATCCCCTGAAGCAATGCAAACTGTTAGAATTGTATCCTTGCTTCTGAGCAAAAACCCAGAGGCGACTGGCCAGCGTCTCTGAGTTGGGGTGCATTTCAGGGATACTAGGGTTCCTGCAGTGGTAAACTTCCTGGAGCACAGAGCTGAGGCAGGAAGGTGCAGGACCCAGGGGAAGATTGCCAATGAACAAAACTAAAGCCAGTGGGAATGGCACAGTTGTCCACTTTCCTACAAGTCCCGGGTTGATAGGTCCACAGCTGAAAAAAAAAAGACCTGAGAAAAAAGCTTTTCTATCAGAGAAAGGACCTTTCTGGGAAAACAGTAAAGCTGAACTGTGTCTGAAGCAGTTGTGCTGCTGAGTCAGAACGCTGTCTGGGGAAAGAGCCCAGCCAGGGCAGAACAGAACTAGTAAAGCTTTCTTTTCTGTCAGAGAAAGCATCTCTTTGAGAAAAGCTTTGTTTCAACTAACTCCCGATCAGATGAGGGAGTGTAGCCCTAAGGGGTGATTGCCTCTGGCATAAGCTCTGTCCTTGAGCACTCAGACAGACAAACACAACCCACTGGGGGACTGGGCCAGGTGAAGGCCTAATGAAACAAAATGCCTGTCCTAATGGGAGTTTAGAAATGGCAAAAACCTCCCTTGTTAGATTTTCAGTCTGTACGCAAACCACACAGACCCCGAAAACAAACGGACTAAAGCCCCTACCTTCAGTAGCAGGGAAAGCCGCCACTGTAGTGTCGGAAACTGTTTCTGGGGTAGAGGGGATAAACTGAGACCAAACTGGGAACTGTTTGGGGAAAAAGACTCTAAAGAAACAGAAGGGACCGATTCCTCCCCAGAAAAATATGACCTGAAAAAGCTGCTAGAATTTGAGGCAGATTCGGGGGGGAGAAAAAAAAGGCCCTACTTCCAAGGGCAGCTAGCAGAGGTACAGAGCCGCAGATACTTGAAGCTCTGCATCTGGGGAAAGAACAAGCAAAATGAGATAGATCAGTGGGAGAAAATCTCTCTGAAAGAGCTATGAAAAAACTGTTGTGAATGTTTTTCACTGACTGGCTAAGACAAACACAAGCCCCGAGGAAAGTTGCTATCAGAAATTGCCCACCTCAATGCGCGCTAATGAGGCAGGTGCAGTTCTGATTTGGGGGCCAGTGTCAATTAAAGGAGAGACACCTGTTAAAGCCATCTGAGGAGAGACCAGAAACCTCCCAATGTCCCATAATTGAAAATGTAAAATGCCTGTTCAAATCTCCCGTTGCAAAAGCAAAGAGCTTTGTTCAAACCTCCCGGGCAAGAATTTGTAAGCAAGTCTGGTAAAAGAGAACCAGTTGACTCTCAGACCCGAAAAGAACTATGGGAAATGACTGATATAAGGGAAATGATATAAAGGACTGATTTAAGGGACTGATACTATTATGGACTGATATAAGGGAAATGCATTCTGGGAAAGGTAGTTTTTCTGCTAAAGATGGCGACATTGCCCTGAAACACTTTTGTCAGCTCGAAAATACGTTCATGGTAAACTTTAAAATACAGCTTTTAAAAGAATAAGGAATCTAAGAGTTTTAAGTGTCAGTTCCAATGAAACATTGAAAGGATATGGAACTAGGCACTTCGCGGTTTGGGGGTTGGTAAAATGACTTATTTACCCTAATAGCTGTGCAAAGTTTTAACGGTAGTTGGATGACAGAAAGCTACCTATAAGATCAAACAAGCCACTTTAAAATCCTTAAAGCAAGAGAGAGCAGTTTATACACTGAACGTTGTCTTAGATATGAAGGAAACTTATGCTATCTACAAAAAAAAAGCTGCCATGCTTTGTGGGCCATATTAGAGTTCACTCCAATCTTCCTGGTCCTTTAGCTGAGGGTAATGCGAAATGGAAAGATCCCTGCTCGGGATTGTGGAAGGGTCCCGATCCTGTGTTAATATGGGGTCGAGGACATGTTTGTGTTTTTTCACAAGAGGAGAATGAAGCTCGGTGATTACCGGAGCGTTTCGTAAGGAGCTTGGAACTAAGAAAGGTCAGCTCCAATGATGTTCCTACAATGGAACCAGAATGAAAGTGGCTCAATTAGTGTTTCTGAGGTTTTGTCACTGGTTAATGCAAACAGTGAGGAAATAGAGTTCGGAGCTGTGCCGCTTTTGGCTTTACTAGCTCCTTTGGAAAAATACTTTATATCACCTAATAACTGCGATATTTGGCAAAGAGCTTACAGCAGCTAAATACGGTAATTTCACCGTCAGCGTGAAGGGAAGTTTTTCGGTAGAACAAACCAAGAGTACTGCTGTAATAGAAACATTTGTCTGAATTGAAACACTTAGGGGAACTATTATGAATTTGGGTGAAGGGACAGCCTCTAGTTAAACACCGTCTACCGCTGACAGTGCATCTCTGCTGGGTCCGGAACGGCTGAGAGAACTGGCAACTTTGGAGTGTGGCATCATCCTGGGAAGGTTACCGTCCCCTAGCAACAACTATCACAATTCTATAACAACACTCACTAAATCCCAGTGTTTTATAACAAAGCTGACTATACACTCTAAACGTTAGCAATGATGTACGTACTTCCTGTCTAGTTAAGAATCTTTCTAATAGAGATAGTGATAACAATTAAGAGTAAGAAAAAGATGAAAATAAGATATGTAAGTTTATAAAAATTCTCTTGTTAGATCTGTGTTAAAAAATCTTTAGGTGTTTGCTAAGTTAAATATATGCTAATGGTAGCCCTATATAAGTTTGTAAAATAGATCTATAGATCCTTTAAGAATATAAGCTTGCAAGAAGTATCTAAGGTAGCCTTAAGACATGTAGTGATAAGCTTGTAAGAAAAGATGTTAGCTGTAAATGTAAGTTTAAATAAGAATAAGATGGAATGAATATAAGAAATATATAAGTAATAAGAAATATATTTGCTAAAGTAGTTTTATAGTTTCCTTAAGGAGTATAAATAAGTAGATATTAATACGTTATATGTGAGTTTGTAAAATGTAGATGTTGAATGTGAGTCTAAATGCTTTGCAAGGCAAAAGGTTATATGTGAGTTTGTAAAGTGTAAATGTTAAGTGTGAGTCTATTCTTAATGTATATGGTGAAAGAACCTGAGACATACAGAAGTTAGTGTCCTGGCAGACTGCAAAGCAGGCAGTCTGAGCGGTTTTTCAAAAGCTCCAGAAGCCGCTAAGAAGCTAAGAATGGCGGACGCCAGAACTAGCACAAGGCATCCGCAGCTGAGATTCATGGAAAATCAATGCAACACAGAAAAACCTGAGCTAACATCAAAAACGGTGCGGTTTAGAATACTACTGTACCTAAAAAGGTCTCTGGCTTGAGAATAAGTTCAGAGACGCTTGTTTGAACAAAAATTAACTGCAAAAAGTTTTGGTTGAAAAAGTCTCTTCATATTTTGAAGTGTGAAAGCCTGATACCAGAATTTATTTCTTGTTTGAACTTTTTGAACTTAAAATGAGATAAAACTACAAAAAGATTTTGGTTATGGATTTCTTCATATTTGGAAGACTCATACCAGAATTTATCATTTGAATTTGGGGACTTAAGAAATGAAATGAACAGTAGAGATTTTATTGCAATGGGACAATTTTGAGTTTACTTATAGTAATGACCTAGGAACTGTTTTCTGGAATTGGGTTAAAAATGGAACTGTTTAAATGAAGAAATTTATTATTTCTACCTAGAATCAAGATGCAGTTTTGTGTATGCATATATGCTTTATTAACTGGTGATTCATGAATTGTTTTGTGGAACTGTTTATGTAAAATGGAATTACTTATGGAACTGGTTTGTGTTACAAACGGAACTGTTTAAACAGAAGTTTGGGTTTTCTAACTAGGCTTGAGATTTTGCTTAAATTATAAAGAAAAGGGGGAGAGTTAATATTCCTTAGTCTAATTTCAAAAGTTGTTTGAGTGGATTAATGTCATGTTTTTGTTAGTAAGAAATGCAAATGGGGTATACTAAGAGACTACTTTAAAAGTGTGTAAAGAGTTTTATTAAGAAACTGCTTTTGGATGTTTTGCTAAAAGTTTTCAAAGTGTTCATGGTTAGACTGAAAATATTGCTTTTCAGTATGGGTTTGTAGGAATTGTATAAGTTTGGGTTCCTCTAACTAGGTTTGAGATTTTGTTTAAAAAATTATAAAGAGAAGGAGGAGTTATGAGATTGAATTATGTTTGCAGAAACCTATCGATATTAATGCACCTGGTTTTGTGGAGTTAAGGAAATATTTAAGTTTGATGTGAATACATCGAAGTTTTTCCTATGTTCTGTTAACAAGAAAATTCAAATGATTGAGTTAAAGTTGTAAGACGGAGAAAATTGTTAACTATATATAGCACCATATATGCTAATTCAAATGGTTCTGTTAAGAGTTTGCTTTGAGTTGTAAGATTGAGAGAATTGTGACTATGTATAGCAATATTTATGTTAACCTGTTAATGGTAATGATGAAGCTAAGGAATTCTTTAAGTTTGTAGTCGCCTTAAGAGTTTTTGGCTTAGAAAGGGCTTGAGGCAGCTAAGACTGCTGTAGTCACCTTGGACCTAATTCAAAAGAGAAATGCCATCTATATCATCCTCTACTCCATATTGGGAGGTGTAACAGCTTGGAGATTGCTGTAAGCCATTAATAGTTATTTTTTTATATATTAAGAAAGGGGGACCTGTGGGAGCCCATTCTCGGGTTCCTCGTGGCTTTACCCAGCAGGTCCTCATAGAGGATGATTAGACCACGGGCCTGAGTGCAGGTGTCTGAGATGGTCTGCACTTGCCTGTGCTGGGGGAGGAGGTCTTTTGCTCCACCCCTTGGTGTCTCTATAAAAACCCTGGGGCAGAGACAGTCGGGGCCCGTTGGAATAGGTTCCAGGCCCTCTCGAGGCTATCCTTTATTTTCTATCTGTTTATCTCCGCGATATTCTCCGCAATAAATCCTTCTATCTAATATTTCCTGCTGCTCGCACTCAAGAAAACTCTGGGGAACTGTGGGGGTGGTTGGGTAAACGCCCCACAGGTGGTGTCTGTGGCTCCAGTTGCCACCGAGGGCTCTGCAGATGCCCAGGGTCTGGCCAGCCACCTGGGACCATGTTGAAGCCCAGGGGCCATGCTGCTGCTGGGGCCATGCTGATCTGTGAGGCCTGTGCTGCCTCCAGGCCATGGTGGTGTCTGGGACGAAGCTGCTGCCGAGGGCCATGTCTGGATCTGTGGTTCTGCTGCAGCTGGGGTCTGTGGTGATGTCCATGACTGGTGTTAACACAGGATCATTGGAACCAGGCTGTGCTGAGACAGCTTACCTTCTTCGCTGGCCGAGATGGCTGGTCCTGCCCCTTGCTGGATATTGTAGCATGCAAACTGGCCCCACCCCTCACCATAGGCATGCACCCCACCTAGGAAGCACTCTAAAGCTGACCCTGTGGTCAGGGGATGCAGTTGAGCTGACAGTGAGGGCGTGAGTTCATGAGAGCTGACTCCACCCCCCATCTGCCATGTGTTGGCATGGGTGAGGGAAAGATCCCCCACCCACCCACCCACGCTCACCCATTACCACCTGCAGCAGGTGGGAGAGCTGGCCCTGGGGTCACAAGAGTGAGAGAGCTAACCCTGACCCTCACCTGCTGTAGTGCTTGAGAAAGCAGCCTCGGCTTCAGATCTGTACAGCACACCCCCTGAGGGTGTGAGAGCAGGAGAGCTCACACACACACACACACACACACACACACACACACACATATGTCCTCTACATCAATCAGGAGGGAGGGCCCTGCACCTGGGCAAAATAGTAGAGCTGGCCCTGGCAATATGAGTGAGGGGGACCCGGACCTGAGGGCCCTGGAGCAGGAGAACTGGCCCCCACTCCCTGCTGTAGGCTGCATTAGAGCATTAGGTGAGCTCCCTGCTGTAGGCTGTGTTAGGTGAACTAGCCCAGACAGTGCTGGAGAGCTCATCTGGATAGCTGTTGCTGGGTCCTAACAGCTCCCTGGGGAGGGGTGAGAAGGTGCAGCGTCAATGACACAGACACCGGGAGTCAGGTGAAAGGCAAACAGCAGACTCCTTCACTCATCAGTAACAGGGAAAGCCTTATGTACCCTCCTTCCAGCACCCACGCTGCTTCCCGATCCAGTGACATTGTGTGGTCATCCCTCATTGGCTGGGCATGATCAAGACCTCTGACAGCGCCTGTTGCTAGGCCCTCATGTAACATGAATCTTAAAAGGTCTTATTAATTTAAAAAAAAAAAAAAAAGCCGGGCAGTGGTGGTGCATGCCTTTAATCCCAGCACTCGGGAGGCAGAGGCAGGCAGATCTCTGTGAGTTCGAGGCCAGCCTGGACTACCAAGTGAGTTCCAGGAAAGGTGCAAAGCTACACAGAGAAACCTTGTCTTAAAAAAAAAAAAACAAAAAAAAAACAGAGCCAGATATTGAGATGAAAGCTGAAAGATCAGAAAAGCAGAACAAGCCACAGCCAACCTCACCTTGCCAATTCCTCAGCCGATCCTGTTTCCACAAATCCTCAGACTGAAAGCCTCTGAGTCCTCACCCCTGAGGGTCTCAGCTCAACTGCTGCTACCACTAGCTTACCTCCAGGAAATCCTCAGTCTAAAGAGTTTGAGTTCCTGTTTCCTCATGTCTCACACATCTTTCTGTCTCCTTCCATATTACTTCCTGGCATTAAAGGCATGTGTGTTTCCCAAGCAAAGGCATGAGATCTCAAGTGTTGGAATTAAAGGTGTGTGCCACCACGCCTGGCTCTGTTTCCAGTGTGGCCTTGAACTCACAGAGATCCAGATGGATCTCTGTCTCCTGAGTGATAGGACTAAAGGTGTGTGTCACCACTGTCTGGCCTCTATATCTAATCTAGTGGCTGTTCTGTTCTCTGACCCCAGATAAGTTTATTAGAGTACACAATACATTGGGGTACACAATATATCACCACACCCTCAGGAAGACTCCAGGTTGGCTCATAAGGAAGTATGTTACGTACATGCCTCAGCAACTGGTTTGAGCCTTATCTTCCTGTAAGTAGTGACAATGAGGGAAAGCTAGTGAGCTGACCAACCCAGCTACCACCCAGGTCCAGAACCACGGTTATGAGTTGGCTCACCCCAACATCCACTGAATCTATGAACTGTTGGAGCATGTGAAAGGAGCGAACATGGGACAAGAACAGGATATCCAAGAGGAACCCCAGTGAGAGCCCATTATTGGTGGTATAGCAGAAACCAGAAGCCTCAAGCTGGACCAAGGACTCGTGGTAATGAACACTTGCAAATAAAGATGAGCAGATGAAGGGTAAAATGTGTGTCTCAACCAGCCGCTCTACAGGTGCCACAACAAAATTCTTCTTTTTTGTTTGCCTTTGTTTTTATTTTTGTTTTGTTTCTTTGTTTTGCTTGGCTTTTGGTCTTTCTTTTAAATTTGGTTTTGTTTTGGAGGGAGAGGTTGCAAGGGCAGAGGGTGAATTTGAGGAGACAGGGAGCTAAGTAGTATTGGAATGTATGATGTGAAATCCACAAAGAATCAAAAGTTTTTTAAAGAGGTAATAATATCTAAGTTTTGGGATTTTCATGAGCAAAATAAGGCATTTAGATTCAGCAATGTCTGGCACAGTCAGGAATCCACAAATTATTATCATCATCACAAGAAAGTGTGCATTTTAAGTGACTTCCACACAATCTACAGAAAAGTTGACTAGAATGTCCAAATCTGCTGACTCCAAGCCAAGTGCTCAGACCATCACCATTTACTCTTTGTCTAATAAGGCTCTGGTTTCCTTGAGATAAGCACGCAATTCTGCAAACAGCTATCTTAAATAGCTCTATATTTAAGTCCTTTATAAGGCCAGAATTTCATAGATTAAGGTGACTGGACAATCCTCCAATATCTAATGACTTCATTGCATGGGATGGCTTTGCTTTTGTTTTTTGTTGTTGTTTTGCTTTTTAATGTATTTTTTAGGTTTATTTAATTTTATGTGTTTTGTTCACATGTGCCTTTCTATCACATGTGTGCTGGTGCCTGAGGTCAGAAGAGAGCATCAGACCCCCTAAACCTGGAGTTAGGGATGGTTGTAAGCCTCCATGTGGGTGCTGGGAATAGAACCCTGGGCCTCTGTAAGAACAAATGTTCCTAATAAAAGCACATTTTTATGCTTTAAGGCAGGTTCTCATACCATAGCAGAGGTTGCCTTCAAACTCATGGCAATCCTTCTGCCTCCACCTCCCTTGTGCTGGGATTACAGGCCACTAACCTACTTGACAAAGCTGATGTTTTCATGGCACTATTCCTTATAAAAGCAAGTACGTGCCATTTCTCCCTCGACTCTGAAATCTTTTTAAATGCTTTAGGGAAATAAATACCTACCCATTGCTTGTCTCTGTCATTAACTATGTTCCCGGTGGAACGGAACCAGAAGCCTCACTCCCCGGCCAAAGCCATAGAGCCTCCTTGCTCGGGACTGCCAGGTCCAAGTCTTCTAACATTCCAGTGAGAACACGTCCACGCAACTTTAAATGCTGCATATTTCCCTCTAGTACCATTGCTAAAATCTGTGGGTTCAGGAGCCCCGAAGTACCAAAGGTCGGCTTTGCTTACAGAGATGGCCGGGGTTGTCTGAGTAATAACTCTCACATTAGTGCTTTTTTAAAAGTTTCCCTGGCAGCTGGAGAGCTGCTCAGCAGTTGGGAGAATTGGCTGTTCTTCCAAAGGACCTGAGTTTCATTCCCAGCACCCATATGGTGGCTCACAGGCTGTAACTCAGTTCTGGGGACTCTGACACCCTCTTCTGACCTCCATAGGTTCCAAGCACATACATGGTATGTAGACATACATGCAGGCAAAATATCCACACACAAAAAATAAAAATAAGAATTTTTTTTAAAAGAGTTTATCTCCTGGTTCCTTTTATTTACTAAAAATTAAAAATTTAGTACACAAAGTGATGTCACTGACCTTGGTGGGTTTCATCACGCATTTCACACATCCACGCTATTTGTTCTCATTTATCCCTTCTCCAGTGTCCTCCCCATCCTTCTTACCATCTGTCGTAGTTTGCTTCTCTGTTGCTGTGATAAAACACGTGACCAAAGCAACTTGAGGGAGGAGAGGGTTACTCTCCACTTAGAGATTACAGTCCATCATCGGGGAAGCTGCAGGACTCCAGGACAGAAACCTGGGGCAGAAAAAGCAGCAGAGGCCATGGAGGTACACTGTTTACCGGCTTGCTCTCCACAGCTCCCTCAGCCTGCTTTCTAATACAACTCAGGACCACCTGCCCCGGGATGGCACCGCCCACAGTGGGCCGTGCCCTCTCATATCAATCATCAATCAAGAAAATGCCCCACAGACATGCGTGCTCAGAGGCCAATCGGATGGAGGCAATTCCTCAACTGAGGTCCCCTCTTCCCGGATGACTCTAGTTTGTGTCAAGTTGACAAAACTAATGATACCCCCTGTAGGGAAAGGGGGCTGGCTAAAGAAACCCACCCTGACCCTAGAGCCCAGAACTAGGGAAAGATGGCTCAGATCAGGGCAAAAAGAAACACAGTTTGGCTCAGTCAGATCAGAGCCATCTCTGCCCCTGGCCAACTGACTTGTGAAACCAACCAATCACAGAGTAGCACCCTGGTCCTGGGCTCAGTGAGATCAGAGCCATCTCTGCCCCTGGTGACTTGTGAAACCAACAAATCACAAAGCAGAAAGGTAGCACCCGGGCCCTGGGGCCCAGAATCAGGGAAAGAAACACAGCCTGGGTTTGGGACCTGAGCCAGAGAGATGAACACTTTATCCCCAAACTCAGAACCAAGGAAACATGCCCTGACTCTGAAACTAGTACCAAAATAACACTCTTGGTCCCTAGAATCAGAGTCAGTGAAAGAAACGTGCCCCGGCCAGCAGGGCTTCAATGTGAACTCGACCACCCTAAGGACAGAATGATAGGGACAGGAGACACAAAGAAAATACACCAAGTCAAGATTCTGATCAAGGTGCAACTTTATTTTTCTCCAGGAGGGTTTATATAGTTCCTGCAGGGTGCGGGGGAACAAGAAGCTGTTATCTGCATAGGGTGGGGCAAGCTAACAGGATGTTTGTGTAGGATGTTTACAGGGTGAAAAGGTCAAGGGCTCTACTCAATGTCCTGTTGCTAGGCAACCTGACTGTAAGATGATCTAGTTCCCTGTCTTATGGGGGAGGGGGTGTCTGTATTTTTCCACTAACTAGAGATTCTGTCCTTGTCCCTGGACTTAGAAGTAGTATCAAAAAGCCAAGAAAGGCCAGTGAAAGAAACACAGTTTGGCTCTGAAATCAGAGCCATCTCTGCCCCTAGCCCACAAAACTGACCATTCCCTGGGCAGAAAATAAAAAACTAACCAATCACTGGTTGACTCCACCCCCAAGACATCCTATATAAACCGTACTAACTGGCCAGTTGTAAGCTGTTCTCTCCACCCTAGTAGAAGCAGCTACTCTCCCGGACCCCTCCTTCCCAAATAAATCTCTTTCTCAAAAGAGTTTTGGGTATGAAGATCTTCACTCACTGGCGAACAGAAGATCCTTGCTGAGATGTCCTGTAGTGGACAGTACAAGGAGGAGCTGAACAGAAGATCCTTGTTGGAATGTCCTCGGTGGACAGAGTCAGGGAGAGCTGAAAAAGTAACACTTTGCTCCAGAGCCGGAGGAGATTGCTACATTTCTGCAGGGGTTTCCCCTTTGCAGAGTGAAGCAAAAGAAGGAACATCTTAGGCCAGAGAAGAAGCAGAGCTTTCCTCGGAAGCCCCCTTATGTGGAGGCTGAGCAAAGTTCAGCTGTAGCAGTACTCTAGGAGAGAAGCAGGATTGCTATATCCTGCAGGGAGACCATCCCCCATCACACCAGGTATAGCCTGACTCTCCCCAACTGTCAGGATACCCTTCCCTGCTGAAGCAGTCCCAGGCCTGACTCTCCCCAACTGTCAGGATAGCCTTCCCTGCTGAAGCAGTTCCAGGCCTGACTCTCCCAAGCAGTTAGAAAAACTTCCCCTCCAGGGCAGAGCTGCCCTAAGCAGCTTGAGGTATCAGGAGATATCCCGCCCTCCAGCCCCCAGAGCTGTCCTAAGCAGCTTGAGGTATCCAGGGATATCCCGCCCTCCAGCCCCCAGAGCTGCCCTAAGCAGCTTGAGGTATCCGGGGATATCCCGCCCTCCAGCCCCCAGAGCTGCCCTAAGCAGCTTGCGGTATCCGGGGATATCCCGCCCTCCAGCCCCCAGAGCTGTCCTAAGCAGTTTGCAGCTGGCGGCATCTGGAATACCTCGCCCTCCAGGGCTGCTGTCTCATCGCAGCTCCAGCCATTACCTGATTCCCAAGTGGCCAGGATACCTCTTCCCAGAGTTGCAAAACTCATGTTTTGGTGCCAAAAATTAGGGCCAAACCCGGAATTGCAACAAATTTACTTACATCCCCTCTTCTCCATGTCCCTCCTCCCCCAATAGCCCTCCCTTTGGCTTCTTGTCACATACATTGTCTTTTCCACCCTCCATTTTAGATCTCTTCCTTCCCTCTCATGGCCTCTTTCTAGTTAATGACCTGTACATACATATGGATCCATCTATCGATATTTATCTAAATTTAACAATAATTTTAATATAAATTTCAACTATAGATTATGAATATGAGAGAAAATACTCGGCATTTGTCTGTGTCTGGCTCACTTAGCTTAGCATTTGTCTTTAGTTCCATTCATTTTCCTGTGAATGTCATGATTTCATTCTTCTTTAAAGTTTTTTTTATTATTATTACGTGTGTATGTGAGAGACAGGTATGTGCATGTGAGTGCAGTGCCCACAGAGGCCAGAAGAGGGCCTGGGACCCCTGGAGCTGGAGTTATAGGCAACTGTGAACCACTTGACTGAACTCAGGTCTTCTACAAGAGCAGTACACACTCGTAACCACTGGGCCATCTCTCCACCCTGATTTCATTGTTCTTTACTGAAAAAGGTTTGCATGGTATATATGTACATTTTCTTTAGCCATTCATCCATTTGTGGGCATTTAAGTTGATTCCATTTCTTGGCTACTGTGAATATTGCAACAATAAACACAGATACACATGTACTTCTGTGGTATGTCAACTTAGAGTCCTTTGGTTATCTATCTATCAGAGCCACGGTCCCGCCACAGCCTGGGTTCAGTCCTGAGATGGGGAAGGGACGTCAGCATGAAGAAATGAACTGTCCAACTACCAGATGAGATTCACACAAGTGGCCAGCCCTGAATAGTTCCAGCTGTCTTTATTTATACATCAAAAACAAGCCTGTTTTTCCATACTAAAAAGCAAGTTTTTCTCATCCTCCAACATTAACCTCCATCAAAATCAAACATGTCAAATATGTTTTCTCCCAACATTTACATCAAAACATATTTAAACCAAAAACAACACTTATCATTTTGCTAGCTTGGCCAAATATTGAGCCAGGTACATCCTGTCTTTACAAAACTAAAAGGTGATTGACATAGTCACACATTTTCAAGAACAACAATATCGTCAAAACATATTTACAGAAATAGGGGTGATCTTCCTCCCATCCTGTCAGCACTGAATCAGAAGAGCTCCCAGGGTCTGAAGTGACAGCTGGCATCCCCAGACAAGAAACCTGAGAAGCATCAGCTCCCAAAGGATTTTAGGGGAAGATATTCAAGAAAAAATGGGGTTTCCAGGAATGCTCACATCTGTCCCATGCATGACTGACAAAGTGACACTAAAACCACCAAGGAAATCATCAATAAGAGAGAAGAAAGTGTGCAGGCCGCAGGGTCCCAGCAGTATTCTGCACTGTCTCAAAGTCCACTGGCCCTTGCCCAGTGAGACTGTCCCTGTGCCTCATCTGGAGACCCATTGGACAAGCACTCATATACTGGTCCAAAACTAGGCTGCACGGCCCCCCACATATCAGGAGTAGTCTAGTGGAGACGTGGTAATTCTATTTTCATCTTTTTGAAGAACCCCATACTGACTTCCATAGTGGCTGCCCTAGTTTACACTCCCTCCATCGGTGAGTGAAGTTTCCTCTTCCCCTGCCTGTCCTCACCACGTTTGTCATCTTTCTCTCCTTTTCTCTTTTTCTGAGACAGGGTTTCTCTGTGTTAACAGCCCTCGCTGTCCTGGATCTCACTCTGTAGCCCACGCTGGCCTCCAGCTCGCAGACATCCGCCTGCCCCTGCCTCCCGAGTGCTGGGATTAAAGCCGTGCGCCACCATCACCCAGGCGGTGATGCACACCTTTAATCCCAGCACTCGGGAGGCAGGGGCAGGCAGATCTCTGTGAGTTCGAGGCCAGCCTGGGCTACAGAGTGAGTTCCAGGAAAGGCGCAAAGCTACACAGAGAAACTGTTTTTTTGTTTTGTTTTGTTTTTTTTTTTTTTTTGGGGGGGGGTGAGGTGTGCATCACCACACCCAGCGCCTTTCGTTTTCCTGACAGTAGCCATCCTGAATAGAGTGAAATGGAGTGTCAGGACAGTTTTGAGTTCCATTTCCCTGATGGTGAAGGACGTTAGACATCCTTTCAAGTATTCGTCAGCCGTTTGTTTCTTCTTTTGAGAACTAATCAATAGCCCGCTCACCCGTCAGATGGTTTGGTCCGGGTTTTTAATTTTTCTGGCTCTTTATTTATATATACATTCTAGATGCTAATCCCCTGTGTGGGCATGGTAGAGACTGAGCTGGTACAGGCTCTCACTCTGTCCCCTGCCTCTCCACTCCAGAGATTCCTTCACTTGCATCGCTTTTTAGTTTCATGCCATCACGTTTATCAATTCTGCACTGCTGGAACCTTTTTCAGAAAGCCCTTGCTTTTACACTGGACCTTGGAGTGCTTTCCCTGTGTTTTCTTCCAGTGGTTTCAAAAGTCATGTGTTATTAAGTCCTTTGATCTATTTTGAATTGATTTGTGTGTAGGGTGGGAGCTATGGTTCTAGATTCGTTCTTCTACAGATACCCAGTTTTCCCAGAACCATTTGTTGCAAAGGCTTTTTCCCATGTGTGCTTTCCATACCTTTGCGGATGCTTGGTGGCCGTACAGACTTCCTTCTGGGTCCTCTGCTCTTTTCCACCGGCTGGCATTCCTGTTTTGTGTGCTTTTTATTACTATGGTTCTGTGGCATAATTTGAGATACAACAAGGCTTTGTGATAACACAAGGCTCCCCCTGAATGGTTTCCTCCAAGGCTCTAACATCCAGAGGGCTGAGTGAACAAAGATTAGAGAACCAGCCGCTGTCATAAAGCTGACAGTGTCTTCTCTGCCCATAATTGAATTTTGAATGTAAGCGGATTCGAAGGATAAAGGTTAGTGTGACAGCTACTGCCATGGCTTTGATTACAGTGGGAAGCAGTCATTACAACACCAACACTCCCAAAGTGCAGATGCAAGCCCCTGGCTATTCACATTTACGCTGCTCTCTGACAGATTAATAACAGAGACATAACTCATTGCAGTCTAGAAGCTGGAAACAAATACTGTAGCCAAAACAAACAAAACTGCAACCTCCTTGCAAAGCCTTCTTGTAGATGACTCTGTCAAAGCTTGCCTGTGCTGCGCTCCCCACTCCGCCATGCCCACTGCTGAGTCTCCATCCCTTGGTCTCATTAGGACTGCACTGTCCCTGCCCTACTGAAGACAGCTCAATCCAGTAACTCTTGTCCCCTTGCCCCTTTCTTAGCATCTACCCTTGGGAGGGATGGTTTATCTCACTCTCTGGTAAGTTAACAAGTAGTTAATGAGAAGGAAGTAAAGTCAGCATGTCATTTGACTGGGCCCTTAAGGGGGAGGCTTGCCATTCTTTACCACTGACTAAAATGCACTGATTTGGGGAGCCTGTCTGCAGGATCTGAGAATGCCAGTTTCCTGGGACTCATAGCAATCCGCACTGCTGAGTCAGACTTTTACCTGAGACCTAACCATGTGACTAGGCAAGGTGGTATCTTTTGTAATTAGTGCAGGGAGAGGCAGTAGGCACATGAGAACTTCAAAAAATGTTATAATTTTTATGACTCCCAAAATGTATAATGATTAAATTGCATCTAACACTCCAGGCTTTCAAGCTGGGTAACAAACTCCAATAAAGCATCTTCTGAATCAGAAGGCTTCTTCCGCACAGTATTTTTTTAATGATAAAGGCTGAATCCTGAATTGATATTGATTTTGTGGGCAGCAAAGAGTGTTGCTGGAGAATTTTTCTCCAGCTCCCGCCACCAAGTCCCGCCAGTCCCAGAACCCACTTATAAAATAAACACACAAACTCTTATATTATTTAAACTGCTTGGCCATTAGCTCAGGCCTGTCATTGTCTAGCTCTTACTCTTATATTTAGCCCATTTCTATTAATCTTTACTTTGCCACATGGCTTGTGGCTTACCGGTACTTTACATCTTCCTTGTCCTGATGGCGGCTGGCAGTGTCTCTCTCTCAGCCTTCCACTTCCCAGAATTCTTTTCCTTGTCTCGCCTATACTTCCTGCCTAGCCAATGGCCAATCAGTGATTTATTTACTGACCAATCAGCAACACACTTGACATACAGACCATCCCACAGCACTTCCCCTTTTCTTTTCTTAAAAAGGAAGGTTTTAACTTTAACATAGTAAAATTACATATAACAAAACAATTATCAAGCAAGAATTACAGTTACAATATTAAAGAAGAGATCCTATCTATCTTATATTTGTAAGTTTAAGGTTTTATATCTAACTTATCTTTTATTATAACTAAGGAAAATTGTAAGTATCTAGTCTTTAACCACATCAAAGACCTCAGAAGGATATACTACTACCTGAGAAATGGAGAAGGATATAAGCAACTTTTAGGAGTCTTGTAGGGTAGACAGAGACAGCTGAGCCTGGACAGTCATGCAAAGTTTTCTTGTAAAGTTGGGGCATCTGTCTTCAGCCCACAGGCCTAGAGTCTCTTATTCACTTTTTTCTGTGTCTTGTAGAATGTCTGGCAGTTTTCTCTGCAAAGCAGGAACCTGAAGGACCATTTTGTCAAGCAAAGTTCAGTGGTCACCTTTCTATGGGTCCTGCATGTCCAGTTGATCAAGCAGTCCAGGCAAGAACAGTTTCTTTCCCAAATGGCTATTTTTGTCAAGGTGAAGATAAACTCCATATGGAGTGTCTTCGATGCCCATCCTCCTCTCTGAAGTAAATCGGTGCTGTCAGGAGCAGACATGTCTCACTGTCCAAAAAGTCTAAACTTTTAAAACATTTTAAATGCCATATTCTGTAGGTCTTTGAAGTGTTTGAAGACTAGCTATCTATCTGAAATATATCTATGTATACCTAGAAGACTTAACTAACATGGCTACAAATATTATCATAGATGACTAACTATTAATCTATTTTTTAATTATCCATTACAATTTTAAATGAGTTACATAAACATAATACCTCAAAAAAGAATAGAAATATATATACAGTATAACAAAATTAAGTTTAAATTTGTATCAATAAACTAAAATCTATAGTAATGTAAAACATTTTAAACAAGTTGTTACTCTTTCAAAGTAGGTTCATTAATCTACCCTTTCATCCTATCATATCTAAACTATCCCCTTTTTTGTTTTAGAAAGAGATTGTATTTATAATCAACCTGATTTAAATAAAAATATTGGTTTTTCTCTGTCCCACACCAGAGGGCTCTTCTGATTTGGGACACAAGAATCTCTTAACCATTTTTTTTTTTTTTTGAGCAATATGTCTGGGTTTAGAGGGGGAGTGAGCCAATTCCATCTCTAAAGCCAGCTTGGTATATTTGGGAATTTGGGCGTAGCTTCTCTTACTACTTCCTGCTGGAGGGGGGCGCTGTATCTTATGGGGACACGAAGAAAATTTTAGGATCATGGAGTAGTCCATGAGGCTGTATCGTCTGAGCCAGTTGCCTTGGAACCATTCTGGATGTTGAGTCATCTGGGCCATGGTGTCATTGGAGACCTTTCAGGGGGTCTTGGCTGGTCAAACCTGATGTATCTTAATCTGGAACAAATCCATAGTCTCTGGCTTTCTGTGGAAACAAAAGCAGAGACTCTTTTTCAAAGCAACATATCCTTATATCCAAATTTTGAAGTCAAGGTACCTTTAAAATATACATTTTGGCATAATTCAACAGCTTTTACAATCAAATGTTTTTCTGCAGTTACGAATATCAAAGAGAACATAATCCAGATTCTCTGTGTGGTAGTCATCTTTACGTGGCTTATTTTTTTATATTAGCTTGAGCCTATTACTTTTAAACTGCAGCCTTCTAAGCCTGAAACGGCGCAGTGGCTGCTGGCTCCGCCCACTTCAGCTTCCCAACATGGCGGCGGTCCGCTTTCCGCTAGCTCTGGGAGCCATAACTCTCAGAAATAGTGGGTCTACACTTTTACCAAAGTAGTGTGTAGCCCAGAAACCTCTTTTTTTGTTTTGTACTAGCAAAGGCTAAATTTACCACACAGTTTAATGTGTTACTTGCAGAGGCCTCATTCCCACCATACTGCAGGTCGAGAGCGCACGCTAGGAACCCGCCAGTAGCTCAAACCGGCAGCTGCCGCTCATTTGAGAGAGACAATTAGGAAGCTGTTTTTAGTTCCGTTTTAGAATCTTTTTTCTAAGTTTTTAGGTGGAAACTCTTGCCCCACGTTGGGCGCCATTTGTTGCTGGAGAATTTTTCTCCAGCTCCCGCCACCAAGTCCCGCCAGTCCCAGAACCCACTTATAAAATAAACACACAAACTCTTATATTATTTAAACTGCTTGGCCATTAGCTCAGGCCTGTCATTGTCTAGCTCTTACTCTTATATTTAGCCCATTTCTATTAATCTTTACTTTGCCACATGGCTTGTGGCTTACCGGTACTTTACATCTTCCTTGTCCTGATGGCGGCTGGCAGTGTCTCTCTCTCAGCCTTCCACTTCCCAGAATTCTTTTCCTTGTCTCGCCTATACTTCCTGCCTAGCCAATGGCCAATCAGTGATTTATTTACTGACCAATCAGCAACACACTTGACATACAGACCATCCCACAGCAAAAGAGGGAGTCTTAGGGACAGACATTTGAAACAGCTCAAGGGAAAGAACAGACTAACTATGGAAGAGAGCCACAGGAAACTAGTCCTAGCCAAAAAAAATCTCTCTACACAGGAAGGAGAGAATACTATCCCTTTACACCAATCAGGTTGAATCCTTCCTTGAACACCAAAACTCAACAAACCCTGTAGGACACAGCAGTCGGCTGGGATGAAATCGCAGAAACAGTGCCATCTGCTGGCTGTGTGTGTTTCCTGCAAGTCCTAGGACTGCAATTTGGCCAACAAGGGATCAAGACAGCTGCCTGGGCAGCGGGACTGCGGGTCTTCACTGATACTACAGGGGAACGCAGCTGGACTTTATTTGCTCCTTTATTATACACACCCTGTTAAAGGGGGTGTAGATGGTCTGTCCAGAACTTGAATTATGGAGGATGGGAGACGTCTGTTTTAAACTCAGTGATCCAGTACTATGAGAATATGATTAAATATATTTACACTGTCACTTAAAAACAAGGGTACAAATGTAAAGCTGTATAAAAGGTATATGTATGTAATTAGAAATGAATTCTATATTATAATTGCTATTACTTCTGACTTGGTCCTTGTGTTAGTCCTTAATCCTATATTCTTTGTATAATATAGATTTTTTTTATAGCTAGGACTAGTTTCCTGTGTATCTCTTCCATAGCTTAGTATTCTGTGTTGCACCCAGAGTCCCTCAAAGACCACCAGGAGACCGAATCCAATGCAAAAGCAGAGTCTTTGTATTGTTACGAGTTAACTCGGGACTGCCCATATGACACAGCAGTAGAGCAGGAGAGACCCTGAGTAGCAATGGGGCAGGGTTTTTAAAGCAAGGTATACTTGGGGGTCTACAGACTACATAGGAACAGACTCAGGATTGGTTTATGTGAGTGGCAATATGTTAGTAACTTTTAATTGGCTAGGGTTAGTTGGGGGTTACAGTTATCCATTTTTGGGTAGGCCTGGACAAGTCCCAGGCTTTGTCCTTGAGCTGCCATGGAGGCTGGCTGGCCTAGCACATACTGACTGTGGGGGTTGGCTCAGTGGCCCAGGCTTTCACATTGACCCATGCACATAGCTCTAAGTTGGTGAGGGGTCCCAGACAGTAAACAACTGACTGAACCTTGAGCCATCAGAGTACATGCAGAAAGGGAGCTACTGCAAGGACTATGTCTTTTGTTCATGGCCCTCCCAGAAACTACTTGCGCAAGTCTCAGGAAACTGAAGTTGAGGCCTGATCTCTGAGAGAAGACTGACAGCCTGTTATGGCGTCTGCTTGGTCCTTTCATTCTGTTGTTATGAAGAGACACCATGACCAAGGCAACACTTACAAAAGAAAACATTTAACTGGGGGTTTGCTTACAGCTTCAGGGGGTTAGTCCATTATCATCATGGTGGGGAGCATGGCAGTGCACAGGAAGGCATGATGCTGGAGAAGTAGCTGAGAGCTTTATCCTGATCCACAGGTGGGAGTGGGGAGACTATGGCCTGGCATGGGCTTTTGAACCCTCAAAGCCTACCCCGAGTGACACACCTCCCCCAACAAGGCCACACCTCCTAACAGCCCATCAACTGGAGACTAAGCATGCACATTTATGAGGCTGTGGAGGCCAATCTCAAACCACCACACGATTACCTATTTATGACAGATTGATGGGAATCATGGAAGCAAAAAGAATCTGCATTCTTTGGTGGTTTCATTGTTGTTTTTAAGGATGGCTTTATTTGGGTCTATGGTTCCAGAGGGATAGAGTCCATATGGCAGGGAGGCATGGCAGCTGGCTGGCATGATGGCAGGGAGCTGAGATCACATCTTCAACCACAAACACAGCAGAGGGCAAACTACAAACACTCGGAGCCCCAGTACACATCTCCTCCAGCAAGGCTCTAACTCCGAAAGTCCCATAACCCACCCTGATCCAAACCCGAAGGAGTGAGGCTCCCAAACAGCAAGGCAGCTAGGTGTCAAGTGGGAGGACCAGGGATGAGAAATAAAGAAAACAAAAGCAATGGCCGGGACCAGGCGGTCTTGCATGAGCTGATGACTTATGCCGAGCAAGTTTGTTAGGAAGTACAGCATCATCTATACTATATGGAGGAAGACAATGGCCAAGGTCAGCGGTGAGCTAAATCAGACAATGTTGGCAAAGGGAACCCAGGAACCTCAGACACAGCTGCTTAAGGACTGATAACCACAGCCCAGCGGGGAAGAGTCGGGTCCCCAGAGACTGCAAACTTGGCTCAAGGCACTGGCTCCAGCCCTAGACCAGCCTTGCCAAGTCCACTCCTGGACAAAGATACAGAACTACAGCTCCCTCTGTGCTTTCATCGGGGCCTCTGAGAAAGCCTTGGATTAGTCTGGCTCCACACACTCCCCAAACAGTGCCATCAACTGGGGACCAAGTGTTCAAGTACCTGAGCCTGTGGGGGACATTTCTCATTCAAACCAGCACATACCACCTGCAGGCACCCATACGGGTCATGGCTACATCATAATGCAAAGTGCATTTAGCCCAACTTCAAAAGTCCCCATAGTCTGGTGGGACACTTTGTGCAGCCTTGGTGCAGTGGGGAGGGGCTTGGACCTGCCTCAACTGAATGTACCAGGCTCTGCTGACTCCCCATGGGAGACCTTGCCTTGGAGGAGGTGGGAATGGGGGGTGGGTTGGAGGGTAAGGCTGGGGGGGCGGGAGGAGGGAGGACAGGGGAATCTGTGGTTGATATGTAAAATGAATAGAAAATCTCTTAATTAAAAAAAATTATTTAAAAAAAACAAAAACAAAAACAAAACAAAAGTCCCCAGAGTCTTTTAGTCTCAACACCGTTCAAAAGTCCAAAGTCTCTTGTGAAGCTCAAGGCAATCCCTTAACTGTGTGTGATGTGTGGGCATGCACGGGGAGTCAGTTCTTTCCTTCCACCGACATGTGGGTCCCAGGCTTGTGCAGCAAGTGCCTTGACCTCTGAAGCACCTCACAGTTCCTCCTTTGGTCTTTTAACTGTGTGGAGCACAGCTCTGTGCTGAGATACTGAACTAGTATTTTACAATGAAATCCATGAGCAAAGAATCCACAGAGCAGTAAAGAAGAGGAGGTGAAGTACATCAGTCACTCAAGTTCTGAGCAGCTGTGGTGTGCCTTGGATCACAGATGGTCCAGAAACGGAATGAGCACGAACAGACTGAACTCCGTCTCCTGGGAACCCAGCCTGGTGGGCGGAGGGCAAAGCAAGTCAGCAGTTAAGAGAGAACTGTGTTCAGTGCTACACAGCAGAGTCAGTCGATGACTGGGAGAACAGGGAAAGAATGTTCTGTATCTGCAGCTCAGATGTCAACAGGGGCCTCTCAACATCTGGACCCCACAGATCCCTAGCCAAGCAAGGGCCAAAGTCTTTGTCTTAGTTAGGGTTTCTATTGCTATGAAGAGACACCATGACCATGGCAACAGTTTAATTGGGGCTGGCTTACAGTTCAGAGGTTTAGTCCATTATTGTCACGGTGAGAAGCATGGCAGTGTGCAGGCAGATGTGGCGCTAGAGGAGCTGAGAGTTCTACATCTGGATCTGCGGGCAGCAGAAGCAACTGTGTCCCACACTGGGTGAAGCTTGAGCATAGACTTCAAAGCCTGTCTCCACAGTGACACACTTCCTCCAACAAGGTCACACCTACTCCACCAAGGCCACGCCTTCTAATAGTGTCACTCCCTTTGGGCTAAGCATTCAAACACATGAGTCTCTAGGGAGCAGACCTATTCAAACCACCACAGTCTTCCTTGATTCTGAGAGCTTAGCATCTCCGTGCTCCTCTCGCTCTGGGCTTCTACATCACACAGGCTTTGTCCCATGTAACATGGGTTTTCCCATGATGCTCAGCCTCTTCTTAGACACAGAGTAGGAGTTCAGACTGGGACAGAGACGGAGGGAAGGCTTCCTCCCATACTTCTTAGCATACACATTTCTAGAGAACAAGGAGACATCTATTTCTGCTCAACAAATACTCTCCATCCTCAACTTTCTGGTTTCATCTAATCCAGTCAGCTCCTTCTACAATCTCACTTTGTCTTCTTGTCCTTACCTCTCTTATCTTCAGATTTCCAATTTTGTCTTCCTCTGTTACATTTGAAAGCAACAACACCCAAAGTACTGAAAGGTCACTCAACTTTTAATCGGGTGTTTTTCCAAATAAAAATTAAGATGAACTCTGATGCAATTGTTTTTTTCCCCTCTGTGGCATTACCCATACTTTGGTACTCAACATCCCTACACATTTAGGTTTCACAAATGGCCTTGTACCTATCCTTGCACAAAAAGAAACCCAGTTCATCCAACACTAGGCCTATCTCACAGGGTTGCTGATGAAGGCAAAGCATTTAACATTTGTAATGTAAGCAATTAAAAATACTAGTAAACATTATCTACTGTCTTAGGGTTTCTATTGTGTGAAGAGACACCATGACCACGGCAACTCCCATAAAGGAAAAACATTTAATTGGGGTGGCTGGCTTACATTTCAGAGGTTCAGTCCATTATGATCATGGTGGGACATGGTGGCATGCAGGCAGACATGGTGCTGGAGAAGGAGCTAAGAGTCCCTCATCTTGCAGGCAACAGGAAGTGGTCTGTGACACTGGGAGTGGCTTGAGTAAAGGAGACCTCAAAGCCCACCCCACAGTGACACACTTCCTCCAACAGGACCACACCTCCTATAGGGCCACTCCCTTCGGGGGCCATTGTCTTTCAAACCACCACATCTATTGAACCATCTTCTTAGCTCCTAACAAGTTGTTTTAAAAAGAAAACTCTTGCATCAGATAAACACTTTAAACACAGTAACAAGACACAAAATTATCATGCAGAGGCTGGGGACTGTAACTCAGTTGGTAGCCTACTTTCCTGGCATGTGCCAAGCCCTGAGTTCAATCCCTAGCACAATATAAACTGGCCTTGGTAGCTCACTCCTGTAATTCCAATACTTGGGAGATGGAGGAAAGAGGATCAGATGTTCAAAGTCATCCTCAGCTACATAGCAAATTTGAGGCCAGCATGGACATGAGACACTATATATTTAGCACAGAAAAACCAGTAGCATTTTTTTTAGACTAACAATGAATTCATCACAAAAGAAATCAAGGGGGGGAGGGTGTCCCATTTACAAGAGCTACAAAAAAACAACAAAAAAACTACCCAGGATTAATTTCCAGAATGAAAACTTCAAGGCACTGAAAAAATAAATTGAAGAACATACTAGAAGACGGAAAGACAGCACCACATGTTGGTAGAATTAATATTGTAAAAATGCTTATATTACCATGACATCATGAAATTTGCAGGCAAATGGATGGAGCTAGAAAAATATCATCCTGAGTGAGGTAACCCAGACTCAGAAGGACAAACATAGTATGTACTCACTCATAAGTGGATATTAGAGATGGCCAGACTGCAATCCACAGCTCCAGAGAGACTAGCTAACAGGGAAAGACCCTAGGAGGGACACATGGATGACCCTACAAAGGAAAAGTGGATGAGATCTACATGAGTGGACTGGGAGTGGGGGTGTGTGGTGGAGGGCGAGGAGTGGGGGATGAGAACATAGGAAAATGGGAGGGTCTAGCTGAAACAGGAACAGAGTGGGAGGGCAGGGAGGGAGATTCCATGATAGATGAGGACATCATGGGAATAGGAAGAGGCAGGGTGATGGGGAGGCTCTCAGGAATCCACAGGGATTCCCCACCTTGGTCTGCTGGCAGTGATCCAGAGGGTGCCTGGACTGGTCTACTCTGGTGACCAGTCTAGTGAATACTCTAACCGTCATCACAGAGCCTTTGTCCAGTGACTGATGGAGGCAGATACAGAGATCCACGGCCAGGGACCAGGCTGAGAGCTGGGAATCCAATTGATGAGAGAGAGGAGAGATTCTGCAGGCAGAGGACGTCGAGATCATGATGGGAAGATATGTAGAGATGACCGGCCACACTAGTGGAAGCCCATGAACTGTGGACTGGTGGCTGTGGAGCCCCCATGGGACTGGACTAGGCCCTCTGGATACAGAAGATGGTTATTTGGCTCGAACTGTTTGGGGGGCACCCAGGCAGGGGGATCGGGATCCGTCCCTGGTGCATGGACAGGCTTTTGGGAATCCAGTGCCTCTGGTGTGACGCGTTGCACAGCCTTGGTGCAGTGGAAAGGGGCTTGGACCTGCCTAGGGTCAGTGTCTGCTGACTCCACATGGGAGACCTTGATTTGGGGGATGTCGGGATGTGGGGTGGCTTGGGAGGGAGGGTTGGAGGATGGGAGGAGGGAGGAGGGAGGGATCTATGGATGGTATGTAGAGTAGAAAATTTCTTAACAAAGAAAAATGAAAAAAAAAACTTTAATAAAAAAAATAATAAATGCTTATATTACCAAAAGCAACCTGCAGATTAAATGAAATCTCATTAAAATCCCAATGACATGCTTCACAGAACTAGGAAAAAGAATCCTAAGTCTATCTAGAAGTACAAAGGCCCCAGACAGCTAAAGTGATCCTTATCACAATATATGCTCTCAAAAACACAAAGCCATTATAGACCAGCCAGAAGGGCAGACCACAAACAGTGTATTTACAGCTATTCAATTTTTGGTAAAGCTATCAAAGCCACACTGTAGAGAAAGACAGACTTTTTAACAACAGTGCTGAGGAAATGGGTTTCCATACGTAGAACGGCACTGGACCCATCTCTCTGCACAAAAACCTATGCCAAATCAAGACCTGAAAGTCTGTAAACTACTTCAAGACAGGGGCATGGGCAGCCGTCTTCTTCACAGGGAGCAGTGAACAGAAGGAGCAGCTCCCTAGCACACGCTCGTCCCAGCTCAAGCGCCCACTCCCATCCCTGGCATGCTTTCCCTTCCATAGTGTCCATTTCTAAAAGCAACAACAAGGACAAAGCCCTATGCCCATTAAAGGAAACCACTGCCAGGTGAAGAGATAGCCTGGAGGATGGAAAGTCTCGGCCAACTTCCCGTCAGGAGATTCACATCCAGGATACAAAAAGAACCACAAAAACTAAACAGAAAGAAAAAAAAAATCCCTAAACCATCCCATCAGTAAATGGGCTAATGAACTACACAGACAGTTCTCAAATGAAGAGACAGCCAGTAAACATGGTGGAAAGTGTGCAACAGCCTTAGCCTCAGGGAAATAAGATGGAACTGCTACCACTGGGGGAAGCGCTTCAATCACAGACTCACATGAACAGATGCAGGACAGGGCATCATTAACATTTCATTTTCAACACTGAAGGATATACACAAGAAAGCAAACAACTCAGTTTTTATTGTATTTAAATTAGCATATTTTGAAAAAAGTTTACTATTATAATTCAAATAATTTTGTTAATTTTCACAATTACATTTAATTCCTATATTAATTTTAAGGGGAGAAAGGAATGTTAGGAAGTGTCCTTCATTAGATGGCAGGAGCTTGGTTGGTTATATTCTGGAAGAAGAATGACACATTTTCCCTTATTCTTTCCAGAAATGGGTCTGTAAGATTTAAATGGTCTCCTGAAAAATGCTTCCACTGCTTCAGCTGTGACATGGACAAAGGTCTCAGGGAGCTAGACTTCCGGTGCTGAGGGCCGAGCTGACACGGTCTAGAGGTGACAGGGGTGTCCAATGCGTCATCTGAAATAAGTAAACAATGAGACGCCTGCGGACAGCATGTTCCACAGTGCACAGTGAGTCATATCACGTGTCACATCTGATCACACAGTTCAGGCTACAACAGTCAGTCAGTCATCCTTTTTACAAATATTGATAGGCAATTACTGCGCACTCAATAAGTACCTGGCCTCTGACATACACCAAACCAATAATTTCGCAAAGAAACATTTACCAGTCCACAGTCCGTTATCTAAGCCCTACAAGAGAGAGCCAAGGATGGTGTCACTGTGTGAGCCCTGATCTTGTGTGCATAAGGTCTTGGGTCTATCTCCAGCACCAATAAATAAACCAATTCTTGAAGCCAGATAGGTTTGCAAAAGCAAACATCTGGGTCAGAACTCCATAAATTAAATTCATTAATGCTCTGCAGCAAGCATACTAATAGACTATAAAATGGCTTCCTATGAAATGGGTCATAAAGGCTACTTATGAACTCACCAATTCAAGCAAGATGTCTTTAAAGATTTTTTTTATTCTTTTTTTTTTTTTTTTTTTGGTTTTTCGAGACAGGGTTTCTCTGTGTAGCTTTGCGCCTTTCCTGGGACTTACTTGGTAGCCCAGGCTGGCCTCGAATTCACAGAGATCCGCCTGGCTCTGCCTCCCGAGTGCTAGGATTAAAGGCGTGCGCCACCACCGCCCGGCTTTTTTTATTCTTTTTAATTATGTGGTTTGTGAGTCTGTATGTGGGTATGTGCATGTGAGTGCAGGTGCCCAAGGAGGCCAGAGGCATCACAACCCCTGCAGCCAGAGTTACAGACAGTTGTGAGCCATCCAGTAACACTGTTATCTGACAAATATATACTTGACTGTATGAAAACGAGTTCAGGGCTCTGGATTCAATCTCTAAAACCACAAAAGGAAATGTATGCATATATACGCATATATCTATATTTGTATATATACGTACATCAACTTAATATGTATGTACATTATGTTTTGTTTCTGAGAATTTTATACATAAGTACTGTATTTACACCATTTACACACTTCCAACTCCACCCTTTAAAAAGTTAAAAAGAACTGGACAGTGGTGGCGCATACCTTTAATCTCAGCACTCAGGAGGCAGAGGCAGGCAGATCTCTGAGTTCAAGGCCAGCCTGGTCTACAGATCTACAGGACAGCCAGAGTTACTCAGAGAAACTATCTCAAAAAGTCAAAAAAAAAAAAAAAAAAGTTAAAAAAAAAAGAGTAACTTCTTAAACATCACAATTTTTTTTATCTTTTAAAGATTTTTTTTATTATTTATGTGTGCATGGGTGTCAGGTGAGTATATATGCACACAAGTGGGGGGTACATGTGTACATTTGCACAAAGGCCAGGTGCATAGTCTGTTACATGGTGCCAGGATCCAAACCTCATGATTGTGCAGTGAGTACTCTTCAACAGTACAGTTTACCAAGTGACTGTCCATCCCTGGACACTGCTTACTCATTTCCTTCTTCTCTTCTAGTCCCTGTGAATAGTGTCTAAGTGTAGAGACTGGTCATTTCAGGCTTACTTAAACATCACATGGAGTTCAAGTACTGAGAAGTGCAGTTGCTTCCTCTAAGCACCTCTTAAATAAGTCTTCAAGATTTAAACAAACAATAGGTAATTCTAGTAAGTATAGGATTTTTATGAAATTGTAATAAAATTTAAAACATTTTTCTTACCCGAAGCCACCCTAGCAGGCAGTGAGAGATTGGCCTACATAAGTTAATTTTTTCACAACAGATTCAGAAATAAGAAACCAAAGAGAAAATAAAGTTCTACTGAACACTTTCTCAAACATACACCTAGTGACTGACCCACAACCCAAGGGACAAAGAAAATAATGCAAATGGCAGATATTTGTAAGTCACCCTTTGAGTGTTTCAAAGACACACTTGACCGTACTGTGGTAATGAGATCAACACACACTCACCAGTGTGATCTTTTTCTTCTGTGCACTCACACTCAAGCAGGTCGTGGGTCACACAAGGTGAATTTTCGTGTAACGTGAACAAGTCTTTAAGCTCTTCCACTGAAAACTGGATGTGCTCAGATGACTTGGCCAGGTCTACAACCGCCCCCGAGAGGCCTTGCTTACTGATCTGCCTTTGATAGATCTTCTCCTCTATTGTACCTGGGGAGAAAGCACCCATTAGGTTCCCTTCTTTTGTCTATTATTTGTGTTGGGTAAAACACATTTGCTACTTATTATCTGATAAAAGAATACAGTCCAAGCTGGGCGGTGGTGGCGCACGCCTTTAATCACAGCACTCAGGAGGCAGAGCCAGGCGGATCTCTGTGAGTTCAAGGCCAGCCTGGTCTCCAAAGCGAGTTCCAGGAAAGGCGCAAAGCTACACAGAGAAACTCTGTCTCAAAAAACCAAAAAAAAAAAAAGAATACAGTCCAGATGTTGAAGCACAAACTAACAAAGAAATTTTCTTTTTTGGGGGTGGGGGGTGGGGGGAGGATTTGAGACAGGGTTTCTCTGTGTAGCTTTGTACCTTTCCTGCAAAGAAAATTTTTAAGGGGATACATACTTGTCACCTGAAGGTTTTTTACCTGTAGTCAGGAGTCTGTAAATATGCACAGGGTATTTCTGACCATCTCTCCATACTCTAGACATAGCCTAGACAAAATAAGAATTCTGAGTACAGTAGAAACCAATGGCTCTTGCACATAAGCAATTTGCAGCAATATATTTTACTATAGGGAATTCTGGATTTCACTAATAGCTCAAAAAAACAAAGTGGGGTGCCAGCAAGACGCTCAGCAGGTAAAAGCACCAGCTTGACAATCCCAGTCTGAGGCCTAGGACCTACACTGTAGGACAGAACAGCCCCTGCAAGCTCTCCTCTGGCCTGCACTCACACACCATGGCATGTACTTTACATCTTTGCCCTGGGTTCAGAGAGGGAGGTTGAGCGAACACGCGTGGAGGCACGTGAAGTAGCTGCAGGGGGGTCATGCAACAGTGAGATGGGTATCTTGATAAAACATGACAGCCAAGATGCAAAGAACCAAGCACAGCCTGCGCATGGAGGGTCCAAGCAGCTAATAACTCACCCTGGAAAATTCCTCAAGGCCTCTGCAATCACTTCAGGCTCCCTCTAGTTTAAGTATTAACAGTGATACTGTGCAGTAAAGGGTTGATGTTTAAACCTTGCACACGCCTCTAACTGAAGAGTAACAGCAACAGCACACACAGGGACAGGAGATGCCAGGCTCTCATGCCCTAACTGAAGAGTAACAGCAACAGCACACACAGGGACAGGAGATGCCAGGCTCTCATGCCCTAACTGAAGAGTAACAGCAACAGCACACACAGGGACAGGAGATGCCAGGCTCTCATGCCCTAACTGAAGAGTAACAGCAACAGCACACACAGGGACAGGAGATGCCAGGCTCTCATGCCCTTAATCCATGAAGCCTGTTACTGAGTTCCTCTCATTAACAATGTGTGCATGTGGCTGTCCCTTATCCTTACCTTATCAAAGGGGAAAACCCCACCAGGTACAGGACAATGCCAGCATGCTCGGCCATCAAGTTCTACCACGCAAACTACCTACTGATCTAAAGCTTACAAAAGAAAATCCCTTAACTTGTGAGATAAAGATTTCAAAGAGTGCCACTCCCAAGAGCAACAAACCAGAGGCCACTTAGAGAAGGAATAAAATGCCTGTGTTCTCTCTGTCCACAAGCAGCCTGGGTCCTGAAATCAGGGTTATTCCCTTCTCCTCAACTCCTTCCTCTCCTGGTGAAACTTCAGTTTGTACTCAGTGCAGATTTTATTTCTACAACCACCCTTAACTTTCCTCAGATTGAGTATAATCAGCTTCACATGGTCTGAATCTGACTGACCTCTGGAGGGAAGGAAGACTGAATAAACCCATCAGGCAGTCAATGGAGGCACTTCCTGCCTAGAGAACCAACAAAAACCCTGAACACCAAGCCTCGGGCGAGCTTCCCTGGCTGGCAATGCTCCAGATATCCCGTCACTCCTCAGTGCTGAGTAAGTGCAGTTCACACAGCTCTGAGGGGAGGACGCATGGAGCCTGGTCTCTCCTGGATCTGCCCTACGCATTTGCTGATTTTAGTATCCTTATAAAATAATAACTGTGAGTAGAGCTGCTATCCTCAGTTCTCTGAAGCCTAGTAAATCATAGGGTTGTCTTAGGATCCCATAACAAAAACACCAACTATGGTAAAAATCTATATGTCAAAAACCTTAAACACCCGAAAGTGGACTGTATACTGAAGGAAATCTTGGGCTTCTCCGCAAAGTTTCCTAAAGTAGTTAATGCTATCGCCTTACTGCAGCCTACACAAATCCATCATAGCATCCACAACAGGCTACTGTCATCCCCAGTGGTCCTGCCGTACAGTGTGACGCGAAGCTTGGTTTTGAATTCTCATGTTGGAAGGAGAACAAGCTTCCACTTCAACACATATAGGAAATATGGGCTATTTACATCTGCATGTGGAGATGTTGTGAATATTAAATAGATGGTGAAGGAGAGCACTAAACAGAGTGCCTGATACAAAACAAGAGTCCAGTACCCAACAACTATTTACACATCATCATACTGATTTCCTAGGCAATCATAATGTTGACTTAATGCATAAATATTCCTACCTGGATGTCAGTAGCTGGGTTCCAATCAATATCATAGAGAATTAAGTGGGATCCTCCAATAAGATTAAGTCCCACACCACCAGCTTTTGAACTTAATAAGAAAATAAAATCAGTAGAGTATTTGCTATTGAAACTATCAACAATTTGCTGCCTTTGAGAGACTGGTGTTTGGCCATCAAGTCTTGAACAAGCATATCCATGACGCTTGCATACTTCTTCTAAAATATTCAAGGTTTGTCTGTAATTGGATACCAAAACCACTCTGTCAACAGAAAACAAAGCATTGTTACACAATGTTTAAGGCAGTACTGTGTTTTGTTTTTTAAAGGAAAACAGTAACACCGATATAACAGAAGGAGCGGCCAAGGCAGGTAGAGTTACCAGCAGTTGCTTGCCACCGAGTTGCTGGCCAGCTCAGGTTCTCTGGAAGAGCACTGTGCATGCTCAACCTCGGAGCCATCTCCCTAGTGCAGACACCTTCCAACCTTGCTGGGCTCATCAGAAGGAAGAAGTTTAGAGTGTTGTACACAGAACCCCAGCTCTCACCTCCAGGTGAGCGGTGACTTGTAAAAATTTATCCTTTGGGCCGGGCGGTGGTGGCGCATGCCTTTAATCCCAGCACTCGGGAGGCATAGGCAGGTGGATCTTTGTGAGTTCGAGGCCAGCCTGGTCTACAGAGTGAGATCCAGAAAAGGCACAAAGCTACAGAGAGAAACCCTGTCTCGAAAAACAAAAAAACAAAAATGTATCCTTTGGAAAAAGTAAACCAAATAAACTGAGAGCAGGGATTATAGAGGGATTGTAGTCACAATACCATGAGTGGCTGGGTACAGGGCTTACTTTTCAGTGGGACGCAGTTCATGGATGGCTGCCAGGAGCTGTACCAACACTTGGAGCTTCCCAGACTCGTTCTCAGAGAACTGGAGAGGGTCGTAACCAGCAGGGAGCACAGTCAGCAAGCCTCTGCACAGACTCCTTTCTTCATTTTCATCACAGCTCGAGCTAAGTTCCTTACCCTGTTCAAATGTGAGTCAACACTGGTTCACGTTTACTGTCTTAGGAAGGAAGGAAAATGCTAATCTTACAGAGTAGTCCCTCTACCTGCGAAGCAGATCTTCATAGGTCACATTACCATGCCTCCTGCAGAGTTCCTGGACTTTACCAAACTCTGACATCTCCTTCCTATCAATACTTCTTACTCCATTTCACTGTCCCCTTTCCTCCCTATTACTTTTTTTCTCTGCTCACATCTCCCAAATGACAAACTAAAACAGGCACAACAGTCTCCTGAGTCATAAGCCATATCAGTTTCTTCATAAGAGTAATGATGTCAGCAATAAGCTAACAGAGAAATTTATCTTAGAACAAGTTTTGCTTACAATCTCAGAATGTGGGGTGCAGGATATGCTGATATTGAACCCAAGGCCCTATTTTACTAACAGACTCGGGTTTCTTTCTTCCAATGCCTTAGCTGACAGAGAAACACACACGATTAGACTAGAGTGACTGAATAGCAGTCCCTCTTTAGGAGGAATGGTCAGGACTGGCAGGTCTCGTCACTCTTCCTAGCTCCCCAGGATTCTCTTTTTCTGAAACTTTGTTCAGTCTACACCACTGTCGCCCTGGAAGGCTTCTTCCTTCTGCTATTATCTCAGTTCTAGAAAAGGGCCTGATACAAATCTCAAGTCCTTATAGACCAGCTGGCCTGGAACTCCCTATGTAGACTAAGCTGGCCTTGAACTCAGAGACCTGCCTGCCTCTGCTTCCAGAGCGCTGAGATTAAAGGCGTGCACCACCATACCTGGCCAGTTGTTTTTGTTTTTTCCACACTATTTTCATCTTTGACCTGAGTAATTACTATATACATTTTTAACTCCCCTGGTGTTCATGCATGCTATATGCCTTTTTTTTATTAAACAAATCTTTCTGGGCACATACTTAGTTGTAATTTGGCTATTGGCACATGCACACAAAATACACTTAGGTCAAGTCATTTGATTGAATATCTGTACAACTTGAAGAATCTTTATCAGGTTAGATCCGCATACAATTTGAAAAAGTCTTTACCCAGGGTTTAGTTTAAATATTTGAATATGCTTACACTGTAAAGAATTGATTTGGGGTAGACACACACATTTATATACACCACACACACACATACACACAGAATATGCAAAAACTTTCTAAATTAAGCGATATATTCTGAGCCATCATAATTTCTTCCTTTTAAGGAAAAATTTTTGGCTTCTGTTCTTCCTGGGCTTCATGCCCAAAAGGTTAAATTTTTACCACTGTATATAGAATGTGTTTCTTTAAAAGTTACTTAATAAAATATTATAATCCAGCCTGCTGCAGAGTTACATAAAGCTCACTTCTACAATAAACTAAGTAGATAGGATCCATTGTAGGATGAACTTGGAGAATTCTGTTAGAGCACTCCATTTTTTAAATCTATAATTAATGATCTCATCCATAAGCTAGCACCCACAGTTTTGTTTAGGAATATATTTGGGAACATATTTTGATTTTACTGTTTAAAGAATTTAATAAAAATTTTCCATGGTGAGCTGGAAATACCATTAATGATTATTGTACAACTTCTTTAACCAGGCATTCTGCTAGGTTCTTCCCATAATTCCTTGTTAAAATGTCACAATGATGGCATCATGAAGTAATTATTGGCTCCACATTCAAGATTAAAAAAAAAAAACAATCTCACAGATATACCTTAAGTACCAAATTCACCAAAAGTTAAAAAATTAGAGCAGGGAGTGTTGGTGCATGCCTATAATCCTAGCTGTTGGGAAATAAAGGCAATTAGAATCAGAATTCAGCTACATACGAAATGCAAAGCCAACCTGAGCTGCTTGAGATGCTCTCAGAGCAAAAGAACTATAGGTACAATTTTAAGGAACTGATACCAGTCCTAATCTCAAAAATTCTTACCATGCTGCAGACTGCCTTAAATATGCAAACAGTTGGCTCAACTACGTCATCATTCAAATTCACACCTATAAAAGGAATCTAATTTGGGAAATGTTCTAGAATAAGATTATACACAAATATCTCTGAGTCCCTATCCCCCACCCCCACCCCAAGACAAGATTTCCCTGTGTAGCCCTGGCCATCCCGGAATGTGCCACAAAAGCAGGGATGGAAGCTGAGCACAGTAGTGGGTGCTCCTTGTCCCAACTATTCTCAAGGCTGAAGCGGCAGAGTCACTAGGGCCGGGGAATATAATACCAGCCTGGGCATAACAGCAACACACACCCCTTAACATAGAAAGGGATGACAGTAATAGCACTTATTCCAAATAGTCTGTAAAGAATAAACAAAATAAAACCAGAAAAGCACTTTATTCTTGGTATACAGACACTAATAACTATTAGCTAATACTATTAATAATACTAAAATGTGGTTTTCTCTGGCTGGAAAGTATATAATGATTTTTATTTTTGTTTTGTTTATGTTCTAGATAGAGTCTTACTCTATAGCTCAGGCTGATCTCAAATTCAAAACAATCCTCCTGCCTCAGCCTCCCACATGTGGGTACGACAGGTGTGAGCTCCACACCGATTTTGTTTTTCTTTTTGTGAATTTTCTTTATGCAAAAATCATGTATTACTGTTATAAAAAGAAAAATAAATTATTTTAATGGTAAGTTCAGTATTTGTTAGTATACACAAAACCAAATGACTACATTAACATAAAATAGGAAGGGAGAGACCATGGCAAAGGCTGGAGACATTCTTCAACAGAACCACACAGGAGGAGCCACTGAGCATTTGAACCCCTCACTAATGCCACTCCAGGGCTGAGCACAACCAACCTTCTGGGACTCCCATGCCACACAGCCCTCACCTCAGGCCTGACAGTTTCCACACGACTCACCTTCACAGAGCTGAACAAAAGACAAGGGTGATTACACAGTTTCTTTAGGGCTCCTATGCAGATGAGATGAGTGCTATTTTCCAACAGTCCTTGAAGACAAAACCTGACAGACTGAGAACTCAGCAGCTTCTGGTAAAGCTCAATCTGCAGTGCTCCTGGTCGGCAAAAGATGACATTCTCTATCTTGGGGGGCAAGTATTTATTGATGACTTCCTGAGTTCTTCTAAGGATAAAGAGTCCAGTGAGGCAAGCGAGTTCAGCTGCTCTTCTCTCTCCTAACTCTTTTTCTTCCTGTGGAAAAAAAAAAAGCAGACTTAAAAAGTAGTATGTACAAAAATACCTGTCATTATGGTTAAAATGAACATTAAATATTATATAATAATAAACCATCATTAATTATTTCTATCAGATTTCAGGGGAATAAAGGGGTGTCTTTTGAGACAAAGTCCACTACATAACTCATATACAGGCTGCTCTTGAGTTCACTCTTCCTGCCTCTACCTCCAGGACACTGAGATTACAGTGTATACCACTACCAAGCCACACAAGACCCTTCTCAACAGTAGAAATGAAATACAAGGATGTGGACAGTCTAACTCAATAGTAGAGTATGTTCAGGGCCCTAGGTTTAATTCCTAGCACTGGAGGAAACCAAAGCAAAATCCATCATGATCTTTAATTCTTTGAGACTTTCACATATACATAGAATGTATTTTTATCATATTCTCTCCCTATTCCTCCTTCCATCTCCTCCCAGATGAACCCCAACTTCTTGAACTTTTTTTATAAACCACTTTGGTGATTTGAATAAGAATGACTCCCAAAGGCTCATGTATTTAAATGCTTGGTCAGCAGGGAGTGGTACTATTTGAAAGGATTAGAAAGATGAGGACATGTGGCCTTGGAGGAATTTGTCACGGGGTTCAGCTTTGAGGTTTCAAAAGCCCACACCGGGCCCAGTGTCTGTCTGTCTCTCTCTATCGGCCTGTGGATCAGGATGTAGCTCTCAGCTCCTCCAGCACCATGACTGTCATGTGATGCCATGCCCCTGACATGAAGACAGTGGACTAAGCCTCTGAAACTGTAAGGCAGCCCCAATAAAATGGCTTCTTTTATAAGGGTTGCCTTGGTCATGGTCTCTTCACAGCAATAGAGCAGTAGCTAAGTCACCCACCAACTGCAATTTTACTACCCACATACTCACTGGTGTGGCCGTCCACTGGAGCATGGTGGACCTGCCAGGGGCCACACCCTTAAAGAAAACTGACCTCCTTCTCCTAGAAGCTATCAACTGTCATTAGCTCCTCAGCTAGGGGTGAGGGCTCCTGGGCCCCTCCATAATGGAATGTTGACTGGATTGATCTTGTACAGAAACCAAGGCTGCTGTGGCCTCTGGTTCTCACAATCTTCCCAGTCTCTCTTCTGCAACAGTTCCTAAGCCTTGCAGGGAGGGGTGTGACATAAATGTCCCATTGTGACTAAGCACTCCACAGACACTTATTCTTCAAACTCTCACCAGTTGTGAGTTTCTTTGTTAATTACCATCTACTGCACAAATAAACTTCTCTGATGAGGTCTGGGAGCTGTACTAATCTATGGGTATAAAGATAAGGATAGAAGAAAGTTAGATACTATGTCCATTCAGCAGAATAATAGTAGTAGATTTACCACTGGGGCCTATGAGCTCCCCAAGGAGAGGCTCTTGGCCTGATTTACAATACCAGGCATGTATTTCCTCCTGAGCAGGCCTGAAACCCAATCAGCAAGCAGGTCTATGCTACTACTGCCTCCATGAGATCCTGCCACACCAGTTGTTATTGTAGCTCACAGGTCTCACAACAAAGTAAGACTTTTGATTCTTTTTCTCCCCCAGAAGCCTGCACAGCACCTTCCAGTACTAGAAAAGCTATCCAGCAGAGGGAAGCTTCCTGGTCAGGGACAACTTGATTTCTCCATGTCTTGTGACCAAAGTGTGTCGTCTTACCCTAGGCATAGGGTCTTACCATCAAGTTCTGATAGACAACTAAGAGCAATGGCAAAAATCCCCCTATATTTTGGGGGGATTTCCAAATACCCCTGGCCAACAACTCATGGGGAGGCATCTCAAACCTGATACTAGCCTTTTTTAGGCAATCTATGGCTTGTTAGGAGTTTTATCCCTGTTTAGAACTCCAACTACGTTAATGTGTGTGTAATATAGAATAAATATATAAATATCATATAATAATAGGTTTTCATATAGTCTTTTCAAATATTCTTAGTATTAGCTACCCCTTTTCAAACGTTCTTAGTATTAGCTACCCCCCCCCAATCAAATGTTTAATTGACCACAATCTCTGGAAACTCTATTCTGAAAATAAGCTTTCATATGACAGCTGTAATGATGCACATCTCTAAAATCATCAGCAAATTTTCCTCCTTCCAAGGCTCAGGGAACATCTCAAAAGACCAGGGAGAAAGACTGTAAGCTAGAGATGGGAGAAAGAAGAGCAAAGTGTCTTCTGGGCATGGCAGGACCAATTCATTTCTGAACTCATAGCAGCTGTGGCTGCCTGCTCTTCATGAACTCACTGCAGCTGTGGTTGCCTGCTCTTCATTCATCAACTCACTGCAGCTGTGGTTGCCTGCTCTCCATTCATGAACTCACTGCAGCTGTGGCTGCCTGCTCTTCATGAACTCACTGCAGCTGTGGTTGCCTGCTCTCCATTCATGAACTCACTGCAGCTGTGGCTGCCTGCTCTTCATTCATGAACTCACTGCAGCTGTGGCTGTCTGCTCTTCATTCATGAACTCACTGCAGCTGTGGCTGTCTGCTCTTCATTCATGAACTCACTGCAGCTGTGGCTGTCTGCTCTTCATTCATGAACTCACTGCAGCTGTGGTTGCCTGCTCTTCATTCATGAACTCACTGCAGCTGTGGTTGCCTGCTCTCCATTCATGAACTCACTGCAGCTGTGGTTGCCTGCTCTTCATTCATGAACTCACTGCAGCTGTGGTTGCCTGCTCTTCATTCATCAACTCACTGCAGCTGTGGTTGCCTGCTCTTCATTCATGAACTCACTGCAGCTGTGGTTGCCTGCTCAAACTCAACCAGACAACAATACAGCATGGTTTGGGGGAGGACCAAGTCCCAGTTGTGTGACCTGCACTTGTACCTATAAGGGCTGCACTAATGGATTCAGCTGGTTGTTTAAAAAAAGAAAAGGACATGGGGCTATCAATCCATAAGGAATTGGCAGGGCAATGGTGTGCAGTGAATATGAATGAAATACATTGTATGCAGGTATGAAATTCTGAAAGAATAAATAATTTTTTTTAATTTACTAGCATAGGACACTGTTGACACTTTCTTTATTTTTGTTTTGTTTTGTTTTGTTTTGTTTTGTTTTTTTGAGACAGGGTTTCTCTGTGTAGCTTTGCGCCTTTCCTGGGACTCACTTGGTAGCCCAGGCTGGCCTCGAACTCACAGAGATCCGCCTGGCTCTGCCTCCCGAGTGCTGGGATTAAAGGCGTGCGCCACCACCGCCCGGCGACACTTTCAAAGACATTATACACTGTTCGTTACATAAATGCATATTTTAAGTCAAAATATAATATTAATAGAATATATGCTTAAGTTCTCTATAGAATCTTTTGAGCACACAAAACTTTACATATATAAATATTCCCCTTATATTTTAAGAGTTTAATTTTTATTACAAATATAATAAAGCTTTAGAAGAAAATATAGAAACTATAGTTCTATACAGAACTATCAGAAATCTAAAGTCTATTTCAATCAACCAAAAACAACTACTGTTGACCTGGTGAGATAGCTCAATAGGTAAAGACTGTTGACTGTTGAGAATAATCCCAGGAACCTATAATCCACTCGATGGAAGAAAAGAACTCCTGAAAGTGTCCTCTGACCACACACATACTGTAGCATACATGCTACACACAAAAAGGGAAAATTTCAAGGTACTGGAATGAAGCTTCATGCAAAGAGGTTACCATTCATTCTGGCTCATCTTTGTATTCCTCCAGTGTATACCTCTTAACCTTTGACCCACTTACAGTGTTTAAAATACGTGTTATATTGGGCTGGGTGTGGTGTACTCGCCTTTGATCCCAGCACTTAAGAGACACAGCAGATGGATCTCTGTGAATTGAAGGACAATCTGGTCTAGACAGTGAATTCCAGGCTGGCCTGACCTACATAATGAAACCCTGTCTCAAAAACCAACCTATTAGGTCAATAAGTGATTAACACTATTTTTATATAATATACCATAACATTTTCCATGCAATTATTAAATATTCACATAAGCCATTATTTGTCTTGATTTGTATAAAATGCTTAATAAAATATATGTTGACACATTAGCTTTATAATTGAACTTCTCTAGAACAGATGTGGCACTGGAGATGCTGATCAGGTTTTAGACTGCTTGCCTGGCATACAAGAAGCCCTAGGTTTGAGCACCTAGCACCTAATAGAACTGTGTTTGGTGGCACATACTTACAATCCCTGCACTGGGGAAATGGGTGGATCAGTTCAAAGTCAGCTTGAGCTACAGGAGACTTTTCACCAAAAACAAACAAATAATAAATAAAGTAGATTTGATTTTGTGTGTTGTTTGTGGGGCCTAGGGGAGGAATTGGGGGTGTAGTTTTTGGAGACAGGATCTCACAATGTAGCTCTAGCTATCCTGGAATCACTATGTAGGCTAGGCTGACCTCAAACTCACAGAGATCTGCCTGCCTCTGCCTCCTTGAGTGCTGGGATTAAAGGCGTGCATGCCATTATGTCTGTCACAGCCTGTGTGTGTGCATGTGTGTGTGTGTGTTAAATAGAGTCATACTTTGTAGCCCAGACTGCCCTAGATTCCAGAAATCCTGCCTCAGCGCCTAGGATACTTTTTAACAATCAATGTTTTCTTTACAATTTTAGTGTTCTCTTTTAATAATACATAGAACAGTGTAATCGATTATTACTAGTAGTATCTTAGATTTAATAAAATACAGTATATAAGTGAATACCAAAATTATGATTCTTCCAGGCATACTGCTCTTTAAGAAAAAAAGTCATTAAAGTAAATTATACCTTGGAAGAAGAAGGTTCTCTTGATATAATGATGGGCTCTTCATATATTTTCCTGTAAGACGACAAAGAGCCTAATACTCCTGGATTAACAAAATCAACTAATGCAAAAAACTCTTGCAAATCATTCTGAACTGGGGTACCTAAGGAGAGATAAAAGTGATGAGGTTAAATTGTTTTATAATCACCGGTCTCTGTAGAAATTTGTGCCTTCTTCCCTGAGAGCAGTAAATAGAAGCAAATACCCTAAAACTAAGGAAGAGCATCCAAATCAAAGCTTAAATCAACAATCATGTGAATTTTTACATCTGGTTTAGCCAAGTGTCTAGGGGCAGGCTCTGGAGTCTGACTGCCCATGTTTTGAACCCACTTCCTCCCTTGAGTAGCCTTGAACAGAAAGGATGCTTACACCAATTCATCACCTATGAAACAGGGGTGTAAGAGTGGTTCCTTTGGCTGAGGGTCAGAGCAATCAACCCACAAAATATACCCACATAATATAGGCTGTGACATTTTTATCATGGCAACCCTAACAGACCAACATAACTATTACTTATCTAAATCCTGACTGCTTTCTAGTCAACACCAATTGAATGTTTTTCATAACAATGAGCTAGAAAATAGCACAAAACAAAAATCCAAATTTCTCCCCCTATAGATAACTGAGTATCACATATGTAACACTGCACATGTTCATATGAAAACTTGTACTTTCATAGAAGGAGAAATATCACATGTGGAGCAAAATGCCCTGTCATCTAAGAGCAAAGAATTGGTTCAAAGATCCAGCTCAGTTGCAAAGAGCTTCCTCATCAAGGCCCCCTGAATCATCTAAGCAAGGTGCATATGAGCACACAGAGACTGAAGAAGCAGCACCAGGCTTACATGGGTCTGCACCAGGTACTCCATGTATATCTTATAGCTTATTAATTAGCTTAGTATTTTTATGGGACTCAAGCGTGAGAACGACTTGAGTCTCTGACTCTTGTGCCTGCTCTTGGGACTCTTCTCTTCCTGTTAGGCTGCCATGTCCAATTTTGATACAATAGTTTTTGCTTCATGTTATATTTTATTTTGTCATGTTTGGTTGTTATCTCTTAGAAGCCTGTTCTTTTCTAATAAGAGACAGAAATGGAGAGGATTCATGGGGAGGTAGGAAGGAACTGGAAGGAGTAGAGGGAGGGGAACTATAATCAGGATATATTGTGTGAGAAAAGAATCTATTTTCAATTTTAAAAAATTAAAAAACAAAAAAATTAAAAATTAAAAAAAAATCCGAGTTTCAGCCCCTAGTACCACAAAATGGCAGAGACAGATAAATAACAGAGACAAATAAACAGATCAATAACATGTAATTTAAAAACAGAGCTGAATGTGATAGCACGTGCCTTTGATACCTACGGTTACGAAGCAGAGTTAGGAGGCCTATGAGTTCCAGGCCAGCCAATGCTATACAGTAAGACTGTCTCAAATAAATAAAACCTTAAATTTGAAGACCATTAAACATGTCAGGGTCACTAAGCTGTCCTTCAACTTGTGATTAGTCATCCTGTCTTTTCCTTCTAAGCTGCTTCAGGTACAGGGTGCACCACCACACTTGGCTCAAAATTATTGTTCTGTTTGTTCTTGCTTTTGAGACAAAGTCTCAATATATAACTCTGCTTGGCCTAGAACTCAATATGTAGAGAAGGCTGGCCTTGAATTCAGGGGCCATCCTTCTGAATGCTTGGGTCACAGGTGTCCAGTATCACCCCAGCTCAGTTACCTTTAAAGCACAATTTTAAATATCTCCACTAGTAATGGCTAATATAGTCCTACTTCACAATTAAGAAGTCAAAGAACTAAATTGTTTAAAGGTATGTTACCCCAACTTGCTAAGAAAGGAAGGCAGAGTTGGTCCTTCTCTGTTGCTTTGGGATATACTTCTATCTGTAAGAAGACTTAGAAAAAGAAACAAGTAGCTGTTCAAAGTCCTTCCCTCATCCCATTATAACTTCACAGAAGGGCTCTGACATGCATAAAGAAAGACAAGATCACACAGAGATCATGCCCGCAATTCATCCCAGAAACACTCAATCCAGTAGGGAATGGGGAGGCAGGGGGATGACTCAGAGGTTAAAAGCATTTTCTGCTCTTTAGAGGACCTGGATTCAGTCCCCAGCATCCATATGGCAGCTCACAGCCAACAGACACTCCAGTTCCAGGGCATCTGACATCCTCTTCTGGCTTCCATGTACACCTGCACATGCATACACAGCATACATTCACAGAGATATACACATTCATGTACATAAAAACTTTAAGTGTAAAATGATAGGGAATGGAATCTTGGGTAGCAAATGGAGAATTGGTAAGTATTATTAGAAATGAATAAAACTTTCTTCCTTCTCCTGCCAGAATGAAAAACTGAGGAATGGTAACATATCAAGATAAGAGGAAAAGTTATGTTGAGAAACTCAGACTTCACAGACTCTAAGTTAGGCCGTAAGCTAAAAAGCAGCAGATAGAACAGGATTCTTGTATTACATGTGATCTACCCATCTTTCCAGACAGTCTAGGCCGGAATCTTTGGCCAGCACTAAGCCATACATATGCAGCACACACAGAAAAATAGCTGAAAGGTACTTGAAAAGCTTACCACATGACAGGGAGTCCCAATTACATGCAGCCACTCCTCTGGCCCTCACAACTCTATGACATGGATGCCATCACGTCCGTTTCACAGACAAGGAAACCGAGGTACTGAGACGTTAACTAACTTTCTCAAGTTACACAGCCGCAGCACCGCCAGACTGAGAAGCCAAGCACAGTCCAGCCCCATCACCTACATTCTTTACTACGCTACCACTAAACTTATTCCTCAAGGGCCCAGCAACAAGGCTGCAGAAAATTGCACAGGGATTGGAAGATTCAGAATCAATTAACGCAGGTTTATTCATATGAATTCCCCCACCACCACTAGTTCTTTTTATAAAGTCAAGCATCAGATTACAAAATGTAAAGGTTCATTAGGCAAAAATCCCACTCTGTCTTCCCCAGAGTGACTACCAACCAGTCAGAATTACTCTCTTCTCACAAGGAAGGCTCAAGAGGGCTGCAGTTGTCTTAATGCTACTGTTCTTCAAACGATGCCCCTCATCACAGATCAGAAGGTCAAACTTTATAGTCTTAATTTGATCTAGGGAACGAAGTAACATTTCATAACTGATGATAAGAACCGAATAAAATGTAGACTTGATGAATTCCTCAACTTTATGGTCCTGAAGAGAGAAAAATAATATTTGATAAACCATAAACTATGAAATCAAATCTAAGCACATATTTTGCCAATCAGTAACCTAAGACAGAATCTATTAGCTCTTCCTGTCTGGGTCCCACTGGGCTATGTCAAGATTGTGAACAATAGGCAGTCCCAGCCACTGACTCAACTAAGTCATTTTGTTTCTTTTCCTTCCTTCTGAGCTCTCCTAGGTTTTTCTCCCCTACAAGAGCTTTAGATCCCACAAACAAGGGACCTGACTAACGAACATCTTAAGTCAAAAGACCAAAACTACCCATGAGCAACAGAGCCTCCTTGGTACCTACAAAGCCCCACATAGCTGATCCTAACTTAACAGTATTGGGCAGCATCAACTGGACCAGCCTGCCCAGGAAGACCCTGACTGCTACCATGAAAAGCCTTCCCTATCTCCCTGGCTTCACTGGGAAAGTCTTCTGGCTCACATGGTAGAGAGAGAAAGATCTGATCTACCTTCCTTTAGGTCCAGTGTATCCTAGGGCTCCATCCTTATGACCTTATCTAGTCCCAATCAACTCCCAAAGGCCCCATCTTCTAAAAGCACAAGCTCCTGGATGACTTCCAATGGTTATATTTTCATTTGAAATGGTAAAAAAAAAAAAAAAAAAAAAAAAAAAGATATTCATAAAACTGTTGTTTTCTCAGTACTCAGTAAAACAAATGAAATAGTCCACATTTCACTATAAAATGGATTTTGTATACAGAGCTAGCAGGCAGCCTCTGCTCAGGCCTCCCCTCCCGGATACTGACCTGCTATATGACGTCTGCTATAGTGGTCACTGTGTGTGAACCTAGAGCTAGCAGCCTTGCCACTTCCACGGCATCTCAGCTGGGAAGTGTCTACTGGGTCTACACCACAGGGCTGTCCGCATTGTCCTCCACCCCAGCCCCACCTCCTGCCTGGGTGTCCAGATTGCCCCCATCCTCAAAAGGTATATGAAGAGACTCCCTCTTCTGCTACTTAGCCTTTGAGTCTCTTCAGAGACACTGTCATGCTGTCTCTCTGTGCTGGGGCTCGAACTCTCTAATCATGCTGTGGCCCCTGTCTCTATGCCCAAGTCATTAGTAACTCTTCTAAGAAACTCCACAGTCATCAGTAATCCAGCTTAGTGTCCTTTTGACACCTGCCCATGTACAAAATCTGACTTTTTCAAGCTACAAGCTAAGTGTTTTAAGCACTTTTAATGTAAACTAGGCTAAACTATGGTGTAAAATTATTATATGAATAGTGTGTGTGTGTGTGTGTGTGTGTGTGTGTGTGTGTGTGTGTGTGTTTGTGTGTAGGCTGGGGTCTCATTATATAGCTCAGGCTGGCCTCAAATTCTGGATCCTCCTTCTGAGCCTTCAAACTTCTGGGATTACAGACAAGTGTCCAGCTGCATTTCCAACTCATGAGATCACATAGCATACTGAAAGAAAATGAGCACTTGCACACTGAGAGTCAGGGCCTGAACATCTGACTCTGTGGAACCAAAGGTAACCATGCCATAACAACCTGGAAACAAAACAGGTCAAAACTCCATTTCTGTGCAAGGGGCTTGTGGACTGTACACACTCAGAAAGCTAAAAATTGAATTGCTGACTTAAAAAGCTGGATATTTTCAGAATGGCTAGGGCTTAACCCTTTAAAAATTCCTTACCTGATCAACAGTGAATATCTTGATCCTTTCACTTCCCAGCCATTTCTGAAATTCTTTCCTCCAATTATTCACCAGGCTTCCAGGAGTGACAATAAGTGTCTTCTTTATTACTGGCTTGCCTCCATAAGGTCCCTGACACTGTAGGGTCCAGATGAGCGAGATACATTGCAATGTTTTCCCTAAACCCATTTCATCAGCAAGAATAGCACCACATCTGCCATTTGCTCTGTAGAAATAAGGATACTTTCTTGAATCACAATGGGAAAATATTTCATGCCCTGATATCATAAAGAAAGGAACCTGGTAATAATGACCCTAGAGATTAGTTTAGTATTTCATCTAGCGATTGTAACCTATCACTTTTGAATCTTTGACAATTATAATCATTATATATTGTGAACAAATTACCAAAACATGAACCTGAAATTAAGGACCTGAATATAAACCCTCCATTACTGTCATCTATAAATAGTTGAAAACTAGAAATGAATTCCAATTTCATATCTACATCGGGATAATTTAATTATAGCTATGTTTCTCATCATTAGCATTTGAACACTTTTTAATCAATTTCAGTATTAAATATCAAAACAATTCAAAACATATTGAAACTTTAGTCAGCAAGATCTGAGCTGAAATTGTTTAAAATAAATAAATTCTATAATAAGAACTTACAACTCTCTGGCAGACAATGACGTTCAACCAAAATAGCTTAGGTAAAGGTCTGACATCTTACAATCAATATAACTTAAAATGAAAAGTCATTAGGAGTATTTTCAAATCATACATTTTATACTGCTTTATATTTTAAGCTCTTGGATAGCTACATGATTTTTAAAAGTTACTATGTCCAATGGAATTAAGAATATTACTGAAAACATAAATATAGTTTGTTAAATTGTATTCTGTTAGAAATAAGAACTAATAAGCAGGGTTGAGAGATGGTCCCATCTGCAGCACAAGTGAAGACCTAAATTCCACCTCACAGCCCATATAAAGAGCCAGGCATGGTGGGACACACTTGTAATCCCAGGGCAGCGGAGGCGGAGATAGGCAGATCCCCAGGGGCCCACTGGCCAGTCTGCCAAACTGGCAAGTCCAGGTCAACAAGAGACCATATCTCAAAACACAAGGTAGATGAATGGACATCTGAAATTGACCCCTAGTGTCCATATACACGAGCATATGAGCGCGCGCGCGCGCGCGCGCGCACACACACACACACACACACACACACACACACACACAGAAACACACACAAAGGGGATCAATAAACTCATCAAGAGTTAGATCCTTGGGCTGGAGAGATGCCTCAGGGGCTGGAGAGATGCCTCAGAGGTTAAGAGCACTGACTGCTCTTCCAGAGGTCCTGAGTTCAATTCCCAGCAACCACATGGTGGCTCACAACCATCCGTAATGAGATCTGGTGCCCTCTTCTGGCATGTAGTCATACATACTGTATACATAATAAATAAATAAATTTAAAAAAAAAAAAAAAGAGTTAGATTCTCATGAAGAGCTTCAGGTGTCACTTTCAGTCGCCTCTGGACTGAACCTCCTCACAGAAGTGAGATCTGAGAGGAACTAAGATACACCAGCGCACTTCTTAACATTCCTTCCTGAGTTCTCTTCAACTTCCTCAGCCATTAACATCCTTCAGTTTGCTTATGCTCCTGTGAGATTTAAGCCAAAGAAATGGTGCTTTCCAACAAATACACTTTTTGTAACCACATGTCTTTGTGACTAGAGAAGCATAAACTTAGCATGAATAAGTTTGGAATTGGATCTTTTGTTGAAGCCTATAAGAAATTGGTTCAGTGTAAAAGATAGGATTAAAAACATGGTGAGGTAAGAAAAGCATGTACAAAGCCCTGGATTTAATCTCCAGCATAAAAAAAGTTTGTGTGTGTGTGTGTGTGTGTGTGTGTGTGTGTGTGTATACACATCTATAAGCATACATTATTTGTTTATTTGTTTGGGAGTTTTTTGAGACAGAGTTTCTCTGTATAGCCCTAGCTGTCCTAGAACTCACTCTGTAGACCAGCCTGGCCACAAACTCAGAGATCCACCTGCCTCTGCCTCCTGAGTGCTGGTATTAAATGTGTGCACCACCACAGCCCAGCTCATGTACATATATTTATATTATAGGTACATCTTAGAAGCCACATGGTTTAGAGAAAAAAGCTTTCAACCTAAAAGCTGACCATTCATACTCCATATTCAACGCTGCCTCTTACTAGTCATTAAATTGGGAAAGTAAATCTCTCTATTCTTAGCATTGTCCATAAAGTGAACCTGGTACTTTCCCTACCTAACTTACAGGGTTTGCGTGAGGAACAAATGAAATAATATTTATAAAAGACTAAATTAAATAAATAATGGGGGGGGCTACTTAAGGTCCTTTCTCCTGAATACCTGCTTCTCAGCAGGACATCTAGCACATGGCTTCCACCAAGAACCACTGCGGAAAAAATGTACACATTTAGTACAAGTTGCTCTTCCACTAGCTAACATTTATGGTGCAGACTTGAGGTTCATTCTATCAGACTCTTCTCAAAACACCTAATTGTTATCATTTATTTTCCTACCTCATTCCCATCACACACTCATAGAGGAAAATGATTCCCTCTCTCTGATGTGATCGGAGGTGACGTACAAGATGAGGGTCTACCACCACATCCACGAGAGGAAAGCAGCTCCTATTGAACAGCAACTGGTGATTCTTGTCTGGCGGCGGCGGCGGCATAACCAGGGAATCTTAAAATAAGGTCAAAGTATAAAGCCAATATCCCTTTCAGCAGCATTATCTCATTCCCATTACTTCTACACCAGAACAGCTTGCCATCGTTTGTGGCGAAGTGTGTGTGTGTGTGTGTGTGTGTGTGTGTGTGTGTGTGTGTGGACTAGGGATGGACACACACCTATAATCCTAGCACTCTAGAAGCAGAAGGAGGATAGGGAGTTCTAGGCCAAAAGAGGAAAGAAAAAAAGAAAAGGAGAGGAGAGGAGGGGAGAAAAAGAGGAGAGGAAGAGAAGGGGAGAGGGAGTTATAACTTCATAGTCTCTCAAGTGCTGCAGACACTGAAGTTCATTCTTGTCTAGTTCAGGAAGCACAGCACCCCACCTTTCAGAGCGGAGAACCACTCCCACTTGAAGGCATGGCACAGAACTTGCCAATGTTCATAGATTCCCATTCTGCAGAGGCTTCCCAAGCTCAACATAAAGGCTTCTTTATCTTAAGGCCTGTACACACTGACAGAGACCATCACTTCTATTAACATGAATCAGAACTGAGAAAAAATGACAAATTTCCTATTGATTTAACTGTCATTATTTGCTTAAAGTTAACTATTACATTCATGAATGTCAAATTCATGAGCTTTTGCAAAGCAGCACGAATTAACTATAAAATGGTAATCTAATTCTTTAGAAATAAGGTAACACAATTTAAAGGATTACTGAAATATCCTCCAAAGACAAAAATCAAACATAACAAGATGACTGACAGTCGATAAATCTGAAGATAATTAATCAAAACTGGTTTTAGAGTATGTCTGTATGTTAACAACATGGTTAAAACTTAATCAATCCAAAAAATAAACAAGAAAGAAAAAGAGAGGAATGAAGAACTGAGCAAGGGAGAGAGAACAGATTCTAGTCACTGAGTAAACGTCCACTGCATGTGGTATAGTCACGGACACAGCTCTGTTCAGCTAGCAACGATCCATTCCCTCCATCCCCCACAGAGGCCTTCTTAAAACGGCTCTTTGTGTTTTGTCACATTATCAGTATATAGTCATCGGTGTACGCTTTCTTGTATAGCCTGAGAACGCTCTGTCCTAAACTCAAAGGTTAAATCATAATGACGGCTGTATTACAGGAACTGATGGCCCTAGACATAACAGAAACTCTGTTGTGATAAACACCATGACCAAAAGCAACCTTGGGAAGAAAGGGTTTATTACCTTACAGTTTATAAGTCCATCACTGAGGGAAGCCAGGGCAGGAACTCAGGGCAGAAGTCTGGAGGCAAGAACAGATGAAGAGGCCTCCAAGGAACACTGCTAACTGGCTTGTTTACCATGGATTGTTCAGCCTGATTTCTCATAGCATACAGAAGCAGCAGCCCAGGAGAAGCACTACCCACATGGGCTGGGCCCTTTCACATCAATTACTAATTAAGAAACTTAAAATGCACTAACACTTGCCCACAGGCCAGTCTTACAGAGGCATTTTCTCAATTGTGGTTCCCTCTTCTCAGATAACTCTAGTTGTGTCAAGTTGACATCAAAACTAGTTAACACACTGCCTAATGCTCACAAAGAAATGCTGGTTTTGTGCTGGTGGCCATGATAGAGAAGCAGCGGGTGGCACCTCTACTGCAGGAGTTCGGCCCACCAGAAAGCAAGGCATTGATGGGTAAATCTCTGATAGGCAAGGCCCAGAGAGCTTCGGCTCCCGAATGTCTTTGCTACTGCTCTGCCTTTACATGTTTGCCTCTGCCATTTTCCTCTGGTATCTGGCATAGTGTTTTTTGTTTGTTTCTTTCTTTTGTTTTTTTACTCTTTTGGCTCTTTGCTCTTTGGGGACCTGCTACCCAGCTCCCAGATAAATACACGGAGGCTTATTCTTACTTATGAATGTCTGACCTTAGCTTGGCTTATTTCTAGCCAGCTTTTCTTTACTTAAATTATCCCATCTACCTTTCGCCTCTGAGCTTTTACCTTTATCCTATATACCTTTCTCTACTTCTTACTCCATGGCTTGCTGTGTAGCTGGGTGGCTGGCCCCTGGTGTCTTCCTCTCCTCCTCTCCTCCTCCTCCTCTTCTCGTTCCTTGATTCTTCCTTCCCAGATTTCTCTTCCTCTTTATTCTCTCTGCCTGCCAGCCCCACATATCTCTCTCCTGCCTCACTATTGGCCATTCAGCTCTTTATTACACCAATCAGGTGTTTTAGACAGGCAAAGTAACACAGCTTCACAGAGTTAAACAAATGCAACATAAAATAATGCAACACATCTTTGCATCATTAAACAAATGTTCCACAGCATAAATAAAAGTAACACATCTTAAAATAATATTCTGCAACAGCATGGTGTGAAGGGTGTGGGGAGATCCCCATTGCCTAATGTAGTGTGATTCTCTCTTGGAAATATCCTGTTCTACTGGGCATTTTTACCTGTGGATTATTATTAAGATGATTTCCTCTTAAGCTGTACTCTTTAACTAAAACAATGATTTTATACAATAATAGTGTTAGTGTAAATAGAATTTTGATGATTAAGGGTTTTTAACAAATGTAAGGGATTATGATAGAGGTTAGTTTAGTGGGAAAACTAATATAGGTAAAGGTAGGAGATAGTGTTGCCCCCACCCCTGATAAAGCAGGGGCTTCAGTGGGTAGAAAATAAGAACAAGGAAGTGTCATGCAACTAGGACTTACGAGTTTCTCTTGAAGACAGACTGTGGTTTAGGTTAACAATGAAGGAAAAAAGAATGAGTCCCAGGAGTTAGCTCAAATACTTTTTGATATTGGAAAAGGTGTTCACGGGTTCCTGCGTGCATCACAGCTAAAACAAAACTTTAAACAACTGACTTCATGTAACTAAAAAACAAAGAATGAGATGGCCAGTTAAGATAATTGAACAGGACTCTAAAACATGAAAAGAGAAACTAGTAACCTGTTTTTCTGGCAATTATAAAAACTACTGCCTACGTAAACTGTTACGGTTGAAAGTCTCCTGCTCTATGAGATGTCTAAAAGATAAATGTTTAACTGTATGTGGGTTATTGGGGATAATTTGTTTTTCACCTGTAATACATAAAATGTCTAATCATGTCAGAGAAATGGGAAACATGTTGTTTTTTTACTTGTATTCGTTGTAATCATTCACTTAAAAAATAGATATAACCACATTGTCATTTTTATATTGCCTGAAATATTTTGCTGGGGTATGTAAGCTGTAAGGGAAAAAATGAAGACACAGAGAAGGAAGACATCAGGAAGGAGTGAGAGAAGACGTCATCAGGAAAGAGAAAGCAGCAGGGAAACATCAGGGTAGAAGCACAGAGTAGAACAAGGCAGAAAGAATAAAATAGAGGCTTCTGTCCCTCAGCAAAAAAGTCTCTGTTTCTCGCGATGACTCTGTATCTCCTTCCCAGTCTCTCTGACCTGCAGAAGGCTGGACCCTCTGTTGTTTTGTGTCACTGGGGACACAGCAACTCTAGACAACTTGTAATGTGGGGACCCAGCCAATTCCTACCACAGGAGTCCAGGTCCTCTTCTCCAATCAGTGGGTGAACAGAGAGAATTCTGTGGTCTCTCAGAGGAAGGGACTACACTCCTTCCCCAACAGCAAGAAGTGGCTATCCGTTGTATCCGCATACTTCAGAAAAAGCTCTCAGGGGGGAGCTGAGACTGGACAGGGCAGAGAGTGAGGTCAGGAAGGAGCTACCCCAAAACTACAAAATTAACATGTGAGATAAGCTCTGGCAGAGGAGGCTGGGATCCCCAGGCACAGATCAACCAGAACAGGCAGGAACCATTGGCAGCGGACACCAGAAATGAGAGGATGGCCTAGGGCTCAGTGTAAACTCCATGCAACAGGAAGCATTCCCAAAGAAGCCCAAAGTATGCAAATGAGCCAAAAGGCCTGTGATACCTGAATATAAACGTCTCCATCCTTTGTGTAGCGTTCCCATAGAGCTCCTAAACTGTTCCTCATCCTTGGAAGTATACTGTTTACTAATGAACTGCTCCTGTTGTAGCTATAGCCCGTTCAACGCTTCCTTCTGGGAAACAAGAACCTGGAAATCCCTACAGATGCATACTAAATGCCAAGATCAGCATACATCACTGGGATTACAAACGCATGTGTTAAGTAACTCCCAAAGGTATTTAACTTTAGCAAATAACTCCCAAGAGTATTTGATTTCAGCATTACTCTTTATGTCAAAGGGTATATCTGAATATAATCTTCACCTATGTGGGAACCTACAGAGGTTTCCTAGTGAGATGTGAGCTTGCTTTACCCATCAGGGCTGCATAAGGGGATGGAGTGACCATGTGAGTGGTTACCAGGTGTTTGGAAGGGTCTGCACTTGGATGTACAATGTGCTTTGATCTAGCAAGGGGGAGGTCTTTTGCTCCACCCCTTGGCATTCCTATAAAAAGCCCTTTAGAAGAGACAGAAGGGGCCCATGGATAATGGTCCAGGCCCTCCAGAGGCTATCCTGTGTTTCTATCTGTCTCTCTCCCCTCTATCCTTCTATCTAAATCTCTTATCCCTCACTCCTCAAGAGTACCCTGGGGGAAAAGGCGGGTCCCCCACACACCTGCAACTTTCAAAATTCTTTTCTTTTTTTTCTCCCCACACTCCCAGACAGGATTTCTTTGTATAACCCTGGCTGTCCTGAAACCCACTCTAAAGATCAGGTTGTCCTTGAACTCACAGGGAGCCTGCCTCTGCCTCCTGCGTGCTGGGATTAAAGGTGTGCACCACTACCACCCAGCTCAAAATTTTTTTTTAATTTCGTATATGTATGTGTGTAGGTGTGTGCATGCCATGGAATAGATATGAGGCCAGAGGACAACTTGGGGGAGTTGGTTCTCTCCTTCCACCATGTGGGTCCCAAAGATCAAATTCAGGTCATCAGACTTGGCAGCAGGTGACTCTACTCACTAATCCATCTCTCCAGTCCCTCACCTGAAATTGTTTTTGTTTTATTTAGTTTTAGGTTTTGAGACAGATCTCAATATATAGTCCAGACTGGCTTTCAACTCATTATGTAACCCAGACCTGACCTCAAACATTTGCAAATTCTAAAACAAAATTTAAACATCAATTCTCAGTCACAAATCTTTGGACAATGAAAAGAGAAGGTTCAAATGGTCTCTAAAATCTTACTTGGCGCATGTGGGTCATGGCGTGGTTTGCAGCTTTGCCAAGCATTCGGTCTGTTTGCCTTTGACTGGCTTGACTGACACACACTTTTGAAGGGGTTAGAAAAGCATTTCCTGGCAGCCTGAGAACTCGGGACAGCAGGGCTTCCATATGCACTCTGAAAACACTTGCCACTGTTGAAGTCATCAGAAGAGACTGTACCCAGGATTTCTATTTCTTTTCCACCAATCACCAGTGTTTGGCCCTCTTCGACGTTTTCAAGCTCTTTGAATTTATATCCAGTACCTTTAAGAAAGAAAACAAATTAATTGAAATGACATTCTAAGAAAATTTAGTAATAAAATCGTTACCTTCCCATGACAGTACAGAATAAACACTGTACTGTGCATACAAATGCTTGATGAGCAAGCCTGGTGGTTCAAGTTCAAGTCCCACAACCCACATAAAAACCAGGTGTGCTTTTAAAAATGCAGTGCTGTCTATAATCTCAGCACTTCTTAAAAGTTTCATTTATCATTTATTTGTTGTAGAATTTTATTTTAAGATGGGTTACTTCTGTTTATGTTGCATTTGTTTAACCCTGTGAAGCTGTGTTACTGTGCCTGTCTAAAACACCTGATGGTCTAATAAAGAACTGAATGGCCAATGGCAAGGCAGGAGAAGGGATAGGCGGGGCTGGCAGGCAGAGAGAATATAGAGAAGGAGAAATCTGGGAGAAGGAGAAATCTGGGAGGAGATCTAGGATCCAGAGAAGGAGGAAGACTCCAGGGGCCAGCCATCCAACTACACAGCAAACCACGGAGTAACAGTAAGATTTACAGAAGTAAGAGAATATGAAAAGCCCAGAGGCAAAAGGTAGATGGATAATTTAAGTTGAGGAAAACTGGCAAGAAATAAGCCAAGCTAAGGCCAGGCATGAATAAGTAAGAATTTGTCTCCGTATGATTTATTTGGGAGCTGGACAGCAGCCCCCCACAAAAAGAGCAAAAACAAACAACATTTATATGAGCGCTGCCATATGTGGGTGCTGGAAACTGAACTCAGGTCTAAGAGAAAAGCAATATGTACACTCAACCAATAAACACCCTCTCCAGCTCATTTCCCAGCATTCTTATGGTCAGATGGGAGATTTGGAACAGGAGAACTGCTTGAAAGCACTTGGGCAAGCTGGCCCAGAGTACATCAACTCCCAAAAGTTGTCTTCTTACCTCCCTCCATATATACACCATTGTGCATGCTCACTCTCTTTCTTTCTTTCTCTCTCTCTGTGTCTCTCTTTCTCTGACACACACATACCCACAATAAATGAATGGATAAATAGGTTTTTGAAGGAAGTATTTAAGAAATTAACACAGCTATATAAATTCACTATACTTTTGGAGATACTGAAATATAAAAGCGCTACACTGGCACTTCTTATTAGAGAAAGCAATACTTTTTAATTAGTGAAAAATACACTCTATTGAAGTCTATGATAGTTATTTTGTTTTGAGGTTTTTTTTGTTTTGTTTTGTTTTGTTTTGTTTTTTGTTTTTTTTGTTTTTTTTTTTGTTTTTTTGCCATCTTTGCACTGGGGGAAAAAAAGGCAAGCCAAGAAAAGAGTTCAGCAGGCTACATGGACTCTCCTATGTTGTGAAGAAACTACAGACATAGCATGACCTTTCCATTTCTATAAAGAAGGAGCTGGAAATGTGAGCAACAACTAAGCCTCCCACAACTAGTACTGTACTTTGCTCACAAGAGAGCTCAGTTAAAATGCAGCTGTGGCAAGAGGTTGTAGATATCCCATCCCAAATTCTACCTTCAGAATAATAAAAAGGAAAGCAGGGCTGGAGAGATGGCTCAGAGATTAAGAGCACTGGCTGCTCTTCCAGAGGTCCTGAGTTCAGTTCCCAGCAACCACATGGTGGCTCACAACTATCTACAATGAGATCTCTGGCGGGCAGGGGTACATGAAGGCAGAACACTGTATACAAAATAAAAAAATAAAAATCTTATCAATAAAGAAAGCAATTAAGGAAGTATTTGGCCAGGCGGCGGCGCACGCCTTTAATCCCAGCACTTGGGAGGCGGGCAGTTAGGCTAACTTGATATACATAGTGAGTTCCAGGACAGCCAGGAAACCCAGTCTCACCAAGAAAAAAAAAAAGGAAGTGTTTGTTCAAATTATTAATAAATCAATGGACAACTATTTTTTTTCCATGTGTAAGGTGCTGAATAACACAGATGTGTCTGCTTAAAAATGAGGTCATTAATCAGATAAATGAGATTTTTGACCCCTATGGTTACCTATCCATTGTATTAAACTATTAAATGCATAGCTATTACTCCACTACAAGGAAAAGGAATTGTGCATATTGCGAGTGGTTTAGTTTTTTTGGGTTGGGTTGGGTTGGGTTGGTTTGGCTTGTTTTTTGTCTTTGTTTTTGAGAAAGGGTCTCAATAAGAAGCCCAGGCTGATGCTTTGTTGATACCCAAGGGAGACCCGCCCCTTTCTGAACAAAAATAGAGGAGGACTGGATTGGGGGAGGGGAGAAAAGAGAAGGTGGGAGAGGGGAGAGAAAGAAGAAGGGAGGGGAATCTGCAATTAGAATGCAAAATAAATCAATAATAAAAAGAAACAACAAAAAAAGAAGCCCAGGGCGGCCTTACAATCGTCATCAGCACCCAGGTACTGGGACTAAAATGTGTGCACCACATACAGGGCGTCGGAGAAAGGCTCAGCAGTCAAGAGTGCTTCCTGCTCCTGCAGAGCACCAGCCTTGGGCAGCTCACAGCCTCCTGTAACTCCAGGTCCAGGGAGAGCCAACTCATACCCACATACAGAAATACACACATACACATAATTAAAAATGAAATAAAATTTTAAAAGATTATTATAATTAATATTAAAAGTATCATCTTTTAGAAAATATGACCAAATACTTGCAAAACCTTCAGATTTTCAATGGTGTCTTCTTTGAAGCATGCCCTGGTCTCCTAGGCTGTTTAAGTAGTTTCTTAATACAGACATTGCAGCTGGCAAGAATTCTCACCGAGACTTATCTTACCACCTCCTAATTGTCAATTTCATTGCCCTCTCCTTACTAAGCTATAAAACATACACAAAGGTTACTAAGCTATTATACATATACCTATATATTCATCTCTGAATCTTTACTCCAACATAGTAGCTGGCATATAAGATGAAAAACAAACTATAAACTATATTTTAAGTGAGTGAATGAATATACACAACAGATTTTCTAATTTGGCCAAACTCAACAATAGAGGACAATACAGATATCCAGTGTGAAGCATTCTGAACCTGCAGACTGCTCTGTATCAGGACAAGTTCCTCAGGAAGTGCTGTGCAACAGAGCAATGGTGTAATCTGTCCAGCTGTATGCATCTAGTCAGGCCTAACCTTATCTCCTTAGTCTATAGTTCCAATGTTTAGTGAGTGGCACTGAAACTGAAGAGCAATGAACTTCTAATAGTGACAGCTCTTTACAATTCCAGTCACTTAATGTTGGGGGCTGGGGAGACCACAACAAACTGCTTAATCTCAGAAGAGTGCCAAGACAACTGTGGCTTGTTAGCTCCTTTCAGAGACAATTAAATGGTAGGCCAGAATTTGCCCAATTAAGCTAGCACAGCTCATAAGAGTATTGGGTTCACTATTACGAAAAACATTACGTATCATACACAGTTGAGGCACAAAATTCAATTAAATAACATCCCAATCTGTCCCTTTATAAAGCCCAAACTCTGTTTCAATGTACAGCCACAAATATATACTAATTTTAGACTAAATCATAAAGACAGGTAATATACCTCTTCCAATGTCTTTGCCTTCCAAATCTTTCAATGTGAAGGACCTTCCTTTTACAATAAGAATAGCATCACCTTCCCATTTTTTGTGTTTTTTCTTTGAAGCTTTACACCAAACAACACTGAAATATTTAAGCAAGCTACTAGGTTCCTCTTCTTGTGCCTTGGACTCTACGGTTTCTTCAGAGGCTGAATGACCTGAAATAAAAAATAAATTTAAAACATTATTATTGAAGATGACTTTAATATCTAAGTATCAAGGTCATTCAAACAAAAGTAAATAGGCACAGCAAGATATGGAAGTATATTCTACCAGTAATCCCAAAATGCTGGAGATAGAGGCAAGACGATCAGTTCAAGGTCATCCTCTGCTCCCTAGTGAAGCAACCTTGGCTACATGAGACTCTGTCTATGAAAGTAATAATAACCATATGCTTAAGAAAATGAGAGTGTAATAGGAGAGAATATAAGAGTATGTGCAGGTCAGTGAGATGGCTCGATGAATAAAGGCACTTCTAGCCAAGTTTGACAATCTGAATTTGGTCCCAGGAACCTACATGGTAGAAGGAGAGAATCTGCTCTCCCACAATGCCATCTGATCTCCAATCACAAGTACCTCCAACACACACACAAAAATAAATAATAAATGTAAAAAAATTTTTTTCAGGGCTGGAGAGATGGCTCAGAGGTTAAGAGCACCGACTGCTCTTCCAGAGGTCCTGAGTTCAATTCCCAGCAACCACATGGTGGCTCACAACCATCTGTAATGAGATCTGGCGCCCTCTTCTGTGTACATAATAAATAAATCTTTAAAAAAAATTTTTTTTTCAATATTTGACATGGTCATCTTAGCACTTTAGAAACAGAAAGATCCAAATATTGGGTGTAAACATTATCGTGAATATAATGAATGTAATGTTTTGTCATCCATAAGCCATATAAATTCAATTGAAATAGAGTAACATGTCACCATGAAACCTTTGGGACCCTAGAAATTAAAGCTATTATTCCAACACCTAGTCATGGAGAAATATCTAAAATTATGTTTTAATGACTGATTTAATTAACATGACAAGCAGAGGAAAATATAAGCTTGCAGAGTTTTAACTGACAAAACTTAGACATATTATGTTGTGTAACTTAAACACTGTGTCTTGGCGGTCATCTCTCCCATCTCCCTCCCACCCCATCCCCTGGTGGCTGCCATGCTCTGCCTCTATCCCAACATTTGCAGAAGTAAGATATAATTATTTTTCAAACAAAAACAAGTCTAAACCAGCAAAGCACAGCTAAGACTGAATTAAAATACTCTAGAGAGTAACCAAATCAGATCACTGATTGGGGACTCAGTAGTATATGATCAGGAAGCAAAATTATCTTCTTTAAAAAGCCTGTGCTTTTTAAATGTTTCTCAAAAACATTCCCAGTATGACCTCACAGAAACCAGAGAGTGGTCACTGCTCTGTAGTTCACAGAATTGACCGGAGAAAGACAGGATAGACCACGTTATGAATTATAGTAATGCGGGTGAAATAAATCAAACTGACCACTTAAGAATGATACATTTTTATAACAAGTAAAACTACCACAAGTTTAAAAGATAAAGCAAAATAAAAATAATGCCAGAATAGATTGAAAGGCAAATTTGAGATATTGTAAATAACTCTGTTTTAGTGTTTTGAAATACTATTACACATATTAATTCAAAGTACACTTGGCCCTACAGACGGAATCCCTTCTGCCACCTGAATCAGTGGGAATAGTTTCATTAACATTGAACTTGATTATTGGTAATAAAATATCTTAAATATATGTTTTAAGGTTACAAGAAGCTCTCAACAAAGTAAGTAAACCATGCAGAAGGTCAACTACAGAGAAAAATAGATTTTTTTCAAGTGTGCCAACTCTCTAGTTACTGCCACAACTTCAAATTCCCAGTCAACTGCTCCAATCTGACTTGATAAAGATTTTATAACCTGTCAATAAACATGCTAATTTTTAGTCCTAAACAGAGTACATCTATCACTTCCTCTTTAAAATACCCATTTGCTTTTTAAGCCCCTCTGAATTCCCTTAATTCCTCCACTGATTGTCCCAATACATTTGTCAGTCCATTCTTTCCATTCTACTCTCACTGCACACCTAATTAAATTAGCTAATCCTCCTGTGGTGTCCATGCCTCTGTACCAACAGCTTTTCCTCCTGCTACGGCCAGGGCCTCACTATCCTGCCATGCTGGCCTGAAACTTGGTGCGTATAACAGGTTGGCCTGGAGCTCATGATCCATCCTCCTGCCTCAGCATCCAGAGTACTGGGATGATAGACATGCACCACCACGAGAGCCTTCTCTATTCTTCAAATCTATACTCCATGTTTATCATCAGTGTCTATTTTTAAATGGAAATGGCTGTATAGTCCTCTTGCTAGAAATCCTCCCTTTGTCACTGAGGCAAGCCGAGTTCCCGTTGTAGGGTGTTCTAGGGCTTTTCTGTGTGACAGCTAATCTTCATTGTCAACTTGACTGGATTTCAAATCACCACAGAAACATACCACTGGGTATGCCTGTTTCCAGAAGGGTTTGACTGAGCAGGGAAGACTTGCCTGAATGAGGCAAGAGAAGAGAGGAGTATCACCATTTATGTTTGCCTCCTGGTGCAGGTACGCTATTGTGGGGCGTTTACCCAACCACCCCCACAGTTCCCCAGAGTTTTCTTGAGTGCGAGCAGCAGGAAATATTAGATAGAAGGATTTATTGCGGAGAATACCGCGGAGATAAACAGATAGAAAATAAAGGATAGCCTCGAGAGGGCCTGGAACCTATTCCAACGGGCCCCGACTGTCTCTGCCCCAGGGTTTTTATAGAGACACCAAGGGGTGGAGCAAAAGACCTCCTCCCCCAGCACAGGCAAGTGCAGACCATCTCAGACACCTGCACTCAGGCCCGTGGTCTAATCATCCTCTATGTGGACCTGCTGGGTAAAGCCACGAGGAACCCGAGAACGGGCTCCCACAGGTCCCCCTTTCTTAATATATAAAAAAATAACTATAATGGCTTACAGCAATCTCCATAGCTGTTACACCTCCCAGTATGGGAGTAGAGGATGATATAGATGGCATTTCTCTTTTGAATTAGGTCCAAGGTGACTACAGCAGTCTTAGCTGCCTCAAGCCCTTTCTAAGCCAAAAACTCTTAAGGCAACTACAAACTTAAAGAATCCCTTAGCTTCATCATTACCATTAACAGGTTAACACAAACATTGCTATACCTAGTCACAATTCTCTCAATCTTACAACTCAAAGCAAACTCTTAACAGAACCATTTGAATTAGCATATATGGTGCTAAATATAGTTAACAATTTTCTCCGCCTTACAACTTTAGCTCAATCATTTGAATTTTCTTGCTAACAGAACATAGGAAAAACTTCAATGTATTCACATCAAATTTAAATATTTCCTTAACTCCACAAAACCAGGGTGCATTAATATCAATAGGTTTCTGCAAACATAATTCAATCTCATAACTCCTCCTTTTCTTTATAATTTTTTAAACAAAATCTCAAACCTAGTTAGAGGAACCCAAACTTATACAATTCCTACAAACCCATATTGAAAAGCATTATTTTCAATTTAACCATTAACACACTTTGAAACACACATTTTGCTTTTAGCAAAATGTCCAAAAGCAGTTTCTTAAACTCTTTACACACTTTAAAAGTAGTCTCTTAGTATACCCTATTTGCATTTCTTACTAACAAAAACATGACATTAATCCACTCAAACAACTTTTGAAATTAGACTAAGGAATATTAGCTCTTCCCCCTTTCTTTATAATTTAAGCAAAATCTCAAGCCTAGTTAGAAAACCCAAACTTTTCAACTTAAACAGTTCCGTTTGTAACACAAAACCAGTTCTGTATGTAATTCCATTTTTACATAAACAGTTCCATGAAACAATTGCATTTTTAACACAGAATACATGAATCACCAATTAATAAAGCATACATGCATACACAAAACTGCATCTTGATTCTAGGTAGAAATAAATTTCCTCATTTAAACAGTTCCACCTTTAACCCAATTCCAGCAAACAGCTCTAGGTCATCACTACGAATAAACTCAAAATTGTCCCATTGCAATGAAATCTCCACCGTTCACTTCATCTCTTAAGTCCCAAAATTCACATGATAAATTCTGGTACGAGCCCTCCAAATATGAAGAAATCCATAACCAAAATCTCTTTGTAGTTTTATCTCATTTTAAGTTCAAAAAGTTCAAACAAGAAATAAATTCTGGTATCAGGCTTTCACACTTCAAAATATGAAGAGACGTTCTTCAACCAAAACTTTTTGCAGTTAACAATCCTTGTTCAAACAAGTGTCTCCGAACTTATTCTCAAGCCAGAGACCTCTCTAGGTACAGTAGTATTCTAAACCGCACCGCCTTTGATGTTAGCCCAGGTTCCTCTGTGTTGCGAAGATCCTCCACGGATCTCAGCTGCGGATGCCCTGTGCTGGCTCTCGCGTCCGCCATTCCCAGCTTCCCAGCGGCTTCTGGAGCTTTCGAAAACCGCTCAGACTGCCTGTTTTGCAGTCTGCTAGGACACTAAGTTCTGTATCTCAGGTTCTTTCAGCATATACATTAATAGACTCACACTTAACATTTACACTTTTTCACAAACTCACATATAACCTTTTGCCTTGCAAAGCATTTAGACTCACATTCAACATTTACACGTTTTTACAAACTCATATAACATTAACATCTACTTATTTAAACTCCTTAAGGAAACTATAGAACTACTTTAGCAAATATATTTCTTATTACTTATGTACTTATTTAAACTTACATTTACAACCAGCATCCTCACCCATTACAACCTTATTACTACATGTCCTAAGACTACATTAGATACTTCCTGCAAGCCCATATTCTTAAAGGAACTCTGTAGATCTATCCTACAAACCTATATAGGGCTACCACTAGCATATATATAATTTAGCAAACATCTGAAGATTTCTTTAACACAGATCTAACAAGACAGAATTTTTACAAACTCACATATCTTATTTTCATCTTTTTCTACCCCCTACTCCTAACTATTATCACTATCTCTATTAGATTTTCTTAACTAGACAGAAAGTACGTACATCATTTCTAAATTTTAGATTTTATAGTCAGCTTTGCTATAAAGCACTGGGATTTAGTGAGTGTTGTTATAGAATTGTGATAGTTGTTGCTAGGGGACTGTAACCTTCCCAGGATGACGCCACACTCCAAAGTTGCCAGTTCTCTCAGCCGTTCCGGACCCAGCAGAGATGCACTGTCAGCGGTAGACGGTGTTTAACTAGAGGCTGTCCCTTCACCCAAATTCATAATAGTTCCCCTAAGTGCTTCAATTCAGACAAATGTTTCTATTACAGCAGTACTCTTGGTTTGTTCTACCGAAAAACTTCCCTTCATGCTGACGGTGAAATTACCGTATTTAGCTGCTGTAAGCTCTTTGCCAAATATCGCACAGTTATTAGGTGATATAAAGTATTTTTCCAAAGGAGCTAGTAAAGCCAAAAGCGGCACAGCTCCGAACTCTATTTCCTCACTGTTTGCATTAACCAGTGACAAAACCTCAGAAACACTAATTGATCCACTTTCATTCTGGTTCCATTGTAGGAACATCATTGGAGCTGACCTTTCTTAGTTCCAAGCTCCTTACAAAACGCTCCGGTAATCACCGAGCTTCATTCTCCTCTTGTGAAAAAACACAAACATGTCCTAGACCCCATATTAACACAGGATCGGGACCCTTCCACAATCCCGAGCAGGGATCTTTCCATTTCCCATTACCCTCAGCTAAAGGACCAGAAAGATTGGAGTGAACTCTAATATGGCCCACAAAGCATGGCAGCTTTCTTTTGTAGATAGCATAAGTTTCCTTCACATCTAAGACAACGTTCAGTGTATAAACTGCACTCTCTTGCTTTAAGGATTTTAAAGTGGCTTGTTTGCTCTTAAAGGTAGCTTTTGTCATCCAACTACCGTAAAAACTTTGCACAACTATTAGGGTAAATAAGGCATTTTACCAACCCCCAAACCGCGAAGTGCCTAGTTCCATATCCTTTCAAAGTTTCATTGGAACTGACACTTAAAACTTAGATGATTTTCCTCCTTATTCTTTTAAAAGCTGTATTTTAAAGTTTACCATGAACGTATTTTCGAGCTGACAAAAGTGTTTCAGGGCAATGTCGCCATCTTTAGCAGAAAAACTACCTTTCCCAGAATGCATTTCCCTTATATCAGTCCATAATAGTATCAGTCCCTTAAATCAGTCCTTTATATATTTCCCTTATATCAGTCATTTCCCATAGTTCTTTTTGGGTCTGAGAGTCAACTTTTAAGTTCTTTTTTACCAGACTTGCTTACAAATTCTTGCCCGGGAGGTTTGAACAAAGTTTTTTGCTTTTGCAACGGGAGATTTGAACAGGCATTTTACATTTTCAATTATGGGACATTGGGAGGTTTCTGGTCTCTCCTCAGCTGGCTTTAACAGGTGTCTCTCCTTTAATTGACACTGGCCCCCAAATCAGAACTGCACCTGCCTCGTTAGTACGCATTGAGGTGGGCAATTTCTGATAGCAACTTTCCTTGGGGCTTGTGTTTGCCTTAGCCAGTCAGTGAAAAACAAGATCATGCACTACAGCTTTTCCATAGCTCTTTCGGAGAGATTTTCTCCCACTGATCTATCTCATTTTGCTTGTTCCTTCCTTCCCCAGATGCAGAGCTTCAAGTATCTGCGGCTCTGTACCTCTGCTAGCTGCCCTTGGAAGTAGGGGCTTTTTTCTCCCCCCCCCCCTCCCCCGAATCTGCCTAAAATTCTAGCAGCTTTTTCAGGTCATATTTTTCTGGGGAGGAATCGGTCCCTTCTGTTTCTTTAGAGTCTTTCTCCCAGACAGTTCCCAGTTTGGTCTCAGTTTATCCCCTCTACCCCAGAAACAGTTTCCGACACTACAGTGGCGGCTTTCCCTGCTACTGAAGGTAGGGGCTTTTTGTCCGTTTGTTTTCTGGGTCTGTGTGGTTTGCGTACAGACTGAAAATCTAACAAGGGAGGTTTTTGCCATTTCTAAACTCCCATTAGGACAGGCGTTTTACTTCATCAGGCCTTCACCTGACCCAGTCCCCCAGTGGGTTGCGTTTGCTTGTCTGGGTGCTCAAGGACAGAGCTTATGCCAGAGGCAATCACCCCTCAGGGCTACACTCCCTCATCTCATGGGAGTCAGTTGAAACAAAGCTTTTCTCTAAGAGGTGCTTTCTGACAGAAAAGAAAGCTTTACTCCTGGATAGTTCTGTTCTGCCCTGGCTGGGCTCTTTCCCCAGACAGCGCGTTCTGACTCAGCAGCACAACTGCTTCAGACACAGTTCAGCTTTACTGTTTTCCCAGAAAGGTCCTTACTCTGATAGGAAAGCTTTTTCTCAGATTTCTTTTTTGCAGCTGTGGACCTATCAAATGAGACTTGTAGGAAAGTGGACAACTGTGCCGTTCCCACTGGCTTTAGTTTTGTTCATTGGCAATCTTCCCCTGGGTCCTGCACCTTCCTGCCTCAGCTCTGTGCTCCAGGAAGTTTACCACTGCAGGAACCCTAGTATCCCCGAAATGCACCCCAACTCAGAGACGCTGGCCAGTCGCCTCGGGGTTTTTGGTCAGAAGCAAGGATACAATGCTTCAGTTTGCATGCTTCAGGGGATCTTTGCATTAGGACGATTAGGAGCACCTTTTCATTCTGAAACGCTCACTCAAACAAAACCCTTGATGCCTCAGCTCCACTGTAACTGAAAAGCTTGGCTTTTTTGCTTTTCTCAGGTAAAGTTTCTGGCCCTTTTGGGCTCTCTGTAGCTCTTTACCCACACTCTCCCAAGCATTTCCCTCAGGGTACTCTGACCCACTGTCTTTTACTAGCTTGAAGAGACAGAGCTTAGAAGAGGTTTTTAGGAACTTGTCCCTGCCTCCTGCATTGCAGGGAGGATTGTTAAAGCTTGAAAGAGAACTTAGAGAGGTTTTGCCATCTTAAGAGGTTTGTTGTTTTCCCTTAGAGCTAATCACAGGTGGTCCCTATACTAATATCTTCAGGTGATTCTAATTTGTCCTTCTGAGAAAGTTAAAGGCTTTAGTTTTTAAGTTTGAGAGCTTTTGAGAAAGATGAAGGCTTTTTAGAGTTTTTTCCCCCAAATTTTCCAAGAAAAGCTTTAAGAGAAAGGTTTTTTTCCCCCCAAGAGAAAGAGCAACTTTTCCCAAAACTTCCCAACTTTAAACTTTTTGGCTTTTTACATCCCCATTTTTGCCTCAGGGAGAAATCACTTTCTCCTGCTGCTTGGACTTAGCATTTCAGCTGCCCCAGGTCAAAAGCTTCCATAGGAAACTTATTCTTTCCCATAAGCTCGAAGAAGAGCTTTTTTACTACCCAAATAGCCCAAAGAAAGATTTTTTCCCCCAGTTTGCATTCAGAGCCCCCAAGTTAGAAAATTGAAGAGTTTTTCTGTCTAGTTGCCTTACTTATTTTTTCCTACACAATCTTACACTTCTAAGTTTTTCCTACACTATTTTACTACCCTATGCCTTATACTTATTTTTCACAGATAGAAATTGAGAAAGGGATAGAAGATAGAAAATTTTGACAGAAGAGAATTTCGCTGCAGCATCGGACATCCTTCCAGTCCGCTTTCCTTTTCTCTCGAGGATAAAACCCCTGCCTCTCAATATATATAAAAAATATATATATTTTCCATAACACCGGCATGCCTCATCCACTGGCAGGGCTGAACTCAGCACTTTCGCCAAAAACTCTGTAATAAAACTATTATTTTCCTTTATCTTTAGTCCCTATTACTTTGTCTTTAGTCCCTGTTCATTTGTCTTTAGTCCCCCCTTTTTTTTAGTCCCCCCCTTTTTTTCTTTAGTCCCTTTTTTCTTTTTTTAGTCCCTGTTCATGGCGCCATTCTGTGGGGCGTTTACCCAACCACCCCCACAGTTCCCCAGAGTTTTCTTGAGTGCGAGCAGCAGGAAATATTAGATAGAAGGATTTATTGCGGAGAATATCGCGGAGATAAACAGATAGAAAATAAAGGATAGCCTCGAGAGGGCCTGGAACCTATTCCAACGGGCCCCGACTGTCTCTGCCCCAGGGTTTTTATAGAGACACCAAGGGGTGGAGCAAAAGACCTCCTCCCCCAGCACAGGCAAGTGCAGACCATCTCAGACACCTGCACTCAGGCCCGTGGTCTAATCATCCTCTATGTGGACCTGCTGGGTAAAGCCACGAGGAACCCGAGAACGGGCTCCCACACGCTATGATCAGCAGCCTTGTGGATTCCCTGCTATGATGAACTGCACCATCCAGCTGTGAGGCAGATACCCTTCCTCCCACTGCTTTTGTCCGAGATGCATGCCTTCCTCTACCATGCCCATCATGCACTACACTGGCCTGATTATTGGAACAATAAACTACCTAAAACCTTAATGTCTGCCTTCATCACTAAACTACAAAGACCCAAGAGGACAGATCTGCTTTAATTTTATGTATTAACATATCACCCAAACTCAGGTATTCTTCCAAACTGACATTTTTACTCTAGGCATGTTTTTACTTCATATTTTTAAGTATCTAAAAACTACTTCCCATCGAAAAAGTAACTTTAGAAAATGAACTCAATTCATTTCCATTGTTGTTCATTTTTATTTTCATTTTAAACGCTTGTCACCTTCGGATCAATGACTTTCAAAATGAAGTTCAGAACCAAGATCTGATCAGTCACTTTTGTGTATTGTGTTTTTCTAAACCAGTGGTTCTCATCCTTCCCAGTGCGCAACCCTTTAACACAGTTCCTCATGGTGTGGTGACCTCCAAACATAAAATTATTCTCATTCCTACTTCATAACTGTAATTTTGCTACTTTTATGAATCATAATGTAAATACCTGTTTTCCGATGGTCTTAGGTGACCCCTGTGAAAAGGTCATTCGACTCGGAAAGGGGTCATGACCTACAGGTTGAGAACCACTGTTTTAAACCATATCCCTTTTCTTTTTTAAGACAGGCCATACTATGTAGCCCAGGCAGATCTCAAACTCATAGTCTAGCCATATCCATCATTTTTAATAAATGCAATTTTGCTAGCAAGGTTTGCATACCTAAATTTTATCAACATTGTATCAATCTATCAATTTTTAGTTAGGAAAATTGATTGGTTTTAAAATAAGAGTTTATTGGTTGGGCATGATGGTCCACTCCTACAACCTCATCACTCAAGAGATGAAAACAAGAAGATTTTCAAGTAGTAGGGTAGCACATGATACATAGTGAGTTCCAGGCCAGCTTGTACTATATAGTGAGGGTCTTGTTTAAAAAAAAAACAAAAAACAAAAAACACTTGATCACATGTTGATTATTTTTGTTTTTGATTATCTGAGAAAAAGTTTTAAGGTTTATAACAAGAAGGATGTTTTGATCAATTTCTGAACTGTGGGGAAAAAAAACTGTGGGAGAAGAAGCTATGGCTCAGAGGTTGAAAACACTCACTGCTCTTCTCTGGAGGGCCTCAGCTTGATTCCCAGCACCCACATTGGGGGCTCACAACTATCTACAACTCTAGTTCCAGGGGACCTGACATCCTCTTCTGGCTTCCACCAGCATCAGGCACACTCATGGCACACAGACAAACATGTAGGAAAAACACTCACCCACATAAAAATATTTTTTAAATGTGGGGTGTGATTCTTTTCACATAATTCCCACCCGTGGCGGTCACAACGCATTGAGCAAAAACACACTGCAGCTTTAAAACTTGTTCGTTCTTCTGATTTCTGTCATATTACCAGGAGAAAAACACAATTCCTCTTTAAACATTTCACACTGCCCAAAGTTAGAGGGACACCTTATCGCATGATTGAAACAGCCAGGCATGGCAGCAGGGTCTGGGAGGCTGGGAAGGAGCGTCACAGCTAAAGCCCAGCTTGGGTTATATACCGAATTGTGGGTTGGCCTGGATTTACACAATTAGACCTCGTTTCCAAAAGAAAGAAAATGGCTGGAAAGAAATATAGAAGATCAAATTCTCGGAATCTATAAAACATTATTGTTATGTCCAATGCTCTCATTCCTGAAAAAGGACAATTCAATTCTGGAAACGAAGAAATTGTAATTACTTTCAAAACCAAAAGCTCAGCAGTATACCCTTCCTGTTGCAGAGCAGCAGATGAACACACTGTGGAGCCTGACGCACACTGCCTGGACCGAAGAGCCTGCCACTTAGTAACTGGGTGGCTTTGGACAAAGAACACAAGTCCTCTGTGCCAGCTGGTGAGTCTACACAATGGAAGTGAGGTATAGGGAGAAGGCTCAGTGGATACAGCACCTGCAGAAGCTTCAAGACCAGAGTTACGACTGCCAGCACCCACCTGCAATCAATCTTCAGGAGGTAGAAGCAGGAGGTTCTCCAAGGCAAGCAGGCCAGCCAAACTATCTGAAATAGCAAGCTCTGGGTGCAGTGAGAGACCTTCCCTCAGAAAATAAGTAGAGAACTATGAAGGAACACACCCAATATCAACCTTGGGCTTCCAGAAGCTAATGCATACACACGCTCACACACACAAGACGAAATCCTTTTTTTCCCCTGCCGCCGCTGAATTGCGCGGAGGCGGAGCTCGGGTGTGTTCAAGATTCGGGTGTGTTCAAGATTCGGCCTCACCCGTATCCACCGCCATGGCCGAGGAAGGCATTGCTGCTGGAGGTGTAACGGACATCAACACTGCTCTACAAGAGGTGCTGAAGACCGCCCTCATCCATGATGGCCTAGCACGTGGCATCCGCGAAGCTTCCAAAGCCCATCTCTGTGTGCTCGCATCCAATTGTGATGAGCCTATGTATGTCAAGTTGGTGGAGGCACTTTGTACTGAGCACCAAATCAACCTAATTAAGGTTGATGACAACAAGAAACTAGGGGAATGGGTAGGCCTCTGTAAAATCGATCGAGAGGGGAAACCACAGAAAGTGGTTGGTTGCAGTTGTGTAGTGGTTAAGGACTATGGCAAAGGATCTCAGGCCAAGGATGTCATCGAGGAGTACTTCAAGTGCAAGAAATGAATAAATAAAAATTTCGCCTAAAAAAAAAAGACGAAAATCCATACTACACACATACACACGAAAAAAAAAGTTACATTAATACCTACCTCACAGACATGTATGTGTGCACTTCCCACTTAGCAAATGCAGCTGAAACTGACCACCACAATCGACGTTTTGTTCTTCTCCTTCTGTCATTAGCCCTCACAGGTCAGGGAAGGAAATGGATGAGGGACTACAGAGTACAATGAGGACCACTGGGAACGGCAGCAGAAGCTCCTCCACCCAGAAACCTTCACCACAGAAAACATCAATTTACCACCCCCAAATTCCACTATCACAGTAACTGTTATTTCTGAAATCCATTCCATTCTAGCTCCTTCTAGACCCTGGAGTATACTTCCTAAATCAATACAGAAAGAAAAGGAAAGGAAAAATGAAAAGAAACGAGACTTAAGGGCCTTTCAGCAAGAGCAAAGGGTAAAACCAAGTCTTGAGGAAAATAAGGTACTTCCTTATTAATGGCAGGCATCTCATCTCTTTTTCTTTGAGACAGGGTCTCACTGTAGGCGTGACTGACCTGGAACTCGATACACAGAACTCACAGAGATCCACCTCAATGCTGGGTTTAAAGGTGTATGTTACCATACCCAGCCTTGGCACTTTGATTATAACGAAGGATCCCTAAGAATAGGATGACATCAGTATATATCTTTAAGCCCAAGCCTTTCACATTCTTTTCTGTTTTAACAATTCTAAATATTCAGGTTGGAAATGTAAAGTGACTTATGTAATCAATTCCAAAACTAAAATTTCCCACAGATTATTTTTTATTAAAATTACCAAAACTTCCATAACTTCAAATATGCTGTCTTAGTTCTCTTCTACTGCTGTGAAGAAACATCAAACTTACAGAACAGAAGAGTTCTTAATTATGGGTTAGTCTAGACCACCATGGCAGGGAGTATGGCAATCAGGCACAGTGCTGGAGCAGTAACTGACAGCCTCATCCTGATCCACAGGTAGAAGGCAGAAAGAGGGAGAATGGATCTGGCACAGGCCTTTGAAACCTCAAAGCCCACTCCTAGTGACACACCTCCTCCAACAAGGCCACGCCTCCTAATCCTTCCTAAACAATCCACCAACTGGGAACCAAACATTCAAATATATGAGCCTGTGGGGGCCATTCTCAGTCAACCCACCACATATGCAATAACATGGAACTAAAACAGAAACTTATTTTTTTTTCTTTTAGTGGTAGGCAAGGAAACAAGTCTTGTGTAGTCCAGACTGGCTTCAAAATTTAGCCAATGATGACGCTTGCCCTCCTGCCTCTACTTCCTTGCGTGCTGGGATTACAGAGGAAAAAAGCACATACTGTGTGTAGAGCTACAGACTGAACCTGGGCCTCACGCATGCTAGGTAAGCACGCTATAAACTAAGCTACAATACCGGCCCAAGAAAGCTTTCATGACACTAAAGAAGTAAACAGTGAAGACTGAAAAGATGGCCCAGTGGCCAAGAACACTGGCTGTTCTACCAGAGGACTATTCACAGCGATCTGTAACTCGAATCCAATCCCAGGGATCAAATGCCCTCTTCCGGCTGCCACAGACACAAGCACAGCTGTGGTGCCCAGACATACATGCAGGCAAAACACCCATACACACACAATTTCTTCTTTTGGTTTTTCGAGACAGTTTCTCCATGTATTCCTAGCTATCCTGGAACTTACTCTGAAAACCAGGATGGCCTGGAACTCAGAGATTCCCCCTGCCTCCCAAGTACTGGGATTAAAGGTGTGTGACACCACCTCCCTCTATAATTTTCTTAAAGTATACAATAATATATAAATGGCTTCAAATTGAAAATTACCTATAACTCTTTTCTCAATAAAAAATAGTGAATGTCCAAGTTCAAGTGTTATGTGTAAAATAAAAATATATTTCTTTCAAGATTTATGCAGTGGAATACCATTCCACAATAACAATGCAATGAACTACTAATAAGAGGAGAGAGGGGAAAAAAAAGAATACTAAAACATTGATAGTGTCCTAGTGAGGGTTACTATTGCTATGAAACACCATGACCAAATACTAGTTGGGGAGAAAAGGGTTTATCCGGCTTACACTTCCACATCATAGTCCATCACTGAAGGAAATTAGGATAAGAACTCAAATGGCAGGAACTAGGAGGCAGGAGCTGATACAGAGGCCATGAAGTGCTGCTTACTGGTTGCTCCCTATGGCTTGCTCAGCCTGCTTTCTTACAGAATCCAGGACCATCAGCCCAGGATGGCACCACCCACAATGGGCTGGGCCCTCTGACATTAATCACTAATTAAGAAAATGCGCTACAGGCTTGCCTGCAGCCCAATCCAATGGATGCATTTTCTCAGTTGTGGTCCCAATCTTTCAAATGACTCTAGCCTGTGTCAGGTTAACATAAAATGAGCCAGCACTGACAGCTTATTTTTTAAGCAATAATTAGAAATTACATGAAACTCTAAAACAGGTTAATGTTATGTTTGTTTGTTTGTGCAGGGTCTTACATATAGCTCAGGCTGGCCTCTAAGTTGTGATGTTTCCAACTCAATCTCCCAACTACTGGAATTAAAGTCATGAATCATCATACTTGGTTATGTAGGATTTTAAACAATTAACAGTGGTTGGGTGAGATATGAGGAGATTGATAGCAAAGAGTAAGTGGGAACTGTGATAATGTGGTAACATTCTGAATCTTTTTGGTTTTTCCCAAGGCTGGAGATTAAACCCAGGACTTCCTGCATGTTTGCAAAATATTGATTGTAGACTCTTCGTGGTAGGTAGGCATATGAATATTTGCTACAAAATTCTTTCAATCTTTTTGTATGACTGAATAGTTGGTTAATAAAATGTTTGGAGTTAGAAGTTTTTAACAAGTAGACTCAAACACAAAAGACCAACAAAACATAGCTCTTATGATTCATCCACTTTATTCATTTGGAGCTGGAGATGTTTGATACCTAGCTCATTTGGTAGAGTGCTTGGCTAGCATGCAAGAAGACCTGGGTTTGATCCTATGTATTGCCTAAATGAAGCATTCAGAAGGTATAGGAAAAATTTTAAGGTCATCTCTAGGTAAACAGGGAGTTCAAAGCCAACCTATGTTACATTAAACTGTCTCAAAAGCAAAAATAAATATTAAAATAAGTAAATGGAGCTGATGAGTGATATTTTATTTGCATTTACTCATTTATTTATTTTTCATTATTTACAAAGCAATTGAAAAAAATAATATAATTTCAAATTATACCTACTAGCTTAATCAATTCAAAAGACTATAAAAATACATTAATCATCCTGGTGGGGGTCACAGATACTTAATATATTATTTAAAAGAACTAAATGAAAGCACATGTTTAGACCCAAAAAAATGTAGATAGTATCTCAAAAATGTATACAAAGATTCAGCACGATTCTGTTCATGTTAATTGGACTGCCTAATTTAAAAACTTACTCCTATATTTATAAACTATGTACTATACTTCATTTATTTCTTAAGTATTTACAACCAAATATTTTACTTTGAGAATTTGTGGACCTTAAGATTTTTTAAGTATAATATTTAGATACAGTATAATTGGTATCTATTACAGTCTTCTAGATAATTTTATTTCAAGTTTGCTTCATCAAAAACTTTTACCTCTACTATACTAATCTCTGACTTATGGCACCAAAAAGAGTATACAAATCAGTATAACTTACTTCCTGATTCTTAAAAAGCATGTATTAACAAGCATTCACTTAACCACCGACAGCAGCAGTATAATACAGTCAACATAATTCACTGCACTCTAAGAGAGTTAAATGTCTATTTAAACGACATCACACTAAAAGGAGGCACACAGCTGTAATTCGTATTTTAGACATTTATGTGAGTAAAGATAAACCAAAGTAGAGCAACTCAAAAATAAAATTATATAAGTTGTCACCTCATTATCAAAAGGGGATTTATTTTGATTATTTCATGAGATTAAAAATAAAAAAGCACCTGGGCAGTGGTGGCGCACACCTTTGATCCCAGCACTCACGAGGCAAAGGCAGGCAGATCTCTGTGAGTTCGAAGCCAGCCTGGTCTACAGGGCAAGTTCTAAGACAGACAGGGCTACACAGAGAAACTCCGTCTCAGAAAAAAAAGAAAAGAAAAAAAAGGGGGGAAGAAAAGCTTACCTTTCCTTAGGATACCATTATATGTCATATCTACTTTAGAATATTTTATAATAATATATCTATTTAAGTTCAAATAGATAAGTTAGGAAAGGAACAAAAACTACCCACTATCAAAATTACTAAGAGATCAAATGAAAGCCAGGTATGGTGGTACGCACCTTTAATCCCAGCACTCGGAGGCAGGGGCAGGCAGATCTCTGAGTTCGAGGCCAGCCTAGTCTACATGGTGAGTTCCAAGACACCCAAGGCTACACAGAAAAACCCTGCTCGAAAACAAAAATAAAAAAAGAAGGAGATCAAATGAGATAATCATTTACCACATTTAAAGCATCTCTACAGAATCACACCTAAAACAAGAACAAAACAACCGCCCTCAGTGTTGCCAGGATTTCCCACACTGTATAAGGTCCCTAGGCCCAGCTTCCTCCTCAGTACTCGCTGAGTGAAACCCATCCTCAGCAAAATCTGCTCACAGGTCACAGGTAGTCCTCAAGTTCAAAGTCTCACTATCACAAAGAAAGAGATGGCGAGTTTAGCTCAACATCCCCGTGTGATACTCTACAACAGCTTCGAGAAGGGCTCTGGGGTCAAATGACCGATTTTTTTGCTTTACTAGAGTATTTTCATAAACCATGCTTTTCATATTTTCATAAACAGTTATATAAAGGAAGGAATTAGAGAATGGTGCAGAATTATATGTTTTATAACTTTTACAATTAAAACAATGTTGACTCATAAAAAACTGCAGTAAGTTTACTCTGATGAATGGAATTCTGGATTTAAAATACGAAAAGAAAATAGGTTTATTAATCTTCATAGCCCTTAACTGCTAACAAATTGTGTCACTTGCCACAAGGAAACAGCAAATTTGAACAATGCCAGAGAAAGCTGTGATTACAATATTATTTTATGTACAACAAAGGAATTTTCAAAGACATCTATATTATTTTAATTTCCACACTGAATAGAGAACCAAACTATCAAAAAAGATGTACTTTCTTTAAACACTGACTTACTTTCTAGAAACATTTCACAGAGTTAGTTTTCTACAGACTCTTGTAAGTGGGTTTTCTATACAAAGTCAATACTCAGACTCAATGTTTATCGCCAAGTCTGAGTGGCAGCATGCTGAAATAATGAGAATTATACTTCATATCTTACTTTCAATAATTTCAAAAAGGTTTCTACTATATAGCTACTAAAATTATATAAAATATATTACCTCACATTAGAAGATTCATTACATTTCAAATGAAAGTCATAGCACAGATTAAAAAGGCAAACTGCCATAAGAATATATCATGACCTTGAACACTGAGAAATTGAACAAATTAACCTAGTACCCAAGAGTTCACTTTATTTATTCCTATAACCACTACATTTGATAGCATTCTTCCTAACTCACATCTTTAATCATGTCCTCTCTATAATTAAAAAACCTTCAACAGCTGCTCACTTTATATTCAGTTAGATCCGACTCCCTAAAAACAGCATTTAATAATGTAAACCTGATTTGCTAACAACTGACATTTCACCCACATTCCTCTTCAAGGAGAATTGCTGAGACTCTGTCATGCTTCAAGCACCAAGTTCAATTCTGAACCTTTAGCTGTGTAGGAATCCCGAGGACACTATTCACAGACTGCTGAACCCCCCCTAGTTTCTGATTCACTAGATGGATCTACACTTCTAAGGAGCTAACATAACGTTGACATCCAATTCAGGACTGACACTGTTGTCATAACTCTACTGTGTCTGCGGTGCTGTGGACAGAACCCAAAGCCTTGACTACACCAGGAGAGCCCTGAATCACCGAGCCACAGCCACATCCTCGCCTGGGTTTTTTACTCTACACACCACCAACTGGAAGCCTGAAAGTCTGGGAGGAGGCATAACTAAAAGCATTCTGAATGACTTGCAAACATTTAAAAACTGGAAATTTTCACACAAAATACAGATTTCTGATGTATTCCTGCATGTAAAATTTCAACTTGAACTAAACAGAAGCTACCCAATGTAGTCAAGAAAGATGTCTACCAGGCACACCTTTAATCCAGCACCCTGGAAGTGGATGATCTCTGTAAGACTGAGGCCAGTCTGGTCTACATAATATGTCCCAGGTCATTCAAGTTACCAAAAGCCCAAACTCTCCCGATCCTCACCTCAAAGCCGCCTGACTCATCGAGCTTGGACACCTTGAGCCACTCCATCCCACTCTGCATGTGTCTCTGCAAGAGCTCACTCTGACATCAAGCACCCTTATCCCCAGGATTTCTGAAACTCTACCTGCTCCATCCGAAAACCTGGCTTTTTAAAGTCCTTCCTCATCAAAATCTCGGCAAAAAATGGAAATCAAATATGCAAGACACATATTAAATATTTAACATAAATTCAATATGTAAGATTTATAAAAATCAAGATTTTATTTCCATGAGTACTACAATATTTAAAAATCTACAAGTTAAATTATATGTAAACAAGATTTTTGTTATTTTCATTCTAAGCAGTTTTCATTTTAACTCTAACTTTACTGTGAAGGAAACATTTTCAAGAAAAACATTTAAAATGAATTAAGATAATTTTAATCACATGGTCAAAATATGCACTACTTTCAATAAAAAGACCTGATCTCTTTTAGCAGGACAAAAAAAAAAAAGGGAGGAGGGTGGAGTAGAGCCACAACACCCTAGGCTTCCGAACCCAACCATGTAGAAAAGTAAGTTTTCTTTTGTCGCCTGGAGAAGGAACCTCAAACACACCAGAAAGTGCTCTCCCCTTGAGCTACATCTCCAACCCAAAAGGTGATTATAATTAAATAAGTTCTCTAATTAGTTAAATAATTCTGAGATTTTTACTTCTATAGAATAAAGAAGGAATACAAATTACCACCATTACCTCCTGCTCCCTCCAGAAAACAAACTAAGTATCGATGCTTACTCTGCTATAAAAAGCTTTGCTGCCTGAAATAAATGATGGCGTCCTCCTCGACTTCAGTTTTATTACCTCTAAATTGAAGCGTTTTCCAAATATCTTCTGTCTCTAAACCCACTCTTCCCAAAGATAAAGACAAAACCAATGTCATCAATACGTGTTTGCTGTTACTGTTAGTATAGCACACACCTATTATGCCAGTGTTCAGACAGTTGAGGCAAGAGGGACTTGTATTCCAGGCTAGCCTGGGCTACAGGGTGAGATCTTGTCTCCAAACAAGAAAATATAGGACTATGGATGTAGCTCAGCAACAAATGTATATGCTTACCATTTATTAGGTACTTAATCCGACACTAACTCTCTTTCTCTTAAATCTAACTTTCAAAATTGTAACTAAAACTGTTGAAAATTCAGTACTTTGAAATACTATTTATGCATTTATACAATTTTATGCATTTTGTTTTGTTTGACACAAAATTTCACATAGCACGGGCTGACCTTGAAACTGGGATGGCCTTGATCTTCTGACCTGCCTTTCCCTCTCAAGTGCTGTGATTACAGGCTTATGCACCATATGCAAATCTATTTGTATTATTTCTTTTATAATCAAAATAAAAGATCTTACATAAGACCAACAGTTAAATGTCTTAGAAAAAAACTGAGGGAAGACAATGAGCTGGATTACCATGTCAACCAGTCAGTAAATTTTAGTATCTAAAGAGAAAATTAAATACTTAGAAAATTGTGTTAAAAAAAAATAGGCTTAGAAAGGAAAAGAAAATCATGTTAAAAGCTTTTTTATAAGAGAGATTAGCAACATTTTTATAGGGCACGTGCTCAGCTTCACGATACTCCCAAATTAATTGTGACAAAATTAAAATGATCAAATTGCAAGACTGAAAAAACTCTTAGAGACTACTATACTCGGGCAGACCATGCCGTAAGCGAGTCGCTTTCAGCTTCTCCACTTCGATCTTTGCTCTTAGCAGCTCCTCCTCTAGCTGCTGCTTTCTTCTCAATCCATCCCTCTTCTCCTGAACATATAATCCAAAATTCTTTTGATTTTCTAAAATTATCTGATGTTCCTCTTTGAACATTTGCAGGACCTGAGGGTCACATCTTAGCAGAGACCTAATGTGTTCTCCACTTTCATGATGACAAAAATCATCTCTCCTTGGGACAGAAGACGGAGATGATGTCATTCTCATATCAACAGAAGAGAGCGATGGAGACAAGGGTTCTTCCATGGCATGCATTAATTCATGCTCTTCTCTTTGCTCTACAGAATCATTGTGCTGAGGATTGGGAACCAGTGGAGGGGACGCTTTAATGTCCTCTTCTTGCTTCACCTCTACTGTAATAGCGACAGGCTGGTGATCCACCATTACCTGCATCGAGCTGGTACCAGCCTGGGCAGACTCATCCAAGTTCGCACTATAGCACATATAAAAAAAACACATTATAAACAAAAACGTATTTACAGAACAATTTCAGCGTTATATGCTTAATATTTCATAATGACACACACTTAACTATAAATCGTTGAATAGAGGATGATGGCATACACCTATATCCCCAGCACTTGGGAGGCTGAGACAGGGTAATCTCAAGTTCCAGGACAGCCTGGGCTACTTACAACACTCTATGTCAAAAAATAAAAGAGCTGGCCGTGGTGGCACACATCTTTAATGCCAGCGCTTGGGAGGCAAAGGCAAGAGGATCTCTGAGAGCAGTCTGGTCTACAGAGTGAGTTCTAGAACAGCCAGGGCTACACAGAGAAACCCTGTCTCAAAAAACCAAAAACAAATAAACAAACAAAACCAACAACATGGGACCACGGAATTTTCTTTTTGGGGAGAGGCTTTCCCAAGTCCCCGCTTTGTAGAGTCTTTTTCTTGGTGTGTCTGCTGCATGTGTGTGTTTCCTCACCCCCAATAAGACTTTCTTCAACTGCTGGTTCTCCTGTACTGTCTACTACCTGTTACAGCTCAAGAATTTTCATGTCTTTTAATTCTTGAATTGGCATTGAAAATGAACCCCATCAAGACCCCTAGGCTGGCTGGGCAATGGTGGAACACCCCTTTACTCTCAGTACTTGGGAGGCAGAGGCAGGCGGATCTCTGAGTTCAAGGCCAGCCTGGTCTACAGAGTGAGTTCCAGGACAGACAGGGCTGTTAAACAGAGAAACCCTATCTCCAAAAAAAAAAAAGACCCCCTAGGCTGTCTACAATTATAGACAGTTGTGAGCTGTCGTGTAGGTTCTAGGAATTGAACTTTAATCCTCTGGGAAAGCAGCCAGTGCTCTTAACTTCTGAGCCATTTTTCTAGTAACACAGTTTTCTGTGTTTCTGTCATGATTTCAGTGTGAGTTTTGTTTAGAACTTGACAGTCTGGTGAAGCTGTTGTACCATAACACACCCCCTCCACCTCCCTGTGAAGTAATGGTCATGGAGCTATTTACCAATCCTAGCCGAAAGAGGACTCCACATACCCAGCCTCTTCTTGTCCCCCATTTCCGCCCCACTCCCACCCAACACAAGTGACCTTCAGCAGATGACAGTGGCTGGTGGAAGTAGAGGGAGAGACTAGAAGTCAGACAACTTCCCTGACAGGCAGAAAGTCAGGGAGAGGGGTCCAGCCTAGGTAATAATGATGGTGAACTTCTAAGATGGCTGGTTTCTTCCTTACCCTCTTGATCAGAGAAGAAAGCCCAGCAGCTTAAAACAAAGGCCTTGTGGGCTTTTTCTCCCGCAGGTAGGGCCCCTGCTGATGGACCAGCTCCACAAATTCATAGCCAGATCAGGACATGTTTACAGTTGTGGGCCAATCAGCCAACCTGTCTTTCTTAAATCCACCAACCCTAAAACAAGGAAGGAAGTCCTTTCAAAGACTCAAACAAACAAACTAGCCCTCGGCCTTCTGCTCCCCAAGTTCCCTCTCCGCTTTGTCTTTCTCTGTGTGCCTGCTGTATGTGTGTTATTCCCTGGCCCCTAATAAAAGCCTTTCTTCAACTGCTAGAAAAAAAAAATAATAATGATTTGAAACTACACAAAAAGTGATTTTTTTTTGTATAGTTTCAAAACTATACAAAAAATGACTAAGACTATGACTTTAATAATATATACATATAGGGCTCCTCCATCCTTAATCTATTTTGTTTTGTGGTGCTGATAACTGAGTCAAGGGCCTCGCTTGGCACACTGGGCAAGCTCTCTACATCTCTAGCCCTCTGTTCTTAAATTTAATATTAGGCTCTTACAATGATAGAAAATTACAAATACTATACAAAGTTAGTAAGATAAAGAAAAGCCAATTTGTGAGTGCACATGTGAGTGTGTGTGTCTGTTTGTGTGTGTTGGGTGCACACATGAGTGTAGGACCCACAGAGACCCAAGGTCAATGTCAGGTGTCTTTCTTCCATGGTGCTCTACCCCTTTTTTGAGGTAGAGTCCCTCTGAACCAGAAGCCCATTCATTGAGTGGCCAATGAACTTCAGGATCCACCTGTCTTCAAGTCCTCCCAATGCTGGGAATACTGCCATGTCTAGCTTTTTACATGTGTTCTGGGGGTCTGAATTCAGATCCTCATGCTTATGTGGCCGGCACTTCATTAACAGAACCATCTCCCCAGACTTAGCAAAAGTTTAAAAAGAAAAAGAAAACCTTTTTTTTTTTAAACATTTATTTATTTGTATGTATTTGGAGGTCAGAACACAATATATGAGTTGGTTCTCTCCTCTTTCCTCCCACCATGTAGGTACTAGGATCAAAGGCAGGTCACCAAGCTTGAAAGCAAATACTTTTACCAACAGAGCCCAGAAAAGCCATTTTAATGTTCTCAAAGAGACATTAATTGTCCCTACATTATTGAGGTTCTAAAATGCTGTAAAGAATCATTTGATATTTTCTGCTTTTGCTCTCCTGGACTGATCTACAAACCATAAAAGCTGATGACTTTGAGGAAGATGGCAGAAGACTATTTATGGGACCAAACATAAAATTATTTCATTGCTACTTCCTAACTGTAGTTTTGCCACTGTTATGAATCACATAACAGATATGTAGATATCAGATATGCAATCCCTGAAGCGGTCACAACCTATAGGTTTGAGAACTGTTGTTCTAAAGTATAGGATACGAGAAGGTTAAAACTATAAATAAAAATTGTTTTAAATTGTCTTCATAATTTCTACTGCAAAGTAGTATGTAGCACATAAATATAGGTATTATACTCCCATACAAATTAAAAATATGCTTATGCCTAGATTATTCATTCCATTTTGATGAAACATAAGTAATAACACATTAGAGAAAGTCTCAAGAAAGATAAACAGAACTAAAATTTCTAAAAACTGAAAGTCTAAATTTAGAGGATCAAAAAGATCATAAAACATAAATTATAATCTGCTTTTCAGAGACATAAAAAATTTTAAAATCATTCTAAGTTGTAAAATAAGTTACAAAATAGAATAGACACTTTAAAAAATATATAACACATGCAGTAAAATTCTCTAGTAGAGAGTCCAATCAAATTAATAGTAATACTTGTGTAAAAATATAATCAAAATTAAAGATTTATAAACTTCTGGGATAATTAAGATTTGTGATGATCTCAGCTAAATATGTATAAGCACATTAAATACAGAAGTATATTAAATGAATAAGCTAGCAGAAAAATGTCAGTGTAGGTACTAACATAAGTGGTATATTTTTTATATTCTTCATTTAAAAAACTAATAAACAGTGCAATTTAAACAACAGATACAAAAATATACAATCAGCTAACTCATTCTTATCAGAGAAATGTTGGTATGTCAAAAACTCACATGTGTATGTTTATAGTAATGATGATCAAAATATAAACAGGTAACTACTAATGTTCTCTTCTGTATTCACTGCATTTCTTTAAATAGACAACTAACTAAAAGCAGTGCTTATATATCAGTTTCAAATTATGAAAATCTAAATTTAGTATCCGAAAGGTATATAGTTTTGTGCCAGTAATACAAAAACTATTTTTCTGTTTTTGAAAGAGACAAAATTCAAAACAAGTTGCGCAGTGTCAAACAATTTTACTGCGGAAATTATTATCCATCCAACACAGAATCTCATCATTTGTCACAACAGTGAAAATTCCTACCAGTAGCCCCAAGAATTAACCCACTACATAGCCATGTCCTGGATCCCCAAGTGTGATGCTTTTTTAAATTTATGCTATCAAGTAGAAATAAGCAGGATAGGGTAAAAAGTTCAAAAATATTTCCTAATAAATTACCAAAGCAACAGACAGGCTCAGCTCAAGTTTTCCTGCCCTGTTTCTCTCCTAACTTCAAGTTCCACAAGTAATCAGCAACTCTGCTTACACACTGCTTCTCCAGAGCAGGAGAGCACACTGAATCTTTGTTTGAAAGGCCCTTCAACAAACAAAGAGTTTACAGTTTGTTTAAATTACCCTGATTGGTAGAAGAATGGCTGCCATTTTTATCTATGTCAAGAGTTAAAATTTGAATTAGTCACAGGTAACAGCTTTTAAGATTCTTAGGCAAATAATCATATAGAACAAACTTAACCCAAAATTGTTTCAAGCCCTAACCCAGGTTGCTCTTACTAAAACTGAGTTTTATAACTTACAGAGCAGTATGAGAAAGCTTATCCTTTCCTATGACCCAATATCAAAGTGAAACTAGACCATTAATCAATTATACTTTATTTTACTATGTAATCTGAATCTCTTAATTAGGTATTGACTTCCTTTAGTTAATGTTTCCATCTTATCTATTCCAAACATATTAGAAAAACTAAACAGTCTTCACATACACAATCATGTCATTAATGACTTTGATTTTAGTTTTGTTAGTTCAGCGCATACTCAGGAAATATACACAGTAATGATTCATAAAAAACAGTTTCCATTTGCTCCAAAACTACTAACTTCATACAAATTTTATATTAAAAAAATTCAAGAAACCCATTTCAATGAAATGTAATCTTAAATAAGAATAATGTATCTCAAAAGCAAATAATCTAATTTTAAGGCTTAAAAAGTTTATGAGATATAGTCAAAGTACAATAATACATATGTATGAAAATGTCATGATGAAACTCATTATTTTGTATATGCTACTGAAGTCTTTAACAAGTTTATTTAGTGATGTCACAAGCTTCATCCCATTAATTCTTCCCTAACCTTTACTTATAGAAACTGCCCGATGAAACAGGGAAAACACAGTAAAAAGTAGTTTAAATCAAGCGCAACAGAAAAATTCCTCATAGCTTCACTTTTTTTTTTCCCCAAGAAAGCAAAACAAAGACTCTATTCATGGCTCCCCTTGTGGGGATGCTTACCATGCATATCTCTATCACAACTAAGCCAGAGCCCAATAGCTAGGAGGCGCCATCATTTCCCACAACAAAATAAAATAAAGCTTACCTTTGTATGTGGTTCCTGTCTCTTATCAGGCAAAAGCTGGAGATCTGGGGAATCATCTCCATAACTTTCTTGGTTGGCTCGGAAATATTGCTTTTAAAATCTGATTGGGCCTCCTTTTGCTGCAATAGCTCCTGTTTGGCATATTCTTTGAGCCTTTTGTAAAGGCTGCGTAGGCCCTGTGCTGTTCGAGGAGGGCGGTCTACTCCAATTGCATTATAGTTAACTGCTATGACATCCCAACATCTATTCTTTTCCACTATTACTGAATTTTTATTAGTGTGCTCTTCGAGAATTTTCACATATGGCTTCACAAGGCTTAGCAGATCAAGCTTTTCAGACAGGGTAAAATTGGAAGACCTAGCCTTCCCTACCATTGTTCTTTTGAAATTAAGCAGGCAGTTTCTGAATCCACCATGCAGCCTTCAGCTCTGCTCAGCTCTTTTCACAAACAGAAAGATCAGGCTTAACTAGGCTAGCCCCATTTAGGCCCACGCCTACAGGGGAGGGCTTATTAAAATTCCTCCAGCTTAAGCTGACGCAGGTTCGGGAAAGCTGCTTAAGCCAAGCCTGACCTACATAAAGCTTCTCACAGAAGGCAGGAAAGAACAAGCAAAACACTTGTGTGTAAAGAGAGCGGCTCGAGATAGGATTTAATGCACAAAGGTCCAGAGATAAGCAAGGAACACAGCTTAAAATTAGCTAATTTAGTGAGACTATCAAATTTCCACACATGTATGCCTGGCTGATGGGCTGAAACAGCACTGCAGTATTACTTTAATAAAAACAAAAGAGGAACTGTTTTGTGCTGTTTGTTTACAAGTCTAGGAGACGGAGAACTAGGAGACTCGAGGGTGAGTGTAGTGACTCCTAACAGAGCTCTAATCACTGCTTCTGAGCTGGGTGTTCTCCCTTACAAAATCTGCATGCTGCTGGTCCTGCTGTCAATCAGGACTTGCATATCCTCTAGCTAGTTAGGTTACACCAGCTCAGACTGCAGTAAAGCTAAGCTTCCTCTTCATTTCAGTGTACAGTATCCCTGCATAATTTTGTTATTCAAGGAGAAATTTTTATTGAATACTAGACATAAAAATCAGATAAAAACATGCTTTATTATTCTATCTGTAATGTATATAAATATACTAGTCTGTTTTATCATGTGCAAAAATTAATGGTGAGAAACAGCATAATCATGTCTTAGACAGGAGTGTACAAACAAACCTTATTTCTATAAAGCAGAATTTTTTTTATCTTAGTCACAGGAATTGGACTATGAAAAGAAATACTTAATCTAGCCAGTAGTTTTCATGTTTAATCCTAGTTTGAAGCATATGATAATCACAAAAACAAAACAAGCTTATTTTCTCATGATGTATTTGTCCAGACAGAGGAATTACTCAAAGCATACATGAAAGATTCGTAGCTCAGTGTAGCTCAGTGGTGCAGCAAGTGCTGAATATGTCTGAGGCACTAGGTTTAATCTCCAGTACCTCAAACTAAAGCAATAAGTAAATGAAACCAAACTTGAACATATCTGATTCAGTCAAAGGCTGGCAAGATAGTTCATGTGAAGAAGGGACCTGCTGCCAAGACTGATGACCTGAGTTTGATCCCTGGGACTCACATGCTGGAAGAAGAAAATCAACTCGTGAAGTTGTATGTACACACACACTCACACACACACTCACACACACACACACACACACCCAAATAAATAAATAAATAAATAAGTGTTTAGGAAGTAAGAACGATTCTATAGAACAATTACCAATCTACACAAATGTTCCTGAGCTCAACACAAGACCCAAAGAATACAAAGGTGGCTCTAGATACAAATTGCTTTGTAGAAAGCTATAGTGCACAGAAATGCTACAAAGATGTCTCCTGGTGCACACACACAGCCTTATGACTACTGGACACATGCTATACTCCTGATCTACAGTCTAGCCCCTAAAGTCACTCACCTTGTTTTCATGTTTTTAACCAAGAAGCAAATAAAACTTACTGAATTCTCAGTTTTTTTAGATGTTTGTTGTTGACTTGATACAAGGTCTCCCTATATGGTCTCCCTATGTAGCTCAAACTCCCAATGTAGCCTAGACAAGAAACATGTATGAACAAGACCAATGAGCCTGGTAACATACAGCTTTACATACAACAAGCTTTAAATGCATTATCTATTCAAAAAGTAGGAAAGAAAAGCTGAGTGTAGTGGCTTACACTCCCAGGGATGAGGACAGTGCAAGTTCATGGCCAGAATGGTCCATATAGAACAAGACCTTGTGTCAGGAGGAAAATGGGTTCAGATAATCAAGTACCCGTCATCCAAGCATGAAAACCAGAGTCCAGTTCCCATCACCCACATACACACACCCTTAATCCCAGTCAGAGGCAGGGGGATCTCTATGAGTTCAAAGCCAGCCTGATCTACAGAGCTAATTCCAGGTCGGCCAGGACTACACAGAGAAACCCTGTCTTGAAAAAAAGGAAGGAAGGAAGGAAGGAAGGAAGGAAGGAAGGAAGGAAGGAAGGAAGGAAGGAAGGAAGGAAGCTGGATAGGCATGGCAACCTACCTGCAATCCCTAAATTTAGGAAGCAAAGACAGGGGATCCCCAGGGTAAAGTGGCTAGCTAGACTAGTCCAATCTGAGAACTCCAGGTTTAGTCAGAAACCTTGCTTCAGTAAGTAAAGAGTGAGAGAGGAAGACAGGACACCAACTCTAGCCTACACACACATGTACATGCACCCACCTACGCAGGTGCCCCCCACACACACATGCATATAACATACACATGCAAAAAAAAAAGGGAAAGAAGTAGATTTCTATATATTAACATAGAACAATATTGACATGGTACATTTAAAAAATTCATACGCTATAATCCCTATTCTACTGATATTTGGGATCCAATGCAGATACCCCCACAGTACAATACTCCATCTACTAAGCACTACGAAATAAAAAGCAACCTCAGAACAGACTTCCTTATCTCAGCAATAAACCACAGGAGGCATTTCTCGGACAGTCTCCATCTGCTAGACAGGCTAAAAGGCAGCACCAATACTTTCTATACCTGCCCTGTTTTCTCACTGTTAGGAACCTAAGTGAAACCATTTTGTGTGACTTGGAATAATGTAGTGTTTGTAAGACAAGAGCCAGCCACAGCAGCTCAGAAGGCAGGCTTTGATATGCTAATGAACTAGCTGTAAGGAGGCATCCACGGGCTAATGAACAAGTCCTTAGCTGTGAACCCTGAAAAAACTAATGCCCAATTAGTTGGGCAATACAAAAACCTGGAAATTTGGAGGTGACTATTTTGAGGCACTACTGTGCTCCTGAGACAGCATCTCAGGCTTTAGCAAGGACACCCATCCGAAAGGGGACTTTGACACTGGCCACTGTGTAGCTGACTTTGGGAGGCTGAGGCAGGAAGATTACAGCAAATCCAGTTTGTGACGTAAGTATAATGCTGGCAGAAAACAAAGGTTGTGATGATCAGGCTGTGGCCTGCTCTAAGTTACTCTATGTTGTGTAAGGCAGTTTTTTTCAGGCTGTGCCTTCCCCTGCAAGACCCCATTTTACAAGCAGCTTTTGACTCAATCTTGAAAATGTAAAAAACTAAAGTCCTGAGAGTCCTGTGCTCAAGCCCCACAAAAAATAAACAAGCAAATAAAATAAGGATTCATATGAAAGACAAAAGAGGACGGTATAAAACAAAATAGAGGTTGTGTCAGGTTTGGTAGCACATACTACAGCCCTAGCAGACAGAGCTGAATCGAAACTTCAGGATCTGCCCAGGCTACATGCTGAGACCTTGTCTCAGATTTTGAAAAAGAAAAATTGAAGCTGGAAGTAGTGGTACACACGTGTAATCCAAGCCTCCTGGGAAGCTGGAACAGGGACAGCAGTTTGAGACCTCCTGCAAAGAAAACTAAATTAAATAGAAAAGCCGAGGTTAAATACTTTACTGTAGGAGGCACCTAAGTCCTTGTGCTCAGAGATAAGCGCGAGTGGACAGTAATGTTAAATGTTAAACACAACACACAGAGGACTGGGACTAAAGGCAGTTAAGAGCCTGGTGACCTTTGCCCTGAGACCACACCAGACCCTTCCCCAATCCCTTATCTTGAGCTTGTTTGTCTCAGTCAATCTATAATGCTATTTTCCCCCAGACCTTATCTTCGGTCTGCTTTCTCAGTTAATCTACAGAACCTATCTTTATGGAAGATGTCACTTGTACTTTACAAAGAGTTTCTATGTAGTCACGGCTTGAGCTCCGTTGTGTACACAGGATTGAGTTAATTATCACCAGGAAAGTTCTTTCTAAATTGTGCTGTGCTCATAGGTGCCTAAAATAAACTCTGAAGTTTAAATCAAGACTTGCTAAGACATGTTGAACCCAACTACTCTCTTATCCACAGATCTTGGTGTCAGAGAGACCCTTGCAAATTATAATTCCATTTTTCCTACATTGGCCCTTGCAAATGCAGATTCAAAGTAAGTGAATAAATCCAAACTACATGCTAGGGAAAAAATAGTTTTCTTGAAAGACCACTTGGAGAGCATGTCTTACAAAGTTTTACTAGCCTTCTATGGAGGGACAACAAGGATTAGGAGACTATGAGAAACACAGCAAAACTGTGACCATACCCATAGGAGATGGGGGAAGAGGAACTTGAAGATAGTCTGTACAGGGCCTATTGGTTTACCACTATTGAGGCAGCATATATTACTGAGAGTTAAAAAATAAATAAATAACCCAGACTAGGGGATGTGACTCAGTAGCAGAAGAGGTTCCTGAAATGCAGGCGGCCCTGGGTTTGAGCCACAGCTCTACTAAATAAACGAATAATCGAACTTTTAAAAGGGCAAAACACCTAAACAGACATTTTTTCTAAAAAAAAAAAAAAAAAAATTAGAATGTCAAAGAGGTTCGTGAACATACATGCTCAACACTATTAATCATCAGAGAAATGCAAATAAAAAACACTGAGGTCAAGCATGATGGTACAGCTTGTAATTCTAGCATTTGAGAAGCAGAGACAAGAGGATCAGTTACATAGTGAGTTTGGGCCAGTCTGGCCTATATGAGATCCTGTTTCAAAAAAAAAAAAACCCGAAACAAATTATATAGGCTGAACTAATCTAAAGAACTAATCTACAATATAAGAACTAGTTAATAAAACTATTGTATTAGGGATGTTTGTTGAATAAGTAGATTTTAGTTGCTCTTGGCATAAAAATTAACTGAGATGATGAATAATTTGCTCCACTACAGTAACCATTTACTGCCTCTAAGTATCCTATGACATCATATGGCAAGGTTCAAATATAATTACGTTTTTTAATTTTTTATTCTATTTTATGTAATTGTGTATACACATGCATATGTGGAGGTCAGAGGACAACTTTCAGGAGTCAGTTCTCTCCTTCGACCATATGGGTCCAGGGATCAAACAGCTCATCGGGCATGGAAGCAAACCTTTATCCACTGAGCCATCTTACTAGCTCTAACGTTTACTTCTTAAATATTTTTAAATTGTACTTTGGGCAGTGAGCATATCTTAGTGGCAAAATGCTTTCCTACCATGTACAAAGACCTGGATTTTTTCCCAAGCACTGGGGGTAGGGGAGGGCACTCACACACATCTCTAAAAGCCATCTAAGTTAAGAACTATAGATTAATATGAATGTCATCTGACTACTGCCTCCCTCCATGCAAGTCTCATACATAAACTAAAAGGTAGTAATATTCTATACACAACAGAAAATGTGATGCTCCAGTCTCTTGAAGAGTCCTGGCTAACTCCTTCAAGCATACACATGACCTGGAAGGAGGTACAGGAGAGGCACAGCCCTTTTCTCAACCAAACTGATTCCAGAACAAAGTTTAATACATTTACTTGCATACACAGCTGTAGCTGAAAGTTTTCCTGTGTCCTGCCTGGCCCTCGGTCAGGACAAATCTCTCTCACCCACCTATAGCCGACTTGACCATTATCTCGAACTTTCTCAGGAACCCCATAAGACTACCAGCGCCCCCTATCAACAGGAAGTAGTCTAGAACACTACACTCACATTCCCAAAAAATGGATTATGGATGTTTGATTTTGTTTAGATTGCTGGTTGCAAATTGTTATTGGTCATAGTCAATCTCTTTCTAAAAGAAGAAAGGGGAATATGATATAGAAATGTAGGATATGGATATGATAGGATGAAAAGGTGGATTGCTGAATCCACTTTTAAAGAGCAACAACTTGTTTAAAAATGTTTTACATTGCTACGGATTTTAATTTGATACAAATTTAAAGTCAATTTTGTCATACTGTATGTATATTTCTACTCTTGTTTAAAGTATTTTGTTCATGCAAATCATTTGAAATTATAATATATAGTTGAAAATGCAGATTAATAATTAGTCATCTATGATAATCAAACTTAAATTAAAAAAATTTAAAAAGTTAAATTTTCTAGGTATACATAGATATATTTCAATTAGGTAAGTAAACTTCAAACACTTCAAAGACCTAAAGAATATGGCATTTAAAATATTTTAAAAACTTAAGACTTTTCTGGACAATGAGACATATCTGCTCCTAGTAGCACCAACTACTTCAAGGATGATGGGCATCAAAGGCACTCCATATAGAGTTTATCTTCTTCTTGGCAAAAATAGCCATTTGGACAAGAAACTGTTCCTGCCTACACTGCTTGACAAAATGTTATTATCGATTGGACATGCAGGACCCATAGGAAGGTGACTACTGAACTTTGCAAGATGAGATGGTCCTTCAGGTTCCTGCTTTACCGAGGAGACTGCCAGACATTCTGCAGGACACAGAGAGAAGTGACTGAGAGACTCTAGGCCTATGAGCTGAAGAATGAATGCCCCAACAATCAGAAGAACTTTGGGTAACTGTCCAGGTAGCCAGCTGTCTCTGTCATTCTAGATTTTTGGAAGTTACTTACAATGCTCTCCCTATTTACTTAGGTAATATTATATCCTTCTGATGTCTTTAATGTAGTTGAAGACTAGTTATAATTTTCCTAGGTTATGATAAAAGATAAATTAGATATGAAACTTTACACTCACAAATATAGGATAAATCAAATATTTTCTTTAATTTTACAAAATACAAATAGACTAGATATTGCAACTGTAATTCTTGCTTGATATATGTAATTTTACTATGTCAAAGTTAAATCCTTCCTTTGGGATTAGACAGAAAAGGGGAAGTGCTGTGGAATGTCATTCTGTATGCTGTGAATGTGTCGCTCTGATTGGATGATAAATAAAGCTGTTTGGCCAATAGTGAGGCAGAATAAGGTTAGGCAGGACATTTTAACTAGAGAGAGAGGAAGGAGAAAGGCAGAGCAGAGGAGACGCTGCTACCCACCACCAGAAGAAGTAAGATGTAAAGTACTGGTAAGCTACAAGCCACGTGGCAAAGTATAGATTTATAGAAATGGGTTAAGGTAAGATATAAGAGCTAGCTAGCGAGAAGCCTGTCATGGCCATAGTTTAAAAATAATATAAGCCTGTGTGTGTTTACTTGGGTCTGAGCAGTTACAGGACCAGGTGGGACACAGGAATTTTGTAAGTGGCTGTGGGACCTTGGTGCCAGGAGAGCACAGGAAAACTTTCAGTACACACAGCAGAAATTCCAATAGTCTCCACATACAGTTCTCTTTAAAAGCTTCTTTATCCATACAACTAAAAGCAATTTAGTTCAAGGAGAATTATCTTCAATGGTATTTCTACAATAGATGTATTTTATTTCCCCTCTGACTGAAAAAATAACTTGACACACCTCCAAAATCATGAAAAGTATTCATTCTTCAACCTAAATCTTCATAAAAGGGACTTAAACACAAAGGATGGCCTCCTTAGTTCTTAATTTTCTTTCCTTTTTTTTTTTTTAATTTTTCAAGACAGGGTCCCTCTGTGTAGCCCTGGCTGATCTGGAACTCGCTTCGTAAACATCCACCTGCCTCTGACTCCCAAGTACTGGAATTAAAGGCGAACACCATCATCCAGCCTAGTTCTTAATTTTCTATGAGAAATTTTCTATGGGGAAAAGATATAATAAATGGAATAATTAATATCTGATTCCTTATAGTTGTGTTGAAAGTTGTTATATAAGGAAAAAAGTCACAATAAAAGAAATATTCCTCAATCAACTGTTGACAAACTTTACACAATCAGTTCAGATCCAAATGTCCTTCAAAGCTTAACTATAAAATCAAAATCCCTTTGAAAGAACTGGAAATGCAGCTCTGTGGTAAAGTACATGCCTAGCATGTGTGAATCCGTGTGAGCCCCTGGGTCCAATCCCAGCATAGAAGAAAAAAAGAAGAAATAAATAAATAAAAAAGCACCACACTCAACTATATTTGCAGCCCCAAACTCACAGTAATATCTCTAAAGCAATAGATGGAGAGGTGGCTCTATGTACTACTCTCACAGAGGATCCAAGTATGGTTCCCAGCACCCTGATCAGCAGCTCACAACTGCCTGTAACAGCTCCAGGGATCTAAAGCCTCGTCCACAGGTACCTTGAACTCACATGCACAGACCCACAGAGAGTCACAACATACACATAATTAAAAATTATAAAACCAAGGCGAAAGATATGAGTCAACAGTTAAGAGCACTAGCTGCTCTTCCAAAGGTTCTGGGTTCTATTCTCCGCACCCATACAGCAACTCATAATTATCTGTAACTCTATTTCCTAAGAATCCAAAGCCCTCTTCTTCTGGCCTCTATGCATACCAGGCACACACGTGGTGCACAGATATGCATGCAAGAAAAACATTCATGCCCATAAAATTTTAAAAAAAAAAAAAAATGGGGCTAGAGAGATGGCTCAGCAGTTAAGAGCACTGGCTGCTCTTCCAGAGGTCCTGAGTTCAATTCCCAGCAACCACACGGCAGCTCACAACCATCTGTAATGAGATCTGATGCCCTCTTCTGGCCTGCAGGCATACATGCAGACAGAACATTGTATACATAATAAATAAATAAATCTTTACTTAAAAAAATGACAAAAAATAAATATTTAAAAACAAAGAAAGGAAGGTAAGTAGTTCAGCCAAGGATTAGTAAAATGGTCAGTGGGTAAGAGCACTTGTTTGCTGAAGACCTGAGTTCAATTCCTAGAACCTACTTGGTAGGAGAGAACTGACTCCCCAAGTTGTCCACTGACCTACGTGTGTGTGTGTGTGTGTGTGTGTGTGTGTGTGTGTGTGTGTGTATGTGTGTGTGTTTAATGCAGTGTCTTGCAACATAGACCAGGCTGTCCTGGAACGTAACTAGACCAGGCTACTCTTGAACTTGCAGTGATCCTCTTGCTTCTGCTTCCTGATGCTGGAATTGCAGGCATGCACCACCATGCTTGGCTGACATACCAAAAGTATTGTTTATTTATTTGTTTGTTTGTTTGTTTGTTTGTTTATGTGGTGTGTGTGTGTGTGTGTGTGTGTGTGTGTGTGTGTGTGTGTGATATCTGAAAAGAAGAAGCAGGATGATCAGGAGCTCAAAGTCAGTCTTGTCTACATAGAGTTCTAGGCCAGCCTCAGCTACATGGGACCAAATCCCCCCCCCCCCTTCATGCTCAAATTCTACAGATACATATTCCCTTTGATTCTTGGAAGGGCTAAAAGCTATATCAACAAATACACCTTGTATGAAAACTTTGGTTTTTAAATACCATTTTCTACTACAATGGAAGTAGAGCCTTCAGCTGCTTTTAAGAGCTGGGCCAGGAGCTGGCAAGATAGCTCATGGGTAAAAGGTGCCAGGAGCTGGCAAGACAGCTCATGGATAAAAGGTGCCAGGAGCTGGCAAGATAGGTCATGGGTAAAAGGTGCCAGGAGCTGCCAAGATAGCTCATGGGTAAAAGGTACTCGCCATGGGGTCCAACAGTATGAGTTCAGTGCCCAACAAGTACATGGTGGAAAGACAGCACCAGATCTCAAAGCTGTCTCTGACCTCCACATATATACACATGCACATGCATACATACAATAAATAAAAATGTAAAAATAAGCTAAAGTCTTATTATACTATAGTACAATTATACTAATGTACATTACTAAAAAATTGTGAGGCTTCTGATAAAAATTATTTTATGAAATTCTTAAGAAATAAAAAAAAAACAAACATAATGTGAAGTTTATCAGAAAAGTAAGAACCCTTGTAAAGGTCTGAGTTAGCTGGAGTAACACACACATATGAACATATACATTCATACATGAACACACACATACACACACATGAATGCACACATATACACTGATAACAGTGTTACAATTCACTGACTAAAACAAGTTTTATGAATTTAGTAAATAAATGAGGAAAAAGGAAAAGTATTCCCTTTATCAGAACGCTAACTGATGATAAATATAAATGGAATTACAAAGTCTACCTTGGGCAGAAATCACAGTAATAAATTTTAGACAAGAGTCAGCTTCTGGCAGAGCATTTGTCTAGCATGTACAAAGATTTTGGACCAATCCCAAGTAATGCAATAAAAAAACAGCAATACTGTCAAAGTAACTCCCCAAGGTTACTTATTAACCACAGTGTAGAAACTATTCTAGTTGGAGTCAAAGAAACCTGCACACACTGTTTTGCTCAAGTAAAACTAATATCATCAGTAATAGGAAAAACTGACAAGATGTGCCTCCAGAGTGTCCTGCCCCAAAATGTATAAGCTGAAACAAATCATGACGCAACATCAAACAAATGTAAGTTAGGAAACAGTGCTTGACCTGTACTACTGTGAATGGTGCAGTGGGCGGAGCTAGGAGCACCTAACTGGCTGTCCAGAAGCTTGAGTCAGGGACTCACTGGCCAGCCAGGCTGGCCAAAATGGTGGCTCTTGGTTCAGTTAAAAAATAAATAAATAAGGTGGAAAGGCTGGGTGTGATGGTGTGCACCTTTGATCCCAGCACTCAGGAGGCAAAGACAGGCAGATCTCTGCAAGTCCTAAGCCAACCTTGTCTACATATCAAGTTCCAGGCCAGCCAGGATTACAAAGTGAAACCCTGTCTCAAAAACAAAACAAGATTTTTAAAAAACTAAAGACAAGAACAACAAAATATAGGACATAATCTTGAACTAAGAGAGGAAAGGCTTTTACCATAAATGTTATCTTAATCCATTCAGGTTGTCATAACAAAATACCACAAACTGGCTAGTTTATGCACAACAAAAATATATTTCCTACTATCCAGGAGACTAGAGACTCCAACGCCAAGGCATTGGAATATTAAATATCTAGTAGAGGCGCACTTTCAGAAAGTTGTGTACCTAGCAGTGTCCTGAGGCAAGGGCACTCTATAGAGCCTATCTTTAATTGTTTTTAGATTTATTTTATTATTATGTCTGCACCTTTGTGCATACACTATGTGCCTGCCCAATGCCTGCAGAGGTCAGAAGAGAGCATCAAATCCCTGGAATTGGGATTACTGACAGCTTCAAGCCACCACATTCCTGCTGGGAATTGAACCTGGGTCCTCCAGAGGAGCAGCGGGTGCTCTCAACCTCTGAGTCATCTCTCCAGACCCCAGAGCCTAATCTTAAAATAAGGCTGGTGAGCCTGGGCTACAGAGTGAGTTCCAGGAAAGGGGTCAAAGCTACACAGAGAAACCCTGTCTCGGAAAAAAAAAAAAAATAGGGCTGGTGAGATGGCTCAGCCAGTAAAGGCGCTTGCTACCCAAGCCTGTCACCTGAGTTCAGTCCTCAAAACCCATGTACAGGTGGAAGGAGTCAACCAACTCCACAAGGTCATCCTTTGACCTCTGCACATGCACTGTGGCACGTGAGCTCACATACAATAAATGATTAGTGTATATATAAATGAGACTTTAAAGAGGAAAATATAACAGTCATTTTTGGATTTTTAAAATAGATAGTGCATGAATGTTGTATAGTAAGAAGTCTTTTCCTTGTGTTTAGACATCTAATCTATTTCTTTCCCTAGAGGCAGCCTCTTGCATTTTTGTGTGTGTTTCTTCTTTAGATATTATCTTAGTTACTTTTCTAGTGCTGTGATAAAACAATAACCAAAAGCAACTTGGGGAGGGAAGTGTTTATTTCATTTTACAACTCACAGGTAGTGCTCCATTTGAGGGAATCAGGACAGGAACTCAAGGCAGGAACTGGGAGGCAGGAACTGAGACAGAAGCTATGGAGGACTGCTGTTAACTGGCTTGCTCTCTATAACTTGCTAGCCTGCTTTCTTATAAATCCCAGGACCACTTGCCAAGGATGTAGTACCACCCACAATGGGCCGGGTCCTCTCACATTGGTCATTAATCAAGAAAATGCCTCGCTGGGCGGCGGTGGCACACGCCTTTAATCCCTCGGGAGGCAGAGGCAGACAGATCTCTGTGAGTTCCAGGCCAGCCTGGTCTAGAGAGCAAGATCCAGGACAGGCACCAAAACTACACAGAGAAACCCTGTCTTGAAAAGCCAAAAAAAAAGAAAGAAAGAAAATGCCTCACAAGCTTATGGAGGCATTTTCTCAATTGAGGTTTCAATCAGATGACTCTAGCTCAGTGGTTCTCAACCTGTGCATCACGGGTCCCCTAAGACCTTCAGAAAGCACAGATGTTTACATTACGATTCATAACAGTAGCAACATTACACTTAGGAAGTAGCAACGAAAATAATTTTATGTTTGGGGGTCACCACAACACAAGGAACTGTATTAAATACAGGGCTGCAGCATTAAGAAGGGTGAGAAGTACTGTTTTAGCTTGTGTCAAGTTGACACAAGCTGTGCTAGCCAGCACAGACATTTTACATACTTGGAAACACTGTACGGCTATACTTTCTGCAGAGAGCAGTTAACTAGTTGCACTACATTTTCAAATATGTTCTGTATTTATTTGCTCGTTTATGTTTGTGTGAGTGTAGATCAGAGGAGAACTTGCGGGATCAGTTTGCTCCTTCCACCATGTGGATCCCAGGCTTGGCAGCAAGCACTGTCCTCTTCTGTTCATAATGTCGATGCAAAAATACAATTTTCACCTCAAAGGGAAGACGATATTTTATTCTGGAGCCAAATGTGAGTGACCATGACTTGAGAACACAGATTTAGGTTACCCCAAATTCCACGTTCCATGGAAGCAGTTTCATGAAGTTTTTTTCCCAAAGCAGGGTTTCTCTGTGTAACAGTCCTGGCTATACTGGAATTCGCTCTATAGACCAAGATGGCCTCAAACTCACAGAGCTATCTGCTTCTGCCTCTGGAATTCTGGGACTAAAGGCATGCACCACCACTGCCCAGCTCTGTTTCATGAAGTTTCTATAGTAGCAGAACAAAGAAAGTCATAAATCAAGGAACTTTAAAATACACTGGTGGAAACATTAAGTAGGTAGTTACAGCAGAATGGAGAAATCTCACTCTAGGCCTCATGCTGATGATTCTTAGCCTCTTGGTTGGTGAAAACTAGGCTTGCATAAAGTTAATACATACCAAGAAAGTTTTTATTTGTTAGTCTCAGGACTACACAGAGAAGGTTAAAGATAGCCCAAGTAGCTGGGCATGGTGGACCCTTTAATCTCATTGCTCAGGAGCAAAGGTAGTCGAATCTCTGTGAGTTTGAGGTCAGCCTGGCCTACATAGTGAGATTCAGTTAGATGAAAGCATTGCATCCCACTGCTCTGCAGCACAGAGGTGTCTGCTGTGAGCAAACACCTGACATGAAGCGACGAGGAGGAAGGGTTCAGAGGGGAGGCTTCATCAAGACAAGGAAGGTGTGGTGGCAGTATGCTGCTTGCTCACATCTCACAGCAAAGAAAGGGGAACACTGGCATTCTGCTCTCTTTCTCCTTTTCCTTTTTTATTTAGTCCAGGACCCCAGCCCATGGGACTGTGCAGTTCACATTCATGTTTGGCATTCCCTCCTTACTTAAACTGGAAACTCGCCCACAGACATATATCTCCTAGGTAACTCTAAATCCAGTCAAGTTGACAACGAAGATTAGGCATAACAAGTGGAAGACTAGTGGGGGATGGGGGGGGGGAGGGGAGGGGTGGCAGCGGCGGCGGTGCACGCCTTTAATCCCAACACTTGGGAGGCAGAGCCAGGCAGATCTCTGTGAGTTCAAGGCCAGCCTGGTCTACAGAGTGAGTTCCAGGACAGGCACCATAACTACACAGAGAAACCCTGTCTCGAAAAAAAACAAAACAAAATTAAAAAAAAAAAAAAAAGTGGAGGACTGAGTTCGTAATACGTTACTATACATGAAGGCTGGAAACAAGAGGAATGACAAGAAGCTAAATGCTAATTATCCTGATTTGATGGATACAAACAGCAAATATGCACTGAAAGATCACACTGTACCTCATAAATATGTATTAACAACAACAACAACAAAAAAGTCAGAGCTCGGTTGATGGCTCAGTTGGGAAAGTGCTTTGCTTGTCCTATAGGCACCACAGGACTTGAGTTGAATGTCTAGAACCAATGGAGAAAAAGACAGGCATGGTGGAGTGTGTGTGTAATCCTAATGCAAGAGAGGTGGAGACAGGCGGAATCTTGGAGCTTGCTGGCCAGCTAGTCTAGCCTTTCTGGCAATCTCCAGGTCAGTAGGACTCTGTCTCAAAAAAAGAAAGACAGAGAGAGAAAAGAGTGCCTGACAAGCTACCTGAGGTTGTCTCTGGCTTCTACATGCTCATGCTCACATATGCAAGCACATGGCACACGTGTACACACACACACACACACACACACACACACACACACACACACACGCATACACATACACTCACACAGAGGTATTTCAGCCTGACCATAGTGGCACACTCCTATAATCACAGTAGAGACAGAAAGATGGGAGTACAAAACAGGAATTCAAGGTTGGAGGCTAGCTAAGCTATATGAGATCCTGCCTCAAAAAAAAAAAAGAATAAATTAATGTTTTAATGTTTAAAGAGAAGAAAACGTTAACCACCCTGATTTTTTATCATTACACATTATAAACATATATCAAAAGTATCTTAATAACCCATAAATCCTAATAATAATTTTAAAAGAATTTTTAAAACCCTCCACTCTTCATTATCTCAATTCTTCATCTTATATTACTCTTTTTCTTTTCCTTTATTTATTTATTTGTTTTTTGGGTTTGTTTTGTTTTGTTTTGGTGTGTGTGTGAAGAGGGGAATTGAACTCAGGACCCTACACATGGTAGGCCAATGTTCTGCTGGTAAGCTATGTTCTATCTCTTTACAAAAGGAAACAAAAATCTTTTCTAGTCCTCTACCAGACCTCAAAATGCTACTCCTGCTCTTCACACCAAATGTCTTTACTTACTTTCACATTCTCCCTTACCCCCATTCACAATTCATATGGCACATCCCTTACAATATGATCTTGCCGAGGCTTCTGAACCTATCTCTCAACAGTACTGAAACACACAGACTAGCACAATCCAGCGGCCTCAACTTGCCCATCTGACTTTTTTAAGTACTCAAAGCCAAAGACTTGGTCATGGGTGTCAACTACAGAAAACAGCACATCTTTCCAAATTCCCTCCATGAAATTTGGGGTCCACCTTTGTATTAGTCAGGGATCTCTAGAGGAACAGAACTTATAGAATGAATGTATAGATATATTCATTATTGTATATTATATATATATATATATATATATATATATATATAAAGAGGATTTATTAAAATTAACAGGCAGTGGTCCAGCTAATCCAACAATGGCTGCCTACGAACAGAAGGTCCAAGAATCCAGAAGTTGCTCAGTTCATGAGGCTGGATATCTCAGCTGGTCTTCAGTACACAATGGAATTCTGAAAAAGTAGTCTCTAATGCCAGTGAAGAACAGACTTGCTTGCAAGCAGGCAAAGAGCAAAAGCTTCCTTCTTCCATGTTCTTATATAGGCTTCCAGGAGAGTATGGTATTGCCCAGATTAAAAGTGTGTCTTCTTGCCTCAAGATCTGGATTAAAGGCGTATCTTTTCCCAGCTCAAAAGATCTAGATTTAAAGGTATGTCTTCCTACTTCAGATTAAGCAAAAATCCCTCACAGGTATGCCCTCCATTTTTGAATTTTAGTTCCAGACTAGTCAAGCTGACAACCAAGAATAGCCATTACAACCATAAATTACTGTGATTCCATCTTAACATGATTACATCTGTAAAGATACCCATTTGAAAAGAAAGTCACACTCAGAGATATCAGGACTTAGAATTTCATACCTTTTTAGGGAACATATTCAACTCACACTTCCTCTCTTCCAGGATTTGGTTTTCACAGGCCCAAGCTAAGATGACTGATTTGGACTATTAATAAAGAAAAAGGGCTATGCTGGATAGTTTTATATCAACTTGACACAAGCTAGAGTCATCTGAGAGAAGGGAGCCTCAACTGAGAAAATATATAAGATGCTGTAGGCCAAGTCTATAGGGCATTTTCTTAATTAGCAATGGATGGGGGCTGAGCAAGCTATGGGGAACAAGCCAGTAAGCAGCACTCCTCCATGACTTCTGCATCAGCTCCTGCCTCCAGGTTCCTGTCCTGTTTGAGTTCCTGTCCTAAGTTATTTCAGTGATGAACAGTGACTTGAAAGCATGAGGTAAATAAACCCTTTCCTCCCCAAATCTTTGGTCATGATGTTTCATTAGAGCAATGAGAACCTAACTAGAACAAAGGCTATCCAGAAATGGGCTCTTCTACCACAATCTGTAAATGAGACATGATATTATCAAATACTGAATTCAGAATGCTAATTGAACTATTTGCAACCTCTTTATAGATGGGAAAAATTTCAAAACAAGAAGGTAATGTGGGAACATATTTTAACTGAAATACACAGAATTACATCTCCCTCCAGAATGGATTAGAACTATAATTAAAAGGGTGCCAAAAGGTACAATCTGTACACACGAGGTGTCTTCATCTCCTTGCTTTTCTATGGTAAATCCCTCTGCAGCAATCCACCAGAGAACAAAATCTTTCTCCAGTTTGACCTCTCTGAGTAAGAGGCAAGGGAGTATCAGACAGTTGAAACAGGTTCCACAGCCCAGTAAACTCATTAATCAGAAAAGGGACTAAGGGCTAAGTGAATGAATTCACTCTTCAATTCATCTTAACTCTTAACTCCTTCTCATATTTAGTATTGAAGAGAATGACAAATTATGTGTAGAACACAAATCGCAAATCAGTAACAGATTATATTATATCCCATAGTGAAAACATCATTCTCAGATGAAGAGATCAGCTACCATGGTAAAATAAAAGAAAAAGGGAAAAAAAAAAAGGACTAATTATCTACCCTAGGCCTAACAGTGCAAGAGAAAGCCTGAGACAAAAAGAAAAAGAAAAAAGGGAGTCTGGGAAGGATGTAAGGAGGAAAGGAAAGCAAATCAGAGACAGGACAGCAGCAGCCACCCTGACGAGCCCAGACCTGTGCCTATGGACTCCTAAACTGACCCAGCCACCAGCTCCAGCTGTCTTCTCACCCTCCTTCTGTCTCTTAGGGAGTTACGAAAGTACATACATGCAGCAGGATGGCTAACCAGGAAAATACAGAAGTCCTCTCTCTACCTATAAGAAATGAATCCACAGAAAGGCTAAGTGATTATGCAGTTAGAATTCAGTAGACCTAGAGTTGAGGCCAGCTCCCAGAACCTGTCCATTCAAAGAAACATGAATAAAACTATGCCTTTCTCAAGGCTGAATAAACTCTGGGAACTACCTCACTTTTATTTTTTAAATTGCCTGTATCTCTAGCAGATACAAAGGAACCATAATTATTGTAACTCAATTTCACAATGGAGAGATGAAACATAGCTTAAATGTTTGCTTTCCCTGCATTAATAATTCAAATCTGATTTGATCTTCGCCGGTAGCCATTTCAGAGGAGCAGCAGGTGGGAACTGAGCTTCAGGAATTCAGCCCACTAGGAAGCTAAACTCTGATGGGTGAATCTCTCTCTCTCTCTCTCTCTCTCTCTCTCTCTCTCTCTCTCTCTCTCTCTCTCTCTCTCTCTCACTGCTGCCAGTTTTCTCTGGTGACTGGCATGGTGTGAAGGGTGTGGGGAGATCCCCACTGCCTCTAATGTAGTGTGATTATCTCTTGGAAATATCCCATTCTAATGGGCATTTTTACCTGTGGATTATTATGAAGATGATTTCTTCCTAAGCTGTACTGTTTAACTGAAGCAATGATTTTATACCTTAATAGTGTTATTTTAAATAGAATTTTAAGGATTAAGGGTTTTTAATAAATGTAGTAAGGGATTATGATAGAGGTTAGTTTAGTGGGAAAATTAACATCGGTAAAGGTAGGATATAGTATTGCATCCCCTGATAAAGCAGGAATTGCAGAGGATAGAAAAACAAGAACAAGTAAATGTCACATACCTAGGACTTATGAGTTTCTATTGAGGAGCCACATAGACTGTGGCTTAGGTTAATGATTAAGGAAAACTGAGTCCCAGAAGCTAGGCTAGCTCAAGTTCTTGTAATCTTAATGTTGGGAGATGGATGAGCTCACAGGTTTCTGTGTGCATCATAGCTAAAACAAAGCTTTAAATATGACTTAAGGTTAGGTTAAAATGTTTTTCATTAATGGCTTTGAGGTAGAAAATCTTGAGGAACAATTTAAAGTTTAGAAAGACACACTTGGGGGCTGGAGAGATGGCTCAGAGGTTAAGAGCACTGACTGCTCTTCCAGAGGTCCTGAGTTCAATTCCCAGCAACCACATGGTGGCTCACAACCATCTGTGATGAGATCTGGCGCCCTCTTCTGTGTACATAATAAATAAATAAATCTTTTAAAAAAAAAAAAAAAAAAAGAAAGACACACTTATGATAGTTGAGTGAGGGACTCATTGAGGTCAGGGAACAAAAACAATGGCAGCCTGGCTATTGCTGGCTGAGGTACAACTCTTGCTAGGATGAGTTGGTGATCAAGGATGATAATTAATTCCTTGTACCCATTTCTGCCCTCAGCTTCCTGATATAAAAATCTGTTGATAAGTGGGTATGAACCCTAAAGATTTAAAGTAGAGCTGACATTGTTTTTCATATACAGAAGTTTAGATTTGTGATTCTTTTAAGATTACCTTTTAAGATAAATAATAAAGTCATTGATCCTTCCTTAAGGATCAATGCAAAATGCAGCCTGCCAGTAAAAAAACTGGCTGAGAAAAATGTCTTGCTTGCTTATACTCTGTTAATCTACAACAAGTTGCTTGAACATGAATGTATACAGGTTCTTGGAAATAATCTGTTTTTCACCTGTAATATGTAAAATGTTTAATCATGTAAGGGAAATGGGAAACATGTTATTTTTTACTTGTAGTCACCATGATCATTCACTTAAAAAATAAATGTAACCACATTGTAATTTTTTTATTGCTTGAAAGATTTTGCTGGAGCATATAGGCTGTAAGGGGAAAAAATAAGAAGTGAGAAGGAAGTCATCGGGAAAGAAGAAGGGAAACATGAGGGCAGAACAAAACAGAAAAATAGAGCAGAACAAGCAACAGAAAAAAATAATAAAAAGAAAAAGCTTTTATCCCTCAGAAAAAAAAAATCTTGTGTATTTTTCTCGCTGACTCTGCATCTCGCTCCCAGTCTCTCTGACCTGCAGAAGGCTGGACCATCTGCAGACCTTATCACAGTTGTGCTTTACTTTTTTCAGGCTTATCTCATCAACTTTAGTAGTATCAACATGTTCATTACAGAATTTTAAACACAATTAATTAGTACTTAATGACTGTACCTGATCAACAGTTTTCCTATAAATAGTCTTAAACATACACCTATTACAAAATACAAGATTTCAATTACATGGTTTTGGAAGTTGTCTGATTTCTTACTTAGCCAGTGTTGGAGCTCAAACCCAGGGCCTTGCCATGAAAGGCAAACACTCTAACCACCAAGCTACAGTCTTTTAGTTAAATGGTTATACATTCAACTTCTAAAGATAAATTTTGACAACAGATAATCTGAAGAAAAAAATCTAGTGGTGTTAGATCAACAATTATCAAATTAACATCCATTCTTGAACAATCATTTCTAGAGCACTATGGTATGACATGTAAGTATAAACATAGTAAATCACTGTCTTACCTGTATGAAGTGCATCTGCTCTACTCCCACGATCCATTTCCCTAGGGCTTCCCTCCGTAGGCCCAAGATTTGAACTGCATACACCTCGGTCATTTTGTAACTGTTCAGTACCCTTAAAAAAATTATAGATATATATGGCATGAATTAAATCTAAGTTCCCACATTTTTACATAAGAGGCTCTAAATTTAAAGCAAGCTGCCAGTTTCTATATATCTATATTACAATAGGTACTGGGTAGGGAGAGGAGGCTGCTCTTCCAGATCCTAGGTTCTCAAGTTGGAAGCCAGCCTAGGATACATAACAAGTTCAAGGCCAACCTAAGCTACACAGCAATTCAAACCCAGCCTGAGTTATGCAACATGCTGTCTCAAAAAATCAAGTGTTCCGTGATAGAGCACTTGCCTACCAAACACAGCCTAGAGTTTAAACTCCAGTACCTTCAAAGGAAAGTTGAAACAAACCAAATACTCCTTAACTAATAAATGAAATGTATAAAACATGGTAAATGAATACAACAGAATATTATTAAGTGTTGTGGGTGAAATAAACACTCTCAGGGGTTGGGGATTTAGCTCAGTGGTAGAGCACTTGCCTAGCAAGCACAAGGCCCTGGGTTCAGTCCTCAGCTCCGGAAAAAAGAAAAGAAAAAAAAGAAAAGAAAGAAAGAAACTCTCAAAGATGATTTAGTGCCCAGAATCTACAGATATGTCACCATCTTATCTTATGCGGCAAAGATGGCTCAGAAGCTGTGTTAAGAGTTAGAGATTTTAAGAGAGATTATCTTACATTATCCAAATGAAGCCAATCTAACCAAATGAGTTCCAATTGCAGAAAACCAGAGAAACAGCAGTTTCCAGTGCTGGCTTGAAAATGGAAAGGAGACCACAGTGACCTACAGAGGCTGGATGTGCAGCTGCTGCATCCTAGTAAGATATGCTGAACAAGCAGAGGTAGAAGGACCAAGAAATCAGGTAAGTAAATGGAGTCTTCCCTAAAACCTCCAAAGGTCAACACTGGCCTTATCAACATCTTGGTCTTAGCCCTGTGCAAGATATTACAGTGTGGTGATTTAAATGAAAAATGCCCCCCTAGGCTCAGGCATTTGAACACTTGGTCTAGTTAGTGGTGCTGTTTGGGGAGGTTTAGGAGGTGCTGCCTTGCTGGACAAAGTACATCAGCAGAGATGGTCTTCGAGAATTCATAGGCTCACCCTCTGCCTCCTAAGCCTGCTGCCATGCCAGCTGCCTGCCGTCATGCTTCCCACCATTATAGACTCTTCTGCTCTGCAACTTAAACCCCAACAAGCTCTTCCTTCCACAAGTTCATGCTGTTCTAGTATAGCAACAGAAAAATAACTAACACATGTACCCCTGCATAGCTGAATAGCATTCAGATTTGTGTATATACCACATTTGCTCATCATGCATCTACCTATTGATGGAGTCTTGGTTGTCTCCACCTTTTGCTATCAAAATTAGATGATATATTTCTGTTGTTTTAAGTCTGTAAATCCATGGCATGGCAGTAAGTTATGAGAGCAAGAGAAAACTAGGATTTCAGCAATAAAAATAAATGAACTACTGACATCTACTACAACATGGATAAGACTTGAAAACATTAGGCTAAAGGGAAAAGCTAAGCAAGTTGCAAAAGGACATGTATTACATGAGTTGATTTATATGAGATGTCAATAACAGGCAAGTGTAGAGACAAAATACATTAGCCGTGTCGAATCTGGAGAACTTGGACAGACAGGGAGTGGAGGTTAACATGTAAGGTTTCTTTCTGAGGTCATGAATATGGCTACTGATAGCTGCATAACTCTATAAATTTATTAAACACTGAGCCAGGCGTGGTGGCGCACGCCTTTAATTCCAGCACTCAGGATGCAGAGGCAGGCAGATGTGAGTTCAAGGCCAACCTGGTCTACAAAGCAAGTTCCAGGATAGCCAGGGCTCTTACACAGAGAAACTATGTCTTGAAAAACAAAAATAAATAAATAAGTAATAAAAACTTAAAAAAAAAAAAAACTGAATTGTAGACATGGATTATAAAATATGTAAATTATATCCAAAATAAAGCTGCTAAAAGAGAGAACTAGGGACATACCTCCATGGTAGAGCTTTTGCTTAGCATGCTTGAAGCTCTACATTCATTCCCAGCATGCTCCACCACAAAAAAATTACAGCTTATTACTGAGTATATCACTCAGTTGGGAGGTCCTGAGTTCAACCCCCAGTACTGAGGGTGGAGAAACAAAACAAAAACCTTAGTAAACATAAAGCCTGTTTGTTCCTTAAAGTGTTCCAGAATTCTCAGTTTGGTTAGTACTAATAATATATTTGGATTTGGCCAATTACAGAAATGCAGGGTTTTCTTTTCCTTTTTTTAAAGAAAACCACTCTAGCCAATATGGTGACACATAGGATCTAATCTCAGCACTAAGGAGACAGAGGCAAGAAAATCTGAGTTCAAGGCCAGTTAAGTCTACAGAGTGAGTTCCAGGACAGCCAGAGCTACAAAGAGAAACCCTGTCTCGAAAATAAATAAATAAACAAACAAACAAACGAAAAATAAAAATTTAAAAAGAAAGAAGGGGGCTGGAGAAATGGCTCAGTGGTGAAGAGCACTGACTGCTGTTCCAGAGGACCTGAGTTCAATTCCCAGCACCCACACGGCAGCTCACACAGCTCTCTGTGACTCCAGTTCCAGGGAACTCGACACCCATGGCAAAACACCAATGCACATAAAATAAAAATAAATAAAAATTTTAAAAAAGAAAGAAAACCATTCATATTCAGACCAAAAAAAAGTAGAATCAAGAATTCAAAAATCTATTAAAAACCAAGAAAAGGACTTAAAGTTCTGAGCTGGAGTTTAGCTAGTTGGAGTGCTTACCCAGCATGAAGGAAACTCTGGGTATGAGCCCCAGAACCATATAAAACAGGCACGGTGGCACACACCTGTAATCCCAGCACTCAGACAGGAGGACCAGAAGTTCAAAGTCATCCTCAGCTACATAGCAAGTTCAAGGCCAGTGTGAGCTACAAGAGACTCTGTCTCAAAAACAGAAAGAGCTAATAAGATGGTTCAGTGGATAAATGCACTTACTACCAAGACTTACAACCTGAGTTTGGTCCCCAACCCACATAATGGAAGAAGAGAACCAACTATCTTTGACCTACATGTGCACTGTAACACAGACCTCTCACACCCACGCATACAATATACAAAGTAATGTAATAAGAAAGTTCTAAAAGAATCGAATTCCAATGCCAGGCGGTGGTGCTGCACACATTTAATCCCAGCACTCACATGTGGGGGCAGGCAGAACTCTGAGTTCCAGGACAGCATGGTCTACAGAGCAAGTTCCAGGACAGTCAGGGCTACACAGAGAAACCCTGTCTTGGAAAATTAATTAATTAATTAATTTTGAGTATATGGTACAATGTAGATGAACCTTGAAAATATAAGTGAAATAAGCCAGGCCCCCAGGTGGCAAAAAGCACACAATTCTACTTCTTTGCAGAATATGAAGGAGTGGAAATCCATGGAATATAAAAGTCATTAACCAAAGGCTGAGTCAAAGTAAGAACAGGGTAGTATGCCTAGTTACTAACTACTACTAACTACTAGTTTTAGGTACAGAGTTACTGTTTAATGGGTACAAATTTCTGTTTGGGCTGCTGAGAAATCTTTGGCAACAATGAGGATGGTTATACAATGTTGTGAAAGCTATCAATGTCACTTAATTGTACATTTAAAATCTCAAAAACCAGGTATCCGTAATCTCAGTTCTCAAGAAATAGAGACAGGAGGCTCAAAGCAATTTGGAAGCCAACGTGGGATACACAGAATTACAAGCCAATCTGGGCTCCAGAGACCTTGACTAAAAAACAAACAAATAAATGAATGAACAAAAAAAAATGATAATAAAGCTTATGCTATATGCTTTACCACCAAATAACATTTTAAAAAAGACTTGGGCTGGAGAGATGGCTCAGCAGTTAAGAGCACTGGCTACTCTTCCAGAGGACCTGGGTTAAATTCCCAGAACCACATGGCAGCTCACTACTGTCTATAACTTCAGTCTGAGAGGGTGTGATGCCTTCTTTTGGCCTCCAATGGGCACCACACATGCATGTGGTACACAGATGTACATGCAGATAAAATACTCATACACATAAAATACATAAAATTTAAAGTAAAAAATTAAGACTTAAAAATCTAAAACATAAAATAGAAAAAATTATAGAGTAGAAAGAATTTACATATTTTCTATGTTTTATATACCTCCTGTGCACATAAGAACTTTCTTCTTAGACCCAAAACAAAAACAATCCTTTGGGAACTGGAGAGATGTGAAGGCAATCAAGAACATTAACTGCTCCTGCAGAGGAGCTGGTTCAAAGACCAAAACCCACATGGCTAATAACAATCATCTGTAGGTCCTGTTCCAGGGAATCCAACACCATTTTGCCCTCTGTGGGGCACTGCATGCACATGGTGCATAGACATACGTACAGAAAAAACCCAGTACACATAAAATAAAAATATAATCCTTTTTCTTATACAAGCTTTATTAAGACATTTCTAGTAGACTTTTGTTTCATTTTTGAGACAAAGCCTTACACTCCCAATCCCCCTGCCTCAGCAGTGCTGAGATTACAGGCACAATCACACCTGGCCCAGCATTTGCTCTCTATAAATTGAACACCTAGAGGCTGAGTTTGTAGCTCCATCAAAGACCACTTACCTACTATGTGCAAGGTCCTGGGTTCAACCCAGCAAAGAAAAATAATAATCATGATGATGATGTAAAAGTCTAAAATAATTATATAAATTATTTATGTATTTTTCTCTTTAAAACCACTTTATCCCAAGTTTCAACTCATCAAATCAATAACTTGAAAGAACACTGACTAGACATTTTATTACATTTATTTATTGTGTACTGGACAGGTATGCGTGTGTGCACACTCATGCCACAGAACAGATGTGAAGTCGGAGGATAACTTAGGGAGTCTCTCCTTCCACCCTGTGGGTCCTGGGGATTGAACTCAGGTTGTCAGGCTTGGTGGCAAGTGCCTCTACCCACGGAGCCTCCCCACCAACCCATAGAATGACTGTCTAGAGTCCACCTCTTTGAAAAGATTTTTATTTACTACCTAAGAGAGGGTCCAGCCTTCCACAGGTCAAAGCCTGGGAACAATATGCAGAGTCAGTAAGAAAACACACACAAACTTCTGTCCTGAGGGATAAAAGCTTCTCTTCTACTTCTTATTTTTCAGACACCCTTTTTATATTTCCCACACCAAGACGATTACAGAGAGGATGATTTTCCCTTAACCAAAAGTTACAGTTACTACCTAGTCACTGTAAAAACATTTTTCTGGAACAAGTCAACCCCAATACATTTCTTAACCACATCTTTACGGACTTTCTGAGAAACCCACATTCAGTTAAACGTTCATCTTCTACACTTCTCACAAAATCAGGAATCTTTCAGCCATAACTGTTTACATAGGCAACAGTTTTTATAATTGCCAGAAAAACAGGTTACTAGTTTCCCTTTTCATAATTTAAACTCCTGCCCAATTATCTTAACTAAGCACCCAATTCTTTGTTTTTTAGTTACATGAAGTCATTATTGAAAGCTTTGTTTTAGCTGTGATGCACACCTAAACCTGCGAAAACATTTCTCAGCATCAAGCAAGATTAAAAGAACTTGAGCTAGCCTGACTCTAGGACTCTATTGTTTCTCTTAGTCATTAACCTAAACTACAGTCTATACGGCTCCTCAAGAGAAACTCCTAAGTCCTAGCTGCGTGACACTTCCTTGTTCCTACTTTCTATCCTCTGCAACCCCTGCTACAGGGCTGGGGGCAACACTGTACCTTACCTTTACCTGTATTAATTTTCCCACTTAACTAACCTCTACCATAATCCCTTATTATATTTGTTAGAAATCCTTAATCATTAAAATTCTATTTAAAATAACACTATTAAGGGGCTGGAGAGATGGCTCAGGGGTTAACAGCACTGACTGCTCTTCCAGAGGTCCCGAGTTCAATTCCCAGCAACCACATGGTGGCTCACAACCATCTGTAATGAGATCTGGTGCCCTCTTCTGGCCTGCAGTCATACATGCTGTATACATAATAAATAAATAAATCTTTAAAAAAAAAATAACACTATTAAGGTATAAAATCATTGCTTCAGTTAAACAGTACAGCTAAGGAGGAAATCGTCTCCATAATCCACAGGTAAAAATGCCCATTAGAACGGGATATTTCCAAGAGATAATCACACTACATTACAGGCAGTGGGGATCTCCCCACACCCTTCACACCATGCCAGACACCAGAGAAAACTGGCACGGCAAACATGGAAGGGCACAGCAGTGCAAGAGACATTCTGGAGGTGAGGCCCTTGGGGGTCGGGGGCTTGCTTATCTGAGGGTGGGGAGAGTCACCCATCAGTGTTTACCTTCCTAGTGGGCCGATCTCCTAAAGCTCAGTTGCCACTTGCTGCTCCTGACATGGCCACCAGCACTACTAACAAAGGCCACATTATTATTTCTAGGAATTTTGTCAGAAGACACTGAAAGTTCTAATAGGCAACAAGGTTTTACTTTTTTGTTGTAGGTTTTTGTTGTTTTTGTTTTTTTGTTTTATTTATTTGATTGCTTTTGAGACAGTTACACTACACAGACCAGGCCTAGTTTTGAACTTAAGGCAATCCTCCTGCCTGAGCCTTCCAAGTGCTTGTATTACAAGTATGAGGCATCATACCTAGTTTTAGGCAATAATATATATATATTTCATATTATGATTCCCTTCTTCTATTTACCTGAAATAGTTTTATATCTGGACCCATCTTTGTAATCTCTTTATTCAGACTTGTATTACTTCTTCCTGGAGGTATGAATTTTGGTTTTTTAAAAGAATTCCCCTGCACCTGACTTGGTGCTGCAGATCGCCTCATCTTCAGCAATACTAACCTGAAAAATACCAAAATAGAAACCATCCATGAATGTGATTAGAACAACTGTCCATAACTCCTGTCCCAAAGGATCTGACACCCTCTTCTGGCCTCTAAAGGTACCAAGTATACCCACGGTACACATACATACATGGTGGCAAACAATCATACACATAAACTAAAAATAATATAGAAAACTTGGAGTTGGGGAGATGGTTCAGTGAATAAAGTGGGTGTGTACAAGCATGAGGACCTAAGTTGGGAACCCCAGTACCCATGTAAAAGCCACTGCAGAGGCAGCATGAAGAAGTAACTCCAGATAGAAGGCAGAGAGAGGTGCATCTCAGGACTCACTAGCCAGCTGCTCTAGCCAAAACTCCAAGTCTAATGAGAGACCATCTTAAAAAAATAAGGCGGATAAGTGACTGAGAAAGACATCTCAACATCAACTTCTGGCCTCCACAAACACCTATGCAGGCAAGAGTAACACACACACACACACACACACACACACACACACACACACACACGCACACATGCCTGTGCACAGCCCTCAAAAAAGAAAAGGGAACAGCTAGAAACTGAAAAAAATTTCAAGGTTTCTACTGAACTGTGCCAACTTGAGCATATGTCAATTTTGATAATGCTAGCATGTTTTCTCTAATTTAAACACAAAAATCTAAAGAAAAAATTATGCACATAGACATAGCAAGCATGTTGTACTTTAAAATGCCATTAATCCCCAAAACACATGGTAACAACAATCATGTTTCTTTTCTTCACCATTCTTGTGGTGGTTTGAATAAGAATGGCCCCATAGGCTCATATATTTGAATACCTGGTCCCCAGTTGGTGGAACTATTTGGGAAGGATTAGTAGGTGTGGTCTTATTGGAGGAGGTGTGTCACTGGGATGGGCTTTACAGTTTCAAAAGCCCCCACCATTGCCTTGTCTCTCTGCCTGTGGGTGTGGATCAAGAAGAAAATTCTCATGGTGCATGTCTTTAATCCCAGTAATCCCAGCACTCGGGAGGCAGAGGCAGATGGATCACTGTGAGTTCAAGGCCAGTCTGGTATACAAAGAGAGTTCCAGGGTAGTCAAAGCTATACAGAGAAACCCTGTCCCAAAAAAAACAAAACTTAAACAAAGTTCTCAGCTACCACTCCTCCAAGGCCTGCTTGTCTGCCTGCCACCATGCTCCCTGCCATGATGGTCACAGGCTCTAACCCTCTGGAACTGTGAGGCCCGAATTAAATGTTCTTTTTTTTTCTTTTTCCTTTTTTCAGTTCTGTTCCTCTAGAGAACCTTAACTAATACACTAATGATGTTTCATTATAGCAATTCTAAAAATAAGACAAACACAACTCCAGACACATTATATTCATCAGCAAATGTTTTGAATAAGTTAATAAGCAAAATACTGATAATTTAAGACATGTTTATAATGCAATTTGATTTTATTATTCTATTTCCTTTTAAAACAGCAGAGTTTTTCTAAGGTAAATCAAGGGATTAGAACAAGCTTTTCTAATTTTTCTCAACACTATTTCCACTAACATGGGTAGGGGAGATAGATATTAGAAACACTGCATGATAGACAGACAGATAGATAGATAGATAGATAGATAGATAGATAGATAGATAGGTAGGTAATGTATCTATAATGGATAACAGCCAGTACTTCACTGCAATTTTACAAAACACTGGACAGCCATTACCAAGCATATACATAGTTATCAAAATCATTTAATAAACCCAGAAATTCAACTTTTGGTATATGGAAGTGTCAAAACTATGCTTAAATGATTATGTATAAGTATAATCATGTTAGCATAACTTACAGTAAAAGAAATCTACTTGTACCAGATGAATACATACCCATACACACAACCAAATGCAGCCTTCACAAATTCCTAAAATTCTGAGTCTTTGCTGCAGTTCCTCTATCTAGCCACGTTCTCTTTTCCTCTGGGCTTTTGGCCACTCTTTCCTCTACATGGTACTGGAATGCTTTTTTTCTTTAACTCCACCTTATCCTTTGTGAGCACTCTGCGTCTCCCAACTACCAGCTTAGGCCCCTCTAATGTATGCACCACCCATGCACTTTTCATGCAGCAATAAAAACTGTCCCATTATTTCCCTGGATGTAAACTCTAACAAGAAGTTTATTACAAACTGATCTAAAACTATAAATCTAAATATATATATATATATATATATATATATATATATATATATATACTCCAAAATCTGAAGTTTTGAGAGCCAGTATTAGTACCACAAATAGAATATTCCACACCTGGTCTAATGTAGCAGGTCGTAATCACAATACAAGTGCACCAAAAATGTTACATTAAATTATTATTTTGGGCCTGTAAACTGGCTTGGCAGTTAAAGACACTTGTCACCACCAGGTGGTGGTGGCGCACACCTTTAATCCCAGTACTTGGGAGGCAGAGCCAGGCGGGTCTCTGTGAGGCCAGCCTGGTTCACAGAGCAAGATCCAGGACAGGCACCAAAACTACACAGAAAAACCTTGTCTCGGAAAAAAACAAACAAACAAACAAGACACTTGTCACCAAGCCTGATGACCTGTTTGATCCCCAGGACCCACATTGTGTGGCAAAAAGGGAGAACCAACTCCCACAGGTTGTCCTCTGACCTCCTCTGGTACATCACAGTACACACACACACTCACACATACACACACACAAACTAAACAAACAAATAAATGTATCATGACTTTAAAGTTGTTTTTTATGGGTCTATATACATAAAGTATACATAAAACAAATGAATTGTTGGGCTGCAATACGGCTCAGTAGGTAAAGGCATTTGCCAAGAAACCTGATGACCAAGAAGCCTGAGTTCAATCCCTGGAATCCATATATGTTGTAGAAGGAAAGAAACAACTCCCACAGGTTCACCTCTCTTTTTTTTTTTTTTTTTTTTTTTTTTGGTTTTTGGTTGTTGTTTTTTCGAGACAGGGTTTCTCTTTGTAGCTTTGGAGCCTGTCCTGGAACTCACTCTGTAGCCCAGGCTGGCCTCGAACTCACAAAGATCTGCCTGCCTCTGCCTCCCGAGTGCTGGGATTATAGGCGTGCGCCACCACCGCCCGGCTCTCCTCTAATTTTTATATGGGCATCATGGCACATGCATATGCATACACATAGAAGACACACACACAAATAAGTGTCAACAAAATTTTTAAGAAATATAAACCAATTTCATGATAAGACTAGCAAAACACGTGCTATGACATCAACACTGATTATCTCTACATATTAGAATAACAACGGATTTTTTTATTCTTTCTTTTTTTAATAAATTTAAACTTTTTTAAGGTTTATTTATTTATTATGTATACAGTATTCTGCCTGCATGTTTTGCATGCATCAGATCTTGTTATAGATGGTTGTGAGCCACAATGTGGTTGCTGGGAATTGAACTCAGGACCTTTGGAAGAACAGCCATTGCTCTTAAGCTCTGAGCCATCTCTCCAGCCCCCTGAGTTCTTTTCTATGTACTTCAAATTTCCCACAATGAAGATGTTATCGTTATAATAAACTACCACTGGTTAAATGTGCCATATATGGTTAAGTCTAAAATGACACCAATTTTCAGATATACCATTATTTTATATATTCAAGAAAATAAATCAGTCCATCATTGCATTGCTAGCTGGACATTTCCCCAATTTCATCAATGTTAAAATGAAATACATTAACTATTTGATGTAAGCTGTTACTAGTTTACAAGATTTGGGTGGAGCTCATGCTTTGTGGTTTCTTCAAATACAACCATCTCCACTAGCACAATCTTGAAGCAAATTATGAAACTGATGGTCTGTTAATCTAATTTGATTCATGTCAAAGGAAACTACAGAAAACAGTTCACTGTTTTGTTTTCTGAGACCAGGCTGGCTTTGAATTTGAGACCTTCCCATCTCCTGCCAGGCTCTAGCTAGTTTGCAAATCAGTTTTGCTGAGACCTTTTTCACGGGCCCTCGGGATAAGGCCACCTGTCCGCTCTGCTGAAATGCTGCAATTTCTGAGTAATGTGACCTGCACCTGCTTAAGTTCTCCCCAAGAAAATGGCAAGACCAGGCTGATACCTGGAAGACATCATGTAGCCTTAATTAGTGGGCACTGCAGTGCAGTAATTAAGAACACATCTCTGAAGCAAACGCCTGAATAGAAATGTAGAAGGACCCTCCCAGCACGTGATTCTGCAATTAATTCAAATCTGTTTCCTCATGTACCTTAATCACACTTAAACATACAACTATGAGATTAAATATTTCAAGAATTTAGAACAAAACTTGACGCACAGTAAGTACTCAATACTTTCTGAAATATTACTACCTATAATCACGGCTGTCTCTTTAATACACAAAATTCTATGAAAGTAGAGACGACAAAAGCCCCATTGGAGGAGAGACAGAAGGATGTAGCTCTGCCTACAGGATCATAACCAGAATCTATGCCTTCCTCTGGACTTCACTGAGGAGAGGATGTGTGCAAACTCCAGGTGCATGGAAATAAAGAAAACTCCACCAGCCAGCAACAGACCTCCCTTGCTGTTTCAGCTTTTTGGCTTCCAGCTACATTACATAGCTGGAATCTATACTGTAAATTTGGGGACTCAGGTCCACCTGCCTACAAAATCATCCATAATTAACTTAAATTTTGTTTTGGGGGGTGAGAGGAAGAAAGAACCAGTAGGTAAGTAAAATCGCCTAAGGAAGGCGCTGGGTGGTTCTGTATCAAGACTTGTCACCTGCCTGGACGTGATGGGGCCAGAGCCTTAGGCCCAGCACGGCCTCCGGGAACACCGGGGACCGGCCTCGGGGTGGGGGGGGCGGCGGCACCGGGGACCGGCCTCGGGGGGCGGCGGCACCGGGGACCGGCCTCGGGGGGCGGCGGCACCGGGGACCGGCCTCGGGGTCGGGGGGGGCGGCGGCACCGGGGACCGGCCTCGGGGGGGGGGGGGCGGCACCGGGGACCGGCCTCGGGGGGGGGGCGGCGGCACCGGGGACCGGCCTCGGGGGGCGGCGGCACCGGGGACCGGCCTCGGGGGGCGGCGGCACCGGGGACCGGCCTCGGGGGGCGGCGGCACCGGGGACCGGCCTCGGGGGGCGGCGGCACCGGGGACCGGCCTCGGGGGGGGGGGGGGCGGCACCGGGGACCGGCCTCGGGGGGGGGGGGGGGCGGCGACACCGGGGACCGGCCTCGGGGGGGGGGGGCCGGCACCGGGGACCGGCCTCGGGGGGCGGCGGCACCGGGGACCGGCCTCGGGGGGGGGCGGCGGCACCGGGGACCGGCCTCGGGGGCGGCGGCACCGGCCTCCCCGTGGGGCCCGCCCTCCGCCCCAGGCCGGCCAGCGCGCAGCCTCCCGCCTTCCTTCCCGGGACCCGAGCCACCCTGCACCGGGCCCCGCACGCGCCTCCCCGGGCCTCCGCGACAGAGACCTACCCGCCACGCTGGCAGAAACCGTGAGCACCCCGCACGCAGTGGGAAACGACGCCCTCCGCCGACCAGCTCAAGTCTCCCGCCTTCACCCAGCCAATCGCCGGCCGGGCGCTGAGCATGCGCACCACCGCGCAGCGTCGCTGCGTTCCCGACTCTGATTGGACGACCTTTTCCGGCGCGTCAGCTTTGCACTTCCTTTTACTTGCGTCCGGGTTTGATTCCGGTTGGCCTCTAGATCTAAAGCATACTGGTTTGGTTCCAGGCTCCAGTCTTTAGATTCTAACTGAGGCGACAAACTTGACAACTTATGTGGACATAAATCAGTAAACTATTATTTGGATCATAGAAATGTGTGCACCACTAAGGTACACGGAATCCTGTTAGTTATTCATTCATTCAAATGCCATTGATTAGATGCAGTCCCTAAGATGTTTACAAGCCCTTTTAAGTTCTAGGACTGTAAAAATAAATGCGTGGTTATTGGACTGTCGTAAAAGGTCGAAGGGCTCATTTGGACTTGAAAAATCAGTGAAGTATTGTAAGCAAGGACGCAATATCATTCAAAGGGTTTTCCAAGTGAAGTTCCAAATGATATACCGTCTGTCAGCCCTAAGAAATCTGGAATTAGAATTAGCTGGGCGGTGGTAGCGCACCTTTAACACTATCACTCGGGAGGCAGAGACAGACAGGTCTCTGAGTTCGAGGCCAGTCTGGTCTACAGAGTAAGTTCCAGGACAGCCAGGGCTACACAGAGAAACCCTGTCTCAAAAAGAAAAGAAAAACAGGACAAGGAGGGAGAGAGAGAAACAGAAAGAAAGAAAAAAGGAAGAGAAGAGAAAGAAAAAAAGAAATCTGGAATTAGTCTGAAAAGAGAAAGTGGCTAAAGGTCATTCACTGAAGCGTATCCAACAGTTTAGCAAAGATTAAAAAGCTTTAAAAAATAAAAGGTTTAATGAATATGTGAAATAATGAGAACTCGCGGTGCTGGTAGAAATATAAACAGGTATGTTCATTTAAGGAGTAGTTTGACAGCAGCTAATTAAAAGGAAAGGTGTGCCTTACAGGCTTTTGTCCTAGAGTCTTTTCCAGTCCTAAGGGGACACTTCGTAAATTGAATCTGGCTTCTGGCAACTCCGGGAGCCAGGGTTATAAAAGTTGGAGAGTGGGACCTGCTATAGTAAGATGCTCTCCTAAACCACACCACCCCTCTCTCTCTCAGGAACACAAAAGAAGAGCGGTGGGACAGGGAACAGCCCTATTAGTGTCTGCAACCTATCTTTAATGTCATCTGACCCTAGCCAATCTCTACTCACCTCCTACTTCACCCCAACTGTTGCACAATTTACACCCTTTTCCCTAGCACACTTGCTTCTTAATTGTCTTCGTGTGCCTCTCAATGTGAGAGGTATTTTGAGCAGGCTTTTGCTTTGTTCCCTGGTAGAGTGTTTTGTGGTCGCTAAGCATGCTGAGCAGACAGCACAGCGCGGAGGAAGAGGAGTGACAGTTGTCTTTCACACAGCAGAACCAGCATCAGAATCTCTAAGCAATCACTCAAACACGGATTTAAATTCTGTAGATCTGAACCATTTCTAACAGAAACACTGATACTGCTGGTCCAGAGCACACTTTGAAACCCCTAGATGAGGCTATTCTCAGGACTCAGAGAGGCCAGAGGTACCTCTGGCGGGGATGGGGGCTGGCCAGGGAAAACGGACGTGTGCTTTAACCTCTGGGAGTCTGGATGAACTTCAGGACAGTGACAACCAGCGGCCACTCAGAGGAGGAAGTTGAAGAACACCGAAGGTGGCCCCGAGGCAGCTGCAAACTGGCATGGCAGGTGGAGCTCACTAGGCAAAGGTGGCACCATGTCACAGAAGGGTCCTGCAGATTGGACAGGTGAAAAGGTTCCTGTTTCTTGTTGGTGCGGGTGCAGCAGGGGCCTGTGAGTCTGCCCTGTTCTCTGACCTGTCTCTCTGGAATCTTCAACATGTTTCTTTGGTCTCTGCATTTTGGATTCCTCCACATTGTATTTTGATTTTTGATGTCTGATCTTTGGGGACTAAAGATTTAAGGACACAATAGAGTCTTATATAAAATTGATCTTACCATGTTTTTAAAAATTCTCAGTGATAGAGTACTCATCTAGAATGTGTAAGGCCCTTGGTTCAATCCCCTACATAGAAAAAAAATGACCCTCTTACATTGATGTCTAACACATCATAATATCTTGACACAGTGACAAACACAAACTTTTTTAAATGAATCAAAAACCTCAATCCTTTAGATTTACCATGCTACGATCATGCTTCAGAGTACCAAGTACCCAGAGTTCTCAATAAATAATGTTTATCTGATGCTTCTTCCAAGTGCAACAAAATTCGTTGGTGTGCTTATTTAAAAAAAAAAAAAAAAAAGAGGAGCACTGGTGTTACAAGCTGGCTTTATTCTTTGTCAAAACGCATGTATCTTTTTGTCAGATTGTCTTTGTTCATGTGTATTTGTGTGCATATGCTTAAAGCCAAAGTGCAAATGACCTTGGAGTAAGTAAGGTCTTACTCCTTTCCCCTCTGTAAACCTACAACTTTGGGGGAATCTTACCAAAACTGTAAACTTCTTTACAGTGAAAACAAGTTTTAGCTCCCTTGTGGTCTGTAATCCTACCCAGTACACCTCAGTAACTAGCCCTGTGATGGCTATTCTTGGTTGTCAACCTGACTATATCTGGAATGAACTACAATCCAGAAATGGAGGGGCACACCTGTGATCCAGACCTGAGTTTCAGGACAGCCAAGAAGAAACAAACCTTTTGAACAATGTAACTTCGGAAGCCACCTGCATTATATAATGACTATCGTTAAGATATTTAGTGTGACTCTTTCTTGAGAAGCCCACACCCACACTCACTTATGAACCTAAGAGCAGCCATTTCTATTAAAGACTTGCTTAAATCTATACTGACATCTCTTAATATACTCGAACTTTGCTTTTCACTGACTTCTGAAATTATTTTCTATGGCAAAGTGAAGAATGCCAGCCTCACCGGAGCAGAGATCTCTGATGAGAGCTCTGGCTGCTGCAGATGGAAGTGTGAAGTTGTCTCTGCCCCTACTCAGCTGCTGTTATGGTGCCTCCCTTTCTAGAGGCTGTCAGAAAATCATGTCAATCCTTCCATACTGTCCTCTCTTGACGATGGCCCAGAATCTGACCAAGGGTATCAACCAGAGTTCAACTGGGGACAGATGGAACCCAACTGCCTGCAGGGGAAACTAGCTTAGGGGAAACCTATTTTTTCAGTCACTAGTTGAATTTACCTCACGATGCTGTCATTCAGATTGAAGGATGGGGCAAAAAGGAAATCCAAGTTGATGATAGACTCACTGAAGTTATTTCAGTCTTCCCCTAAAGGCACCAAAACATCTAGTTATCTAACAACTTCAGAGGCAAATATCTTTGTGTGTATTCCCTTTTTCTGGTATGCACTTACTCATGTGCACATCACAGGTCTGTAAAGAGTCACAAGCATGTGTGAACAAGTTACATGGCGGTGCTTCTTCCCCACTTCTCATGTTCTCTTTTGTTTACTTTGGAGTCTCATGTAGCCCAGGCTCATTTTGAAGTCCTAGTGCAGGGAGAAGATGACCTTGAGTCTCTGGCTCTCCCATCTCCACTTCCTGAGTGCTACAATTATGCTTTCTCTTTTTTGCCTTGTTCAAACTGTAAGTCTCTGTATCTTTTGTCAAGCTTTACATTTTGAAGAGACATACTATTTGGCTTTTAGAAAAGTAAATTTAAGCCAGGTGTGGTGGCACACACGTATAATCCCAACACTCAGGAGGCTAAGGCAGGAGAATTAACATGAATGAGAGGACAGCCTGGGCTACATAGCAAGGCTCTGTCTCAAAAAGCAGATAAATAAATAATATGAATAAAAAGTATTCTTGTTAAAATGGTATATAGACACAAAAATTGTACATATTAACAGGTACTATGAGATGCTTTTATTTGTATATATACTGCATAATCAGGTTAAACATATCTACCTCTTTAAATAATTATCATTTTTTAGAGTGAAAACTTTCAAAACCCTTCTGGCTTTTTGAGATGTTCTGTACGCAACTCTCTCTGCAGTCACCCTATTACGCAACCTCATGCTAAAACTTCTTTTAGATTCTTGAGTGGAAACTAGAGCTTCTAAAAACAATTTCTTCTTTATAGTTACATTTTACCTTCATTTTATTAGGGTCCAGCTCATCTAAAAAGCTGCAGGTGCAAAAATTAAAGATAAGCGTTTTTGTTTGTTTTTGTTTTTTGCTTTTTGCTTTTTTGAGATGGTTTATTTATCTGTGTAGCTCTGGCTGTCCTAGAACTCACTCTGTAGACCAGGCTAGCCTCAAACTCACAGAGATCTGCTTGCTTCTGCCTGCTGAGTGCTGGGATTAAAGGCGTGCACTGCCACCACCCAGCATTATCTACATGTTTTAAAGTTGTGTCGGTCTACAGTTTCAAGTACAAGGCAAACAATGTAGTAAGTTCTCTATCCCTTTTCTATTTCACAATTTTCTCTTTTTTTATTTTTAAGAAAATGTGTCCCAGGACTGTTAAGAGAAAGGCAGAACAGGCTGGCTGGCTTGTGAAAGGAGCTGACACGTAGTTGCCCTTCAGGAAGGATGCTTACTGGAGAAATGGCCTCAGCATGAGGGCATCTTAGTGGAGAAGCATGAGAAGGGTTGCAGTACAAAGAACCAGAAACAACAAAGCAGGGCCGCGCAGGGAAAGAGCTTTCCCTTGAAACCTGGGGAACTCATTAAAAAGGACAGCTTAGGTAAGAGAAAGCCGTCATGGACAGGATGATGTAGCGAGGGAAGCCTCAAGAAGAAAGCCTTCAGAGAAAATCTCCCAAACAAAAAGTATCTGGCCCTTAAAATTAGGGAGTGGGGGGTGTGTGTCTTACACCACCTGATTTGGTTTGGGACAGCCTGTGTTGACAAGAGGAGTGGAGGAGCCAGCTACTGGGTAAGAATAAAAATCAGGCTGTAAAAGCACAGCACACACCGCTTACTTCTGTTCTAGGAAGAGAGCTGGGGGTGAGATGTGGGGGCATGTGACTCTTTCGGGCTGTGGCTGGCCTCCTAGAGTGACCAGCTTCTTAACGGGGCAATAAGAGTGATTTAATACCCACTTCAACAGAGTTATACTGTTGCCCAGGCAAGCCTTGAACTTGCAATCCTTCTGCCTCAGCCACTATGCCTGGCTCTAGTTATTTCAAAATACATCATACATATCCATTGACTATTGTGCTATAGAAAACCCAAACTAATTCCTGTTCTTCCTGTACCTCCTCCTTAGTTATTGGCAATGTTTGTCAGCTGGTTAACCAACACCAATGTCATAGCTCAACACTTCTACTGGCTGGGGAGTTGGACATCTCCTTTTTGTCTTTGTACCACCCATTTGTCTCTTAGCCACCACATTCAATTCTGAGCTGCTACGTTTTACATTACAATAAATACCTGTAATGTGTCTCTTCTGAGTCATACTTCCTCTCACTAAATACATTAGCAGTTTTATATTACACAATGTGTATTTTTAGAAAGCTTCAGATGATTTAGTTTGTTTATATCACACAGTAAGTTAATGAATCACAAAACCAGGACTGGCACAGAGCTCTTCTCAGCTACTAATTTCCTTAGATTTCCACCAAAATCAGTTTCAGGGGGGAAAAGTTACTAATACCTTTTTATTCTTTCACATGCTTCTGGAATTATTCAGATGACATATTTAGCCAGAGTAAACAGCAACCGTATCGTTCCAGAGCTTTCATCATCTAGCAGCAGCATCCCTAGAGAAGGCAGCTTCAAGCAGCTGCGGACTTAAGGGCTATCAGGTTGCTCTAGTTCAAAGCAACCCCACAGTACTCCCAAAGTTTCTCTTAGCTAGAGCCACCACAGAACAAGCGGTTCACCAACTCTGGTTCCTTATCATAACCTTGAGAACATTTTGTAAAAGCTGGGTTGTTGTTCTCATTTGGTTTTGTAGTTGTTCTGGTGTGTATGTGTGTGGTGTTTGTTAAACACAGTGGTAATCCCAGCACTTGGAAGGTAGGATTCCAAGTTAGGGGGCAGGCCAGCCTGCAAAGCAAGACCCTGTTGGGGTGCGGGGGTGGGGGTTGGGCAGGAGAAGCAATGCAAAACAAAATAACTACATTTCAATATTTTATTTTGCTTTAAAATGAAAACTATGCAAATTTTAAAAAAAAAAAAAAACCCGCAAAGCTACACAGAGAAACCCTGTCTCAAAAAAAAAAAAAAAAAACCAAGTGTGGGGCTGGAAAGATGACTCAGGGGTTAGGAGCATTGGCTGCTCTTCCAGAGGACTCGGGTTCAATTCCCAGCACCCAAATGGCAGCTCACAACTGTCTGTAACTCCCGTTCCAGATCTGACACCTTCACACAAATGCACGTAAAATAAAATTAAATAAATTATTTTTTTTTAATCCCAAATGTATGACACACTAACAATCAATTTGTCAAAACTTACATTTCACAGACTTGGAAGATGGCTCAGTTAGTTGGCAAAGTGCTTGCCACATTACCATGAGGACCTGAGTTTGGATCCCTAGCACCCACATAAATTCGGGTAGGCATAGGGATACACACATGGAATCCTAGTGCTAGAGACACTAAGATCCCTGGAGCTCACTGGCCAGCAAGTCTTGCCAAATCAGTGAGCCCCAAGTTCAGTAAGAGACCCTATGTCAAAAAATAAGGAGAGGGCCAGACAGGCAGCTCAGGAGGTAAAGGTGCTGCCACCAAGGCAGCCAACCTGATTCAATCCCTGAGACCCGTATGGTAGAGAGAACTGCCTCCCAAACGCTGTTCTTACACACACACACACACACACACACAAACACACACACACACACACAAACACACACACACACACACACACACACACACACACTACATGAACACATACAAAACAAGTTTAACGTAGTTTTTTGTATTTTCTAATAAGGAGAGGGCTGGAGGGATGGCTCCAGGGTTAAGAGTGCTTGCTGCTCTAAACTTTAAAGGACATGAGTTTGGTTCTCAGAACCAACACAGAGTAGATCACAACTGCCTGTATCTCCAACTCCTGGAGGATCCCCGTCCTCTGACCTTCTTAGACACCTGCACTTGAGTGCACAATACTCACACATACACATATTTTTTTTATTAAGAAAATGATTACAACCATAAGTCTTATTTACCGTAAAATTTTTTTTCTTTCTTTTTTTTTTTTTTTGGCTTTTCAAGACAGGGTTGTTTTTCTGTGTAGCCCTGTCTGTCTTGGAACTCACTCTGTAGACCAGCTGGCCTCGAACTGAGATCCACCTCTTCTGCCTCCCAAGTGCTGGGATTAAAGGTGTGCGCTATCACCACCCGGTCAAAACTCTAAGAAACAAATCCTGCTCTGCTTCAGTCCTCCCACAAGTCAGCGGAAGCTCAAGAGCTGTGCAGCTGGCAGCACCCTGCAGAACTACAGGCACCCACTTCTCCCCCGGCGTCGCCTGCCGATCTTCCTGGTTCTCCCCTGGCCCTCCGCACTCTATGCCACAGCCTCTGCTAGTACCTCCGCCTGTGTCATTTCTCTAGATTAGACTTATATGACCCTTTAACATCTTGCTCATTGTTATTTTTTTTGTTTTGTTTTTTGTTTTTTGTTTTTTTTTTGAGACAGGGTTTCTCTGTGTAGCTTTGGAACCTGTCCTGGAACTCGCTCTGTAGACCAGGCTGGCCTCGAACTCACAAAGATCTGCCTGCCTCTGTCTCCCGAGTGCTGTAATTAAAGGCGTATGCCACCAACACCTGGCTTTTTAAATTTTTTTAATTTGATACAGGGTCCCACTATGTTACCCTGACTGGCTTGAAACTAACTATGTAGATCAGGCTGGCCTCACTTATCTGTCTCTGCCTTTTGAATGCACAAGAATTAACTATTTGAATGCCACCACACTCACCATGTAAAGTTGTTTGTTCTTTTAATTTTTTTGCTTTTTGTTTGAGACAGGGTCTCACTATACCTCTAGCTAGTCTAGAACTCACAGAGATCTGCTTGCCTCTGCTTCCCAAATGCTGAGATGAAAAATGTATATCACCACACCTACTTCATGAAACTAAAAATTTCGTATATTTTCACTTTAGCCTTAATTTAAAGTAGTTCCAAAAGAAGTTGTTACTTAGTCTAACATTATAAAGTGTGACATCAAGAATCCCTCCCATTTTATCTGTTTAGATAGTGTGAAAGTAGCTACTGTAAAACATCCATAATAAAATTAGATTGGAATATACTGCTTGGTAATTTAAGAATTGTGGGTCGCCGGGCGGTGGTGGCGCACGCCTTTGATCCCAGCACTCGGGAGGCAGAGCCAGGCGGATCTCTGTGAGTTCGAGGCCAGCCTGGGCTACCAAGTGAGTTCCAGGAAAGGCGCAAAGCTACACAGAGAAACCCTGTCTCGAAAAACAAAAAAAAAAAAAAAAAAAAAAAAAAAAAAAAGAATTGTGGGTCATTTCGTACTCATACACTTCCAACTTCATTACTACTCTCTTTAAGGACACTGTTTACACAGTCATTGTCTTTATTGTACATTTCCTGAGGGCAGAAGACAACTCTGCATTGGGGACAGTGAGACGGCTCAGTGGGTACAGAGCTCTCCAAACCGGGCTCTGATCCCAGAGCCCACATAAACAGAGTGAGCTCTACAGTTGTCCTCTGACCTACAGATATGCCATGGCATACATGCCCCCTCTTCCCCATATAGCACACAGACACACAATAATAACAAATACATAAAGCATAAAAAAGATGGTATCTTGCTTTAATCTTAGGGGCTGAATGAACTGAGGCACATGGACTACGGGCCATGCTCAGATGTGTTCTAGGTCTTAATCTCACTCTGTAGGTTTTCCTAAGCTTTTGCAAAAAGCAATAAAACTAACCTAACTAAACTTCCTATTGTTTGAAACTCACTGATTATTACCAGCAACTTTTTTTTGTTTGTGTTTTCGAGACTGGATTTCTCTGTGTAACCCTGGTCCTAGAACTCACTCTGTAGACCAGGCTGGCCTCAAACTCAGAGATCCACCTGCCTCTGCCTCCTGAGTGCTGGGATTAAAGGTGTGTGCCACCACCGTCCTGCAGCAAGTTTTAAAATAAAGCCCATCAACATTTGTCTTTTCTATTTTTATGGAATAAATATAAACGATCCTATCCTCTACTTGTGCTACAAATGAAATAAACTTTGTCTTCAAAAATACTCTGTAGTTCTCACTAATTCTAAATACCAAATAACACCCCGGAAATGTCTAATGTAAAACAAAATATATACAAACAACATATACATCCATTGTACCAAAATACACTCACAATTACTCATTTTTGAAGAAATGTGATTATACATAGACCTAAATGTACAAGACAAGTCCCTCCCTGCCTCTCCACCTTCATCTGATTCATTTTTGAAATGACAAATCACAATGCTAGGTTTTTAGAATCCCATTTCCATATGTGAATTAATCCTGCTCTATACTAGTTAAGTTCTAAGTAGCCTGCTACTGTTTGGCTCCCTTTTCCCCCTTAGGTCCAGGATCCCATCCAGAGAATGGTGCCATCCACACTAGGCTGGTATTCCCACTGCAGTGTAATTAATTGCGATGATCCCCCAACGGCTTGTCCAGAAACCCATCTCCCATTTGATTCTAAAGTCTACAACCCTAACCATCACAGTGTAGACGCAAACTGATGTGAACTGAAAACATCTTAAGTGCAAAGCTTAGATAAATGAGAAAAGAATTCAAGACCCTTTATGGATTTATCACTCATTCTACAACCCAGCAAAAGAGGTAACAGCCTGATGCCAGAGGTGGGTAGAAACGGGATTCAAAACCAGGCTTGCTGGTTTACAGAGTGAGTTCTAGGAAAAGGTGCAAAGCTACACAGAGAAACCGTCTCAGGGGGACAAAAAAACAGGCTGGCTAATTCTTAACACCTTCTATGATGGAAGAGGTCCTCACTTATGTGCTGTAGAAAGACCATGCACAAAGAAAAATCTGCAAGGAGAGCCTCACCAGAACCTGGTTACACCAAAGGCCTAACCTTGGACTTCTACTGTGAGATTTTTATTATTTAAGCCATCTGGGCCATTGTATTTTATTATAGCAGTGTGAGCAGACTAAGAGCTTGCATTGTTCCAGGCATTCATTAAGATTTTCATCAACTTGCACTTAAGTATCAAAACCTTCACATCTGAACTTTTCATGCACGTGCGTGGGTACACACAGACACACACACTCCTAGTGATTAATCACACATGCTAGGCAACCACTTTTACCAATAAGCTAAACCCTCAAACTCTAAAGCTGAGCTTCTCAAGACCCTTTTTCCTAATAAACAGACATTAAATTTACTCACAAGTAATTCCCAAAACAGAGACTGTTAGAATGGAATGAGACTCATACACTTATTTTTGTTTAAGAGAACTCTATATTTTATGCCATTTGTATAGGCTCAATGAATTAAGACATACCTTGGGGGAAATATGGCTCCTTTGTCAAAGTTAAAAGTTTTATTTCTGAATATAAAGTAGATGCTTCTGATTCCCAAAATAACCATAGTAGGATACGCCCAATCTTAGGCTTTAAATAGCTATATAATAACACAGCAACAGTAGGTCCAAAGCTGAAGAAGTGTTTTTCTTCTTCTGGACAGCTGTGATTCCTCAACTGCGTGGTGGGCACCTTGTTAAAGCACGAGCGCCACAGTGTTTCCACTTCTCGGGTGACAACAGCAGCACCTCTGCCGGACACCACAAACTACTGATCTGAGGTAGTTCACATTTTCAGCACTGGAGAACATTGCGTGACTTCCCACGACAGCACACCTTTGTAACAACGGTCAGCAGTTTGATAAGCAGCACTGCTCGAGAAACCTGGCCAGGAACGGCTGCTGATCCAGGGTGAGGCATCGAGCAGCATCCAGAACCAGCGGTGACGGTGCCAAGTCCTCGGGTGTTTGGACCTGACGGTTGCTTCTGGCTGGGGACACTGAGAAATGACGGAAACACTACAGGGTGTCACAGGCTAAGAAAGCTTGGGAATATCCGTTGTATAAGCAAGGAAAATACAAAACAAGTCATTTAGTTTTTTCTCTTTCTACCTAGAAATTTTCTAAATAAATACCATATAAAAATGGGAAAAATATATACAAACATACATACAAAGTTTGGATTTTTATTGAAATCTCGTTAAGTATCAAACAAAATCTGCTTTCTTCAGATAAAAATACTCTCTCGGATGTCTCCAGATAGAACTGCTAAGTCTAAATTGGTCCTCCAATGTCTTTTTTTTGTCCTCATGAAATGTCCATTCACTTGGGGTGCCCCAAGTCTATCGAGTGAAAGAGCGCACGTGCCGACCTCTCCCGCTGCCTCCGCTAACAAACTTTCCTCTCGAGCCTCCACTGCCGCTATTGGCGCCAGCCCAGGAAGGCCCGAGCCCCCCACGGCCTCTAGAAGCACGGTCCCGGGGACTCGGGCGGTAGCCTAGAGAAGAAAAAGACCACTTAGTCCAACCATCCTTTCTTTTCCTGTTGTATTGGTGCTTATACTTTTAAATAGGCGAGCTGTGATTTTTGAGAATTATATCCCAACTAAAACTCACTTTAGAGCTGGAGAGATAATTCAGTGGTTAAGAGCATTTGCTGTTCTTTCAGAGGACTGGCCCTCCATGCCTTCTCGGCACCTGTCAGGTAACTCCAGATCCAGGGAATCCAGTGCCTTCCTCGGCCCTCCTCAGGTACTTACACAAACACAGACACACCCCTCTACACACACACACACACACACACACACACACACATCCCTATACACACCCCTACACACACACACACCTACGCACACAATCTTTTTGAAAAAGAACTCATTTTTAGAATGCTCATTTAAAAACAAAGCTGCTTTTGACCAGAATCCCAAACTTGAGTAGTAATGTAGAAAAGGTTCTACGCTTATAATACTGTACACTGAACAGTATCTACCATGCGATGCTACCTTTGCTATCAAAATACTTTGCAGTTAAAAAGGCACCATAACCACTGGTTTATTTTTAAATAGACCCTATCATCACGAGACATTACTTATGCTAACAGTTAAATTTCATTCCCTGATATAACTCTAACTCTAAAATAAGTCAACACACTAAAATAGTCTCTCCCACAACAGAAGTAAACGGCCTTCACAATCTGAGCAGGAACACGTGGGGAGGAGCACGCACCTGTGGAACTAAGTGGCCGTAACGGTGGAAGAGGACCCCGGTTAAAATTGCTCTGGCCTCCACGGCTTTCATTGTAATTTCCTCGAGGAGTGTTCTGAGCACTCCAGCTAGAGCCTCTGGTTCCTTCCCGACGGCTGTAGTTCCCTAAACACAAACAACACAATCAAAACTGATTTCATACTTGGACTGCTTCTGTTGCTGAGGGATTTCTGAGAAAGGGTCTCGCCATGTCATAGCCCAAACCAGCTTCAAACTTGCAGTCTTCCTGCCTTCATCTTCTGAGTGTGGAGGGTACAGGGCACTCAGCATCACACCCTCCCATCCAACTGGAGTAACGGAAATCTCACAGGCTCTTCTTATTCAGAAGTGGTAGGACAGAAGCTGAACAGCATCTCACAATGGTTAAAAGCAGGTGACTACAGTGCCAGACTGTCATGTTCAAACAGCAGTTCTGTCCCTTACACTGTCTTCTTCAAAGTGAGTCTAATAAAACTGCACCTTGGGGTTGACTCGAGAGTACTAGATGAAGTTCTGAGAACTGCTGTGGGATGTCTTTCTGTATGCTGTGAATATGTGTTGATTGATAAATAAAACTGTATTGGCCTATGGCAAGGCATCTTAGAGGCAGGCAGGAAATACAAGCAGATAGACAGGAAGAAGAAGAGCAGAAGAGAAGAGACACCATCCCGCCCAGCACTGCCCAAGGAGCCACATGTACTGGGACGCAGGTAAAGCCATGGAACATGTGGCGATACCCAGATTAATAGTTATGGGTTAATTTAAGATATAAGAGCTAGCTAGCAAGAGGCCTGCCATAGACCATACAGTTTGTAAATAATATAAGCCTCTGTGTGTTTACTTGGGTCTGAGTGGCTGCAGGACCAGGTGGGACACAGTAAAACTTCCAACTACAAAGACCAGTTCCTGATGTCCTATGTATACATGATTGCGATTAATACAAACTCTTCATTCATACCCCCTAACTCAGCAGATATGAAAACATGCTATCAGTTCACCAGTAAAGAATATGGCTGGGTTGTGGTAGCCTGTCATCCAAACACTCATGAGGTAAAGAAGACAAGATTTCCTTGACTACATACTGAATTTGAAGCCAGCTTCCATACATATAATACATAAAGGATACCTAAGACCCTGTCTCAAATAAAATAGAGTGTGACAGAGAGGAGAGAGGGAAGTGAAGAGGAGGGAGGGAGGGAGGAAGGAGACTGACCTCTGAAGCCAGTGTCATGGTATATGCCTGTAATTCCAGTACTTGCTGAAGCAAGAGGATCACAAATTTGGGATGAATCTTGCTAAATAGCAAAACTTTGTATAAAAACAAAACAATAACAACAAAGGAGTAATATCTGTAAGTATAATCAGTTTCTAAACTCAAGACAATTTAAAATAAACCAAATACAACATTAAAAGAAAATATAGGGGCTAGAGAAACAGCTCAGCAGGCAAAAACACTTGTGGTTCAATCATGAGGACCAGACTTCAAATACCAGCACCCATGCTGGGCAGCTCATAAATGCCTGGAACCCTGGTTCCAAGGGATGCAATGCTGGCCTACTCTGGACTCTGTAAGCATGCATATACACATATGTGCATGTGTACAAAACACACACACACACAGACACATACACACAAACAAAACTGGTTTTAAAAAAGGAGAAAAACACATAAACCACGTATGGTAGTGTATGCCCAGCACTGTGCAAGGTCAGCACTGGGAAGAGGAAGGCCAGCAGGACTATGAGTTCCAGGCTAGCGTGAACTACATAGCAACAACCTGTCTCAGAAGAATGTAGAGAGTCAGGGAGAAGGCTCAGAGGGGAAAGAGCAGGTTACAAAAGCATGAGGAACTGAGTCTGGATCCCTAACACACACATAAATGGTGGGCAAGCATAGATAGCCACTTGTAATGCCAGCACTTGAGAGGCAGTGAAAGGGGATCCCTAGGCCATGCTGGCTAGCTAGACTAGTAAATCAGTAAGTCCTGGAGTCAAGTGAAAGGTTCTGTGTCAATATATAAGGTGGAGAATATTTGAGGAAGACAACCAATATCACCCTTACCCCTATCCACACACATGTACCCATACATACCACAGATGCATGCAAAACAGAAAAGACAAGAAACTAGGTAAGAAAAGCAAGAGATGAATTATACAGAGCAATCTTACCAAAATGTTAAGAGGTATAATTGTGAAAAAGGTATCTGTGTATTACTCAGGAAGGATATATATAATTTTCATTGTAAGGGCTAGAGAGATAGCTCAGGGTTAAATGCACTGGCTGCTCTTCTAGAGAACAGGGTTCCATTCTCAGCACCTACATGGTGGTTCATACCCCTGTAACTCCAGTTTCAGGGGATCCAATGCCCTCTTCTGGCCTCGTTGAGCAACAGACACACATGTGGTGCACAGACACATATGCAAGCAAAATACCCACAGAAATAAAATATATTAAAATGTTTTCAAGTTGGTTGGTGTCCTTTAATCCCAGGACTCAGGAGATCTCTGAGTTCAAGACCAACCTGGTCTACATAATGAGTTTCAGACCAGTCAAAGGTACACTGTGAGATGCTGCCTCAAAAAATTTTTTTTCTAATGTAAAAAGGAAAACAATAAAAAGAAAAGAAAGAAAGGGGAAAAAAAGCCAGGTGCTGGAGGTGCACACCTTTAATCCCAGCACTCAGGAAGCAGAGGCAGGTGGATCTCTCTGAGTTTGAGGCTAGTTAGGTCTACAAAGCAAGTTGCAAGACAGCCAGGGATACACAGCCAGGGAAATCTTGTGTCCAGGAAAAGAAAAAAAAGGAAGGAAGGAAGGAAGGAAGGAAGGAAGGAAGGAAGGAAGGAAGGAAGGAAGGAAGGGAGGAAGGAAGGAAGGAAGGGAGGGAGGGAGGAACGAAGGAAGGAAGGGAGGGAGGAAGGAAGGAAGGAAGGAAGGAAGGAAGGAAGGAAGGAAGGAAGGAACCAACGAACAAACAAACCAAAAACTAAAGTACAACCTAACAAAGGGAAGTAAACAAGAGAGATTTGTTTCATTTTACCCCTAATTCAGTAGCTCTCTGCAAACAGTAACAGAGGGGCGTAACTGCATAACTCCGAGAAGAGAGCAGTGTTTTGTGAACCTCTTCTATCTGGTCACATAGTTACTCTCCATCCCTCCAGACCACTAGGAGACATAACAGACAGTTACCTTTTGAAGCAGGCGGTGTGAAAAACCTGTTCTGACTGTGAAAAGCGCCCCGCCCTCCTCGATTGCCTGAAAATCCACCCCGAGAGGAGATCTTCTGGGACACTTTGAGCGGCCGTTTCGGCTGAGGTATTCCATCTTGAGGGACCACTTCTTTACTTTCAGCTGCTACAAAGTCATCCACATGCATAGATGGTGGCCTGCTCGTGTTCTGTTTCCTCTGGCGGAAAATGTCATGGGGCCGTATGCCCTGTCCAAATCCGCCCCGGCCCCGGCCTCTTGGTGGTGGCACAACGTGAGCTCGCTTGGCAGGTTCAATGTATTCAGATTTTCCACTGTTAAGACAAAAGCACTCTATGGGAAAATTTTCTTTTTCAGATTTCCAGTGAAAATTATATGTTATAGTCCATCTTTACAATACTAAAAATGGAGTTTCATTGTTTGCTGCTTCCAGTTACAGGAACTGTTCCAGTAATATTATTTTCTGTGATGATATAACTAAGTATGCTTGTTTGTTGATAAGACTAACAACATTTTTAAACAATCCAATCCGTCTGCTTCTGGCTCAAAGAACAGAACAAGGAGGGCTCAAGATAGCTCGGGGCAATCAGGAAGTACAACACCCTGGGTTCAAACCCCAGCAACAACAGCAACAAAAGAACAACATAACGCACCAGGCATACCCCGACAAATGACTCACTTTAAAAACTTCTACTACAATTATGCCAGCCAAGGTGCTCACACCTTTAATCCAGCACTCGGGAGGCAGAGGCAGGCAGATCCGTTTGAGTTTGAGGCCAGTATGGTCTATAGAGAGTTCCAGGACAGCCAGGGATGTTACACAGAGAAACCCTCTCTCGGGGGGGAAAAAAAAAGAAGGGAGGGGGCTACAGATATGTGTCTATCTTAAAATAAGATCTTCCGTGGAATGAACTTTACCTTGAAGTTATGAAAGTCTCGTGCTTATGCTTCCCAAGTTTAAATCCCTTGGTAGTCTTAGTTCTTCCTGGAGATGACGGTTCTGACAAAAAGGAGCGCTCTAATTCTGAGTGCAAATCAAAGTCACTACAGCACTTTTCAGAGAGCTCAATCAAGTCAACCTTTACCTGCAGTCATAGATGTAAAATAAAATACATTCCATTTAAGTTTGTGTAACACTCACTACAGAAACCGCCATTACCTACAAATTCTATTTCACTCTCACTGTAAACTGATTATAAATCTACCTCTATCTTTCCAGAAAGCAACATCATTGGTAACAACAGAAAGCCGTAGGAATTCAACTAATTACGGCACTCCGCCTCAAAATCGCATTTACCTTTAATCTCAGCACTCAAGCAAGCGGATCTCAAGGCCAGCCTGGTCTACAGAGTGAGTTCCAAGACAGTCAGGGTTACACAGAGAAACCCTGTCTTGAAAAACCCACACACACACACAAATCCTGCACACCCCCTCCCCCCCTACACACATACATACACGAAAGGGGAAGTTTAGGTTTTATCCTGTTTGTTTTTTTGTTTTTTTTTTTTAAGATTTATTTATTTATTATGTATATACAGCGTTCTGCCTGCATGTGTCCCTGCAGGCCAGAAGAGGGCACCAGATCTCCTTACAGATGGTTGGGAGCCACCATGTGGTTGCTGGGAATTGAACTCAGGAACTCTGGGAGAACAACTAGTGTTTTTAACCTCTGAGCCATCTCTCTAGCCTGTCCTGTTTTGTTTGTCAAGGTCTTTGTCTGTAGCTCAGTCTGGCCTGGCAAGGACTATGTGGTCCAGGCTGGCTTCAGGTTTGGAGCATTTATCCTGCCTCTGTCACCTTAGTGCTGGAATTTCAAATTTCAGTGAGCTGAAAAAGAAAAACTTCTCACACAAATATTTCTAAATTATACTGCCTAATATTGCTGTGGGATAATGCTCTTGTACATTGTAAAGATATGTCACTCATATTGATTTAATAAAACACTGATTGGCCAATAGCCAGGCAGGAAGTATAGGTGGGGTGACCAGACTAGGAGAATTCTGGGAAAGGAAGGATAGAGTCAGGAGTCACCAGCCAAACGTAGAGGAAGCCACATGAGAATGCCTTACTGAGAAAAGGTACCAAGCCACGTGGCTAAACATAAATAGAATTATGGGTTAACTTAAAGTGTAAGAGCTAGTTAGTAATAAGCCTGAACTACCAGCTGAGCATTTCTAAGTAACATTAAGCCTCCCTCGAGTCAATTATTTGCGAAGCAGCTGCTGGGTATTCAGGAACTGGTGGGCAGGACAGAACCTTCCAACTACACAATATAGTAACTTAGCCCTCAACTACATGTGAGGTTTGGTTTGCTTTTTAAGGTTTATTTATTTACATTATACGTGTATGAGTGTTTTGCCTGCACATATGTGAATGCCTGGTGCCCACAGAGGTCAGGAGGGGGCATTAGATCCCCTAGAACTGGAGTTACAGGTAGTTGTGAGGGACTATATAGGTGTTAGGTGCTAAAGGTGAGTCCTCTACAAGAGCAACAAGTACTCTTAATTCTTGAGCCATCTCTCCAGCTCCCATGTGTGAGTATTTAAATTTGAATTAATTAAAACTCAACTATAAGATTCAGTGCTTTTTGTTAAGAGACAGGTTTTTATCATGTACAGCCCTGGCATGCTTGGAACTCACTGTGTAGACCAGACTGGCCTTGAGCTCACAGATGTTCTGCCTCTGCCTTCTCAAGACGAGATTACAGGTGTAAGCCACCATGCCTGACCAAAACTCAGTGTTTCAGTCACATTACCTAAATTTTAATTTTTCAACTGTCACACACAGCTACTGGCTACTACACCAAAGGCAGAAAAGCACAGAGCATTTCTACCCCTATACAAAGTTTACTGGACAGCACAGTTCTTTTTTTTTTTTGGGGGGGGGTTTTTTTTTTTTTTTTTTTGGTTTTTTGAGACAGGGTTTCTCTGTGTAGCTTTGCGCCTTTCCTGGAACTCACTTGGTAGCCCAGGCTGGCCTCGAACTCACAGAGATCCACCTACCTCTGCCTCCCGAGTGCTGGGATTAAAGGCGTGCACCACCACTGCCTGGCTGGACAGCACAGTTCTAATGAATCATTAAAAAATTTAGACTAAAAATAAGTCATTTAATGAAATTTTAGTTATATGTACTTTTTCCTTAAAGGAAAAACAGCTCTCAATACACTGAACATATCTTAAATACAAATGACTTCGTTCTTTGAGTTCATGATGAACACTAGTAGATTTCATTGATAAAGAAAATAACCAATACACAAGTGCAGTAAGATGTGGGTACAATTCTACAGAAATGCCCCTCGGTCTTTACACTCTTGAATCTTCAGCATTATGCTTACGAACATCAATTACATTAACACTATAATACACTCTACGAGTTCCCAGGGGAGAGACCACACCATTCCATCCTTGAACCCAGTGAGGAGCAAACAGCTCTGTGTCTGATATGTCACTCTGAGTCCCAGCAGCAGAAAGAGACCATGTGCTTCAGAGGACATGTGCAAGAATGTGATGTTTTTCCCTCATCACAATCTCAAAATACAAACTACTAACTAGAATGAAGCAAACAAAACGGGCAGTATAAAAATAATGAGTTCTAGATCTCAGTAAGTGGGTGACTGTCAGAGATAACACAAATCTGCCCTGAAATGGACCGTAAGAGTGTATTATATAAACTGTTAGAATACTACCAACACATCAAGAAACGAAACATCTTTTACTATAAGTTAGTAATAAAGTCCTTCATACCAAATCTAGGTCTGTATCAATCTCTTCAGCCTGAAATGGAGTAAACCACATAGATTTCAACTGATCATCCATGACATCAGCTAGCACATATGCAGTCCTAGAATATGAGAAAAGCATTTGATTAAAAGAGTAAAAGCTATAGAAGACATAATTAAAACTATTATTCTCCAGAGGACTAATGAGATTAGCCTTTAATCCATCCAAAACCTATTCAAGAATCAGGTATCCTTAAAAACCAAAGTTTCAAAATAATCCACTGGGGGTGGGGGCGGCAATGAAATGATTCCTAATAATGTTCTGTTACACTCATAGATCAGTGCCTAGTTCAATCCTCATCAGAGTAGCTTCCTCCAGCAGCTGATAGCAGACGCAGAGAACCACAAACAACCATTAGAAGAGAGAGAGTCCAGGTCAGAGGTCTCCATCCAGTCCCTCCCCTGGGAGCTCGGGGAACCCCACTGAAGAGGGGGCAGAGGAACTGTGGGAGCCAGAGAGGTTTGAGGACACCATGAGAACACAGTCCAAGGAATCAATTAAGCAGGGCTCATGGGGTCTCACAGAGACTGAGGCGGAAATCACAGAGGAGCCTGCATATGGCTGTGCTAGGACCTCGGCATATATGTTATGGTTGCTAGCTTAGTGTTTTGGGGGGACTCCTGACAGTGGGAGTGGGGGTGTCTTTGACTCTTTCACCTGCTCTTAGGACCCTTTCTCTCCTACTGGATTGCCTCGCCCAGCCTTGATATGAGGGTTTATGCCTGGTCTTATTGTATCTTCTTGTACTGTGTTCAGCTGATGTCCCCAAGAGGCCTGCTCTTTTCTGGGGGGGCGGGGGCGGGGAGACGGGGAAGAGAAGAGGTTGGAGGGAGGGAACTGGGAGGAGTGGAGGGAGGGGAAGCTGTGGCCAGGATGTATCATATGAAAGAATAAATAAAAATTTTTTAAAAAATCCTGCTATAACAGGCTTGGGGCTTTCAGTAAATCAAACAGAGCCTGGCTTTATTTCCAAAAGGGCAGGTTGATAGTAGCATTGTACCAGTTTGAACAGAAACTTATAATATTTAAAATTTCTAAATATAGAGACTATGTCACATTGGATGCTCAATAAAGCTACAGTACTCCAAAAGTTAAGAGATTGATACCCTCAGCTGAGTATGGTGGGTCACACCTATCATTCTAGTAGTCAGAAGACTGAGGTAGGAAAATCACAAATTCTAAGCCAGCCTACACTGCAGGAAATCCTGTTTCCAAATAAACAACCACAAAAAAGAAGTCCTACATTCTCAGAGGTCAGGATCAATCAATCTTGTTCTGTCAGCCTGTTTTTATAGTCTGTATGCCTGGCATAGTATGTGTATTTTTTTTTCTTAAAAAGCAAAACAAACAACAACAACAACAAAAAACTATAAAATATGCAAGAGGCTGTAGGAAGCCTACAAACACTGTACAAAAAAGTTTGCTGACCCAAGATTCGACAGTCGTTATTTAGATAATCTAAAGCTCAAGGCCCCGCCCCCTTTACCTGTTGTTGAATAGATTCTGCAGGGACTCTGGAGCTGACAGTACTGGCTCCACATCCTGGTCACTGAGAGGCAAAGGGTCACCTGACGACTCCAGCATCTGCTTCAGTCCAACTACATTATCCAACAAAGAATCCAGATTGTCATCATCTTTTGAATGTTCCTAGACACAAATATAAGCAATGAGAAGATGCCAGCAAATAAAAACTGAGCACTTACGCCTCAACCTACTGATTGTAGCAAAAGAGGTAGAATTATACCACATTAAAAATTTGGAATACCATCCAGAAGTCATCAACTTAACATCAAGTATGTTCAAATAAAAAAAAAAAATTAAAAAAAAACCATCAAAAACACTTGTCATTTCTTTCTAAACAACAGCAGCAGAGGCATCCTGCATTCAAAAAAAAAAAATTCAAACAACACTTCCTTTGTATACTCATTAGATTCATAACAAGACGGAGAAGTGTACTCCAAATTATTAATCCAAGGCATTACCTGGTGAGTATAAATACCCAGCTAACCATTCTATTATTTTAAAAGGTCACCACAGAAAGCGTGTACTAGTCACTCTGAGAAGGTACACTGGTTTATTAATATTTTTTCTAGTTTTCTTTTTACCAAAACAAGCTTCTCTAGTTCAAGGAACAAGCTCTCTGGACTGTCTTCTTTGCTCTGTAGAAGCTGTTTTAATTCTGCGGCATTAATACTCATCGTCCGGGGCGGGTGAGCACCCTCCACCTCCATGAGACCACTATCATCTCCACAACAGCCCTGCAAATGTCACACACAACGTAAGTTTGACAGCAAGAAATCTACAAAGACGCTTCTACGTTTATTCATCTATTTCAGCCATTTGTTATACCGTGCCCCTCAATGTTATAACTTTTAAAATTCAACAAATGGCTAGTTTTAAAAAGGACTTAGTTTGCTGAAAGTGGACATGTTTTGAGTAAGAATAATAAAATAAATAGGTAAACACATATATTTAAATTATTGATACATATTTCTCAAAAAGTATTTTATAGCCATAATTATTGGTATATTTATGTTGGCACTTGATAAGACAGGTAACTGATACATGTTCAAGAGCCAGGAAGATTCCTACAAGAACAGAGAACTGAAGGAAATTGAATTATATCTCTCAAGACAATACAGTCAATAAAAATAGCAACTATCATATATAAGACCTACTGGACAAAATAAGTATTTTCTACTTTAAAATCATACATATTATTATGCACATACACACACACACAAAAGATGCATGTTAGATAGTTATGTACATGCCAAACAGTAGTTGCTAGTCTGTCTAACATCCCTTATTTTAAAATGACACAAAATGAATTATGCTTTACCAAGAGTAAAGTCCCCAAATAAAAGGGTCCCCACTAATCCTGATGCAGGATTTAATAGTTTTGTGTGAGTTTTTGTAAGTTTATGTATACCACATGCATGCAGGAACCCCTGAGGGCCAGGAGAGGGTGTCAGAGTCCTTAAAATTGGAGTCACAGGCAGTTGTGAGCTGCCTGATGTGGATGCTGAAAACCAGATCCTCTGCAAGAGTGGTATGTACTCAACCATTGAGCCATCTCTCCAACCCTAAAGATTCAGTATTTTTAATGGCATAAACATTCAAAATTTTGTTTGGAGTTAGTAACATTTGCCCTATAAATGCTTAAATGTCAAAAGCTAAATGATCATCATCATCATCATCATCATCATCATTATTATTATTTACAAGGTCGCCTGTTATTGTTGTTGTTATTATTATTATTATTATTATTATTATTACTTACAAGGTCTCCTGTAGCCCAGGCTGGCCTCAAACTCACTATGTAGCCACAAATGCCCCTGCACTGGTCCTCCTGCGTCCATTTCCCAGTTGCTGGGACTACAAGTATGTGCCATCAAACTGGGCTATGGAGTGAAAAGTATTCTTAACAAAACCCATTGGATGTGACAATGAGCCTATCGGAGCACCTGCTCTTTTCAGAGAACACTAGAGTGAGGAAGCAGCTTACACTGTACAGGAAGAAGGCACTGGCTTTAAAGAGAAATCAGTCAACCTCTGGTTCCACAGTTCTACTCTCTGCTGGGAAATGGTGAACTAGCTAATCCATGTGTTACTAGGGAAAGGATAAACAAGTTAAACAGAGCGCACTGAAGGAGTGAAGGTTTTACTTAGACAACCCTCTAGAGGCACACTTCATAAACAGAGAGATTCTGTACTTCAGTCCTTAAGAGCCCAACCCAACCAGTCTGCTTGCTGGCTTACTGGCAGTGGGGTCAGGCCCAGGGCTTACACATACTCGGCAAGGGCTCCACCGTGAGTTACACTCTCAGTCCCTAGAAAGTTTTTAAACAAATACAACACGTAAAATACAACCCATTGGGGCTGGAGAGATGGCTCAGAGGTTAAGAGCACCAGCAGCTCTTCCAGAGGTCCTGAGTTCAATTCCCAGCAACCACATGGTGGCTCACAACCATCTATAATGCGATCTGGTTCCCTCTTCTGGGGTGTAGGAATATATTCAGACAGAACATTGTATATAATAATAATAATAATAATAATAATAATAATAATAATAATAATAAACAAAAAAAACCCACTTGCTTCTAATTAAATGTAGTCTTAGAAAATGGAGGGTCAATAATAGCCAGGCAGTGGTAGTGCACCTCTCTAATCCCAGCATTCAGGAGGCAGAGGTAGGCAGATCTCTAAATTCAAGGCTAGCCTGGTCTACAGAGTAAGTTCCAGGACAGCCAGGGCTACACAAAGAAACCTTGTCTCAAAAAAATCCAAAAAAAAAAAAAAAAAAAAAAAAAGGCAAGATAGAAAATGGAGGGTCAAATTTAGCTTATGTTGAAGTTATCTGTATGTACAATATGATGGTAAGCAGTAACAACCGTTAAGGATTTTACAAACTAAACTGGGTTGGTTGTTTCAGAAAAATGGACATTGTATTAAACGTGTGTGAAGGCATCATAAATTTCATCTACCAAACATTTTATCTATTAAACTGTTCAGTACAAGCCAAGTGTAACGTAATCCAAGCTACTTGGGGGCAGAGATGGGAAGACAGCAAGTGTAAGGCTGTATGGGCTCCACAACAAGTTCAAGGACAGCCTAGACAGCTCAATGATGCCCTATCTTAAAAGAAAAACAAAGAAGAAAAGAATTGAGGATGTAGTTCAGTGGTAGAACATTTGCCTAGCATGTGCTAGGCCCTACCTGAGCTCAATCTCCAGCAACACACACACAAGATTTTAAAAAGAAGAAACACAAGAAAACATGAAGCACCGCGAACAGCCTCAGAGATCTGTAGGGCACCATCAACATCATTAAGATACTAGATTAAGCATCCAGAAGAAGGGCCAGAAAGAAAAGGCTCACTGTGCTGACATCAATCCCAGGGACCCACACGGGGGAAGGAGAGAAGAAACTTATAAAATACAATTATCATGAATTATCATGAAGAGAGCCACAGGTAGGTACCCAAAGGGCCACTAGGACCACTCAGATGGCTATTAAATGACTAACAGGTGAACAGTCCACCCTGTGCAGATACGTTGGACATGGGGATGACTCATGTGCTGCAGGATAGACCCAGACAGGTAAGTGCGGTTTTTAAAACAAACTATTTCTGGAATTATCTACTGTTGGGACCATGGGTGAATCAGTAACTAAGTCTTTAGAAAACAAAACTGTAAAGATCAACAGAACTGACAAACATTTAGCCAGACTTAGAAAAAGGAAAGAAAGAAAAAGGAAGGGATGGATGCAGAGAGCGCTCTGCCTAGCACATGAGGCCCCAGGTTCAACACCAAGTAGCACACAAAGAGGAAGACTCAAATTATAAAACCAGGAACAAAAAGGCAGACAGCTTACTAGAAATTTTGAGTTTGTAAGAAAATACTAAGGACAACTATATGCCATCAGATACTGAAGATGAACAAAGAAAAATATATTCTTAAAAGGATGAAAGCCGGGCGGTGGTGGCGCACGCCTTTAATCCCAGCACTCGGGAGGCAGAGCCAGGCGGATCTCTGTGAGTTCGAGGTCAGCCTGGACTACCAAGTGAGTTCCAGGAAAGGCGCAAAGCTACACAGAGAAACCCTGTCTCGAAAAACCAAAAAAAAAAAAAAAAAAAAAGGATGAAAAAGCAGCTTAGGCTTAGAAAGATCTGAATAGACGTAATTAAATTAGTATTTTAAAGAAAAAAGGGGCTCATGTCATCAGAACATTCTCTAAAACTGGAACCAAGAGAAGATAAGCATGGCCGTACCACAAGGTGATACATTAATCCGTGAATTATTCCATTTCACACAGAATAAAGCTTTCCCAGAAAGAAAAGCCCAGACCCCAAATGGCTCATTAGTAAAATATATCAAATAAATGAGAATTGATAACCCATCATGAACTTCCAGCTTACTCAATGAAGCCAAAAACCAGAAAAGACAGTTACAGACCAAGATCCCTTATGAATATAAATATAACAAATTGGAACCAACAATTCACATAAAAAGAATCAAATTGGACTAATCCCAGGAAAACAATGCTGGTTCAACAATCAAAAAAAAAAAAAAAAAAAAAAAAAAACCCAACCAATCCACTCAAAATAATATGGAGAAAACCCTTGTGTTTATCACAATAAAATCTAAAACGCATTGGCAAAATTCAACAACTTTTCAAGATATAAACACATAATTATGTAGCCCTGACTAGCCTGAAACTCACTATGTAGACAGCCTAGGCTAGCCTTGAACTAATGTCATTCCTCCTCTCTCTGCCTCTGAGTGCCAGGATCAGAAGCATGAACCACCAAGAATGGCAAGAAATTTGTCAACGAAATTGGAGGATGATGTCTAGACAAGAAGTCAACCAAAGAGCCTTAGACAGATTACATGCAAAAAGGAAACACACTAGCTAGTAAACCTACATTTTTCTCAAGGAATCTTGTATTTTGTAACCCTGAAGTAAAAGATTCTTTACAACGTTCTAAACAATAATTCTAAGTGTGAGCTGAATTTCTTCAAGTAGTACTGAATTGTATGTAGTGACCCATAAGATGTGTACATGCACGCACACACACTATCAGTATTTTTATGCAAAGCTAGATTATTGTGCAATAAAAACACACAGGAACTCAGAGTTTCTAACAATATGTTAATACGTATAATAAAGTTCCACACTACCAAACTTATTTAACCCTAAGTACTTCGTAAGGCAGAGGCTTCTAGAATATGGAGCACTAAGACTTAGAAAACAACTACAGAAGAGTCTGAATCAAATTTGACAAGCATGAGCAAAACAGCTGTTCTATCTTTTAGATAACATTTCATTTTATAGTGAGATGAAAAAGGCATTCTCTATGTTCCAAGATATTTTTTTAATTGAAGTAATTTTTTTAGCCTGTGACATTTGTAATGTTTTAAAGAAATCCAATAAAAATAATAAATGTACTCTTACCATTGCATCAGAGTTGAGGATCTGTCTCATGAATTCCAGAAACGAGGATGCAAGCTCCCCTGTGTCCTTACTGAACGTGCTGACCACTCGCTTCAGCAAAGTATGCAGAGCACTACTGTTTTTCCTTAGAGAGCTGAAATTAAAGACAACAGCAGAGCCAGTAAGAGCTGTAAAGAAAATCAAGAGGACCAGGCAGGCGTGGTGGTGCACACGTGTACTCCCAGTTCTTAGAAACCAGAGGAAAGCCCTAGGCTAGTGTCCTCACCCTTCCTAATGCTGTGACCTTTCAACCCTTTAATAGTTCCTCGTGTTGCGGTGACCCGCTACCATTATGAATTGTAATGTAAGTATCTGGTATAGAGGATATCTGATACATGACCCCTGTGAAAGGGTCATTTGATGCCCAAAGGGGTCACGGCCCACAGGTTGAGAACTGCTTCTCTAGGCCAACCAGGGCTTCATTGATGAGGCTGTCTTGAAAGGAAACAAGACTAAAAAAAAAAAAAAAAAAAGAGAGAGATAATGTATCAAAATGTTAAGTACATAAAATTAGTATGAGAAACAACTAAGTTCAGAATATAATTTATTTCATCATTTAAAAAACATAAAGACATAACTTAGGTGTCTCTTGTTCACAAACTATATAACACCAAAAAAGCCAGCTCATTTCTAACCTTCCATTAATTTTTTTTTTTTTTTTGGAAGGGACAAGCTAACCTGAAACTCACAATCCCCCCCTCAGTCTTCCAGGTGCTAGGATTACAGGTATGTATCCCATGCCTGGCACTTACTAAAAAACCTCCGTCAATTAATAAACTTTCAAAACCTATCACAATGCACTTGCTAGTTCCTCATTTAAACTTCTTTCCATGATGTGAGGTTTTCTAGCATCAGAGGTCAGCATTATCTCAGAGACCAGTCGGGGAAGCCTAACTGAAGAGATACAAAGAAAAAGGAAACCAAGGGTAGGGAGCGGAGGCCAAGGAACTTCTGCTTAAGAACCAGCTGGTAAATATCTAGGCTTTGCAGGCTAAACCCAACTCAGTGTTCCTACTGCAGACTGCTGGCACAGTGGGAAGTGGTGTTGGCAATGCACAAATGATGCCTGTGGTCCAGCAATGCCTTATTTGCAGTAACTACAGACAACTGGGCTCAGCTTACAGTCCAGTTTACCAAGCCCAACACACAGACTTTGTATGACAAACCCCCTTGGTGTATGTCTAAAATCCTGATCATAATCTATGCACTTACAATGTTCTTAGCTTCAACAGAATTTCAAGGGCAAACCATTTCAATACTCAATTGTCTTTTTTTTTTTTAATTTATTTATTTATTATGTATACAGCATGTATGACTGCAGGCCAGAAGAGGGCACCAGATCTCATTACAGATGGTTGTGAGCCACCATGTGGTTGCTGGGAATTGAACTCAGGACCTCTAGAAGAGAAGTCAGTGCTCTTAACCTCTGAGCCATCTCTCCAGCCCTCAATTGTCTTTTAAGCTACAACATAACCAGCCAAATGGAAATAAGTATGATATTAATAAGCAGTGTTCCCATTTACCAAATGGTCAGGTTGTGAGATGCCACTGAATAAGAATATGGTAAAGCAATAAAGAGATCAGCCTCCTCCTCTTGAGAACTTTTTAACACAGATAGAAAAGTTTGACACACAGGGATAAAATCAAACCTAAAGAAAAAGATAATAATGGAAAAATAACAGGCTCAAAACTAGACTACCGCAATTACTAGTGACTACATAAAGCCTCAAGCAAATAAGCTGTATTTGTGCATGCTCTGTCAAAAACTATGGTCTGTACTGAGCATTCGGTTCATAGCTATAATCCAGCAGCTAAAACAGGAGGATCACATTTTCCAGGCCACCCTAGGCTATAGAACAAGGCCTTGTCTCAAACAAACAATAACAAAAAACAACAATACCAAAAAAAAAAAACAAAAAAAAATCTACAGCTAATCTATTAGAATGTCTTCTAGGAAAACAAAAAAACTGGCCGTGCCAGGGCATGGTGGTACATTCTCACTACTCTGGAGGCTGAGGCTGGAGGACTGAAGCCCAGGAATCTGAATCCAACCTGAGCAACATCAAAAGGCTGGTCCACGTTGACAAACAGAACAACCCTGATGGTAGGATGTTCTGGGGAGGTTAAGGATCAGGGGACTCAGATGCAGTACTGACAGAAAGCAGAAAGGAGGTCTGCTTTGGAGAACAGTGTGGCAGCGTTTGATTGGCTTAAATAGGCACCTGGCACATGACCCAAAAACTCCATCAAGGTACCTAGCCGAAAGAAATGTTTTCTGATGCCCATGGAAGCCAGGCTTATACAGACTTCTAACAGTGCCATTCATTCATTCAGACACTTAGAAAAGATTTTAAATCCATTACTAACTGCCAATGAAACTCTGCCATACACAAAATTTTTCCTATGAAAAAATCATACTTTCAACCTTCCATAATAAGTACAAATTAACTAAATGGCAGGGCACAGTATATTAAATTCTGCAAAGCCTACCTTTTTAAGTGAAACAATCCATAATCATGCTCTGCAAGAAACATCATTGTGCGAACACATGTCAGGAGACAGTTGTAACTGCTTTCGGAGTTAGCTAGAGTCACCAGCAGACAGTCACAGATTGCAGTCATCAACTCTTTACTCGGTAGGGAATTCGAGAGCTGTTCAAGCTCAGAGACAGGACCTTCGGAAGGGCTTGGCAAAATAAGAGCGATGTCCTGAGGAAGGCAGGGAGAAACATTTCAAAATGATTATCACTATCACTCCTGGCTGTTATTTCTGAACACACACCACCAACATTTAGTAACAATCCCATTAAAATATTATCGTTGGGGGCTGGAGAGATGGCTCAGGCATTAAGAGTACTGATTGCTCTTCCAGAGGACCAGGGTTCAATTACTAGCACCCACATGGTGGGTCACAACTATATGAAACTCCAGTCCCAAGGGATCTGATGCCCTGCTCTGGCCTCTGCAGGCAGTGGGCAAGTATGTTGTGCATAGACATGCAGTAAACAAAATAATCTTACAAATAAGTAAAATTTTTTGAACATTATTGTTATGGTCCTGTCTCAAACATATTCAAACAGATAATCAACAAATGATCTTTTATAAAAAGTTACTGTAAGAACATGTATCTAAGAAAATACAGTGTTTTCCTTTATACTATTTTTTTTACCTTTAAAAAAAAAAAAACTTCTAAAATTTATCTTCCATTTACACGAAAGGAAAAGAGTTTAGCATTGACTTTGAAAAGGACAGAAGAGTCGCTTGGGCCTAACAACATAAATACATATAAGGCATTATTAGCTGCTTGCTGGCATCTAAGTAGTTTTTTCATCTCAGACTCAGAAAGACAAATACCACCACTGCTCTCTCTCATATGTGGATCCTAGCTTCTCATTTTCATGTTACTCGTGGGACTGAGTGAAACTAGAAAAGGGATTGTGGCCGGGGGGAGGGGGGGATGGCGCACACCTTTAATCCCAGCACTCGGGAGGCAGAGGCAGGCGGATCTTTGTGAGTCCGAGGCCAGCCTGGTCTACAGAGCGAGATCAGGGAAGGAGCGAGATCCAGGAAAGGCGCAAAGCTACACAGAGAAACCCTGTCTCGAATCCCCCCCCCAAAAAAAGAAAAGGGATTGTGTGAGGGAAGATGAGGTTTTCAGGGGGAGGACTGGGGAGATGTGAAGGTGGAGCACAGACTAATGCAGACAAAGGGCACAAACACAGGCGGGAGTGTGGACGGAGAGGAGCAGAGGAGACTGACCACAACACAGCATGTCTGAAAACGCCATCTTCTCCTGCCAGGGTCAGTGTTCTTCAGGGGTGTGGCCTTTGATAGGCTGCCCATGCTCTGGTAGATGGCCCTACACCCAAGTATGTGCTGGGGACACTAAATGGACTCAGTGGGTTAGGAGAAAAAAGGAACACATGAAATTGGAAGATAATACTGGTGAGGAGACAGGAAGAACGGGGTGGACTGGAGAGGAAGGAATGAAGGTGAGGGGTGGACTTGATCAAAACTCATTGTATGTGTGTATGAAATTCTCAAACATATTTATACTTTACAATAGAAGAGAGAAGATGGCCTGTATAAGGAACTGAACTTGGCAGTTTCAATTTTAAAATGGTTAAAAAGCTTTGATAGTGAAATACCATAGATCAGCCTGTTATTCATTAATTTAGACTCCTTTTAGATTATAGAGGCTTCTAGAAATAAAACTTTTTGGCTGAAATTTTAGTAAACTTATCAATATTGGAATTTAAAGCTTCATAAAGAGGGACGAATAAAGCAAACAAACTTTAGGCACAATCTTCAATTAAATGTGTCCCTCTACTTTTTATACTTTTAAAATTCAAGCTTTCCAATATTAAGCATGTCAAGCTAATTACACATAAAGAAACATCCACTACTCACTACAGAAGTCGACTGTGCTTTCAGGGGTACGAAAACACAGATCTGCATCAGAAAGCAAATGGAATGGAATCTGAGTGAAAGGCTGCTCTGAATGAAGGCTAAGTGGAAAAAAAGTAAGGGGTCCTAGCCGTACTCAGCAGTCATGTGACTCAACGTGATACTTAAACACCAATCACAGAAGCCTTAAACTTTACAACTAGGTCCACAATTACAGTCTACCACTGCTGAAAAAAAGGCACACGCAAGCCCTAAGTCTTCAATGCAACTGAACTGCACTTTCATCATCCAACATAGGCTTTTACTAAAAATATTGTCTGCAAAAAAAAAGTCACATCTGTTGACTAGATGGCATGAGCATTCTGACTAGCAAAACTGCACTGACACGTGGAAATGTTCTCTAAAGATCTCAATCAATGGAAATAGATAGAATTTCTGTCTCATGAAACTATAAACAAGTCAACAATACAAACAGCAGGAGAAAAGCACTACTGGTCAAGAGCACACTAGAGCTGCGGCGACCCCTGCTGCTTCTCTGCTGTCCACAGGAAGCAGGCATGTGGCACACACTGCCATCCCAGCACTTGGGAGATGGAGGAAAACCAGTAATTCAAGGTCAGCCCTGGCCTCACAGCAAGCTTGAGGCCAGTTGGGGCTACAAAAGACATAGTCTCAAAAGATTAACCATACAAAGAAATTATTCTCACATTGACTTAACCAATATCAAAGTTATAAAACTGAAGAATGCCTTCATACATATTAATATAATTAGGAAGGAAAGTAATACAGTAAATATTAATTAGCAAAAAAAGTATTGAAAATTAGCACAAAAACAATCACCTAAGGTGGCAATACTACTACAAAAGGAAACATCTCCTCAGAGACCCAAAAGCTAAAGCCAAAGAGAACTATGATGCACTAGATCAGCTTGTTTTTCTTCCATATACCAAACTTACTTCCTATATAGCCCAGGAGTGATACAGCACAGGCAGGCTCTTTGCTCCCAGCCAAGATTTACAAAACACAGCACTCAAGCACACATCAACACACACACTGATGATAAAAAACTGAATACCTGGTCACAGAGAGATTGCAAAATGGACGTGACATATTCCACACACTGCTGTCGAACAACACTGTCCCCAGGAGACCGTACCAAAGCTAAAAGATCCTGGAATATCTCTGCGTATCTTTCATCGCCTTTAATAGTTCCGTTAATTAGATGTAAAATAGCTAATTTACAAGCTTTGTGTGAAGCCAGAGCATCGAGGAGAGCAAGCAACCTGGTGGTCTGGCTAGTGTACTGCTTTTCTTTATCTTCTGAAGCGCTGAAATAAAACCGATGCATTCAGTAAACAAGCTGCTGGATTTTAAAGGCATCATCTAACATATTCTATATCCAGTCACACAAATTTTGCATAAAACATACATCTCATTCCTTGGATAAAATGATAATTTTATAAATTCAGATCTTTGATAATATACTTCACCTTTTAGAACTGCACAACTGGGACAGGAAGGTGACTCATCAAGTAAAGGCACCTGTGGAACAACCCTAGTGTTCAAGCCCCAGACCTCATGAAGGAAGGGGAAAAATCAACTATAGAGTTGTCCTGACCAAACACATGAGCAGGCATATGCACACATGTACACATTACACAATAATAATAAGTTAAAAAAAAGCCCCAAATCAAGACCTTCAACCTAACTTGCATATGAAATGAGGAGATAGTCTTCTAAAGAAAATAATTTACATATATTAATTTATGCATACATGTGTGCATGTGTGTGTATTTACACATCCATATGTTATCTGAGCCTACTAAACCCTAGTTTTCAAACTATGTAAAGGAGGGTATCTGTGTCAAGAGCAACTTGAGGAAAACTTCTTAAGGTGTAATAAAAATACCTTTGCAAGTCTTCTACAATCAAGTCCAACACAGTTCTCATGATCAGAAGGGCAGTTGGAGATGCAAGGTCACACAACTGAACACAAACACGCCGCAACATATGTTGAATGGGCTGGCAGGCTGTGCCAGAGAAAGAACGAACTATTTCTTGGAGCAACTTTGCTTGAACATGAAGGTGCATGCTCCACAATTTTCGGGTGTTGAGTGCCACTGATATATCATGTGGCTCAATAACCTGTTAAAAAAGTATAACGTGTGTGTACATAGATTTTTAATATTTATTATAGTCGCAAAACTGTTCAGGAAGAACTGTTATAAAAAGAACACCTTTACTGCATGCTTAAAACATAATTTTCTATTACATAATTAAACAATTGTTTGCATTCAACAAGTCTAAAAAAAAAAAAACATTGTTCTTAGGTTGGCAGTCAGTTGAGCAGAGTCCATTGGTGAAGCAATCTAATTGGCAAATTCTAGAACACGATAGAGGGGAGAAAAAAAGATTTGAAATAACAGGAAAATGTAAGTACAAGCATATACAACAACATAACCAAACTCACTTTGACAACAGGTATTTAAAATGTTACCCCACATTTCCAACTGCTTCAGTCTCATCTCGCCCTCCACTCAGTACTCTGTCTTTGGGAAAGAGGATGGAGACTTGCTTGGATCTGACCAGCATCCCTGGCTTTATCTAAGGAGCTAGTGCAGTCATTACAAGATGCATGTGATAGGAAGTGATACCTGCGTGGTCTGCATGGGCAAGGGAAGAGGCAGCAGCTCTGAGAGGAGAATGAGTCCAGAGAAGAAGCCTTCCGGAACTTTCAAGATGGAAGAGAGCACTTCCTTTAACATTAAAGACCAAGTATTATTGGCCAGGGTCTCTTCAGAGATTGTGAGCTTTTCATTAACTCCTTGTGTAAAAGTCAGTAAGATATCAATGATATCATTCTGAATTTTCTGCTCATCACTATCCAAACGACCTGAGAGAGGGATAGAGCACAGGAGCATGTGTAAAGTAACAAGTGCTGAAGGAACACGCATGTCCTTAAACTCAAAGGATCCACCTCTCAGGAGCTCCGTCAGCATGGTTTTAAGAAGAGTGAGTGTGCAGCGAGCCACTGAAATGGTAGTAACTCTGTGAAGGGTAGTCCCCATGTTCACATGGAGCCTCCAAGGCTGCGTCAAAATAGTGTTCAATTTTTGCAGAACCCGAATAAAGGTGTCCATTCCTTCAGCAGAAAAAAGCTGAATAACAGCAAGGTTCCATTTCAGGTCCTTCTGTTGACCTTTAGATAGGATAAGGAAGGAATAAGAAAAAACTAATTACTTACATGCTAATAATCGAGAATATTTTAAACAGTTAATAAATTATAGTTACACTAGGCTTAAAGTATGGCATTTTCAAAGTATATTAATTATATTACCTTCAATGGGAGGTGGCGGGCATGCCACATTACAGAGAACACGTAAGGCAGTGGTAAGGCCAACTCCTTCTGCAGTCATCAAGTTATCAATATTCTTCAAAAAAAAAAAGCAGACAAGTTTAAGGTAGTCAGAAAATTTGAGCCTCTAGAGGTAGGCTATGCACTTGCATGTGTAAGACCTTAAGTTTAGTCTTCAGCAGAAAGCTTTAGGTGCACACACACTTCAGCATGTTTTAAGCAGGAGAAAGCTGGTGCAGTGGTGCACACCTGCAATGCCAGCAGCCTTCAGGAGGCTGAAGCAAGGATGACAGTGGCGAGTTTGAGGCTAGCCTTGGGTTACAGAGTGAGTTCTAAGGCAGCCAGGGTTAGACACAATACCCTGTATCAAAAAATACACCAACAAACAAGAGATAGCATATAAGAAAAACTCTAGTACTAAAGAATTTTATATAAATTATTTCACCTTGGGTATATTTTTTCCTTACAAAATTTTCATTTTTTTAAATTTTTTTAATGATTTATTTTTATTTTATGTGCACTGGGTTTTGTTTGCACGTATGTGTGTGTGTCAGATCCCTTGGAACTAGAGTTAGACAGTTGTGAGCTGCAGTGTGAGTGCTGGGGATTGAATCCGGGATCCTCTGAAAGAGCAGCCAATGCTCTTAACCACCGACCCATCTCTCCACCCACATCATAGGTACATTTTGTACTGTACAATATTATGTAGAGAAAGATCAAATGTAATACATTTGCATAGTCCTAGTACTAAAACAAAGCCAGTAAACAGAAACCTATGACTCAGGAGGCAGAGGTTAAGTGAATCTCTGTGAGTTTGAGGCCAACCTGGTCTACAAAGTGAGTTCCAGGAAAGGCTCCAAAAAGCTACACAGAGAAACCCTGTCGGGGGGGGGGGGGAGGGGGGGGGGAATGATTTTAAAATAAGCTGGGCAGTGGTGGTGCATACGTTTAATCCCAGCACTTGGGAGGCAGAGGCAGGCTCTATGAGTTTGAGGCCAGCCTGGTCTACAAAATGAGTTCCAGGACAGCCAGGCTGTTACACAGAGAAACCCTGTCTTGAAAACCAAAAACATAAAACAAAACAATAATTTAAAATAACCTTTTTTCTGTATACCCATTTTATATTATCTTCTCTCACAAACAAAGCAATGACTATGCTGACAACTGAGATCTTGTGTTCTGGGGTTGTGTTGTGTTGTGTTGTGTTGTATTGCTGTTTTTGTTTTGAGCCCAGGTGTCACTAGGATGCTGGATTAGCCAGGAGCTTTAGTTCTGTTCCCTCTGCCTCCTAAGTGGCTAGAATTGCAGGCATGCACCATTGTTCCAGACTGAATTTGAAAAGCCAAAGCCCATGGTTACTAAACCTTTATCGGGACTTAGGGGGGAATCTTGGAACATTTATAGACTAAATAGCATTCATTTTTTTAAAATGCAGACACCAAAAAGAAGAGAAAAGGGGTTGGGGATTTAGCTCAGTGGTAGAGCGCTTGCCTAGCAAGCGCAAGGCCCTGGGTTCGGTCCTCAGCTCTGGAAAAAAAAAAAAAAAAAAGAAGAAGAGAAAAGACAAGAAATGTAATTGTTTTCTGTATTTAACAGCTGACTATGTTTTGTTTGCAAATACCAAATAGTTTTGTTTACATTTGTAGCTTTCACAAACTACTGTTATAAATAAATTTATAACTTGAAAAAAATTACACTAAATGATTTAAGTATCCCAACTTCTAAGGCTCAGGGCATAAGCTTTAAAAACAAACAAAAATCCCAGTCTCCCTAATATGCTTCCATTTTCCATTGCCCTTTTCCCTCCACTTTTTTCTTGCAGTTCTACAAATTACTGAGACAACAAGAAATCCTAAGTTTCAACATTGGATCAATTGCGTTTAGCATATCTTAGGATAGGAATTACTTATAATATCAAAATTAACAGGACAATGATCTGAACAGGATGTGGTGGTATATGACTGTAATCTTAGGACTCAGGTAGAGGTCAGACAAAGCTCTAGAACCAGATCTTATCTCAAAACAAAAACCAAATAGAGATAAATACAAAGTTATATAAAAATCAAAATTTTGGTTTTGTTGTTTTGGTTTTTTGAGATAGGGTCTCATGTAGCCCAGGCTGTCCTCAAACTCACTATGTAGCTGAGGACAACTCTGAACTGATCCTTACAGGTGTGGACTACCACACCCTGTGTACATGGTTCTGGGAATGGAAGCCAGAACATTCATTCTAGGCAAGCACTCTGCCAACTCAGCTACCTCCCTAGCAAGGTTTCCTATGCAGTCTCTGCTGGCTTCAAACCTGCAATCCTTCTGCCTCAGCCATCCCAGTGCTGAGACTACAAGTATGTACCACCATGCCCAATTTGAAATTTGAAATTATGGAACATAATTCAATTTCTTTTCTTTTTCCTCTTTCCTTTCCTTTCTCATGTAGCCTGGACTGCCTTGAATTACTATATAGCAGAGGATAACCTTAACTCCTGATCCTTCTGCCTTCCCTTCTAGAGCTGGGATTGCAGGCACATACAACAACAGGCATGTGTAATTTAATTTCTAGAACTCAATTTCTTATTAAATACTGTAATTCAAATCACCTTACATTTACTGCACATGCCATCAAAAATCACCCTACCATGTCCACGTAAACAGAATACACAATCTGAGTTTACAGAGCATTAATTACTAATGAATGAAAAAGAAAAACATTAAGTTTCACCTGCCATTTACAACACTGTTAAGAACACAATGGCACCAAAGGAGATAGAAATATTCCTAAGAGCCAGGCATGGTGGTGTACACCTTTAATCCCAGAACTCAGGAAGCAGGGCCAGGCCAATCTCTCTAAGTTCCAGGCTGGTTTGGTCTACATAGTAAGTTACAGGCCAGCAAGGGCTGGCTACACAGTGTGACCTTGTCTATAAAGAAAAACAAAAAATCAAAAACCTAATCTACAAAAATATATATATATATAATTTATACATATATATATATATATATATATATATATATATAGAGAGAGAGAGAGAGAGAGAGAGAGAGAGAGAGAGAAAAGAAGACAAGAAGGAACCACTGCAACAGCAAGATCTGAGGCAGATAACTCTAAATACCTTGATATTACTTCAAAATAGCAACAAACGGTCAATATACACAAAGTACTTTAATAATATGCTACAAATGCAAAACCAAGGTGGCTTTCCCTCTCACATACACAACCACATAGAGCTCCTCAGCTGAACAGTAGGGGATAACTCAGTCTATACTGATATAGTTTAAAACGTTTGTATGTATGCCTTCAGCCCATCTTGCTATGCTGTACACTGGGTGGTGAAAAGAAAAAAAAACTTCCAAGATTAATGATGAATGTACTATTTTTTTATTATGAAATATTCATGAATTTTTCAGTATTAGTTATTATGAAACATAGATTTCACAGATTTCAACTTTTAATTTCAACTACAATGTCACTATCTAAAATTAGTAACAGAGAAAACAGGTCCACACTGGAATTATCTGGAATTGGCTATATCAATTTTCACCTAAACATTCTGAGTTAAATTATTTCATTAATTCAGGTTTAGGATACCATTAGCATTTAACTTGAAATGTTTTTGTAGTGCCTAGGAGACAACTCGGCAGATAAAAGCTTTCCAAGAAGCCTGGTGATTTTTGTTCTATCCCTGGACTCCATGTGGTGGAAGAGAGAACCAACTCCCACAAGCTGTCTTCTGACCTCCATACAAGGAGTAACACGGATTTAAACAGAGCATCAATATGCATGTATGTTCATGGACATGATTATCTACATCCAAGTATCAAATATTGTACTACAAGTTAAAGGGGCCAGTCAAGGCCATGACTTCTACATTATCTAGAAAGTAACTTCAATATTATAACTATGTATCATCACAGTTTCACAACAATCAAAGCCCTTTTAACTTTTACTTACCTGTTTAACATATTCAATTAGATTTGGGATGCAGTTAATTTCAAATCTGAGGTTTTTCAGAGGTTCAAGCCACTTGCCAAGTTCTTAGAAACAAAAAGAATAATCTATAATATTTTTAAATGAAGTCTTTATAATAAAACATTTCTCCCCAAAGGAAAACATCACATCTGCAGTCATTTCAATTATCTAGATTTTACAAAGGATGAACTCTGGTGTCTAAAATCTTTTTCTGTTTTTAGGCTAGGTCTCATGCTATACCCCAAAATGGCCTCAAACTCATGATCTTCCTGTCTAAGCCTCCCAAGTGCTAGGATTATGGGTACATACCGCAAAGCCCACTTTCTGCATACAATTCTTTACACATGCTTTAAATAAAATGAAAACTACTATGCTGACTCAAAACTTAGTGATGACTATTAGTTATCTGAGTGCTTATCCAGTCTGCCTAATTAAAACGAATTTATTGCGGTAGCCAATGAAAACACTAAAACAAGATTTATAAATACGAATATAAACTAATATAATGCAGCATTTATTTACTGCTGTCTCCAACCCCCCCAACACAAATTTTATATATATATATTTTTTTTTCTAATAGACTCAAGTTATGAAGAGACTTTAGTTGAGTAACCCTTCTTCCTTTAACAGGAAATTTCCCTTTTGTCTTTTCTTTTGTGTGTTACTGGGTTAGATTAAACCTGGGCTGTCATGCATGCTAGAGAAACACCTGAACATTGAGCTGTATCACTAGCCTGATTTTGTCAACTTCTTAACTTGTCATTTTGAAATTAACTACTTTTAAAAGTAGTCCAGTGTGCTAATCAACAGTAGTCCTGTCAGTTAACTCAGAACAGTGCAAACATCTAAATGTAACAAAACACGCAGAAACAGAACTAGAGCAAAAAACTGAACCTGTCCACCTCACTGCCTCGTCTATCCTGATTAGCCAGACCACTATTAGACACTTTCAAACTTTCTCATTTAAATTCTAAAACCCTTAATGAAACCTTAAGTTTTCTAAACTCTTTTCCTAAAAGGCAACTCAAGAAATTAAAAACATGTTGGAGAGATGGCTCAGTGGGCAAGGTGTCTGCTGTGCCAAGTATGAGAACCTAGGTTCAGATCTCTGACACTCAGGCAAAAGCCAGGCATGGTGTAAACAGATGTCACACACCCGTAACACCAGCACTGGTGTGGCAGACAGATGTATCTCAGGGGCTTGCTAGCCTGCCATGCTAGTTAAAAATGGCAAGCTCCAGGTTCAGTGAAAGACCTTGTCTCAAAAAAATGAACTGGAAACACATCAGATGTCATCTTCTACCCTCAAGACCTATGTATGCACACACATGAATGCACACCCACACCCATGCACACCACATGAACATACACACAAACATGAAAAAGCAATGATTACAAGAATTCAGCCTTTTTTCCTCATGCATCACAAGTGTTTAAAATGACTCCAGGTACCATACCTTGCAACTTAGCATTATTTTCATCTGCTTTACAAAGCTTCAAGAGAGATGCTGCATGCTGTTCTAGCATCTGGACATCACTGGAAGACTGAACCACCACCAAAATAAGTATGCATGCATAGTTATAAGCTACTGACTTCTTAGACTTGGAATCACTGAAATAAAATAAGGTTTTTAAGTGTGGGGTATAAAAATACTTTTTCAGGAATAAATTTAAACATTTTTTGGTATGTTGTTTTAAAGAGATCAAGGAAATTTACAATCCAACACTATCAACACCACCTAATTTCCTGAAAATAAAGAATTAGCTGTCACACTTCACTTTCGAGTCCCCTGAAAAGAGTATTAACAGTTGTCCCTCAGTATCCATGGAGTACTGGTTCCAGAACCCCACAGATACCAAAGTTCGTGGAGCCACCAGTCCCTTGGCACAGTATCACAGAATATGTGCACATCTTCCCATCTACTTTAAATCAACTCCAGACTACTTGGGATACTTAACACAATGTAAATATTATGTGAATAGCTGTTGCATTGTTTACAGAACAAAGACAAGGAAAAAGCTTGTACATATTCAGTGCTGACACTCTCACTATATGATTCACACTGGCCTGAAACTCACTATGTAGCAAAAGATGGCTTCAAATTCACAATCTTCTTTCCTCAGCCTCCCAAGTGCTGGGATTACAGGTATGTGCCACCATGCTAGGCTTAGATCCATTTCTCTCATGCACATTTTTTTTTTCTTGAGATAGGGTCTTGTTCTGTAGACCAAATTGCCCTCAAATTTATAGGTCTGCTCCAACATGCCCAAGCGATCTAAATATTTCTGATTCATTGTGAGTTGAGTATACAGAAACAGAACCCATAGGTAAGGAGAGACAACTGGATACAAAAACAAACTCAAAAACATCACCGAGGAAAGTAAAATTCACAAGAACAAATGAACAATGAGATACTAACAAGCATGTTTCATTAACAATGAGTATTAGGAAGTGTGTTTCACTGGTCTCCTTTAACACCTCCATCGAACCTTGAAAACAGGAACAAATGTGATCATCTACCGACCTCACTCATCTTCCGTTCCAGAATCACTACGACCGTCTACACAGGCAGAGAGGCACTGTAGTTGCTTTCATAGCTACACGGAGTTGGACCAAGTCCCCACCGAGAAGGCAGCTACCTCTATGTCACTGTCTTGCATGTCACTGAACACCTGCACCTTGTCTGCTTTTCCCTGACGTAAGCTAGGAGGAGAGCAGGCCTCTCTTCTCACAGCCAAAATCCTCGGCCCTATTCGGCAGCTCTTTATATCATTCTCCTCCTCAATTCTCTCACTGACCAAAGCAATTCCAAAATCAGGACGGATGGTTCAGAAAACAGACAGTAAGAGAGTGCAGGCACTACACTTCAGGCATCTATTTCTGGGCTTTAAGATTCCTTCCTACACAGGCAAAGGGATACTGTAAGAAGGTAGGTAACTGAAAGAAGCTGGAAAAAGCCCACAGCAATGCTTACTAGCCACATCACAGAGGTTCCTGCTAGTCTAATTTTTAATTAGCATATGTTATGACAAAGGATATATATATATATTATCTATAGAAATACATACATATGTGTATATACCAAAAGAGACTTCTTTTGTAAAGCATCTACCCCATTAGTGATCTAGTTCTCTAATGTAACTGAGATTTGACGGAGTAAGTAGACAATTACCCGAGGGCTTCTTTGGAATAGTACTCCATCAGAGTAATGAGACTTTGAAGGTTTTTGTCAAGGCTGAAAACATGGCCCACAGCTGATCTTCCCACAGGATTAAAAGTAATCAGATAAAGATTGTGGAGGGTGCCTAGGAGATCTGAATGGTCGGTTTCTTCACTGGCTGTACAACGCTGGAAATGGCTGAACAGCTCTGTAATGCACTGCAGAGTCTGAGTTGAGTCCTGCAGCCACAAGGCAAATGCATCATCAGCTCCATCCGACTGAAGACCTTCCTCTTCATCTTGATCATAGAGGTGGCACAGAGCTCGGATCAGTAAGTTTGTTGCTTCATATTCTGACATAAAAAAGAGAAGGCCCTTTTGTGACTGTGCAAGAAACTTTAAAACATCCTTTGTGGCTTGCAGTACACCAGGGTGGGCACTTGTTATTGGAATCGACAGGAGCAAGGTGACCAACTCCAAGAAGTGGTGGCTGTGAAGGTACCTACGGAAGTCAAGTGAGACATTTCAGGTAGTGCAAAGCATTCCTCACAACTCAAAATCACAAGACCAGACAAAGTAAACATGTGAATGGCTTTAATCCTCACCCTCAGAAATACAGTTTCCCCTTAAATGGAAACAATTGTAACAATGTGAACACCAACTCTCCTCTGTGGTGTCAAATGAAAGCAAAAGTTCTGAATAGTCAAGAGACTCAAAATGACTGATGACAGGTTTTCTTTTTTCCTTAGTCACCATTGACTCTGATTCCTGTTTCTAAGCCATTCACCAAAGGCTCCTTTTTCACTATGGTCTGTCTCTCTGTACTTCACAGAGTACCACTCTGTACGAACTAGTGTATCCAGGGGATATACTGTCTACATAGTACAGAAACATCTCATGGATTTAGATTTACTACAGATATGAGTTAGTATCACCAGAGAAAAATACCACTATAAATTGTGGCATGTAAGTACTTACTACTAAACACAGACTTTTGGTTTTGTTTTGTTTTCTACATCAAATCTAAGAACTATTCTTAGGTCTCAGGTTGGCCTCAAACTCGCTACACAGCCCAAGATAACTTCAAATTCACAGCAATCCTTCTGTTCAACCAAGTGATGGGATTCCTAGTGCCAGTCACCAGGCTCTGGCTGCAGAATTATGTCTTTTTAAAGAGTGTGTGCGAGTGTGTGTGTGTGTGAGAGTGTGTGAGTGTGTGCGAGTGTGTGTGAGTGTGTGTGAGTGTGAGTGTGTTGAAATCAGAGGACAACCTGAGAGCTGGTTCTCTGGTTCTCTCCTTCTATTACGTGTGTTCTGAGGATCAAACTGAAGCCTCCAGGCTTAGTGGCAAGTGCCTTTACCTACTGGGTCATCTTGCCAGCTTCAGAACTATTCTTAGTATATACAACAGTTTTTTAAAGATTGATTTTTAATTATGTGTCTCTGTGTGTGTCTGTGTGTGAATACATACATGTGGGTGTAGGTCTATGAGGTGACCTGAGGTGGCCAGCACCAATGGATTCCCTGGGAGATGGAGTTACTGGCAGCTGTGAGCAACGCGGTGAACGTGGGTGCTGGGAATCAAGCTGGTCCTCTGAAAGGGCAGTATGAGCTCTTAAACGCTGAGCCAGTTCTCCAGCCCCCAGTATACATCGTTTTAGGAGGAAAGCAGGTAAAATGTACCCACTACTACAAAACAGACGTAAATGTTACTGACAACTTTTACTGGTTTTTGTTTGTTTGTTTTTTGAAATAGGGTATAGCACTGTAGATCCAGGCTGGCCTAACAATATATAGGCAAAGTTGGTTTCAAACATGTGGCAATCCTCCTGCCCCTGCTTCATGAATGCTGGGATTATTATGCGCCACCATTCCTCGATAAACTCTTCTAAAATCGTATTTTTTAGAAATGAAGCTTAAAGAGTTTCAGGGTGAAAACAAACAAACAAAAACAGGAAAAAAAAAATGTTTTTTCCCCAAAAAAATTTTGAAATGGGAAAGAATCTAAAAAAGATTAGCTTAATGTACATTTATTATCTTGAGTTTGGAAAAGTATTTTAATTTCTTAAATTTGAAAGTCTGACACTTCACACATGTAGTCACTACACATAGAGATACAACAGCTTCTGGAAACTCCTGTTGAACTATTACTAATAAGTAGATGAAAAGTCAGAATTTATACTTATCAAAAACTAATAATGAGTTTAAATTTTTAAGGTTTAGTTTTACTTTATGTGTATGGGTATTTGGCCTACATCTATATCTGTGCACCATGTGTGTGCAGTGTCCACAGAGGCCACAAGAGGACATCAGAGCCTCTGGAACTGGAGTTACTGATGGTTGTGAGCCACCATGTGGGTGCTGGGAACGGAACCCGGGTCCACTAGGAGAGGACAAGTACTATTAATCACTGAGTCATCTCTCCATGCCCTAAAACGAACTCTTTAATCCTTTCACTGCTTAAACTAGGGCTTCCAGAATATTTTTATTATAATATTCGTGACAATTACTCATGAATATCACAGTATTCATAATAAACACCCTCAGTGACTACCTATTGTAAACCCAAAGATTACTCAAAATGACAAAATTACCCTAAGTATATCCTTAACTTCCTTATAGACTGCCTGGAAAGTAGTTAATACAGCAAGCCTCACACGGCTATCTCTACAAAGACCCACTTTGTAAGTTTGGCTCTTGACCAATACATCTGTGAACCTGGATTTCACAGAAACCTACTCCCCCAAAAGTAAAGGATGGCTCACCATGTCTAAGTTATTTATGCAAACAAAATACTTTATGCAAAATATCTGCTTCTTGTCTGGACATAGAGAATTCTGGAACACTATAGGAAGTGAATTGATTCCTGGATGCCAACTAGTTTGACATATTTATTTCACATTGCATAGATACATCCAAACAGCATCTTAATTGTTTCTAAAGCCTCAGTGTCAAGTTTCTAGCTCGAGCAGTTAACACACTGATACAGCCTGTTCCTGGGAGTCAAGCAGGTCCCAAACAAGGCACTGAGGCTCTCGAAGACTGTGACTAAGGTGCCTTACTCCTTTGCAAGAATGCCTTGAGCCCTTGCTGAGTACAGTTGCACACTGAATCCTATGAGTCCTGCTAGAAAAAAACTGGGATGTGGTGATATATTGTGTCCCCCAATACACTGTGCACCCTAATAAAGCTTACCTGAGAATCAGAGGAAAAAGCCAGCCACTATATTAAACATAGAAGTCAGGTAGTAGTAGCACATGCCTTTAATTCTAGCATTCAGGAGGCAGAGATCCATCCGGACCTGTAAGTTCAAGGCCACACTGGGAACAGAGCCAGGCATGGTGGCACATGCCTTTAATTCCAACGTTAGTTAACCATAAAGGTCTGGAGTCCTGTACAGACAGACAGGAAGTGACAGAGCTGGGCAGAAAGAGGAAGTGATGTAGCTGGACGGAGTGAGGAAGTGAGATTGCAGAACAGAAAGGCATATAGGTGTGGGTAAACAGGAAGTAGGTCTCTTTGGAGAGTGAGACGTCAGTAAGGTGTTGGCTGTGGCTTGTCCTATTCCTCTGATCTCTCAGTTTTTACCCCAATGTCTGGCTCTGGGTTTTTTATTAATAAGACTGTTTAGCAATTCGTCCTACACTGGGGCTGATTTTGTGGACCCTCAAATGTACTGTTAGAGCCTTCCTGTCACTTCAGAGTAATCCTTCCAAAACATAATGATTCTCTTTCCAGATTTCTGACTCCTGATGTACAAGTTCCTGTCACTAAAATCATAGTTCCGATTCTTACCTTGACTAGGAAGCTCCAAATGCTGTTAGCTCCTTCTCACAGTCTCTCACCTATGAAGTCCCATGCTGGAAGTTACTCCCTCATAGCCTCCATGACAGCACTGTATTTGGTCTTCCCTTCTTGGTACACACCACTATAAGCCAAATAGCATCCAGTACCCTAATCTTAGAATTGCTGATTTACCCAGTGATTTCAGTGACTTTTCTGTCATAATCATCTTGCAGCATAAAATTTCAGAACACTACTTTAAGCAAATCTGCTACTCCAAATAGTCAATATCTTCCTAATTCCAAAACTACAGCCCACAGTCCTTCACACAGCATCCAAGCCCTTCATCTCCTCCTCTCCATACAGAGTGAGGAGGGACAGCGTTTACTAAGCAGCTAATTACTACTTTCTCTTCAGGAACTGAAGCAGCACTTTCCTTCCCTCACTCAGTACCTCAGCCCCCATCAAGACACAACTTTATCCCTCGTACTCCATTAGAAATGAAGTTAGCAGTAACAATGCCTCAGTCCTTTGCTGTCTCTCTTCATATTACAAAAGTAATTGTATTTGCACACTCACATGGTTTCTACTCTCCTGCCAAAGCCAAAGTCTCCCTTTTAATACTGGACTTCTTTCTAGACAGAGTCTCATGAAGTAGCACTGGCTGGCCTGGAACTCAGCTCTAATTGCCTCTGCCTCTCAAGTGCTGAGATTAAAGGCATGCACCACCGCACCTGACCTCATCTCCTAGCAAACCCTGTTCCAGCAACTGTCTCTTCCTCCCACTGAGTTATAAAACCTGTCATTCTTCCCAGTTTACAAATGTGCTGTGCTTTCTCAGTCCAGAAAAATGAAATAAAAATATGCCTTTCTGACCACAACACACCTTTCTGACTGTTACCTTATTTCTTTATTTTTTAAGAGATACGCTCTCACAGCCCAGACTGGCCTCAAACTCACTAATATTTATAATCGTCCTGCCTCCACCTTTCAAGTGCAGGAATTACAGCTTGCCCACACTTTAACTCCTACTGTTACAGGTAAAAACTACTCTCCCAAAGTTCTAACCGCAATCTGCACTCCAAAACTCACCACGGGAATTCCATCCTTACTTTTGTAACCTCTCGTTTAGACTTGGCTAAGAGACCACTCCTTGCTTCCTGATCCTATTTTCTTCTCTGGTTTCTGGCTTTGTTAACTGTGCTGCCATCATTCCTGAGTCTCATTTTAACTTGTTTTTCTTTGAAGTATCCTACTCTGCTATCAGCTGACACATCAGTACTCCCCAGTGTTCCATCACTGACCTCTCACGGTTCAGTCTGTGTGGGGTGGCAGTACCTGGCCTTACGTGTTTGGTTGGTCCTGTTACCTTTCTCAGAGCTTTCTTGAAAGCCATGAGACTGCTCAGACCACAAGGAAGAGAAGCTCAGAAGCACAGAGGAGTTACAGTGCCTAGTAGCCAATCTTCAACCTAAGAGGGAAAGAATGGGTGAACAAGGGCCCTGTTTGAATCATTCAGTGGGATAAGGAGGGGACATATTTAGCCAGGTCCTCAGAGGATCCACAGTGAGCCCCATTTATCCACAATAAAAAGTATCCTAACACTTCCTTTATTAGCTTTTTTTCCTCTCTGTATCTTCCTCTTCCCAAAATAAGCTTTCAGACCAGAGCTTCCACAGAAGACTTTGGGCTTTGTTTTAGGGAAAGTAAAACAGGCCTGGACAACTTCAGCTAAAACAGGAATGGCCAAGTACAGATTCTGAAGCAGACAAGTACCTACTTACTACCAATGTACTTGTTCCAAAGCAAGACAAAAACCAATCATAGAATAAGAAAAGGTCTGCCTTTCCATTTGTTGTTAGTTCAAAAATTATAAGCAAAATGCCAGAAGACAACATTTCAAACAGTAAAACTCTATTGTGGATTAGTAAAAACCTAATGTGGTTGGACCACTGTATGAGGTACTAAATATGGCAAAATTATATTATCACCTAATTTGAAAGACAGATGGCAGAAAGAAGTGATAAACATCAAAGATACATTATCAGGACCACAAAACTACATTGGCAACACCCAAGTACCTTTCACTGCCCAGGAGTAGCAAAGTAAAAAGGGTTTATAGAGAAGGGTTCTCTCCTCCTATGCTGTCCTTTCCTACCACGTCTCAGGAGGTGGGCCGGCTTTCACTCATTTTGCCTACAGACGTGCTGAAACAGGCACTGTTCTTTTTTTTTTTTTTTTTTTTTTTTTTTTGGTTTTTCGAGACAGGGTTTCTCTGTGTAGCTTTGCGCCTTTCCTGGGACTCACTTGGTAGCCCAGGCTGGCCTCGAACTCACAGAGATCCGCCTGGCTCTGCCTCCCGAGTGCTGGGATTAAAGGCGTGCGCCACCACCGCCCGGCAAGGCACTGTTCTTATTTACAATCATCTGAGTTCATAATTCGGCTTTAAACACCAACACAATGGAGGTTCATTCAAACTAATGTATTTCTGAGTTTGCTACTGAATACCTATTCCAAAATACCAAATAGCCTTACACAGCTATGTACTGCACATGAATAGGGGAAAAAAAAATCACCACATAAAATTACCTCCAGAGATTTGTGAAGTATCTTTCCCAAGACCAAGTATATCTTACCTAAAGAGAACAGGGTATGGGTCATCCCTCTCTGGAGGTCCAGTAATTCGTGCTATTGTTGGGAAAGACTTAACAGGCGGCTGGATCATTGTATGAGGTGCAGTTTCCATTAAATGAAAAACCTCCTCTAAGAGACTAATAAGCTTTTCTATTTCGCCTTCACTTATATTTGAGGATTCCAACAGGTCCATGTCCACAGAGGCTTCCACTTCATTCTCATAATCTGGGTTTGTTCGCTCGAGTCCAGCGTCTGGGTCATTATCAGGTTCACTGTGGTTAGGAACAGACGAAGTCTTCTCTGCTATATGGTCACCAAGTCTTTTGATCTCTGACAAGATCTCATAGAAATGGCACTTCTGAAGAACAGCTGAGCCAGCGGTGACAACCCTCACAGTCTGATCTAGGAGTATGAGCTCCAGCAGTTTCTGATAGCCACTTTTCTCACTCTGGGTGCCTCTTAAAAAGGCCTCCATCCCCTCTGTCATGCTAACGACACTGTCCAAAGCTTTAAAAGCATTTAACTTAAGGGAAGATGAGACATGGTCAGCAAACAGGAGATCAAACAGTGCACTGATCACTCCTGCCTGCAGCAGCTCTGTGACTCCCGGAGCCCCACACTCTGCTAACGAAGACACCAGCTTGGTCCCGGCTTTGAGCTGTCGGACATTTAAGGCTATGGGCTGGCGAAAGGCTACTTGTAAATTTAAAGCTTGCATTGTCCAGTCTACCAACTGACCAAGAGAGTCTTGTTTTATGTTTTTCAACTGCAAATAGCTTAATCCTTTTATAATCAAACTTGGAATTTCCTCCAGAGCCGTCACCCATTTTGCGCCCCTGTCTTCACGATACAGATCTAGCAGTTCAGTTAACTTCACTGAGGCTTCTATTGCCCCTGAATTTTCTTTATCTGGACCCTGATCCTTCATTCTGCTGACTTCAATTTCAAAAGTAGTCTTATATGGGCAGCTGAAATACAAGAGTGGCACTAGTTCCCTGTCATACGGGTCATATGTCATGGGAGGGACAGACGCCAGGTCTTCTGGAGTGTACTCAACATCAAAGTTTGGATACTTAAAAGTTTCACGTTCCAAGTCGGCAATTCCATCTTCATCACTCGAGATCTGCTCATAACCATCATCCCCTAAAAAAAAGTTTAAAGAGCATCTCAGTACTCCATCCTTCTTTTTTTTTTTTTTTTTTTTTTTTTTTTTTTTTTGGTTTTTTGAGACAGGGTTTCTCTGTGTAGCTTTGTGCCTTTCCTGGAACTCACTTGGTAGCCCAGGCTGGCCTCTAACTCACAGAGATCCACCTGGCTCTGCCTCCCAAGTGCTGGGATTAAAGGCGTGCGCCACCACTGCCCGGCCCATCCCTCTTATTTACTGTAGCATGAACACTGATTGATATAAGTTTAAAGAGGATTTAAGTACTACATCATTCTTATTTACTGCATAAACTCTGATTGATCAATAACCTTTTTTATGGTAAACCAAGCATTCTGAAAGACTGATTTCCTCAAAAAAAAAAAAGAAAAAGAAAAAGAAAAAAAAATCAACTTTTGCTCCCACTCATAACAAGAATTGACAACATTTATAATCTGTAATAGGATAATTACTGATAAGCTTATTAACAAATTCTTCCATTATGCATGTTAAGCTTATAATTAATTCTGTGATGACACCTTTTCCTGACAGAAATAAAATTAGAAACTGAAAATAACAAAAACACCTCTCCTAGAAGGGAAAAAATTAAGCTTAACATTCTGAAACATTTAAATTTTTTAACATTATTTTTAATTTTGTATGTGTCTGTGTTTGGGTATGTGCACATGAGTGCCCAAGGAGGCCAGAGGTGTCAGATACCCCTGGGCTGGAGTTACAGGCAGTTCTGAACTGCCCAATGGGGGTTCTGGGAACAAACTTGGATGCTCTGCAAGAGGAGCTCATGCTTTTAACCACTGAGCCATCTCTCCAGGCTCTTTCGAGTTTCAGAACACACTGACTGACTGACTTAGTTCTCGGGGTTGGGGGCCTCTTGGAGAACCTGCACCCATGCGAACTTACCCATACATAGACACACAGACATACACAGAATTAAAAATAAAATAAATATTTAGCTGGGCACGGTGGCGTACTCCTTTAACCCTAGCACTCAGGATGCAGAGACAGGTGGAGCTCTGTTTATTGGAGGGCAGCCTGGTCTACATAGTGAGTTCTATGACACCAGGGCTATATAGTGAAATCCTGTTTAAAAAAATAAAAGCCCAAAAGGCTAAATTGTTTCATGCATATTTTCTTGCTAAGTGGATTTCATGGGTCAAATACACTATGAAAAACAACACAAGCAAAAAGCTAAGTTTTACCTAAATAAAGCTTTCTTTTATTATTATTTTTTGTTGTTTACTTTTATGTGTGTATGTCAATAATGAACCCAGAGCCTCATAAATGCTATGCAAGTGTTCTACCCCTGACCTACACCCCCAAGCCTTTTGCATTTCAAACTGCTATGTGACCCAAGCAGCCTCCAATCTACAATCTTCCTGACCCAGCCTCCTGAAAAACACCATCATTCCCAGCTTAAAACAAAGCCACTATCTGGTATCACACACCTTTAACTCCCAAGTGGGAGACAGAGACAGGTGGATCTCTGTGAGTTCAGGGCCAGCTGGTCTACAGAGTAAGTTCCAGGACAGCCAAGGCTACACAGAGAAACCCTGTCTTGAAAAACCAAAACAAACAAATAAATAAAATAAAGCTTCTTTTGTTAATCACAAAATAAGAAAAGCTTTTTTTCTCTGTATCAAAACAGAATTAAAGACAAAGACATAGGTAGGTCTTATTTCCTAACAATACTAGAGCCTACTTACAAAAAAGTGAAAATGGGCTGGGTGGTGGTGGCACACATGCCTTTTATTTTAGCACTCGGTTGGCAGAGGCAGGCAGATCTCTGTGAGTAAGAGGCTGAGAGGACCAAGCAGACACCTTAAGAGGCTGCTCAGTCTTCTCTCAGAGAAATAGGCCTTGGCCCCTGCTTTATGGAATCGAGCAGGCAGTTTCTGAGGAAGACCCACAAACAAAGGACAATTAATCACTGGTACCCCGACAACAGGGACAAGAGAGATAGGACGCACCAAGCCTGGGTCACTGAGACAGCCCCCACAGTTAGTACATGCTAGGCCAGCCAGCATCCACAGTAGCTCAAGGACAAGGCCAGGGACTTGTCCAGGCCTGCCCAAACATGGAAAAATTGTACCCTGACCAGCCTCTAACTAGCCCTGGCCAATTAGAACACACGGATATGATTGCCACTTGCTTGAGCCAATCATATCTAAACTAACTGCCCTAGGACCTCCCCTTGGCTATGCTTAAAAGGAGCTCACACATTTTTCTCAGGGTCTTCACCATCTTGCTTTTGTGTAGGATGGGCAGCCCCAGTATACTGAATAATAAATGCTCTTGCTGATTGCATACATGGATGGTGGTCTTTTGTGGGACTTCTCCAGGACCCTAACAGAGGCCAGCCTGGTCTACAGAATTAGTTCCAGGACACCCAGGGCTACAGAGAAGAAAACTTGTCTCAAAAAAAAAAAATCAAAGAAAAAGTAAAAAAATGGCCCAAAAAAGAAAATGTTTCCAGAAAATTACTCCAGTCCTCGTGACATTCCTTTGCTTACCCTTCGCAACAAACGCATGAGAAAATGAGTCTCTGGGATCTGACTCTCAAAACAAGCTGAACACATTATAAGTCAAGTTGTCCTGCCTAGGAAAACTACTGGATGAAATGTAACTATCTGCCAGTCATACATAAGAAATATAAAAACGATTACTTGGCAATCTGGGAATGGAGGAAGCTAAAAAAAAAAGTATCACTTAATAATTTAATTATGTGTATATCTTAAAAACAATAGTGAGAGAGAGGGTTGTTTTAAAATTACAGAGACATTTGTGAGCTCACAAATGAGTGCAGGGATTTAGTTCACAAATGCCCCTGTAATGCTAAAACAACCCTCACTATTTTTTTAGAGCCAAGGCAGAGATTGTCAACAACCCTCACTATTTTTTTAGAGCCAAGGCAGATTGTCACTTTGTATAAACATTTAGTATCGCATGTCATTTCTTGGCAAATTAAGAATTTAAGATATTTGAGTTAACTGACCAATCCTCAAACACACAACATACATACATGCAAAGATAGAAAAGGAAAAAGAACATTGTAATTACAAGATGAAGGATTTTCAGAAAAAAAAAAAAAATATTGTAGGAGGCTGATGCTCATACATCTTCTCCAGAGAACCAGAGTTCAGTTTCCAGCACACATATCAGGGGCTCACAACCACCTATAACTCAATTAACCAATTAGCCAAATTAATAACCAATTAACTCAAATATCTCACTTTTTGTTTTTAACGGAAAACTCAAACCTAATCAAAGGATTGCACCATTCAGTCACATATACTTATAACTGAGCTACACAGACAGACAAATTTCTAAAAATATCATAACATGTTGTTAAAGTATCTCTGGGCCATCTATCTTTAGAAAGTTGGCCCAGCTTATGATACATCATTGCTTACTCTAAAAATAGCCTACTTTGAGATCCTGCTTCCCTGGCTAATGCTCATGATACCAAGTAGCAGCTCATGCATAAGCCAAAGAAAACCTCTCCCCAGGGAGACTGCAGAGTCAGGCACTTTAGGCTGGTTAGTTAAAGAGGAAGAAACCTCATCTGCCATCATGTCTTATGGCCAAATCACACAACTGACAGAGCTCTTCCAGCTCATTTACTGCTACTGTAAACTCCGCAATACTCAAAGCAACATGTGGTCAATGTCTAGTACTTAAAATCAAAAGTCCTAGCTAAAATCCCACCTTCACCTTCTTCATCCTCTTCACCTTCTTCCTCTTCCTCTTCCTCCTCATCATCAGGGATACTGTCTACTGTATGGCAGTCATCCTCATCTTCATCCTCTTCTTCCTCTACATCCACATCATCTTCATCATCCTCTCCTTCTTCTTGCTGTTCCTCTTCTACTTCCCCTTCATCAGAATACTGACCCTCCTGGGGGACGGAATTCCGATCTGGAGAAATGGGCTCAAAGTAGTCCTCTCTATGGGGAACATCCTCTTCCTTGTCACCGGACACTGAAAAAATGAGATTGAAAGCAGATTACTCAATGGTTTAAACTCGCGAGCCAGCAGGACTGGACCCTGCAGCCACACAGTGCGTGTCGGATGTTTTAGCTCACAAATGCCCTTTTTAAAGGGTGGTAGATTATTAACCCGAGACTGCTATCGTGACATATGCTTCTAATCCTAGCACTTGGGAAAGGAGATAAAGGACAGTCTAAGTTCCATGGCAAACCTGAGACCACCCTAGACTTTGGGAAGCCCTCACTCAAAATAAAAACAAGTCCCACTTAGAGTTTACATTATATAATTTCATTTACTGACAATTAATAAAGTACACTATTTTATAGTGCTTTATGCTCTGCAGTATACATTAAATCCTTTTCTTTTTAGTTTTTAAATTAGTAATCTGGTTTGTTTGTTATTTTTTAACCAATACACACTACTTATTTCTAACTGCTATATACTATCATGTTACATCAATACTCTATTTTCAAAGCACTGTGAGTATAACTTCAAATTAACCTTTTTTTTTTTTAAAAAATTGCTCTGCCAATAGGAAAACCACAAAGAGTACCTGACAGGATAAGGGAGTTTGGGGAGAAGAGGCAATCATCAAGACTTGATACGTCATGTTTTTCTTTAATTAATAAGCACTACTTTGAGCTGGGCATGGTGATGCACACCTTTAATCCCAAAACTCGGGAGGCACAAACAGGTGGATCTCCGAGTTCAAAGCCAGCCTAGTCTATAAAGTGAGTTCCTAGACAGCCAGGGCTACAGAGAGAAACCGTGTCTCAAAAACCTTGAACAAAACGAAACAGAAGCACCACGTATCACTAGTGGGTGGGAGGAGAACCTAGCAGAGGTCTGATACCTGGCAATGACATAGGATCATCCTCCTCATCATCTGGTGGAGGAGGGCCTGGAGGAGTTCTTGGTCCTCGTGGTTGGGGTCTTGGAGGACTTCCATTAAATTGATCTTCTTTCTCTCCATCAGCTATATATGGGAAACACAATGTTGAAACTATTAAAGTATATTGATATGAATTTATGAAAACAAATTTTTATCATCTGAACTTATCCTCAGAACTGAACAATAATATAAACTTTTCCTGCATGGAGACTTAATAAAAATTTTGCTAACTGATCTAGAAACTTAGAATTTTTAACTGCCCGCATACCAAAATACAATATAATCTAGGGCAACACCCTAGAAATATGAAGACTTATTTTCAAATAGGATAGTATTGCTGTGGGATGTCTTTCTGTAGGCTGTGAATATGTGTTGCTATGACTATAGATGAAGAAGCTGCTCTGGCCTATGGCCAGTCAGGTTATAGCCAGGCAGGAAATCCAGGAGAGAGATAGAAAGAAGAAAGGCAAGGGAAACACCAGCCTGTCCCTCAAGGAACAACATGCCAGCAGACCTGTAAGCCATGGAACACCAGGCAAAACATAGATGAATAGAAACGGGTTAATTTAAGATATAAGAGCTAGCTAGCAATAGGCTTGCCGTTTGTAAATAGTATTAAGCCTCTGAGGGATTATAAGTGGGTGAGGGATCTCTGGTCCAGGCAGGACTGGACAAACCTTCCGAATACATAGTATAGATCAATGTTCTACTTTAACAACTGAAAATTAGAAATGACTCAGATGTCTTTCAATGGATGAAAGGTTAAAAAAAAATTGTGATATGGATTGGGGGTGAAATTCAGTGACAAAGTATGTGCTCAGCTAGCACAAAGTCCTGGGTTTGAATCCCAGCACCTCAAAAAAATTCAGTAAGTGCAATACACACTCACACACATAAGGCTCTGATAAAGTTAAAGAAAAAATGTAAAGCATATTCTTTTCTCACGAAGAACTTACAATCCATTAAAATAATAAAAATGCTTTACCAGTACAAAAAAATAAAGTGTTAAAAAAGAGAGAGAAAAAAAATTCATTCAAATAAATTTGAAATCCATTCCTAAAAAATATACATAAAGATTCCAGGAATACATATCAAACTTCCTAACTATTCCTCAATTCTTTTAGAGATAACCTTCTTAAATAAAGAAAAAAATTAATAAACAAACTAGGCATTGTGAAGCCTACCTATAATCACAGAGATCAAAACCAGGAGGCAGAAAGACAGTAAGCTAGAGGCCAGGCTGGGCTACAGACTGAGGCTCTGCCTCAACAATAACACACACACACACATACATACATACATATGTACATCCACATACACACGGGGGGGGGGGCACCCGGGGGCAGGGGAGAACACAGACATGATTAACTACTGGGATTGCATCACTTTCAATGGGGCCAATGAGGGAGGAAGGGAGGGAGGGAGGGAGGCTTTTCTTGCTATAACAGAACGTAACAGCCTCACTAGGGAAAGCAAATCAAACTTCTCACCGTGCTTTGGATTCCTTTTCAAAGTCGACTGTGGCTGCGGAGGAGGTGGAGGTGGAGGAGGAGGTGGTGGAGAGTCTCTGTCATGGCTTATCACTCTATCTACTGATCCATAGATTGCCAGGGTCAGACAGTTGTACCAGCCTCTTAGCACCAGACCATCAGTATTTACCTGGTTTTTAGGGATGGTGAAAGATCTCAAATTAATGTTTTACTAGGCCAAAAGCAAAGTGATATTAAATTAGTTTATGGTTCAGCTAAAGTCTTTAAAGTACTGCGAAATAACCGGAGGTTTGGCTCAGTAGTTAAAAGTGTTTACAACATTTCCAGAAGACCTTAGTGTAGTTAGCACCCCCCACATTAGGGGGCTCACAACTACCAGTAACTCTAGCTTCTGGGGTGGGGTGTGTGGTGCCCCCTTCAGGTCACCACAGGCACTGCACTTAAGCTTTAAGTACATATACCCATACACTGATATACACACATACACAGAATTAAAAATAATAAAATCTTTTTAAAAAAAGAAATAAGAGGCTGGAGAGATGGTTCAGCAGTTAAGACTGGGATCCTATTCCCAGGACACAAGTCATCTCACAACCATCTGTAACTCCAGTTCCGGGGAATCTGATGCCCTCTTCTGGCCTTCATGGGACACTGCATGCATGTGGTACACAGACATACATGCAGGCAAAACACCCAGTTGCATAAAAACAATTTTTTGTTGTTGTTGTTTTTAAAAGACAGGATTAGTTTGTGTAGCCCTGGCTATCCTGGAACTAGCTCTGTAGACTAGTCTTGAATTCACAGAGATCTGCCTGCCTCTGCCTCAAGTGCTGGGATTAAAGGTGTGTGCCACTACTACCTGGCAAACTTATCTTTCTTAAAAAAATTTTTTTCTTCCCAAAAGACCAAAGACTACCCATACCATTAGTCTTCAGTATTTCCTTATAAACTGAATAAACATAAAAAGTTGCACTTTTTCAGATCATAATCACTAGCTCCGCACATTAACTGTAAAGGTGGTCACAATCATCACTCTTAACAAAAAAGCGAGTATGTGAACAACAGCCCGCACTGCAGCCAGGCACGGCAGTGTATGCCGGCTATCCCAGTGCTTGGGAGAGGTTGGGGCAGAAGGGCAGCAGGGCTAACGGACTGCAGTGACCCTGCCTCAAACAGACATAAAAAGTGACAAGGGTTGAATGCAAGTAATGGATGCCAATTATGAAAGACACCGTAAAGCTAAATGGTTTTTGTTTCTTGTTTTTTGTTTTTTTTAGTTCTAATTCTGTCATGGATTTTTGTTTGTTTTGGTGGTGGATTAGTACACAACACATATTTAATACTGAAAGTATAAAATTTAACATGAAGCTTCACAGCTCCTGTTCTAAATGCCTGTTCTAACTGTAGAAGTTCACTGGGATGGACATACAGACTTCGAGTCTGGTCAATTTGGATGTGTGATGTTTTGTTTTGATTCATTTCCTTTTGTGTGTGTGTGTGTGTTTTTTGTTTTCGGGGGTTTTGTTTGTTTGTTTTGTTTTTTTTCTTTTCCTGGTTTGTTGAAACAGGGTTTCTCTGTGTAGCCCTGGCTGTCCTGGAACTCACGTTGTAGACCAGGCTGGCCTCAAACTCACAGAGATCTGCCTGCCTCTACCTCTTGAATGCTGGGGCTGAAGGTGTGTACCACTGCCTAGCTCCAACCTTTTTTTTTTTATAATAAAGTTGTTTTTTGGTTTTGGTTTTTTAAGGGCTTTTTGTTTTGTTTTGTTTGACATTAAGAAAAAAGGAACAACGTGTCCCAGAACCCAAATCCCGTGACTTCTCGGGTCTCTCCGCAGTCCACCTTCCTGTGAAGACCAGGTGTCATGGGTCACGAAGCCCTCTCTGGAGGCACTACAGGAGGAGTGCAATCACGAATCTCCCACGCAGACTCTCCAGGGAACCTGGAGAAAAGCTCCAAGACTAGACCCAGGGACTGATTATGAACTCTAAGAAGATATGCCACTGCAAAGCTGGGTGTGGTGCACACCTGTAACCCCAGACCAGGCAGAAGGACCGGGAATTGAAAGGTCAGCGATGGCTAGCTAGTAATCATGAGGTTATCCTGGGCTGCGTGAGAGCGTGTCTTAAAAAATAAAAACTGGGCTAGAAAAACGGCTCAATGTTTAGCATTTGCTAAACCCAAGATTAGATCCCAGTACCCACAAAGTGATGCACAAACACCTGTAACTTCAGCTCCAGAGGATCCAGCACCCTCTTCTGACCTCCACTGCTACCAGCACATTCATGAGCAGCACGCATACACACAGATACACACATACAACACACAAACACACACAAACAAAATAATAACATTTTTTCATTTAAAAGATATTTAAATTTGCTTTAATTAGTGAGTCTTCTTGTATCTGTGCACGAGTGCAGTGCTCTTGCAGGTCAGAGGCAACAGGTTGATCTCTTGGAGCTGGAGTTACAGGGGGCTGTGAGCCACCTGACATGGGTGCTGGGAACTGAACTCATGTCCTCTACAAAAGCAGTACACATTCTTAATCACTGAGCCAGCTCTTCAACACCCAAAATAAAAATACATTCTTAAAAATAAAAATAAACAAAAAGCAAAAGAGGAATCCTATTGGAAGGAAGATAAACAGATGAAAGTGAATTTGTATAAACAGGATGCAAAGGACTAAATACATATACCTCAGAGTAAATTCTCAAGCTAAGTGGTTGCACATTATTTCTGTATTTCAGATCTTCTATTATATGAGTCTAGAATGACATTTGGTACATAAAGAAATAAAGCAATTATTGATGTGAAAGAATATGAAAAGTATATTTAAAAAAAAAAAAACTTTTAAAATAAAGAGTCTAGAGAGATGGTGCAGAAGAGCAAGAACTCTTCTTGCAGAGGACCTGAGTTCGATTCCCAGCACCCACATCAGGCAGCTCACAACTGCCTGTGAGTTTAGCTCCAGGGGGATCCAGGGACACACACATACACATACCCACATACAGATACATATGAGTAATTTTTTAAAAATAAATCTCTTTAAAAAAAAAAAACAACAAAAAACCTTTAACAGAACACAGTAGTATCCAGTAATAATCTACTGCCCTGAACACTATGAACTTGTCTACCCAAATAAAAGAGAAGATTAAATGCTGATCTCTTCCAGATTCAGGACTAAAACCATAGAAAAGAGATCTCAGAGCTCTTTATTTTTACACTTGTTTATTTTGTCTGCATGGGTGTTTTGTCTGTGTGTATGCATGTGCACCACATGTGTGCCTGGTGTCAATGGAGCTCAGAAGGTGTCAGATCCTTTGGAACTGGAATTATAGATAGCTATGCCCCATCACATGCTTGGAACCAAGCCCAGGTCAGTGCTCTATGAGACCAACAAGTGCTCTTAACCTTGGCGCCATCTCTGCAGCCCCAGTACTTTATTTCATATGCAGCATAAAATTGTGCAAGCTCTTTAGACAGAGAACAATGGCATTTTAAAACAGCTTTTAACTGCAAGATGCAGACAAGAGGTAACATCTTGGAATACTGGTCCAGTTCTGTCTTACTGACTTACTTAAAACTGAACAGAAATAAGAACAGAAGAAACAAGGTAAAAAAGTAACATCTATAATTACCTTTGAGTTAGGTCTAAAGATGATAGAAGTATTCTCATCATATTCCAGGCTGTGGAAAGGGGTAAGAATAAACATAAAGGCTCAAATAATAATTTTACAAATTATGAAGTTTTGGCTGACGAGATGACTTATCGGGTAACAGTACTTTATTAGTCTGATGACCTGAGTTCAATCCCTGGAACCTACATAAAGGTAGAAGGGGAAAACCAACTCCACAAAGCTGTGCTCTGACCTACACACCCTCATCATGGCATGTACATGTAAAACTAATAAAGACGGTGCTGTAGAAAGTCTCTGTGGCCCTGTCCTGGGGTCTCAGCCCTAGACCGGCCAGGCTGTGTTAAGAGTGCTGAAGGGTAGTTGCTGAAGGGACTGGACCTGGGGTTGAACCTTGGATGCTCCCAGACACAGACTAGGCCCACAGCAGATGTGCTACAGTGACCTATGTTTATTATTTCCTGTAATATTTAAGAACTGCTTAAAAGAACACAATAACGCACATTACTGAAACGGCTAATAAATTTCTTTCTCTCTCAAGAATGGCAGGGGCTTCTGTTGTTCTTACATGCAAGAACTAGAGTAGACAATTTCCTGTGGTCTATACACTGGGTATTACAAAGGCATTAGAAATAATCTGGCAGCCTTGTCTAACACACATCAGGCGCTTTATGAAGTGTTGGTCTGTTGGTAGAACTTGTACATTTTTTTTAATAACTCAAAATCGTAAGGAAACAAGTGTTTAACTTTATATTGAGGTGCCCAAGTTGGAATGAAGTGGTATTAAAAACAAAAATAAATACTTTAAAAAGTTTTTCTACTTTCAAATATTTCTATGTAGTCAAATATTAAATATTTCCAAGCCACAAAGGACTGATGTAATTGGTGTGGGTTAAGCACACACATTAAGATCTTAAAAGCACCTCCACATAAATCTAATATAGACAGACAGAGAAACACATTATACTCCAACAACAAAACAATATACACTATGTGGCTCAGGATGTCATTCTGTGATAGAGTGCTTGCCTGGCATGCACAAAGCCCTAATTCAATCCCTAGCACTGCTCCCCAAAAAGTACACTGGCACCAAAATTTAAGAAAATACTCACTCTACGGTTGGGACTACAGTTCAGTATAGAGCATGTGCTTAGTTGTCTAAAGTCCTGGGCTTTAAAAATATTAAATTATCAATGTAATTTCCTAGGAAATCGAGAGGATCAAGAAAGAATGAGTGAAGTCGCTTCCTAGTAGAAACGTACTTTTTCATCTTCAAGCTGCCTTTACTTTTGTAATGTTATAATGAGTTCTTATTACACTCATGCAATGGTTACTTAGGCTGCAAGCATGCAGTTTTAGTGTTTACTATGTATTAAGTAATCTAAAAAGGGCCTATCTACTGCTAAGTCTCGTCTGACAGTCTGGCCATGAAGCAAGCTGAGCAGCAGAGTGGTATAAACGTGAGCTACCAAGTACTAGTTCTTGCTGCTAATAGAATTTTTAAGAATCGAAATGTTGCCTTTTCCAGATCAGGTTAGTAATAAATCATGTGTATAATATGTGTTTATGATAATAGTGACGTGTTTATGATGCATGCACACACAAGTAGAAAAGAAAAAAGATGGCTATTATTTCACACAATTAAGCTTTTATTTTGTTAAGATCTCTCAGGAGTTCAGCAATTCTTTCATGATGCCCACAGGGAAAATTAAACCCTGAATTCTTGTGTCTACCACCAGATACTTCCTTCTATCTATATAACAAAAGGGTTTTCTTTCCGACTCAGTAAGGTTTCCAATAAAGTTATCTAGAACATACATACCTTCCCAACCTATCAAAAACTGGAGCACTTGGTTTGCTTACATTATTGAAGAATAAGTCTAGTTGAAATGTGTGTGGAGATGTCTCCCTGGAAATCAAACAAGGACAAAACGTCAATGTCAGCATTTTTTTTTTTTTTTTTTTTTTGGTTTTTCAAGACAGGGTTTCTCTGTGTAGCTTTGCGCCTCTCCTGGAGCTCACTTGGTAGCCCAGGCTGGCCTCGAACTCACAGAGATCCGCCTGGCTCTGCCTCCCGAGTGCTGGGATTAAAGGCGTGCGCTACCACCGCCCGGCCAATGTCAGCATTTTTAACAATTAGTTCCTACAGTAAAACAAAAAAACCACAGGAAGTACAAAATCCTGAGCAATTCTAAGACCTGGAAAAAATATTCCTCAGATTTAAATAACAAAAAAAGTAAATGACTTGCATATTTTAACAAAATTCTATCCAGTCCTTAAGTAAGTCATATAAGTATTATTAAAATTGAACTTTAATCTTAGCACTCGGGAGGTAGAGGCAGGTGGATCTCTGTAAGTTCAAGGCCAGCCTGGTCTACAGAGCTAGTTCCAAGACAGCCAGAGCTACATAGTCAAAAACTCTGTCTCGAAAAACCGAAACACCAAAAAAAGAAAAAAGAAAAAAGAACTTTAATCATCCAAATCTGGAAGACAGGAAGATAATTTGTGTCCTTCCACCCACTACTTAAACATCTGCGTCAGGGATACAGCTGAGCTCCTGCCTAGGATGCAGGAGGCTCTGGGTCCAATCTCCAACACTACAAAACTTAAACAAAAACAATCAAAGACAATGTGACTATACTGGACTTCCACAATGTAATGACTTAAAAACCTAGATTTGCCGGGCGGTGGTGGCACACACCTTTAATCCCAGCACGTGGGAGGCAGAGGCAGGCGGGAGGCAGAGGCAGGCGGATCTTTGTGAGTTCAAGGCCAGCCTGGCCTACAGAGTGAGATCCAGGAAAGGCACAAAGGTACACAGAGACACCCTGTCTCAAAAAACCAAAAACCAAACAAAAAAAAAACCTAGATTGATGTCAGATGGCACATTATAAAACTAACAGGGCCAGCAAAATGGCTCACCTGGTAAAGGCTCCTGCCACCAAGCCTAGTAACCTCAATTCAAGGCTCAGGACCCACGCAATGGAAGAAGAAAACCATCTCCTGAATGTTTTCCTCCCATTTACACACACACACTGTGGCATACACACACCCTCACATCCTCCCCCTCAATTTTTTAAAAAAATTTAAAACAAAACAAAAAACCACCTGTAATCCAAAGCCAGATTTGGTGGTATGTGCCTGTATACCCAGCACTTAGGAAGGTGAACAGGAAGGCTGCTGCAAGTTCAAGACCAGCCTGGGCTATATAGTGAAAACCAAGCCAGTAAGTAAGGAGCAAAACATGGGCTGGAGAGACCGACCACTCAGTCGTTAGAAGCAAGCACTGCTCCTGCAGAGGACCCACGTGTGGATCCCAGTAACCACTCGGTAACCCCCCCTGGTAACCCCCGGGGCAGCCCACCACTGCAGGCAACGCTAGCTCCAGGGGCTTCAACTTCCTCTTCTGGCCTCCATGGGCACCTGCGTGTGCTCGCACACTCGCTCTCTCTCTGTCACACACATATACACGCACAGAGAGACAGAGACAGAGAGACATATCGACACAATTAAAAATAAAAATGAGCCGGGCGGTGGTGGCGCACGCCTTTAATCCCAGCACTCGGGAGGCAGAGCCAGGTGGATCTCTGTGAGTTTGAGGCCAGCCTGGTCTACAGAGCAAGATCCAGGAAAAGGCGCAAAGCTACACAGAGAAGCCCTGTCTCAAAAAACCAAAAAATAAATAAATAAATAAATAAATTAATTAATTAATTAATTAATTAATTAATTAATTAATTAATTTTAAAAAAATGAATCTTTTAAAAAATAATCAAGCCAGGCGGTGGTGGTACACACCTTTAATCCCAGCACTTGGGAGGCAGAGGTAGGAGGATCTCTCTGAGTCTGAGGCCAGCCTGGTCTACAAAGCTATTCTAGGACAGCCGAAGTTACACAAAGAAACCCTGTCCTTTTTGTTGGTTTGTTTTGGTTTTTTGTTTTGTTTTGGAGACAGGGTTTCTTTGTGTAGCTCTGCGCCTTTCCTGGAACTCCCTCTGTAGCCCAGCCTGGCCTTGAACTCACAGAGATCTGCCTGGCTCTGCCTCTCGAACACTGGGATTAAAGGCTTGTGCTACCACCGCCCAGCTCAGAAACCCTGTCTTGAAAAGCTAAAATCAAAACCAAACAAAGCAATAAAATGAAATAAAATTTAGGATCCTCCTTTCAGGATAAAGATATTACAGGAATTTTGTATTGACCTATCTATTTCTGAGTTTTACAGAGAGGAAAAAAAGATATGTAAGGTATGTTGCACAAGCATCATTTGATTTCCAGCATTACTTTCCAGCTTAAGATTCCAGGCTTCAGGGCATCAAGTTGGCTCATCATGTAAAACTGTTGCTACGACTCTGGGACTCACATAGTGGGAGGAGAGAATTGATTACCTGAAGGTGTCCTATGATCTCCACCAATGACCCACACAGAAACATAAATAAGTATGTAATAAGAATTTGTAAAAGGATTCCCTACAGGTTTCTTCTTATGTTTGTACTATTCCATTAATCCTTAATTTTATCCTTCTACAGGTTAACCATGTGTAAATGTTTCTGGTACGTTCCTATCTGGAGTTATTACAACACAAGGAGCCATTCACCCCCAGCTAAGAAAACAGGGAGAATAGAGAAAACACAGTAAGTATCCTACCTACACACTGTAGCGAGTGCAAGAGATTTACTTTTCCTGCTCTGGTGGCCAGCCTCCAAGATGTCTCCAGTGGCCCACATGCTTCCTGTTACTCACAACCTGTAGTCCCCTCCTACACTGTACTAAAATACATAACTAGGGGAATATAGGAAAACTATAGTGTGTCACCTCTAGAAATTACAGAACACACTAAAGGAGGCTTCTTCCTAGGGACGCTCACTTGCACAGCACTCACTCCAGAGGAAGCTTTGACATGATGTGAGGATCAATCTCCATGGAGAATATCTGCTACCAAGGAACTACAATTTGCTACCAGCATTCATGTAAGTAAGTAAGCGTCCAAGCAAACTCTCCAGCCCCCACTCCCACCTGAGACAGCCATTCCAACTTCATCTGGAGTACAAAAACACGAAGGAACTGCTTGCTTAGCCACTGGCAGATTCCTGACCCTGAGAAACAATGGGAGGAAGACATATTTATTGTTTTATGTTACTCTTTTATCTGTCTGCAGTGCTGTGGATTGAAGCCTCAAGCAGCTAGACAAGACTCTACCACCCTTTCCAAATTACTGCCTAAAATGTAACTGCAGTCATTTCATTTGTTACAGAAAGATAACAGGTCTTTCAAGACAGGGTTTCTTTGTGTAGCTCTGGCTGCAGCTCTGGGATGAAAGGCGTGTACCACCACTGCCCAGCCCAATAACAGGTCGTTCTTTACCAAGAATAATATAATTAATAATATAATAAATATTCATTACCTCATCTTTCCCACTCTACATACATCATATATCTCCCTTTCTCAGAGAACCAGAAGGAAGTATATAGGAAAACAATGAGGCTCTCCGTGTGTGTGTGTGTGTGTGTGTGTGTGTGTGTGTGTGTGTGTATTGTAAAGGCTAAAGGTTAAAGTCAGATGCCTTCTTCAGTTAGCTTCCCACCTTGTTTGTAAGACAGTCTCTTAGGAAGCTGGAGCTCGCCATTTCACCTCGACTGGCCAGCAAGCCCCAGGAGTCCCGTGTGCTTTCCCAGTGCCAGGACTGCAGCTCACGCTATCACACACACTTCTCTTTTAACATGGGTGCTAACGATTGAACCCAGGTCCTCACCCTTGTGCATCAAGCACTTTACCAGTGGAGTCATACTAGTCCCTCCACACCTTTTTGGGGGTGTGTGCATCACATCTGACTATCACGTAGCCCAGTCTGGCCTTCAAATTGCTATCTAGCTGAAGATTCTTTTGAATGTCTGATTCTCCCAAGAGCTAGAAATACACACATGTCCACTATGCACAGATTAAGTTTCAGTTCAGTTTTTGTTGTGGTTTTTCCAGACAGCGTCTTACATAGCCCTTGCTGGTCTTAAAACCTCTAATCCTCCAGGTTCTACCTGGTCAGTGCTGGATTACAGGCACTTACTCTTACTTACTTTATGCCATGCTTGGGATCAAACCCAGGGCTCCATGCATGCTAGGCAGGCAGTCTACCACCTAAGCTAACTTTAGCCATCCTAATTTTCTTTTCTGATTTTTCGAGACAGGGTTTCTCTGTGTAGCCCTGGCTGTCCTAGAACTAGCTCTGTAGACCAGGCTGTTCTTAAACTCACAGAGATCTGCCTACCTCTGCCTCCTGAGTGCTGGGATTAAAAGTGTGCACTACCACCACCCATGGCTATATCTACTTCTATAAATAACCAACAATTTTTCACAATTAGGAAGAAATGAACTTTGACCCCAAATCCATTCCATAATATTCACCATGATGTAGCAGGTTGACTATTTTATATAATAGAAATGGAGTTACAAACAGTATCAATAAAATAAATCAATATATAAAAATCATTATTCACATTAAACAAAAATCAAAGTCCTCTTGTATATCAATTATTAAAGTTATCTAATGTCAGGAATAATGGTCTTACATTTTATTTCCCACCTAATCCAAGAAAGAGAAAGTAACACATAATCACTTGCTAATTCAACCAATGGCTTATTTGGAGCTACGAATTTATAAAAAGCCCTATGTACAAGGTCTGGGGAGTGGCTCCAAAGACAAATACCTGCTGCAGAAACATGGAGACCTGCATTCGCACCCCCAGCACCCTCATAAAAGCCAGGTATGTCTATACCCACACTAGGTGCAGGGGGCGAGAAGTGGGAGCATCCCAGGGGCTGGTTCATCATCCAGTCTAGCCAAACAGTTCAGTGGGAAGCACTGTCTTCAAAAAGAAGGTGGAGAGAGCATGAGGAAGACACCTGACACTGCCCTCTGGCTTCTGTACACAAATGCACCTGCATGTGTGCACACAAAGTCCCACGGACGGTGTAAGCCAGGCACATAACACATGTCTACTGATCTCAGCTACTCAGGAGACTGAGGTAGAATCCTACATTAAAGGTTGGCCTGGACAACTTAATGAGACTGTCTCAAAATAAATTTTAAGAAACAGGAAGTGAGGAAACAACACTGGAGAGTAGGTCAGTGGTCAACCCCTACAACCCCCAAAACAAAAATACACATTTTCAAATATTCAGACTAGGGGCTGGAAAGATGGTTCAGCAGTTAAGAGCACTTGTTACTCTTGCAGAGGACCCAAGTTCAATTCTCAGCAGCCCCACACTCGGGCTCACAATCATCCATAAGTCCAATTCCAGGGCATCCAACAATTCTTTTGACTTCTGCAGGCACCAGGCATTCACACAGTGCATATACATGCAGACAAAATACTCTTATGTATATACATACATACACATAATAGATATAAAACTAAGGCTCTTTTATCTTAAAAGGAAAAGTCACATCAAATCACTTCACCTGGGCTGGGAATGGAAGTCGATGATAGAATGTTTGCCTAGCATACACCCTGGGTCTGAACCTTAGCATCTAAAAGTAAGAAAAACGGCCGGGCAGTGGTGGCATATGCCTTTAATCCCAGCACTTGGGAGGCAGAGCCAGGCAGATCTCTATGAGTTTGAGGCCAGCCTGGTCTACAGAGCAAGATCCAGGACAGGCACCAAAACTACATAGAGAAAACCCTGTCCCAGGGGAAAAAAAAAAAAAAGTAAGAAAAACACAAATGGCAACATATGGAGGTGTACACATTTAATAACAGCACTCAGGAGAGAGAGACAGACAGATCTCTGTGAGTTCAAGACCAGCCTCGTCTACATAGTATATTCAAGGTAGTCAGGGCTTCTCAGTGAGACTGACTCAAAACACACACACACACACACACACACACACACACACACACACACACACACGCTCACACCATATTAGAGTTGACTTACCCATATGCTCTGCTGTCAGGTAAGCCGCTGTGGGCTCGTACGCCTGGGGGTATAACTCGGACTTCATTGATATAAACCACACATGGAAAACGAACCACATCTATATGAGAACTTTGCTAAAAAGGAGGATGAAACATATTGTAAGTAAAACATTCTTTTTCAATTCAAAATACACTCTTTTTTATTTTTTTTCTGCTTAAAATAACACCAACAATCTTAAAATCCAGAGATGAGGCTGTAACTCAGTTAAAACACATGCTTCATATGTTCAAGACCCCGGGTTGAATCCCCATCATTGAAAATAAAGTCCATGTAGGTAAATATATCATTAAATTTTATGTTAATTACAATGTTGTATAAATCACTTTCTAAAAAACAGCTGATGATGGGACTGGAGAGAGAACTCAGCAGTCGAGAATGCTTGCTGTTTTTCCAAAAGGACCTGAGTTCAGTTCCAGGGAATCCAATGTCCTTTTCCGAATTCCAAGAGCGCCCACATATATGCGGTACACAGAGATACACACATACACAGAGATAACTAATATTTTTAAACAGCTGATGACTTATTGTGATGATAACGTACCTAAGTAAGTCTCTCAACTGGTATCACATAAAATTTTCTGCATTACATTTACCTTCCCACTCATGTTTTGCTTAGACCAATTTCTCAGAGTCGATTCATGACTCTAGATATTCCAGAAACGTTTATGAATGCCTCAGCATATGGCTATATAAAACAGACAGCCACTGATGAACGAAATGGAAAGGAAGCAGGAAGTCTGGGCCACTTTCTTAGAAGGAAGGTTCAGTCTGATATTCCTTCCACCCTTTCTTCCAATATTCTGCTGCTTTTCTAGAACAGAAATGTTCTGATGAGCTACCCTGGACAGTATAGGCAATACTCTAAGGATGGCAGACAATACTGACAGAGCCTGGATCCCGACACTATGAAACTGACATGTTACTCCTAGTGATTTTCAATTCTTCCCAAGATTATTTAAAGAGAAAATCCTATCCCATGTAAGGCAAAAAAAAACACCAAAACAAAACAAAAACTTTTTTACAGTTATTTTGCACACTTGAGCTACCGCAGAGATGTCAAAGAACAACAAAGAACAACTTTAAATCAGGATAACCTTGAACTTTTCCTACCTGCCTCTATCTCCTAAGTGCTGAAATTACAGGCATGTGCCACCAGGTCTAGTTTTATGTGGTAAGAGAGCCCAGGGCTTCATGCATGCTAGGCAAGCACTGTACCAAATACATCACATCTCCAGCCCTAAAATGTCCTACTTATAAAGAGAATCTTCTGTGTTAGCTTTAACACACACACACAGAGCAAGACATGGTTTCTCTGTGTAGCCCTGGCTGTCCTAGAACTCGATCTGCCAGCTAGCCTCGAACTCAGATCTACCTTCCTCTGCCTCCCAAATGCTGAGATTACTTGCTTGGCCTGGCTTGCTGTTATCATTTCTATTAAAAATATACTACATATATCTGTAAATTCAAGGCTAGCCTAGTCTGCACAATGGGTTCAAGGCCAACCAGGGCTACACAGTGAGATTCTGTCTGGGGAGGAGAGGCTTTGGGAGACCAGTGAACTAGGGAGAAGAACTTTCTGGGCCAAGGGGAAGGAAACAACTCCAAAAAACTAGGAGCACAGTTCACAAGACTAGAGGGCAAACTGGGAGAAGCAAGCAGGGCTGGGGCTGAACAGAGCACAACCAACAGGATTCTAAAAACTGAGATCTCCACCCACAGCCAGGGGACAGTTCCAAGTCGGTATCTCCACCTAGGATCCTTCTCCTAATCCCCAGGGGACAGCTCCATTTGAAAGTCTTCAGATACTTCCAGCCTGGCCTGTTCACCCACAATGCTATCACTGGTCACAAAATGCCGAACACATTGTTGCATTTGGCTCCTTGTCCTCTCACCTAACTTTCAGCTCCACCTCATTCTCCTACTGAAAAAGTCATGTGGTCTTTCTAGAATATAAACGTGTATAAAGTCCTGCTTCTTCTTCCTTCAGCAAAGCCAAATTCCCAGGTCTCAGAAACTTGGCCTCTTTATACTCCAAATCCAAATACTGTATGTGTGAATTTCCCTGACACTTCATGCTGGTTTCTACTTCATAACCTTGTTACACTGCTCTCTCTAATCAGACTCCCTCATATCCCTCTGCCCCAACTCTCTTTAGATGTCAACTTTCTCTAAAAAGCTAAAACAAGTTAGGACAGGTCCTCCTCTCCTTGGTGTGCCCAAAGTCCCTTATCAAACTCATTTGTCACTCTCTCTTTTTTCCTAAGCCATTAGAACATGTGTTTCAAGACTTACTGTAAACTCAGTATCTGGCATATTCATTTAATGAAAGGACTTTTAGTAGGTGCCTAAAAAGTTAAAACTCTGGGCTGAGAAGACACTGCAATTGAAACAATGCTTGTCTAACATGCATGGAAGTCCTAGGTCTGATCCCCACTACCACATAAACTGTCAAGAAGGACCAGGGTTTCAAACTCATCTGCTAGCCTGCTAGCTCAAAAAATAAAACAAAATCTAAGACAGGTTGAGACTGAGAACTCTGGGAAGGTTTATGATACAGATTTCAAGACCATACTTTTCCACACTTACCCATAGAAGTCACTGTCAGAATACTTCAAGCTGTCTGTCTGTCTGTAACTGCCTTCTTTCTACCCTCTCCCTGAACTTCTTCGTCTACTCCTGTCATTTAAGCTGTCCTTTGTGCATAAATGATGCATAGTTTCCAACTAAACTTAAAAGTAGTGGTTCTCAACCTGTGGGTCAAGACCCCCTACACAGGGGTCACCTAAGACTATCGGAAAACTTGGTTATTTACATCACAATTAATAACAGCAGCAAAACTACTGTTACAAAGTAGCAACAAAAATAATTTTATGGTTAGGGGTCACTACAACATGAGGAACTGTATTAAAGGGTCTCAGTGTTAGGGAGGCTGAGGACCACTGTGTTAGAGGGTCATAGCCTTAAGGAGGCTGAGGACCACTGTGTTAAAGGGTCACAGCGTTAGGGAGGCTGAGGACCACTGTGTTAAAGGGTCACAGCGTTAGGGAGGCTGAGGACCACTGTGTTAAAGGGTCTCAGTTTTAGGGAGGCTGAGAACCACTGTGTTAAAGGGTCTCAGTTTTAGGGAGGCTGAGGACCACTGTGTTAAAGGGTCTCAGTTTTAGGGAGGCTGAGGATCACTGTGTTAAAGGGTCTCAGTTTTAGGGAGGCTGAGGACCACTGTGTTAAAGGGTCTCAGTTTTAGGGAGGCTGAGGACCACTGTGTTAAAGGGTCTCAGTTTTAGGGAGGCTGAGGACCACTGTGTTAAAGGGTCTCAGTTTTAGGGAGGCTGAGGACCACTGTGTTAGAGGGTCGCAGTGTTAGAAAGGTTGAGAACCACTGCTCTAAAGTGAAAGCCCTTCTAGACCACCTACTCCCCTCACAGTGTATTTGAACCCAGCAAATCCACTCAGACAATATTAAAGAAATAAAAATGCATAATCTAACCCCTTTGGGGTTTCTGTAAAAAGTCAGACGCATAAATCACAAGAGTTTAGTACACAGATAATAAATAATACCACTTCAAATCACGGGATGTCCAGCTGATAGTGATGAGAGACTTTTTACTGGACACCCTTTGTACTATTTAAATTTGTACCTCACACAAGTGTTACCTAGTCTAAACACAAAAGGAATTTTTCTTTAAATAAAGGTCACCTTCATGCACATTTACTGTAACAAGCTGTTAAGTGAAAAAAGAAACCACTAACCAGTACTAGGACTTTAATACAGGAAGACATACGTTCAGGCATAAGCATATGTACTAGGCAATTTGGAAAATATTAATATAAAGAAATCTGTTATTCAACTACAAAATATAAAGTACATACTAATTTTAAGAGTTTGGGGACACAGATGAAAGAAATTAACACATCAAAATACATTAGCTAATTTACCAAATAGTCTGTGCAAATCTTAGTTTAAACAATTTTTCCAAAATACATTACATGCATACTAGAGTTTTATCTTGCTTTTGTGTGTATTTGTTTGTCTGACTGAATTTGTGTGTCATGTAGCCCTGGGTGGTCTCAACCTTTCTATGTAGCCAAATATAATTTTAAAACTCCTGATCCTAATGCCTCCACCTCCTGAGAGGCACAGGCCACCATGCCCAGTTGACTTTGCAGTTTGACTTAGTTTTGTTCTTTCAATGGAACATCATTTCCTAGTAATCAAACAGCTATTGGTCTGAAAAGAGTAAACTGGACTTATAAATACAGAACTGTTTATGTGAGGAAGTAACTGTTGGCAAGACCAAGGAGATGGAGAAAAGTGTTAATGAAAGCTGAGTCTATGAAAGATCATGCTTTTCCGAACTTTTAATTTTTTGTTAAAAGCTTTTTAATTTTAGTGTGTGTGTGATGTGTGCACATAAATGCCATGGATATGGAAGTCAAAGAACAACTCTGTAGTCAGTTCTCTCTTCCACCTTCATGTAGGTTCCAGGATCAAACTCAGGTTATAAAGCTAGCCTGCAAGTAAGTGCTTTTATCCACTGAGTTATTTGCCCACTCTACTTTTCTTCTTTTGTTGTTGTTTTGTTTTTCAGAGACAGGGTTTCTGTGTAGCTTTGCGCTCTCCTGGAACTCACTTTGGAGACCAGGCCGGCCTCGAACTCACAGAGACCCGCCTGGTTTCTGCCTCCCGAGTGCTGGATTAAAGGCGTGCGCCACTGCCGCCTGGCTACCCACTCTACTTTCTAATTTCTCTATAATGAAATTTAAATGTGCAGTGCCAACGGAGGCCAGAGGAAGGCATTGGATTCCTCGAGGCCAGAGGAAGGCATGGATTCCTCGGAGCTAGAGGTCACAGGCAGCTGTTGGCTGCCTGATGTGGACGCTGAGAACCAAACTTCTTAGGTCCCTCTGCAAGAGCAACAAGTGTTCTTAACCACTGAGCCATCTCTATGGCCCAAAGGATATTTTTCCCCTCCCGACAGGGTTTCTCTGTGTATCGCTGGTTGTCCTGGAACTTACTCTGTAGACCAGGCTGGCCTCAAATTCACAGAGATCCGCCTGCCTCTGCCTCCCGAGTGCTGGGATTAAAGGTGTGCGCCACCACCACCACCACCACCACCACCAGCTTATTTTTATTATTTGAAACATGTATTTGTATGTGCTGAGGGGAGCATGTACAGATGACTACAGGTACCCAGAATGAACCTGGGTCCTGTGGAAGACCAGTACACACTTTTTTAAAGGTTTATTTTAGTTGTAATCATGTGTGTTTGCACATACAAGGAGACGTTGTATTCCACAGAGCTGGAGTTACAGACAGATCTGTACCCCCTGACATGCGAACTAGGAACCAAAGTCAAGTCTTCTGTAAGAGCAGTATGTGTGCTTAGCCACTGAGCCACTTCTTCAGCCCCATTTTTAAAGCAGTAGCAATACAAAGCACAATTTAGGGTTTTCCCTTTAAATATTTATGTATACGAGTGTTTTGCCTGCGTATACTGTCTGTGCATCACATTTGAGGCACCACACATGTGCTGGTGCCCAAAGAGGTCAGAAGGGGGCATTTCATCCCCTGGAACTGAGCTGTACTGCTGTGTGAACCTGAATCCTCTGCAAGAGCAGCAGATGCTCTTAACTGCTGAGCCATCTTTCCAGCCCATTCAAACAACCATTTGTAATTCATCTACAACTATCTGCACCCCTTTAAGGATTCCTGTCAAAGTTTAATCAAAGTTTAACTTCCCTACCAGATTACAAACTTCTTTAAAAGCAGAGCAACTAGTCTTATTTCATTTTGACTTGTATTGCCCTCTCCTGCATAATGTGCCCTGCATGTATTTCTTCCTACTCAGTCCCACTGCAAAACGAGATGGCACAATTTTAGAGTCATGAAAAACGTATATTGGTGTATTTCTTACTCCTAATAGTTATTAGGAAAAAAGCCCTAAATGGTTGTTTGGATTGATTGATTAGCTGATTGATTATGGGCCTGTGTGCCACAGTGCTTATGTGGAAGTCAGAGGTCAACCCTCTAAAGTCAGTTCTATCCTCTGAGCAAGTGGGTCCCGGAAAGAGAACTCAAGTCCTCAGCTTGGCAGCAAGCGCCTTAACTCATGGAACCGTCTCACAACTTGTTTTTGTTGGTCTCTTTGTGGTTCAGGAGGCCTTGAGCTTGCAATCTCCTGGATGTTAGGAATGAAGGCACGCACAGCCATGCTCCAGGATGCCATTTACCTCAATGTAGCCTTGTCAGTTCAAGAAAGTCACCTAACCTTTCACCACAGCTTTGGTGTCTACAAAATGAAAACAACTTTCAAAACTAATAGAAGATCAGAAAAAATTATTAAAAAATCAAAGCACTGCTCCTGGCACAGAGTAATCAATAAACGCTCCACATATCGATTCCACCTGCTAACTAGCTTTCACTGAATCTCACTTTTTCTTCCTGATCTTGCTACTTGTTTTCTCTGAACTATTCTGAGTATGACTACCTAGTGGAGTTTACTAGTCCTATAATTTCCCTGCTCAACTACTACAGGCCTCCAACAAAGAGTCGACACTATTCTTGAATATTTAAGAAGCTCCATGGTATGGCTTTAACACTACCTCTCAGGTGTGAATTCACACAACTACTTTGAGTATAACCTAACAGAAGATTGACTACAATAGCCCTCCTTCCCCCACAACTATGAAACATTTCCCATTTTACCAAGACCAGGTGAATGTGCCAAATACCTTGATGAAGTCTTCCTTGACAAAAAAGGGACCTCTCTCTAAAATCTTGTTCCCTTTATGTTCACAAAGAGGGCTAAATAAGAATCAACTGCAGTCTTCCTACATCAGATACTGATTAAGAATTTTGTTTGGGCCTGGTGGTGGTGGTGGTGGTGGTGGCGGTGGTGGTGGTGGTGGTGGTGGCGGTGGTGGCGGTGGTGGTGGTGGTGGCGACGCACCTTTAACCTCAGCACTCCAGAGGCAGAGGAAAGCAGGTCTCCATGAGTTCAAGGCCAGTCTGGTCTACAGCGAGAGTTCCAGGACAGCCAGAGCTACATAGAGAAACCTTGTCTCGAAAAACAAAACAACAGGAGAAAAAAAAAATTAACACCATGCCTGGCAACATTTAAATCTTTCTTTAAATTTTATTGTTCTCTAATTCTATAAAGAAGTTTGTTTTGGTAACAACTACTGTTGCCATTTTGAGTTTTCTCAAATCTAGCTGGAATAATAGTCCAATAGTCACTAAATAGTGCTGTGTGACCCACTTGAAATTTGAGAATATAAATAAATTCATTGTCAGTAAAACACAATAACCCAAAGCACCAACCCTTGACTTTTAAAGGCCTATAAGCCATTCATTAAAGAAAACTTATCACTAACCCATTTCATTACTTCATAGAACATTTTAAACATTTTCATTCAGATATTTATTTAAACTGTATTTTCCTAGACACTGTCCTAAACACTGAACATACACTGAGAAAGAACATCAGACACTCTACCCTAGTCTCATGGTGCGTCACACAAGAGCACTCTATAAAAACAAAAGAAAACAGGCCTCAAAGTACGGTTCTCCAAATGATTGCGTTTGCAGTGAGACAAAGAAATATGAGGCTTGCTCATTTGCTCTTTCTCCTACCCGAATTTCTCTGTGTACTTCGTTAAAGTTCATTTTTGGCTGGCTTTTGGGAACCTTCGTTAATACGCTACATTCAGTATCTTCATTTTATAAGTATCTGAAGGCCATTCTGAGACGCTCAAGAAATTCTGTACACAAGACTACTCGACACCTCACCTTCGCCCCCTGAAAACAAGAGACTTGCTTTCTGACGACAGCCGTTATTACAATTCCTTCAATTCTGCACGCTTCGCGACTATTCTCCATGCAAAGGAGATGCTCGTAGGCATGTCATGTCCTAGGAGGTGAATTCCTTCCTAAAGTATTAAAGTGCTATGACCAATTCAGCAATAAGACTGCCGTCAGAAGGGAGAGCGAAGGGAAGGACTTGGGATCGTGGGTACTCCAGCACCCTGAAGGCATCAGAACCCAGCACTGCTGTCAAAAATCAGATGCCCAAGCTCGCGCCTGCTTCCCACCTGAAGTAACTGAGAACAAGGACCCTCCTCAAGACTCAATGCTGACAGGACAAAAAAAAGCACTGCCAGCAGCGAGGCTGACTCGACCGAACTCGCAGGCCCCAAAGCAAAGCCAGGAAAGGCAGGGCCGCCGCCCAGGGCCACGGGGCTCGCACCGGGCTGGGGGAGGGGGTGTGGACCGGAGGATTCCCCTGCGCGACTGCGGGAGGACACAGCCCGGACGACCCCCGACGCCGCGGCAGGGGGATCTCAGCTGAGGGGCCGTGTCGAAATCGGGTCGCGAAGCCTTACCTCGGCGCTCGGATGTTTAAAAGTATCTAAAAATAGCAGCTCCATGGACGAGTCCACCGCCATGTTTGCCGCGGGCGGGGGACGGGGAGACGACTTCCGGGGCAGCTCTCCGACCTCCCGGGCCGAGGCTCGGGCGAGGGAAAACGGCAGCACTTCCGGTAAGCGGGCCGCCGCGGCCGCAAGCCTCGGCCTATCGCAGCGCATCTTGCTGCCTCAAATCGCAGGCCCCGCCTTCTCCAGCGCGGCGGAGGGCGCCCTCCGGGAGCCCAAAGGGGCCGAGGAGAGAGGGGCGGGGACTATGGCGTCCGCGGCGGGCCAAATCTGGACGTTCTCGCCCGCTGCCGAGCCACGACGCTGCGAGGGAGGCATCATTTCCAAGCAAAAATACTCAAATGAATGAATCCGAAAACACAGTGTTTTAGGAATTCTAGGCCAGCCTTGACTGTATTGTGAGTTGGAGGCCAGCTTGGGCTACTGTCAAAAAAATCGAGAAAAAGAGAAAAACGGGAAAAAAAAATTGTCTCAGTAAACGAAAGGAATATTTTCTCATTTATAAGATGTAAAAGATGATGAATGATTCCTAACCCACCGGCTGATTATGAAGATTAATTCTGTAACGACGCTCAAAAAAGTATCTAAGTGAAATGTCACAAAGAGTACAAAAGAGAGGTGGAGTCAAAGTCCGTCTCTGGCCCACATGAGGTCTGCCAATTCCAGCACTCCAAGGACGAAGGAGGAGTTTGAGCTTGAGGCCAGCCTGGACAACTCAGTGAGACCCTGCCTCAAAATAAAATGTTTGTTTTAATTTCGTGAATAGTCTCTCTGTCAAAGGTTGGAGACTTGAAACTATGCATAGTCCTAGGGAGAGTGATGGGGAGGAGTTTCCCTCAATTCTAGAACTCTTAGGAACATAAAGATACAATGTTGTAGCAAGCAAGCAAAAGCAGGAGCAGGCAGTGGGAGAGAGAGATGGATCAGCTCAGAGAGTCTGGGCTATCTCCCTCTCACTGGTTCATGTAACTGCCTGCCTGTCTGTCTGTCCTCCTCTGATGAGCACACTTGAAATGTCTCCCTTTCTCCTCCTGTATGTTTGCCAGGACTGCTTTCAACTAGAGACTGTCTATTCATTTTTTAGGTTTGTTCAAGGTCTTGTATTTGATCTCATGACCTTCTCTTAGGACATTTTCTTCCTTTTGAACAAGTTTCACATTGAAGGCTGGAACCAGGGTTTTACAATACACTGGCAGGCTGCCTAAACAAGAGACAGGACTCAAGCTGCCTGTGGGAGTCCTTTCTCCCACCTCCCTTGCTCATGTCTTCCACCTAACACGAGTGTACAGGAAAGTACCAAGTAAAAGTACATATACTTCCCCCTCACCTAGAAAAAAAGTCTACATATATGCCCAAAGAAATGCCTACAGATTCAAAAATGTCCACACACACTTTGGTTTTCTCCAGCTCTGGGTACCAGAACCTTGGACCTTGAGCAGGTTAGGCAAGTACTCCACAGGGAACTAGAGCCCTAACCCACAATTTTTAAAAACTAAGTAGCCCAAGCTGATGTAAAAATTGCAACCCTCCTTCCTTCACCTCCCAATTCTGGGATTACAGAGATGTGCCATCCCAGCTGCCTTGTTTTAAAGCAGTTTTACAATAAATTACACAGACAGTATAGAGAGATCACATATTTTTTTCCTTTCCCCACTCAGTGGCCCCTTCTTTTAACAATTTGCATTAACATTGTACATGTATTACAACTGATCAGCCAATATTGACACATTGTTATTACTTAGTGTTATACAGTTTTGGTAAATACATAATATATCCATTGATACAATCACTTATAGAATAATTTGGAACTCTTCTTAGTTATGGGCTAATTTAAGATATAAGAGCTAACTAGCAAAAAGCTTGAGCCATGGCCATGCAGTTTTAATTAATATAAGTCTCTGTGTGTTTACTTGGGGAACGTGAGTGGGAAAGATATGTCACAAACACTGGCAGGCCAGGACACAGGAAATCTTCTGACTACAAATGGCATCAAAACATGGGGCAAGAGTTTCCACCTAAAACATGAGAAAGCTTAAAAAAAAAAAGATTCTAAAACAGAGCTAAAAACAGCTTCCTAGTTATGTCTCTCAGGCCAGCTACGGCCTGTGGGCTTGAGCAGGATTGCAGCGTTCAGGCTTGACCTGCAGCATGGCAGTTTCCCACCAAGGTACACAGAGGCATCTCCAAGCTGCAAATTACGCTGTATGGTGGATTTAGCCTTTGCTAGCACAGACAAACAAAAAAGGTTTCTGGGCTACATGCTGCTTTGATAGAAGCATAGACCCACTGCCTCCCAGATTCAGCGGACAGCGTAGCTCCCAGAGATGTCAGTGAATTATTTCCACTATACTGAAAAGCTGAGATGGGCGGAGCCAGCAGCCAAGGCTGCTGCTTCAGTACTAACCACTGCAGTTTAAAGCAATAGATTCACAATAAGGCAGAGTTAGATGAGATAATCCCTAAACAGTTTACAGTGTGTATAAAAAATGTACGTAGAATTAAAAGAGAGAGGAAAAGGAATATAGACAGTTATATAAAGAAATAAAAAGTTTTTAAAAATAAAGTCTTTAAAGAAAAAATAAAAGTAATATATAAAATAAACCATGTAGAGATGGAAATCACACAGAGAATCTGGATTATATTGTTGTTGAAATTTTTAACTACAGAAAAACATTTGATTGTAAAAGCTGCTGAGCTAAATCAATATGTATATTTTACAGATACCTTTTTTTGAGGTTTTAAAACTTTATTTGCATATTTAAAAAATTGTGCATTCCAATAATTAAAATCATTTGAACAAAAAAATGGCACTCTGATTAAACTGCATTTTACATCCTGCAGGACACCTTGGACCACCTTGAATTTTACTCTGTATTTCACTACTTCCCACCCAGCTTTTTCCTTCTCCAACATACAAGTTCTTTTCCCTCCCTGCCAGCCAGACAGACAGATGGGTGGGAGAGGCAGGGGAGACCTTCCTGGTCAGTAGTTCTGATTCTTTGATGTGAAAGGGACAGCACAGCCATTTAAACTTGATCCAACCTCTTTGCATCTTACCAAGTTAAACAGCTAAAAGAAGTAAAATAGAGCTGGAGAGATGGCTCAGCGGTTAAGAGCACTAGTTGTTCTTCCAGAGGTCCTGAGTTCAAGTCCTAGCAACCACATGGCGCCTCACAGCCATTTGTAATGAGATCTGGTGCCCTCTTCTGGTATACAGACAGACTGTATAACATAATAAATAAATCTTAAAAAAAAAAAAAAAGAGCCGGGCGGTGGTGGCGCACGCCTTTAATCCCAGCCTCGGGAGGCAGAGCCAGGCGGATCTCTGTGAGTTCGAGGCCAGCCTGGGCTACCAAGTGAGTTCCAGGAAAAGCGCAAAGCTACACAGAGAAACCCTGTCTCGAAAAACAAAAAACAAAAACAAAAAACAAAACAAAACAAAAAAAAAGAAGTAAAATAAGAAGGCAATGCTTGTGGAATGTACAGCGCATATTGGCGCCTCAGTACAATTTGCCAGCTTGCTTCTCTTGTTCTATCTTTTTTTTTTTGAAGGCAGAGGATTTTTCTCTTGCATTTCTGTCTTCTTCAATTTTTACTTATCGAATTTCTCGATCTCAGCCATATCGGGTTTGTCAGACATGGTTGCCAGAAGGAGCCAAGCAAAGTGTGAGAACAAGGAGAGTCCAATCTGCTCAGAGGCCGCTGCAGATTTAAAGATATCTTGATTTCAAAATTTATGTCTAAGGATACATTGTTGGTTTTTAGCGGTGCTCTTACCCTGTGAGGAAAAGTCACAAAACACAACAGAATCCACTAACAAGAGTTTTATTAAGATGATGAGAGAAGGATAGACGTGATCAGGCCTGCTGAAAGGACACGTGTGTGTGAAGGGGGCGGGGAACATAGGGGCCAGCTTTTAAAGGCTAAGTCACACCTGCACACACAGGCCCACGTGGCTATTCCACACATGCGCATAGATCACATGTTTGTGCCCGTGCTTTGCACAACTATGAGGCCACGGGGTCATGGGTCACACAGGACATACGACCTGGAAATGACTAGGCAGAAATGACTAAGTGTCCCACCGGGCGTGCTGGACCATGGGGGTCGTGGTGGGAATTCCTATCATACGTGGCTTTGGAAAAGAGGTTCTGCTTTTGTTTCCACAGAAGATGAGAACCTATGGATTGCTTTCAGGCTAACATGGTTTGATCAAGGAAGACCCCCTGAGAGGCCCAAATGATCCAACATCCAAAACCAGCTTCACGACAACTGGCTCAGAGCATACAGCATCACAGACTACTCCAGTCAGGACTTAACCATAATTCTTAATTTTCTCAGGATCTCCATAAGAATACAGCACACTTTATCAGCTGGAAGTAGCCTAGAAAACTATGCCCACATTCCCAAAAAATGGATTATGGATGTTTGTCTTTGTTTAGGTTGTTGGTTACAAATTGTTATTGGTCATAGTCAATATCTTTCTAAAGAAAAAGGGGGATACAATATGGATATGATAGGATGAAAGGGTAAATTAAAGAACATATTATTAAAGAACAACAACTTGTTTAAAAATGTTTTACATTGCTATGGATTTTAGTTTATTGATACAAATTTAGAGTTGATTTTATTATACTATATATATATTTCTGCTCTCACTTAAGGTATTATGTTTATGTAACATTTAAATTATAAGGATAATTAAGAAATAAAGACTAATAATTATTCTTCTATGATAGTCAAACTTATAGTCATGTTAAGATTTCTAGATATAAATAGATATATTTCAATTAGGTAGGTAATCTTCAAACACTTCAAAGGCCTACAGAATATGGCATTTAAAATGTTTTAAAAACTTAGACTTTCCTGGACAATGAAACACATCTGCTCCTGGCAGCACCAATTAATTCAAAGAGAAAGAAGGACATCAAAGACACTCCATATGCAGTTTATCTTGTTCATGGTAAAACAAGAAACTGTTTTTGCCTGGACTGCTTGACAAAATGTTGACAAAATATTGATTGGACATGCAGGACCCATAGGAAGGTGACCACTGAACTTTGCAAGGCAAGATGGTCCTTCGGGTTCCTGCTTCACAGAGGAGACTGCCAGACACTCTGCAGGACACAGAAGCGACTGAGAGACTCTAGGCCTGTAGACTGAAGAATGGACACCCCAACGATGCAGAAGAACTTTGGGTAACTGTCCAGGTAGCCAGCTGTCTCTGTCATTCTAGATTTTTGGAAGTTGCTTACAATACTCTTCCTGTTTACTTAGATAATATTGTATCCTTCTGAGGTCTTTGATGTAGTTGAAGACTAGATAGTTATACTTATAATTTTCCTTGGTTATGATAAGAGATAAGGTAGATAGGAAACCTTAGACTCACAAATATGGGATAGATAGGATATCTTCTTTAATTTTGCCAAATACAAATAGACTAAATATTATAACTATAATTCTTGCTTGATAACTGTTTTGTTATATGCAATTTTACTAAATTGAAGTTAAAACCTTCCTTTTGAATAGAAAGAAAAGGGGAAATGATGGGTGATGTCGATTTGTATGCTGTGACTATGTGTTGCTCTGGGATTATTTCCCAAACCTCTAAATTTAAGCATAGGTCCCAGGTACAGACTGTGAGGCAGTATTTGATGCCTACTTCATCCCAATTGCAGGTCCCAGGTTTGACACCTGGGTGACAATCCTGGGAAGGACTTTCCCACTGAATGGAAATGTATGGGTCTTTATACGTGCTCTGGGCAGATTCAGTCTTGCAGCCCAGGAAGCAATGATAATCCCTCTTCCAATTATGATGATGGCTGGGCACCCATAAAATTGTGAATACCAGAGGGCTGTTTCCCAGACCTTAGTCCCACATCCTGGGTAGTTTGAATGACAACTTTCCCACTCGGCCATGACTTCACTTCAAAGAAGTAACACAGATCAAATCTAAACACAGGTTTGGAGGTAGCATTTCAGTAAATTATTTTTCTATCTGAGGTTCAAGACAATTCCCAATCCCAGATCTCAATATTTATTGTTGGCCATACATGGGAGTTCTGCTTAAAATTCCTAGCATCATTGTCAGCCTGAGTATGAGGCAAGATGAACTGCACCATCAGAGGGTGCTAGGGATCTCAGAGTACCCTCCACTTTTTTTTTGGCAGGTCATGTCGGCCTTTAGATTGGAATGGTGGTGCTGCCTTTCAGGATGACAGCCTATGGTGATATTTTATTTGTACTGAAATATAATTTTATTTGTATGTTAATAAATAAAGTTGCCTGGGGGTCAGAGCTAATAGCAAGCCATAGCAGAAGTCTGGCAGTGGTAGCACATGCCCTTAATCCCGATCACATAATAGGCAGATCTCTGTGTGTTCAAAGATACCGCCAGCATGGAGACACACACCTTTAATCTCAATACCAACCATAGAAGACCTGGAGGTCTATACAGATGGGCAGTGATGAGGAGGTCATGTGGTTGGGTTTACAACCAATGAGAAGGCAGAATAGAAAGTCAATAAAAAGGACAAACACACAGGAAGTAGGTCTCTTGCAGAGGGAAGGACAGGAGCAGTAGTGAAGGGTAAGGTTTTTAGTGCTTAGCTATTACTCTGACCTCTTGGGCTTTCATCTCTGCATTGGCTCTGTGTTTCTTATCTAACAAGACATTACGTCTACAACAGCCCCTTCCAGGGTCCAGGTTTTGCTGGGTAGGCAGGAAACCCACACCAAGTCCCAGGTTGAAACTTGTGTGCTGGTCGAGTAAAAGGTAGGGATGGTGGTGGAGGTGGGGGACTCTGGATGTCCTGGGTCGTCTACTGCAATGCCTGTAAGGACTTAAGGAAAGAATAATTAGACATTTCCATGGTCTGTGGCCTTCCCTTTGTAGGAATAAGTAGAGGCAGGTGGCCAAACATTCTTTCAAATGGTGTTAGCTTGTTGGGGAGGTGAGGTAGAATTTAATCTATGTTTCTTTTATAGTCCTGTTAGCTCTTTCTATTTGTCCTAAGCCTTGGGGCCTATAGATACAATGTGATTTCCAATGTATTCCTAGAGTTTTAGCCTCTTGCTGAGGCACATTGGATGGGAATGTTGGGCCATTGTCGGACCCAAATGAGGAGGGGAAGTCAAATGGGGGATAATCTCCATCAGTAAATTTTTAGTAACCATATTAGCTGTTTCTGACCCAATGCAGAAAGCTCCTACCCTTCCTGAAAAAGTAACTATAAAAACTAGCAAAAACCAAAACAAAACAAAACAAAAAATACTATAAAAACTACCAAACCCTGTCAGAGTAACTTGAGGAAAATCCAATTCCCAGTGTTCTCAAGGACTAAGTCCCCTTTCTATAACACCTAGAGGTGCTGGGTTTATTTTTTTGTTTGTTTGTTTGTTTGTTTTGTTTTTCTCCTCTTGGGTTCACCTGGGCAAAGATGGTGTAGCAGCAGATAATTTCTTCAACTGTTTCATCTGGGTGGTGTAGAAGGTATCCGACTCTAATTAACTCTTTCAATTTGATTGATCCCAGGTGTATACTCTGATGAATTTTCGAGAGAAGGGATGGCCATAAGGCTTCTGGTGGATGGGGTATCCATCTGGGAGAACCCACAAGTACTGTATCTTGGTGGACCCCTGCTGTCTGGCCCAATTTTTTCCCTCACTGGTGTATGTAGGACACTTACTGTGGTCCTCAACCTTACTATGCTGTGTCACTTTAATATAGCTCCTCATGCTGGGCGGTGGTGGCACATGCCTTTAATCCCAGCACTCGGGAGGCAGAGCCAGGCAGATCTCTGTGAGTTCAAGGCCAGCCTGGTCTACAGAGCAAGATCCAGGACAGGCACCAAAACTACACAGAGAAATCCTGTTTCAGAAAACCTATATATATATATATTCATGTTGTAGTGACCTCAAACCATAAAATTATTTCATTGCTACTTCATAACTGTAATTTTGCTACTGTTATGAAAGGTAATGTAGACGTAGGGGTCATGGCTCACAAGTTGAGAACCACTGCGGACCTGGCTCAGGCAGGAGGGTGAGAATCGAGGGAGGGTTCAGTGTTTTCAGTGGTCCCACTGGCTCTGTGGCTGTTCTTTTTTGCTGTGACATCAGCAAATCTGTTGCCCCAGGCTTCACCTAAGTCCCCTTTTTGGTGCCCTGGACAATGGGTAACAGCCAGTTTCTCCCAAATAGTTTCACCCAAATAGCTGCTATGTGAGCAGAGGGCTCCTCTTTGTGTTTGGTTTCCTTTCCTGAGGAGGTCAACAGGTCCTGCTTCTGGTACAAAGCACCATGGATGTGTGCATCGGCAGAGGCATATCGGCTATCCGTGTAGATGTTGACTCTGCAGCTGTTCCGCCACCTTATAGCCTGGCTCGAGGCCATTAGCTCTGCCTTTTGGGCTGCTGTCCCTTTAGACAGGGATTGGACCCAGATTACCTCAGTGAGTGTCACGACAGCTGCTCCTGCAGACCTGACTCCATACAGCACATAGCCACTTCCATCAGTCAATAGGGTCATGTCTGCCTTTCCTGAGAGGCTGGTTGTAGTGGGTAGCTGTTCCAGCCTTGACCTTGAAGCACTGCCCCTAGTGAGACAGCCGGTAATTGCCACACCTACCTGTGGCCTTCCCCTGGGGCATGACCGAAATGGGAGCCCTTAAGACCTGAGATTCATGTGTGCTGGCCCTCTTGATCCTGGATGCTGGATTGCCAACCAAGTCAGAGTTCTCTAGAGAACCACACTGGACTGCACCTCACCTCTCCTGGATCCTGTAACCGACCCCTTTACTGGTTGTAAGTTACCCCTTTAAATAAACCTCTTTTAACTACCAGATAAACTACGTGGAGTTGCCTTGTTAGTTCCCCCACTTTAGCTGGTCTCAGAGGTCCAGTAATCTACACTGTAGGTGGTCAATAACCTGGACACAGTCACAGACTGGCTGTTCTTCAGGGTTGGCAGGAGAGATGCTGGATTGAATACTGCAGATAGAATTGGATCCTGGGTGCATCTGAAAGGAGAGCCTGATGATGGGTAAGACATGTATTCAACATCCGGTGCTCAGAGGCTCCCTGAAGGAGCATCTCATTGGAACGAGGAGTGGTGACAACCCGCTCCTGTCCCATAGCTAGTTTATCAGTTTCTATTAACAACAGTGTGGTACCAGCAATGGCCCAGGCGCAAGCTAGCCATCCTGCTGCAACATGGTCTAGGCATTTAGACAAATAGGCCACAGGCCTTCTCCAGTGTCCCAAAGTTTGATCAGTATGCCTTTCACCACCCTGTGTTGCTCATCCACAAACAAGTGGAAAGGTTTAGTAATGTTAGGTAGCCTGGGTGCTGGGGCTGACATCAAGTCTTCCTTGAGCTTTAGGAATGTGCTCTTTCCAGATGGCAGTGTGGGACAGGAGGATATGAAAAGCACATTTGGAGTCTGTGTAAATGTTTAAGGATTGTCCTTTTGCCAACTGGAAGGCACAAGTGAAAGTCTGTTGGCTAGTGGTGTGGGCAGGGAGGGCCTGTGCTTCAACCACCCCAGTATCTGACACTATGGCATAGCCTGCTTTCTGGGTCCCCTCATGTAAAAAGGAGCTGCCATCTGTGTACCAGGTATTGATGGCCTGGGCAGTGTGCCCTCCTGTATGTGTGAGGAGGGATGGGGCAGTAGTTCCTCTAGGGTTTCAATGCAAGAATGAGATGGGGAGTAGTCAGTGTTGGTCAGGGAAGAAGATTTGAGATATTGAGGGGTGAGCAAGGTTGGAAAGTAAGTGTAGAATCTTCTACTATTACAGCCTGGAATGAAAGAACCCAGGAAGGAGGTAGAGTTTGTAAGCCTTTGTAAGAGATGGGACAGGTTGTGGGAGGAGAAGATAGTGGTGGGTGACCCAGAGGTTATTTTTTTGGATTCATGAATGAGGAGCTCAGCAGCTGCTAAAGCAAGCATGCAGGGTGCCCATCCCTAGGTAGTAAGGTCTAGGGTTTTGGGGTTGTTTTGTTTTGTTTTTTGTTTTTGTTTTTGTTTTTTAACAGATATAGGTGCAAAGGAAGGTCTCAGTCGGTGGCCTAGGACCCCAAGGGCATACCATCTTTTTCTGTTACATACAGGGAGAAGGGACAGTTAGGTCTGGGAGATGAAGTGCTGGGACCTGGAGGAGCGTCTATAGGAGCTTCTGAAAGGGCTTAGTAATGGGAGTGAAGAGGGGTTCATGTGAGCAGCCAAGGGCTGCCTCGTATAAGAGGTGGGCAAGGAGAGAAAAAGAGGGGATCCAGGAACATAAGCCAGCTATTCCTAGGAACAATAAAATTTCCTCTTTAGTAGAGGGGACTGTAAGAGACTAGATTAGGTGTTTTCTATCCAAGATAATGGCTTTGGTGTGATGTTGATCCAAGATAGGTGACCTGAGGAGTGGACAGTTTGCCTTTGGAAGGTGAAACTCTATAGCCCTGGCCAGACAAGAAATTTAGAAGAGCAGAGGTGTTAGTTTGGCTAATTTGTGGGGATGCACTACAAAGGAGAAGGTCATCTACATACTGTTTGAGTTTAGATTTGGGGAGAGACAAAAAGAGTAGATCAGAAGCCAGGGCCTGCCCAAATAGGTGTGGGCTGTCCCGGAACCCCCAGGGTAGGACAGTCCAGATGAGCTGTGTGGAGACATGAGTGTCAAGGTCAGTCCAGGTGAAACCAAAGATATTTTGAGACTGAGTGCTGAGAGGGATAGAGAAGAAGCATCCCTGAGATCCAGGACTGAGAAATGGAAGGTTCCTGATGGGATAGTGGAACGGAATGTGTAAGGGTTAGGCACCACAGGTGGAGTGGGACCACTGCAGAATTAATGAGCCAGAGGTCTTGAACCAGGTGGTAGTCCCCACTGGGCTTTTTAACTCCAAATATGGGAATGTTAAAGGGAGAAGATGTGGGATGAAATAGTTTTTTTCTGAAGAGGTCAGAGATGACAGGTTTAAGTCCCCTGAGGCTCTGGAGTGAGAGTGGGTACTGGGCTTGGGTAATGTACTGGGTAGGGTCCTGTAATTGAACAGTGATGGGGAAATGGTGTTTAGCTACAGAGGGGTTTTAGGAATCCCAGACTTGGGGGCCCACCTGGGAGGCTGGCAGAGGAAATGGCATGTTGGAAACAGTAGGATGGGTGGGTGGAGGAGGAGAGAAGCTGCTGGCAGGTCTGGGGTCGGGAGAATGGGGGCAGAAATAGAGGCTCCCACTTTGGCTAAAAGATCCCTTCCCAGTAAGGGGTCAGGACAAGCTGGCACCATCAGGAAGACATGAGTGAGAGGAATACCCCTGAGAATGCTGGGGTTTGGTGAGGTAGGTAAGGCTGTCCCCATACCCAACAATAGGGAGATGAGAAGGAGAAGTGAGTCCCCAAAACTCCCAGTGTCCAGGAGGAAGGAGCTGGATCGAGCTGATACAGGGATGACTACCCAGGACTCCATGTCAGAGATGACAGTGGTCAGGTCAAGGGAACTGGGATCCCTTCAGTCATCCATGGCCAGGCTGGCTACAGGGCGATCTGCGTCTGATGTCCCCATGCCACAGGGGCCACTGGGGCAGTCAAAAGACCAATGTCCCTCTTGGTTGTACCTTGGACATCGCCCGGGGAGCCTGTAGGGACGAGGGCAGGCCTGGGCCCTGTGACCCTCCTGGCCACATCTGAAGCAGGAATGCAGTGGTTCTCAAGCCATAGAAGGTAAGGGAGCCCAGGAAGTCACCAAAGCCAGTTGAATGGCCTTGGCCAGCATTTGGTATTCCTGTTTATGGGCTTTTTACCTCTTTCCCATGGTACACCTTAAAGGCCAGCACTAAGACTTCTGCCTGGCTAGGCAGTGGTGGCACATGCCTTTAATCTCAGCACTCGGGAGACAGAGCTAGGCAGATCTCTGTGAGTTCAAGGCCAGCCTGGTCTACAGAGCGAGATCCAGGACAGGCACCAAAACTACACAGAGAAACCCTGTGGGGGGGGGGGGAAGGACTTCTGCCTGTGAGGTTAGGGGTCCCCTATCCAGACACTTAAGCTTGGCCCTAATGTTGGGGAAGCTCTGGGAAAAGAAGTAGGTCATAAGGAGTTGCTGCCCTCTGGGCCTTTGTGAGGAATTCTAAGAACTGAGATGCATTTTCCTGTTTGCCCTGAACAATTTCTTGGAGCTTTTCATAGTTAACTGTTTTAAGGGCAGCCTTACGGAGACTGGCCAGGAGGAAGGTTGTAAACTGATCTCTAACTAGAATGCCCCCTGGTGTATTGTAGTCCCATGAGGGATCCCAGTCGGAGGCCGCCTCAGTCCCAGCCAGGTGTGCTGCGTTAGTCTGGTGTATTTCACCTGCACGTGCTCTAGCCTGCTTCCAAACTCACCTGTCCTCCTCAGGAAGTAGGTTGGTAGCTGGAATCATACAGGTACCATGGAAGGTGAGACTATACGATTGGGTGATACATTGGAATTCTTTAATGAAAGAGGCAGAGTTAGATGTATAAGACCCCAGATTTTCTCTATTTGAGAGCGTTCACTTAATGAGAAGGGAACATGTACCTTAGCCAGTCCATCCACCCTGGCAACCTCTAGTAAAGGGAGAACTGTGGCAGGGTTAGAATGGGTAGAGAGGGATGGAGGGGGTCCCATGGTGGGGTGCAAGCAAGGAACAGGGGGAGTGAAAGTGGGTGCCAGAGTCAGTTAGAGTGACCCACTACGGGAGAGGAGGAAGGGGCTAGAGGAGCTGAAGGAGCAGCTGTATGCTGAGGGCGGAAGAGTGGGGGCCTCGTTAGCAGGGTCCAGAGTAGTGGAGGGTTTTTCGAGTTCAGACGGCATAGCTAGGAGGATGTGAGTGGGGGAAGAGGAAGAAGAGAGGGAAGCCTTGGAGCTAAGGTAAGAAAAGGCCTAAAAGAAGGAGGTAGGTCCTTCCATTTACCCAGTCACCGGCAAAAGTTGCAAAGCTCCTTGGGTAGCTGCTGCCTTGCTTGCTGACCTTCACCAGATGTCCTCCCTATGTTGACTTCCTGCCGGCTTCCTTCCTTGAAAACAGGTAACCACAGGTTCCTTGTTTAGTGTGTCCTGCACAGTCGAGTAAACAGCTAGGGTGTGAGACAGTGAAACTGTAAGAATTGTCCTTAATTACGTCACCAGCCTGTGATGGCGTCTCAGCCTGAAAAGCAGGTGGGCCCTTGTGCGTTCCCCTTTCCTTTCCGCTCTTTCTTTCCTTCCGTCTGTCCCCGCCCCGGTCCCCCCCTTCTCTCCCAATAAAGCTCTAAAAAGGTAACCATGGCTCGTGATTCTTTCGGCCAGCACTCTCCTCCGCCGGCATGGCCGCCATTTAACCAACAGAAGCTTTTGTAGCAAACGTTTGCCCTCCCAGGTTCTTCCACTGTGTTGTTAGTGTGTATTTAAGGCCGCTGCTTCCCTTCACTAAACGGCATTCTACTGAGACTGTCTCTGTTTGAATCCTCAGCCCCTCGCTCCGACATGGTGAACGGGTTGTATGGGCGCTACAGCAAAGGTTCCGTATAATATTGGGATGATTATCTAAGGTGTATTGGGGCCAGATCTGACTGCAAAGGTGGATAAGTTTCGAAAGCCCTTAAGTCGGGTGCTAGGTGTAGAGGTTTGAGGTTTTCCAAGAAACATTCCAGGGGAGAGCTTGGACTTATGGTGCTAAGCACAGTTCCCATGAAAGAGGCAGAAAAATAAGATCCAGAGGCCTGGAATTTCCAGCATCCCAGGAATTCAGGGAGGATCGGATTGAGGAGACACAAGCTGCCTGGTGAGTCATCCTGCAAAGAACAGAGGCCAAGGGCTGAGTAGGCACAAGCTGTCCTGTGCGTCATCACATAGGAACAGGGGCCAGGGGCTCTGAGCCCAAGAGACACGTGGTTGCCTGGTACCAGGGCTTGCTGGCAGGGACAAGATGAAGCCTCACTCATGGGAAATGGCCAGAGCTGTGTCAGAGAAGGGGGTCACCCATAGCCTTGAAGGCTGTGGTTGGGTGTTCTCCCACCTCCATGTACACCAGAGAGGAGCCAGACACTCAACAGCCACTCCCACGGATCCAGGGAAGTGTTTATGCCCCTCAGGAGAAGGGGAACTCACCAGTCATGCTGGTGTTGGATGAAGAGCCCAGTGATTGGTTAGTTGGAAAAGTGAGGCTGTTGTAGGTAGATTGATTACAGGGTCCCGGCATGCCTCAGCCTGCCGGGGGTCAGGAGGAACCACCAAGGGAGCCTGCCAAGTCTTATAGCATCAATGTTGTAGTTAACGGTGGGAGAGAGAAGTCACACCACGCAACAGAACTCATGTGGGAGGTTTACTGGGGGAAGGGAAGGAAAGCAGAGGTTTCTGAGGAGAAGTGGAGGTGAAAAGGGATTGGGAAACGGGCGGGGAGTGCTTTCTAAGGGGGTGTAGTTCGTGCACAGAGGGACTACATAGTGATGTAGCCGCCGTAGTTGATGACGTGTTCTGTCAGGACCCTGCGCAGGCCAGTGTAACTGCCTGAGTGCTAACAATTCTACCTCTTTGAAATCACAGAAGTTCTATTTAGTCACCCTTATAAAATATTCACCAAAGGCAAGGCTTTTCTTCAGGGATTTTCAGTTCATAATTTTCTCTGCTGGCCAAGTCCCACTTTTGTGTATGTATGTCCCCAGGTTCCAGGAAGGCTCATTTTACATCCTTCTTTTCACGGTGTTTAATAAATCCTGATGTGATTCCAGAATATGGACAGGGTTTTTCTCTAAAAAAAATAAAATAAAATAAAACCACTTATCTGATATTGGAAGTTCTCTAGGTCACCTCTCTCAGCTGAAGTTACACTTGCCATTGTGATTTTACTTGAGAACCTAACCTGAGACAGAGCTCCAGACCTTCAGAGAAGAGAATCCACCCTCTGCTACCTTGGACAGGGCTTGTTCTTATACGCCAGCTCCTCCGAGTGACAGGCACATACTCTGTGGTGGTTTGAGCTCTAGCCCTCTCATGGTCCTTTGACTCAAGGTTGTTCATCACTTTAGAGGGTGCTTTCCACTAAGCCTGAGGACCTGATTTCAGACCCTGGGACCCACAAGGTGGAAGAGAGAACCAACTCCCACAAGTTGTCCTCTAATGATTGCTAACACACCCAGATATACAGACAGATACATACATACATAGTTGTAAATAAAAAAAAATTTGAGACAAGGTCTCACTCTATAGCTCTAGTTGGCTTGGAACTTACTGTGTAGACCAGGCTGGCCTGGAACTCACAGAGATCCGCCTGCCTCTTCTTCCCAAGTACTGGGATTAAAGATATATACCACCACACCTGGGTGGTATAAATAAAAACTTTTTAAAAATAAACTTCATTATTTAAAAACTTGCAAATCAGTAAAAACATCACACACCAAAATTAACCAGATCTGAAGTCTATACAACTTGATGAACTTACATACAGTTAGAATTGGCATTGAAATACATGCTGTGAAGCATCACTTCAAGTTTTACACTTGGAGTATCTAATATATTTTATGTAGTTATCCACCACCAAAACCAGAAACTTTTTTAAAAGATTTATTTATTATGCATAGTGCTCTGCCTGCATGTATGCCTGCACACCAGAAGAGGGCACAAGATCTCATTATAGATGGTTATGAGACACCATGTGGGGAATTGAACTTAGGGCCTCTGGAAGAGGAGTCAGTGCTCTTATCCTCTGAGCCATCTCTCCAGCTCAGAAACACTTTTAAGTACACCAAAAATGAACCCTTTTCTTTCCTTTTCATTTTCTTGAAGCAAGGTTTTACTATGCAGCCCTGGCTACTGTGGTGATATTTTAATAAAGTTTATCTGAGGATCAGTGGAAAAAGCCAACCACTATAATAAACATAGAAGACAGGCAATGGTAGCACACACCTTTAATCCTATCACTCAGGAGGCAAGGATCTGTCTGGATCTCTGTGGGTTCAAGGCCACACTGGGAACAGAGCCAGGCATGGTTGCACATGCCTTAAATTCCAACACTAGTTAACCATGAAGGTCTGTAGGTCTGTATAGACAGACAGAAAGTGACAGAGCTGGGTAGGAAGAGGAAGTGATATAGCTGGCCTGAGAGGAAATGAGATGGCAGAACAGCAAGGCATATAGGTGTGGGTATACAGGAAGCAGGTCTCTTTGGAAGCTGTGGGTCAGTAAGGTGAGGTTGACTTTGGCTTGTCCTATTCCTCTGATCTTTCAGAATTTACCCCAATATCTGGCTCCAGGTTTTTGTTAATAAGACCGTTTAGCAATTTGTCTTAGACGTGGTGCCCAACGATTGTGGCAAGAATTCACTAAAAAGCTATTTGTGGCCTTACAGGCCCCCCAACTTAGGCCTGAGCTGCCTGGCTCAGGCTGGAGCCACACAAGGCCAGATCTCCACCACATGTGGGCCAGAGTCTCTTTGGCTTTTTCTCTCCTGGTGGGTGGTGGGCTCTCTCTGGATTTCCATCTTGGACTGCTACCACACTAGGTAGCTGCTTTGAAATTCCCTCAGACTTCTACTGTTCTACACAGTGGACAGATTTGGTAAGTCAATTAAGATATCATAAAGGGAGAAATTAGTTAAAAGAGAAATTTTTTCCCCACATTAAAACATAGGAAACATTTTTACAATAGAAGGAATTTGGTCTCTGTTTGATAACACATTAGGCAGTCTGAAAATGGAACAATTTAATGAGAGGATAATTAATGTTGATGGGATGTACATAACATCAGTTATGAATATTATTTGTTTGATCATTTTTATTTTAGCATTAAAAAGGTTGATCAATTTGAGTGCCAAGATAAAAGCTTTAGAAAAACCTGCAAAAATGAATTATAGAGAAATTCAGACCCAGACAGAAGAATTTAAATGTGAATCTATCCCAGGATGGAATTATATGGTTATAGAGAAACAACCTCAGGTTACCAGACAGCAAACATTAATCAACCCAGTAATCTTAAATTAACTGCCAAATACTCAAGGGTATATACAACCTGACTGGACTCCAGTGGAAATGTTAGATTTGAGGAGATTTAAAGAAGCTATAGTATCATATGGTATGCATTCTCCATTTGTAAAGGAGAAAATTTAAGTAAAGCGGTTCAAAGCCCTTATAATTCAGTTCAAAAATTGGAATTATATGCTATTCTGATGGTATTAATGGATTTTTCAGAAACTCTCAACATAGTTACTGACTCTAAGTGAGCTGAAAGAGTGGTCTTACATATTGAGACTGCAAAATTTATCCCTGATGAGTCAGAATTGACTTTGTTATTTATTAAGTTGCAAGATACAATCAGGACTAGGAAGCATCCCTTATATATAAAACTCACATCCGATCTGATACAGGTCTGCCAGGCCCTCTAGTACAAGATAATGACAAGATTGATAAACAATTGATAGGAAATGTGCTGGATGACTCAGAATTTCATTTAAAAAAATCATGTCAATAGTAAAGGTTTAAAAAGGATTTTTCCATAACCTGGCAACAAGCCAAGGAAATTATAAAGAAATGTCCTACTTGTTCCTTCTACAATCAAATGCCATTACCAGAAGGATGTAACCCAAAGGGCACTCAGAAGAATGAAATCTGGCAGTTGGATGTGTTTCACTTTGCAGAATTTGGAAAACTGAAATATGTATACCACACCATTGATACCTATTCAGGATTTCAATGGGCAACTGCTTTGAGTTCTGAAAAAGCTGACTTGGTAATCATGCATTTGCTAGAAGTTATGGCCATCAGGGTATACCTGCACAAATTAAATCTGACAATGCTCCAGCATTTGTCTCTGTTAAAATGAAACAGTTTTTTGCTTATTACAATATAAAGCACATTACAGGTATCCTACAGGCCAAGCAGTCACAGAAAGATCAAACTGAACTCTAAAGGATATGCTAAATAAACAGAAAGGGGTAAAAAAACAGAAATAGATTACATACTGCTCTATTAACTTTGAATTTTCTCAATGCTAATAAGAAAGGAACAATAGCTGCAGAGAGACATTGGATAATAGAAAAAAACTACAGAATTAAATCAGCCTATATACTTTAAAGATATGCTGACCTCAGAATAGAAACCAGGATATGTTGGGAATGAGGTTTTGCTTTTGTTTCAACAGGAGAAGATAAGCTGTGGGTACCATCAAAATTGATAAAGGTTCAATCTGAACAAGAGAAACCTCTTCATTAGAAGAGGTGATAGTTCATTGACCAGCATGAACATCCAATTTAAACTAACTTATACCAGTAACACATGCTTTTCATTTAATCAGAAATAACTTGCCAAAAGTGAACCTCCCCAAAGTTAGGCTTGGGGAAGGGTTTTTGTTTTTGTCTTTCAGGAGAACGAAGGCTAAGGAATCTGAAGAACACTGGACAAATGAGACATCTGGAGAAAAGGGACAAATCATCCAGAAAAAAATCTCCCAAGAAAAGGAGTAAATTGGCCTACCGGTATATCACATATAAAATTTCATAAGTCTTCATAAATGTTTGTTTCTGCTGTTCTCTACAGACACTTAACACAAGTGGTCTTTATGTAGTCCCAGTTCAATTAAAAATTAAAGCTGGCGGAGCTGGAGAGATGGCTCAGAGGTTAAGAGCACTGACTGCTCTTCCAGAGGTCCTGAGTTCAATTCCCAGCAACCACATGGTGGCTCACAACCATCCGTAATGAGATCTGGTGCCCTCTTCTGGCTTGCAGACATAACACTGTATACATAATAAATAAATAAATCTTTAAAAAAAAAATTAAAGCTGGCTTTTGAGTTGGAGAATGGCTCTCTCCTTCTCTAAACCCAAACATGCTTGTTAAGACACAATGCAAAATCTCTGTATCATGTCAGAAGAACCATCTGATATGGGACAGAAGAAAACCAAAATTAAGGGACTATTCTACTGCAACTAATCTCATAATTCTTTGGTTCTATTTTGACTCCTTAAAATATTCTTTTTTTTTTTTTTTTTTTTTTTTGGTTTTTCGAGACAGGGTTTCTCTGTGTAGATTTGCACCTTTCCTGGAACTCACTTGGTAGCCCAGGCTGGCCTTGAACTCACAGAGATCCGCCTGGCTCTGCCTCCCGAGTGCTAGGATTAAAGGTGTGCGCCACCACCGCCCGGCTAAAAATATTCTTAAGGTATAAATTTTATATCAAAATTTATAAGATTAATATATATATTTTAACTTTTGTCATGATATTAATGGACATATAGAGTACTAATTAATTAATTGTAGAAAAAAGGCTTCATCTAGCTGCCTGTACATGTTTTTGTGTGTTTGAGTCTCTATCAGTTTTCTGCAGGGAATCATGACGACACCTTACAGCAAATTTGAAGTCTCCAAAAATATGATGGGGCCCCACAACAATGATTCCACATGGACAATAATAATACCACTAATCTGACAAACACCACCCAAAAATCAGCTTTGGCCTACAACCTGCTCAGGACAATTTCAAGAAGGCTAGCTGAGATGATCCAGCCTCACAGATTACTCAAGCAAGGACTTGAGATAAGCCCTGCACTTTCAAATTATGCAGAGACTGGACAGCAAATGATACAGCTACCTCTCCCAGGATGTGACAGTTAACCCAAACTTTTTTTCTTTTCAGGATACCCTAAAGATGCCTTTGCCCCCAAACAGCAGGAAGTAATTTTAAGAACATGACGCCCACATTCCCAAAAGGTGGGGTGAGGTGGTTTTTGGGTTTTTTTTTTCAGTGGGTTTTGGATAATTGTCATTGTTTAGGATGGTTGGTTACAAGTTGTTATTGTTAATGGTCAGGAAAAAGACCAAACAAAGATTAGGTTTAAGGTTCCTGTTTGAAAAGAAAAGAGGTGGGGCTGGAGAGATGGCTCAGAGGTTAAGAGCACTGACTGTTCTCCAAAGGTCTTGAGTTCAATTCCCAGTAACCACATGGTGGCTCACAACCATCTGTAATGAGATCTGGTGCCCTCTTCTGGCCTGCAGGGATGCATGCAGACAGAACACTGTATACATAATAAATAAATAAATCTTTAAAAGAAAAGAAAGAAAAGAAAAGAGGCTATAGATAAGAGGTAGATTATTAAATCTACTCTAAAAAAAGATATAGAAATGATAGAATAAAGGGTAGATTATTAAATCTACTCTGAAAAGAAGGGAGATATGATATATAGATCATGTAGATATGATATAGATTATTGAATCTACTTTTAAAAGGCAACTACTAGTTTTAAATATTTCACATTGGATTGGATTTTATATATTGTATACAAATTATGTATGTTGCTACAAATTTGAGATTGATTTATATAGATATCATTAGATAACAAGATAGATTATTGAATCTACTTTTAGAAAGCAACTACTAGTTTTAAATATTTTACATTGGTTTGGATTTTTGTATATTATATATAAATTATGTATATTGATACAAGTTTGAGATTGATTTTGTTACAATATATTGTAATATAATCTTGTTCAAGGTATTGTACCTATACAGTTCATTTAACAATGTAATGCATTTTACTAATCCTTGACAGTTATTATTACCAACTATTAGGATATAAAGAAATGGAAGTTAATAGTTAGTCATTACAAATAAACTTGTAGTCATATTAGATGTTTTCAAAGTCAAGCAGAAACATATTTTAGATAGACAAGTCATCTTCAAACCCTTCAGAAAATACAGAATATGGCATTCAAAATGTTTTAATAACATATCTTTTTTTCTTTTTTTATGACTTTGAGATATGTCTGCTCCTGGCAGCACCAGTCTACTTCAGAGAAGATATTGGCATTGAAGAACCTCCACATAGAGTTTACTTTCATTATGGCAAAAGTCATACACTGAGCAAGAAAGTGCCCTCACATCAACTGCTGACAGTATGCTGCCCAAAATGAACAAACAGAACACAAAACAAAGAACTGCCAATCCTTGCCAAGACAAGGTAGGAAGGCTCTATGGAAAATCTTGCTTCACAGATGAGTCTATCAAATATGCTAAGCCTGTAGGTCAAAGATGGATGCCCCAACGTTGCAGAGAAACCTCGGGTGACTGTCCAGGCAGCCAGCTGTTTCTGTCACATTTTTTGGAAGTTGCTTGTTTGCACTTCTTGTTTTACTAGGTAACATTATTTCCTTCTCAGGTCTCTGAGGGAGTTGAAGATTTCATAGTTACAGTTTTCCTTGTTAACAATTTAGAAAAGAAACTCACTAAAGAGGTGTAAAGTATATAAATTTGAGAGATATCATAAGATAATTTTCTGTTGGTAATACAAGATAGGCTAGAAAGTAAATTAGGTACATTTTGGACTCACCAAAATAGGATAGATGACAGAATATTTTTGCTGAAATTATCAAATGCAAATGGACTAGACGTTGTTGATGTATTTATTGCTTGTATATATTATATATAGTTATTGTAATTTTTGTATATAGTTTTACTTAATTATAATTTTTTATTTTTTTATTAGACAAAAAGGGGGAATGTGGTGATATTTTATCTGTGTTCCCCAATAAAGTTTATCTCAGGATCAGAAGAAAAAGCTAGCCACTATATTAAATATAGAAGTCAGGCAATGGTAACACACACCTTTAATCCTATCACTCAGGAGGCAAGGATCTGTCTGGGTCTCTGTGATTTCAAGGCCCACTGGGAACAGAGCCAGGCATGGTGGCACATGCCTAAAACCAACACTAGTTAACCATAAAGGTCTGTAGGTCTGTACAGACAGACATGAAGTGATGTAGCTGGGCAGAGAGGACTTGAAATGGTTGAACAGCAAGGCATATGGGTGTGGGTATACAGGAAGTAGGTCTCTTTGGAGACTGAAGGTCTGTAAGGTGAGGTTGACTTTGGCTTATCCTATTCCTCTGATCTTTCAGAATTTACCCCATATCTGGCTCTGTGTTTTTTATTTAATAAGTCCTTTTAAGATTCGTGTTACAGGCTGGCCTTGAGCTTGTGGGCAATCCTCCCGAGTCTGCCTCCTGGATGCTGAGACCCCAGGTACATACAACCATTCTGGGATATTGTTAATTATTGGTTATTCTTAATGTAGTCACTAGAGTATGTTGAGCCATCTTGAACTAATTCACAAAGCTTATTACATAAGGGATATAGCAATGTTCTGTGGCAATGCTGATTACATTAACTTCTTGGCTACTCTAACAATTGGCATACAGTGTCTTAAGACATCAGACTTAGGCTGGCAGTGGTGTTCACCTAGCAAGGTCCACACCCTGGTTCAATCTACAGCACTGGGGCAGAGCCACAAATGTATTTATCTTTCCTCTCTAGAGGCCAGTAATCTAAAACCCAGTCACCAAAGTGTACTTTGGAGGCTCTTTGGGGAAATCTGCTCTGTGGCCTTTTCCTGCTCCTAGGTGCTACTTTGAATTCCTCGATGGTCACTCTTTCTTCATATTCAGAGTCAGAAGTACATCCCATTCAATGCTCTTTCTGATCTATGCTTCAATTATACCCTTCGCTTAAAGGACCCTCATGATTACATGGGGCCCACTTTAGCAATCCAGGACATATTTAAATCTCTTCATATTTAAATCATTAATCACATCATCAAAATCCTTTTGCCATTTAAAATAATATAGTGTCAGGTTCTGAGGATCAAGATGTGGAACTGAGGACAGGGATCAGTATTCAGTCTGTAATGACCAGTGTGACAACTTTGACCAGAAACGCCCTGGCCCTTGAAACCATCCCCACACGAGTCTGTCACACCTATAGATCCAGACGGCATGAGGGAGAAAGCCTTTAACCCACCAGTGCTGAGCTGGCCAGTTCCATAGCTGAGTGGCAGAGAAATTGCCTAGCATGAACAAAACCTTAGGCTTGCTCCTTTGCTTTGCAAAACAAAAACAAAAGCAAATAATCTGACCCAATGCTAAACGTGTTCTCTCGCTTAGAAGCATTTAGAATGAGTTATGTACATTGCTGGACAAAATTGAAGAAAATGGACACAGACCCTGCTCTGCAGTTCAGAGTCTGGTGGAGGAAGGAAAACTGAGGAAGTAAATACAGTCCATGGACTGAATGCTACCTACCCCTCACCCCCAAGTTCATATGCTGAATTAATACCTAATTCCCTAGGTAATAGTATTAGGAAGTAATGCCTTTAGGTAGTCGTTGCTGTTGGGAGTTCCTGCCCATTCCTCCAGTTGCATAGCTGAACATGCGCACTTTGGTGGCCAAGTTGGAGGGGGGGGGAGCCTTGCGTCCTACGTGTAATTTGTTTGCTGTGCAGCGTGATCATGTAATTCGCACGGAGCGTGAGCATGCAATCTGCGCATGCGTGCATAGCTCTGTGGGCCCATGTGCACATGCGCATGGGGATCCTATAGGAACCGGTCACAGAGTCCTCCCCTTTCTCCTCTTTTGCTCTGCTCCCCTCTCTCCTGCTCTCTTTTCCTCCTCCTCCCCACATGTCCCTTCCCAGGCCTGGTCAAGTCATCTTCTGCCCCTCCTCCCTCACCTCTAATAAAACTCTCTTCTGATCATGGGTTTTGTTGCCCTTGTGATCCTTCTCGCACGGTAACCGCTGCAGCTGCAATTAAACCCAGTTACTACCCTTATAAAAGAAGACCCAAAGAGTTCGCTAGCACCTTCTACTGTATGAGTGATATAGGTGGATCTGGGCTTCCGTGGGCACCCACCAGGATTTCTGCATTCTATGCCCAGGAACAAAGAATTGAGCAGGGATACAGTCATAGAAAAAAAGCAGAAAGTAGAGAGACAGTTCATTAAGAAATAATACATTAGCCGGGCATGGTGGCATAGGCCTTTAATTCCAGCACTCAGGAGACAGTCAGGTGGATCTCTGTGAGTTCACAGCCAGCCTGGTCTACAGAGTGAGTTCCAGGACAGCCAGGGCTACACAGAGAAACACTGGCTCAGAGAAACAAAGCAAAAAACAAAAAAGAAAAAGAAATAATACACATCCAAGGAAGTGGATGGGAGCAGAAAAATGAAGCTACAGGGCAGAAGTGGTAGTACATGGGGGAGGCAGACTATTTTTAAATTAAATTTATTTACTTATTTACTTACTTACTTATTTGGTTTTTCAAGACAGGGTTTCTCTGTGTAGCCCTGGCTCCCCTGGAACTCACTCTGTAGATCAAGCTGTCCTCAAACTCAGAGATTCCCCCTGCCTCTGCTTTCCAAGTGCTGGGATTAAAGGTGTACACCACCACCACCTGGCATTTCTTTTTTTTTTTTAAGAGTATAATATAATTATATTATTCCCCCTTTCCTCCTTCCAAACCCTCCCATATACCCCTCCTTGCTCTCTTTCAAATCCATGGCCTCTTTTTTCATTAATTGTTGTTATATGTATGTATGTATGTGTAGATACATGAGTATTCCCAATATAACCTGGTCTGTATAATATTACTTGTATTTTAAGTGTATGCCAACATGTATGCATGTGCTCCAAGTGTGGACCTGGTGACCACAGGTCCCCAGAACTAGAGTTGTAGACAGTTGTGAGCCATCATGTGGGTACTAGCAATGGAACAGCAAGGTCTCGCAACCACTGAGCCACCTACCCAGCTGCAAGACGAGTCATTTTCTTAGCACCAGCTCTTCCGTGCATGGTCGGCGGTTACAAGTTCGCCGAGGGAGAAATGGCTTCCAGCCTTCCTCTTGGCTAGCAGGTGTTTATTGAATGTCGATTCCAGATTTCACTCTTCCGCCTCATGAGGAAATATCGAGAACTTATTGTGAGCCCTCATTGGACACCTACATTGCCAGCATCCTGAGCTTAGACTTCTGGGCTCCAGAATGGTGAGACATAAAATTTTATTGTTTATAACCTATCAAGTTTATGGTATTTTGTTACAGAAGTTCAAACAGACCAATATGAAAATCAATAAATTCAATTAATAATTAAAAGCTGCAAGGAAGAAAGCAAACAGTCCTGAGAGAGAATCAGTAGGGTGGTGAGGAAGGACCTGCCTAAAACAGTTACACTTCGAAAAGGTCTTGCAGGGTTAGGGGCCAGTGCTGTGTAGACCGAGGACAGAAGCTGGCAGAGGGTCTGTGTGCAGGAAAGCTTAAAGGCTGGACCAAGCGCACTCGTGGACCAGGCCTGCCGGTACAGAGCACCAGAGGGAATGCTGTGGCACACATCAACTCCTTGATGTGTCCGCTGGGCACAGGTTCTGTGAAGACGGCACACTCACTTCCTTACAGGACTTGCCACATTGAGGCTGCACTCACCTATGGCCGGTTCCTCCCTGTCTCGGGTTGGCCACTGCCCATGCCACTCCCCTTGACCAGCTACATCTAGCTAAGAAACCCTGGCTCTGATTCCTGCCTGTGATTCAGCATTTGAGTTTGGTCAAGGCCTTCCAACAGACTGCTTTTCTATCGCAAAGAAAAATCAGGTTCCAGAGTTGGGTGACCAGTATCTAACGTCCTAGAGCGCTGGAGTGATGGTTGGTACTGAGTCAACTTGACAGGGTCCAGGAGTCAAAGCTCTGGGCATGTCTGTGAGGGAGTTTCTAGATTGGGTCCACTGAAGTGGAAAGCTTCACCCTGCCTGTGAGAAGCACCTGTCCATGGGCTGCTGTCCTGGGCCAAACAGAAGAAGATTGAGTTGGACCTCAGCCTCATCTGTGCTTCCTGACTGCAGATACCATGTTGTCCATGTTCCTGTCACCATGGCTCCCCAGCTGTGACAGACTTCAAGCGGAAATGAATCCTTAAGCTGGTTGTGTCACCTAATGAGAATAGGAATATTATTTACAATTATGTTATTTTAAAACGCCCATACTCCCCAGGCATGGTGGCAGACACCTGTAATCTCAATGGTGGGAGGCGGAGACCAGAGGATTGAGAGCTTGATGCCAACCTGGGCTATTTAGGGAGACGCTGTCTCAAACAAGCAAACTCCTGTACTCATGAAATTTACAACTTTACAATCACAAAACTAAACAGGTGTTCTTCAACTACATAGAGACTAGGCACAGTGTTTTGCTGTGGGATGGTCTATTTGGCAAATGTGTTGCTAATTAGTCAATAAATAAATCACTGATTGGCCAGTGGCTAGGCAGGAAGTGTAGGCGGGACAAGGAGGAGAATAAAGCTGGGAAGTGGAAGGCTGAGTCAGAGAGATACTGCCAGCCGCCACGATGAGAAACAGCATGTGAAGATGCCGGTAAGCCACGAGCCATGTGGCAAGGTATAGATTAATGGAAATGGATTAATTTAAGCTGTAAGAACAGTTAGCAAGAAGCCTGCCATGGCCATACAGTTTGTAACCAATATAAGTCTCTGTGTTTACTTGGTCGGGTCTGAGGCTGTGGGACTGGCAGGTGATAGAGATTTGTCCTGACTGTGGGCCAGGCAGGAAAACTCTAGCTACAGTGTTTTACCTATTTCCCAAGTATTTGAAAATATCCATAGCATTTCTTATCTCCTAGAGCTCCCATTTCTGCTGGGTTTCTATTTACCTGTCCACTGGTTGACGTTGGCATATTCCTGTGTGTCTCAACTGCTAACTACATTTCATTCACCTAAACTTTGTCTTCTGTTTTTGTCCTTTATGGTTTCAAATCAAGATGCTGACATTGTACTTGCATTTAGGATAGAATGAAAGCTCCCTGACATGTGAAAACCTTCTTCAAAGAAGACCAAGGGAAGGCCCACTAAAGGCAGAGGTCAGTCTATGGACTGCTACAGTGTACTGACTTTATCTGGCCACCAGAGGGAGACACACTGCAAGACTATTTTACCAGCAGCGCCCAGGCAGCTTCCACCTTTAGGTATTACCTGCCTTTGAAGCCCAAGGATGTGTCTAAATTGCATTGTAGCCTCCTATTCCTCTCTGTGTCTATGTCTGTCTGTTTCTCTCTCTGTATCCCTCTTTGCCCTCTCTCTCCCTCAAAGCACCCCAGGGATCTCTGCCTCCTCAGCACAGGGACTACAAACATGTGCCTTTTGGGTGTGGTTGCTGGGGACTGAACTCAGGTCCTCGAGTTGGTGCGGCAAGCACCTCACTGAAATGTGCCCGTGGTCACACAATCCAGCTTTACTTTCCTCAGATAGTATAATGTCCACAGGCTTTCCAGGTCTATTCACCCAAGTGTTTAAGATGTCAGGATGATAAAGTGGGTGTTCTAAACAGCTCTTAGGGTCCCAGTTCCAGCCACTGCTGCATGCGGAGAAGCCCAGGGGATGCTCCGGTGAAAACCCAAGAGGGCTAAGCTATTCACACAGACACACTCCTCTTTTACAGTTTAAATAGAACATCCTCCAAAATGCTAAAGAGAGAATGTAGGAGGCCCACGCACGGCAAAGATAACATTGCTTCTGCCACGTTGCAAGCAACATTAAAACCACGAAGAGCGAAATCCAACACACTCTGAGCGCTGCCCACCCATTTCACAGATGTAGAACAGGAACTGTTCCAGCATTTATATTAATAACTATGTAACAACAGAGAAGCCACGGGTTATTTGATGATGAGCCTTCAAGTTCGTGGGAATGTGGTTCCATTTGATATTGCCACTGCAACATCTACTAAAAGGAATGTGCTTAGAATTGTTTAAATTCCTCAGCTTTATTTATTTACTTGTTTGTTTGTTTATTTTAGGGTGCTAGGAATTAAGCCTAGGGCTTTTTTTATACTTACTAAGGGCACATTCTATCTCCAAGCTACACCTATAGCTCCTCTCTTTAAAACAAACAAACAAAATAAAACCCCCAAGTCCACTGTGTACTCCAGGCCAGCCTAGAACTCACTATGTAATCTACGCTGGCCTTGAATTTATGATCCTCCTGCCTCTGCCTTCCAACTCCTAGGCTTATAAGCATATGCTGCAATATACAGTCTGCTTTTATTTTTAACTGTGTCTTTTGGATATTCTTATAGTGCTTATAGCATTTCTGGCTCAGAGAACCAATTTTTTTTAATAGCATAAAAATAACTTTGAGAGATGGCTCAGTGGTTAAGAGCACTGGCTGCTCTTCCAGAGGACCTGAATTCAATTCCCAGCACCCACATGGCAGCTCACAACTGTCTGTAACTCCAGTTCCAAGGAATCTGGCACACTCACACACACATACATGCAGGCAAAACATCAATGCACATAAAATAAAAATATATAAATCTTTTTTAAAAAGTAATATAAAAAAGTGTGCAGTGGTGGTGCATACCTTTAATCCCAGCACTCAGGAGACAGAGACAGGTGGATCTCTGTGAGTTCACTGCCAGCCTGGTCTACAGAGTGAGTTCCAGGACAGCAAGGGCTACAAAAAGAAACCCTGTCTTGAAAAACTACACAAACACAAAAAATAGCAATAAACAGAGTTTATTGATTAAGCTCCTTTTTAAGTAATTTAACTTAATATATATCTTAGTTAAGGTTTTTATTGCTGTGAAGAGACACCACAACCATGACAACTCTTACAAAGGAAAACATTTAATTGGGGTAAGCTTACAGTTCAGAGGTTTAGTCCATTATCATCACGGTGAGAAGCATGGCAGCATACAGCCAGACATGGTGCTGGAGAAGGAGCTGAGAGTTCTACATCTTGATCAGCAGGCAACAGAAAGTGAGCTGTCACACTGGACATGGCTTGAGCATATGAGACCTCAAAGCCTGCCTACACAGTGACACACTTCCTCCAACAAGGCCACACCTACTCCAAAAAGGCCACACCTCCTAATAGTGCCTCTCCCTATGGGCCACGCATTCAAACATGTGAGTCTGTGGGGGCCAGACCTATTCAAACCACCACAATATAGTTGCTTTCTCGCTTTCATTCTTCCTTTCTTTTTTTTTCTTTTTATGAGACAAAGTTTCTCTGTGTAGCTCTGACTGTCCCTGAACTCAGATCTGCCTGCCTCTGCCTCTGCTGGGATTAAAGGCATGCACCACCACTGCCTGACCAATATAGTTGCTTCCTAAGCCAGACTGTCCAAAGGCTATCTCATCCTTCCATCCCACTGACCCATCCTCAGAGGACCCAAACTGCTCATCTTCATTCATTTCATTACTGATTTTCTTTCTCAGCTCAATAACGCTGTCTCTCTGTGGTGCCCTGCTTCTCCTAAAGCACTGCCTTTGGTTTCCTTAATTTGCTCATTCATTCATTCATTCATGAAACATTACTGAAGACTTGCAGCATATCTGCTACTGTCTTAATTTGATAGGAAACACAGACAATAGAGAAAGCTGTTCCATGGATAACACATAGGAACACCACTAAGGAAACATGCTCAGAACTAAAACAATACTACAGAACTCCAGAGTACCATCTTAGACATCAGAAGCAAGCACCACAATGTATACCCTATACCCAATGGTATCTAATATTTATATCAAAATTATAATACACGATTCTATGCATTTCATCTTTATATTTGTATAATTAAAACAATTATATGCTTGCCAACATGTCCCTCTTTTTCCCTTCTCCTATTTACAGTCCAAAACTCAGAGATCCACCTGCCTCTGCCTCTGGAAGTGCTGGAAGTAAAGGTGTGCGCCAGCCACCACCACTTGGCTTTTTTTTTTCTTTTCTTTTCTTTTTTTTAAGATTAAAAAATATATATGGCCTGCAGTGGTGGCACTTGCCTTCAATCCCAGCACTCAGGAAGCAGAGCAGGGGGATCACTGAGTTTCAGGGCAGCCTGGTCTACAGCGCAATTTCCAGGATGGCCAGGGCTACACAGAGAAACCCTGTCTCAAAAAAGCAAAACAAAACAAAAAATGATGTGTCTGTCTATGTGCACTTGAGCTCAGGTACCCGAGGAGGCCTGTGGCATCGGTTCTTCCTTGGAGTTACAGGTGATTTGAACCATCTGGTGTGGGTGCTAGGAACCAAACTCCAGGCCTGGGCAAGATCAGTCAGTATGCATTCTAAGCAGCTAAACCACCTGTCCAGCCTGGGGCTGACATTCCTGTATTACCTTCTCAGTAAACTGAGAACTCTTTGAACAAGGCTGTGATGTGACTTCTTTATTCACGCATTCTCTATAATATCCTGAAAGCATCAGGTGGCAAAATAAAACCAAAACCAAATTTGTGTTAAGTGCTCTGTAGAATCCTGAATTGGATTACTGAACCTAAAACAGAAAAAGACAGGGAATTCAGTTTCCAGTTAGGTGCATGCTATCGAGAATTTCTGTATGTGGCTGCTGGGGATTGAACTCAGGTCCTCACACTTGTGGCCTTTATTGACTGAGTCATCTCCCCAACCCCCGGATTTCTCACTAGATGTGTCAGAGGATTATAAAACGATAACATTAGGGGAAGCTAGGCAAAAGGACACAGGAGTCCTCCCAAGCACACCCAGCCTTTGGAATTGCAACACAGAGTGTCATTTACAAAGTGCATGCAACTGAGTTCACTAAAAAAGACAATCTCGTAATGTGCTAAGTAAATTTATAGTCTTGTATTAGACCATGTTCATAGCTGTCCTGGGGCACATGTAGTCCAGGGGCTGCAGGCTGGACACACCTGCAGGATGCCGTCCAGACAACTCTCTGTTTGTTTGGTTTTTGCCTGGTGTTCTCCCTCTCTCTTTGTTTGTGGGTGGGTGGGGGGGGGGGGGGGACACAGGTCTCAAACTCTGTCAAGGATGACTTTGAACTTCTGACCCTCCTGTCTCTACCTTCTGAGTGTTGGGATCACAGGCATGCTAGGCCATCTTCCCTGCCAACTCGGCTACATCACCAGTCCTCTTCGGTAAACCAAAGTTCCCAGAATAAAAAATTTAAGCCAGGTACATACCTGTAGCAGCAGCTACTCATAAGGCTGAGGCAGGAGGATTACTTGAGCCCAGGTATTACAGACAAGCCTAGGCAATACAGGAAAATCCCACTACTTAACACACCTGAAAATAAAATGAAACGGGGGCGGGAGAGATGACTTCATCTCAGTCAGTCAAACTACCCACAAATAAAGGGCTTCGAGTGTAACTGGGTGGTAGAATGATCCTCCAGCATGTGCAAGATCCCAACAGAGAGGGCGGGGTGAGGCTGCTGTTACTTAGCAGTTTCCTCTGAAATTGAAACATTCCATCCAGCCAGGAAGCACCTTCAACAGGAAGGTAAACAACTCCAGAGCTTCAGGAAGTCCCTAAAACTGACCAGATTCCCTAGGCCCCTCCTGCCTAAATAAACAATAAAAGCCTAGGTCACTCTCAGACTGAGCAAAGCTGGGAAGAAGATTCTTGAGCTCAGACCAGCTGCTTGCAAGTTTTCTACAAACTGAGGCACCTGGAGAGGGCATTCTCCAGCCTGGCGACCTGCTTGCGGGCTGTGCAGTGTGCGCCAGGTTCCCAGCTGGGTGAGCTGTCACATGCTGGGTTGGGCTTTGGTGATGCAACTGTCTCTGAGTCATTTCTGCTCCTGTAAGTGACCCCTCACCTATACTCCTTTATGTAACCCTAATAAAACTCATGGTTCACCAAACTGGACTTTGATGGTATTCACACTGTGTTCTGTCATGGGTTCCCTGTTGGGGTGAGTAGACATGTGTGTACACCTCCCCAGGAAAAGTTTCGTCCCACAACAGCTAGGGGGAAGGAGAAATGGTTCTAAAATTAAGAGCCAGCACCCACATGACCACTAACAACCATCCACAACTCTAGTTCTGGCCTTCCAGGGCACTGCATGCATATGGTGCACAGAAGTGCATGCAGGCAAAGCACTCATACACATAAAAATAAAAACACATTTTTGAAAAATCTTTAAAAAAGAGGTTGGGCATAGTGGCACATATTTTAATCCCAACACTTGAGAGACAGAGGCAGGTGGATCTCTGTGAGTTCAAGGCCAGCCTGATCTACATAGTGAGAGTTCTAAGACAGCCAGGACTACAGAGGCTGTAGGGTAACAGGCCAGTGGAAAGTCACCCTGCCCCTGCTCTGCATCCAAGCTCTGAGACTTGAAAATCCCAGCCCCTGTGACTCAGCCTTAATGGCCAGACAATGGTCCAGAGTTAACAGCCAGGCAATACTTGTGGCTGTACCTTTCCACTAGCTCACTGTGCCTGCTCCAAAGACCCTATAAAAACCTGCTCCTCCACTCTGCCCATGTTATCTCTGTTCCCCATCTGAGGCAGCCACATGTGGATACCTGTTCTACATATGACCTTGAAGTACCAGTCCCTGGAGCGTGCCCTCCGGGCTACCTTTAAGACCTGAGAGGCACATATACCTGACTCTCTTCTCTCCCTCGTGGGCTTGGATGGTGCAGACTGAATCAGGAGCTGGAGCAGCATGGGGCAGGACCTCAGCCTTCCAGGATCCTTCAGCGATTTGCCTATTCTGTTTAGTGAGTTGTCTTTTCTAATTTATGTTCTAATAAATTCTTTACACCCTTTTAACAGACTTCCTTGGATTTCTTGCTGTATCTGGTGCCCAACCTGGGGCGTGAACCCACAGCCCTGAGATTAAGAGCTAGGCGTATGTGCCTCTCAAGTCTTAAGGGTAGCCCCAAGGCCACACCCCAGGGGCTGGTACTTAAAGATCATAGGTAGAACAGGTACCCACTACAGGCCACTATTCTGTTCTTGTGCCCAATAAATCTCTTGTGTGAGGTTTGTTGCATGGTGTGATTCTGTAGTGTTCCTTGGCTTCCAACTGCCAAGATGACCTTGCCCCGAGAAAACCCTTACAGAGACCAAGTCTCAAAAAAACAAAAAATTAACACCCCCCCTAAAAAAAAGAAAGAAAAGAGAGTAAAGAAACTAAAATTTCTATTTTAAAACTTAAATTAAAAAGAAGGTGATAGATACATGTTCATTTATAAAATAGAAATTAGTGAGAGGGCATAGAATGTTGAAATGATCATTCTTCAGGTGATAGGATTATAAGTCATTATCTTCATTTTCTAAATTTTCTATGATAAGAAAATACTATAATGGCAGTTAAAACAGTAACTTTTTAAATTTAATGTTTTCCAGCATAACTCTAGGCAGTTCCTGCAATATGCAGTTGCAGGCTTTTTCCAGAGTTCTGGCTCTTATCAATCACTTCCTAGGAAGGGCTGCACTTGGCAACAGAGTGGGGATTTCTGCTCTAGGCAAGGGTTGGGAGCCACACTGTTCCCCTGGAGGCTGGGCAGACACAGAGATAGTTCAGAAAGGCCCATAATGGCTCCCTTTGGAGAAGTCACCCTATGTGAACTGAGTCTGGGCTGGCCACACACCCTCTTAGTGTGCAAAGCAAAACAGGTGTAACTTTTTTTGTTTGTTTTTCCAGACAAGGTTTCTCTGTGTAACTGCCCTGACTATCTTAGAATCCACTATGTGGACCAGGCTGGCCTTGAACTCACAGAGATCCACCTGTCCCAAGTGCATGCACCACTACACCTGACTAACATATAACTTAAAATAACAATTGCTCATTTCTCCTCTGGCAGCCACTGCTCTGCTTCCTGTCCACTGGATGTGATTACTCCAAGTACTTCTGATAGGTGGGGTCATACATCATTCGTGCACGGCTTATTTCATTAGCATACTTCCTGTCGTTGTTGTGTGTTGTTGGTTTTTTTTTGTTTTTTTTTTTTTAAGATTTATTTATTTACTATTTACTATGTATACAGCATGTATGACTGCAGGCCAGAAGAGGGCACCAGGTCTCATTACAGATGGTTGTGAGCCACCATGTGGTTGCTGGGAATTGAACTCAGGACCTCCGGAAGAGCAGTCAGTGCTCTTAACCTCTGAGCCATCTCTCCAGCCCCCGTTGGTTTGTTTTTGAGACAGGATCTCTCTATGGAGTCCTGGCTGACTCTTTGTATAGACGAGGCTGGCCTCACATTCAGCAGTACTCTTGGTGCCTCTGAAGTATTGGTATGACGGTTGTGAAACTCCATGCCCGGCTCTCTCTTTTTGCTAAAAAGTACATTTACTATTTATGTATTTGTGTGCACGTGTGTGCTATGGGTGTGTGGTGCTATGGCCCATGTGGAGATGGGAGGACAACTTGCAGGAGTTGGTTCTCTTCCTCCACCATGTGCATCCCAGGATCAAATTCTCACCAGGTTTGGAAGCTGGTGTGATGCCCTAGTTTTTGTTTTTTGAGACAAGATCTCACTGTGTAGCTCAGGTTCATTCACACTCATACTTGTTTGGTAGCACAGACTGGCTGGACTTGCAATCTGCCTCCACAACTGGGACAAAAGACATGTACCACCATGCCCATTTTAGCATAATGTTCTTAAGGTTCATCCACATGTTAGCATGTATCAGGATTTCATTCTCAAGATGAATGATCTTCTGGTCTATGTATATTTCACATTTAGTTCATCCAGTCATCTGCACATGGACACAGCTTGGGGACTGAGTAAGTGACACAGTGGGTAAATACACTTGCTGTACAAACCCAAGGACCTGTGTTTGATTCCTGAGAACCTACGTACAAATCCAGACACGGTGCTGTGTATCTCTAATCCTAAAGTGAAGCTTGGGGGCCAGCTAGTCTGCAGTGTCTCGCTCAGCAGCCAAAGCAGAGAGATGGTGCCTCAAAACAAAGTGTGAGGGAAGAACTGACTTCTGATGTCAGGCAGTGGTGACCCACACCTTTAATCCCGTACTCGGGGGCAGAGGCAGGTGGGCATGCACGCACACACACAAATAAATAAACCCTTTTCCAATGTGGGTTGTTTCTACCATTTGACCGTTATGAATATTTTCCATGTCCTGTGTACCTTTAACAAGTAAATTCCCAACAAACAATTACACTTGTTTGTTAAGGTTTGTCTCACTCAATCCGTGGTGGTGCACACCTTTAATCCCAGCATTTGGGAGGCAAAGGCAGGAGGATCTCTGTAAATTCAAGGCCAGCCTGGTCTTCAGAGTGAGTTCCAGGACAGCCAGGGCTACACAGAAAAACTTTGTCTTAAAAACCAAATTAAAAAAGAAAAACGATTTGTCACACTCATTAATATCTCACCCAGGGCAGTTGAAATACAAAGTTTGCTCTGTTTATTTCTTATTCCCAAGAAATATTATTTATTTATCTCCCAAACTCTTTGTCTAGGAAAACAGGCACAGAATTCTGCCTTGGGAAAGCATGGCAAGTAAGGGCAGAGAGAGGTACGGGAGAGACCCTGCAGAGCAGCGCCCTGAGGAAACCAGCTGAGATGGGTGGGTAGTTAAGAGTTAAAGAATAGGGCCACGATCCCAAAAATTGAAAGGAGATTTTGTCCAACCAGATGGATCAACAACTGTCACTCATCTGAACAAAGCCTGCCACCAGAAAAGCCAGTCTGGTGGCTTCGAAGGTGGAGAGGAGCCAAGTCAGAGCTTTGGATTTGAGCATTGCGAACACATCTGGGCAGAGCCTTTCAGTCTGGACTTCTTTGCTTTCATTTCTGGTTGTTTGTTTTGTTACTCTGCTAATCCCTGCTCTGCTGGTCAGTAATTTCTGAAATTAGCCTAAGCGTTACAAATGCATACATCATTCAGCTATCCACAGTGAAAGTCTTTCACCAACTTTTGAAAATGCATGTCTGTGTGTGTGCAAGCAGGGAATGCCAAACATGCCTGTCTCGTGTGTTAACCTACCCACAAAGTATTTCATGGATCAAGAGCATGCTTTCACTTTTTAATGAAAAAAAAATTTCCATTTCTCTTTCTTTTTTCCTTTCTTTCTGTTAGAATTGTTTGGTTTTGTTTTTGGTGTGTGTGTGTGTGTGTGTGTGTGTGTGTGTGTGTGTGTGTGTGTGTGGTTTGTGCTTGCTCACTTGCCTGTGGAGGTCAAGGATAACTTTGGGTGTCATTGCACAGGAGCTGTCTGTTAGAATTCCTAGCCCCTCCCTCCCCCAGCTACATGACTGTGCATGTGCGGTTCAGTAGCCAGACAAGATGCTTAGTCATCCTAGGGCCTTACATCCTACGTAATCCATGCACTGCATGATCACATCGTCTGTGCCCATGCATGGGTAGCTACATAAACACACATGTGCATGCACAGGAGGGTTCCACCTATTCCTTCCCTCTCTTCCTGTACAGTCATCCATAGGCCTAAGCACACCCTTCTGTTCCCGTCCCTTAACAAACTCTTTATAGTGGGTTTTGTTGTACCTCATGTCTTCTCTTGTACAGTAAAGAGCGCTGCTTAATAAATAACATTGTGCCACTTAATAATAAATAACACTGTCTATCTAGTGTTATTTTGAGACAGGGTCTCTCACAATCCTAAATCTAATCAAGTAGGCTGGACTGGCTAGCCATCAAGCCCTGGAAACCTCCTGGGTCTGACGCTGAGCCTGGCGCTAGGATCACATGCATGGGCCACCAACCCAGCCTGTCTCCATGTGGGTCCTAGAGCTCAAGCTCAGGTCTTCAGGCTGAGTCTCCAGCACCTTACCAGTTGACCTATCTCCCCAGCACCTCTGACCCAAATATTAGATTTTCTTATTACTTTATATTAATGTTATTATTATATTAATGATATTTCTTATCACTATTATATTAATCTGTAAGCTCTGATTGGCCTAGAACTTGCTATGTTGATCAAGCTGTCCTCAAACTCACAAAGGTCTGCCTGCCTCTGCCTCCTGAGTGCTAGGATGAAAAGAATGTGCCACCATGCCCACCCCCAAATGTTAGAAATTCATATTCTTCTCTTCCCCCTCCTTTTTTCATTTGGAAGTTGTAGATGTAACCAACTGTCTTATTAAATAAGAAACAGAGCCGATTCAGAAAAGAAAGCCAAGAGGTCAGAGCTAAGAGCCTCACCCTTCCTGCTTCAGCAATCCTCTTCAGCCAAGAGAGCTCTCCGAAAGGGAGCTACTTCCTGTGTGTTTGTCTTTATAGCCTTTCTGTTCTGCCTTCTCATTGGTTGTAAACCCAAACACATGACTGCCCTCATCACTGCCTGTCTGTAGAGACTTCCAGGTCTTCTATGGTTGGTATTGAGATTAAAGGCATGTGTCTCCAATGCTGGCTGTATCCTTGAACACACAGAGATCTACCTAGCTCTGTCTACCAAGTGCTGGGATTAAAGGCGTGCGCCACCACCGCCACGCTCTTGCTATGGCTCTAATAGCTCTGACCCCTGGGCAACTTTATTTATTAACATACAATTAAAATCACATTTCAGGTGCCGGGCGGTGGTGGCGCACGCCTTTAATCCCAGCACTCGGGAGGCAGAGCCAGGCGGATCTCTGTGAGTTCGAGGCCAGCCTGGACTACCAAGTGAGTTCCAGGAAAGGCGCAAAGCTACACAGAGAAACCCTGTCTCGAAAAAACCAAAAAAAAAAAAAAAAATCACATTTCAGTACAAATAAAATACCAGCATAGGAAGTGATATTTGTTATATAGGCAGGCTGACTTCCAGTTCATAGTTATCCTCCTGCCTCAGCCTCCCTCGTGCTAGGATTCCTTGCATCATCATACCTGGGGATGTACTTCAGGGGTAGATTGTTTATCCAGTATATACAAGCCCTGAGCACCTCTCTCTCTCTCTCTCTCTCTCTCTCTCTCTCTCTCTCTCTCTCTCTCTCTCTTGATGAAAGAGACCATAACTATTAACTCAGAAAGGGGGAGGACAGATTCCAGAGATACTAAAAGGTAATCACAGGCTTAGTACCCACTGGCTGTGGGAACTGAGGAGACAGTAGCATCATCTACAGTCACAAATCACTAGGGGGTTGGTGATGACTACGATAAGGCAGGTAGGCAAGGATCAGGGCTGGGAAAAACGATGTGGTACCTTCAGGGGAGTATGTCTGAATGACCAGTCCAGAGCTCAGGAGTGGGTACTTAGGAGTCACTGTGCACCAGTAATTACAGGTCTGGCCATGGATGAAACTTCATGAGAGAATGCAGAATGAGGAGGAGACAAGTGGAGCCAGTGTCACAGTTCAGGTCCTTGTGCCTCTGGTCTCACACCAGGGCTGAAGTGGTGATGCTCTCTGTTTTGACTAGCCACATTTAAAAACAAATCAAATTGTGTACGTAAAAAGATATGGTTTGGGAGGCTGAAAGCTGGTGCAGTAGTCAGGAACACATGTTGCTCTCCAGAGGACCGAGTTAAGGTCTCAACACCCACATGTAGGCTCACAACCTACTATGTCTCCAGTTCCTGGGGATCTGATGCCCTCTTATGGCATCCAAGGGCACCAGGTATGCATGGGATGCACATACATACATGTAGGCAAAACCTTCATATGCAAAAAACATTTTTTAAGATGGTACAATTTGAGTATCTATGAAAATTAAAACATGGGATGGCGGGAAAAACTGGGTTCTGGGGCAGCTGAGGTGGGGGTGCTTAGTAGAGTAATTCCTATAAGGGAAGGTTTTGCACCTGTCCTTTCCGACAGAAACACCCAATGTGTTCTGGAACAGGTAGACTGGCATCCTACTTCTCAGGCGTTTGCTCCTTACTTTAGAGTTATCAGTCTGAAAGCCTTTCAACAGCATCATCTGTGGGTTCTGATCAATCTCAGGTGGCTGCAGCACCTCACATTCATGCTCTCAAACAGTGAGGCCTGGTGAAAGTACTGGACCATTTGGACCTCAGGATCAGAGCTTCAAGATTCTCAGAAACATGGAACTTTCAAAAATCTATTTATTCAGGATGGAGAGATGGCTCAGAGGTTAAGAGCACTGGCTCCTCTTCCAGAGGTCCTGAGTTAGGTTCCCAGCAACCACATGGTGGCTCACAACCATCTGTAATGAGATCTGGTGCCCTCTTCTGGTGTGTAGGCATACATGTAGACAGAACGCTGTATGCATAATAAGTAAATAAATCTTTTAAAAAATCTATTTATTCTTGGACAATTTCATATACACCCCCATTCTTTTATCGTCTTCCCATCCCCACCACAAACCACCATCCCATCAAGTCCCCATCCCATTTTCTTATCTTTGTATTTTTGTTTTGTGACTCATTAGGTTTAACCAGGGCCTCTCCAGTGGGGATGGGTGTGGCGCTATCCACTACTCATCAGCGATTACATCACTGAAGACAATGTATTTCTCTCCCCAGCAGCCCTTAATTGCCAATAGCTCCCCTGGGTGAGGCTGGGCATCATGAGCCTTCCCCCGCCTATGACTGAATGTTACAGGTTCAGCCTTGTGCAGGCACTGTGCATGCACCTACAGCTACTACCCTTTCATGAGTGACATGGCCATGTCATGCCCGTGAAAAAGCATTTCACAAACCTCCTCCCCATCCTCCTCAATGTTCGATGTTTTTCAGCTTCTCTTCTAAGAGATTCCCTCAGCCTTGGATGGGGTGATATGGGTGTTAAAATTCTGACCCACTCCTTGTGGAGTTTCTTCAATGCCCATCATTTTCTCTAAAGTAGATTGGTGCTGCCAGGAGCAGACATGTCTCATAGTAATAAAAAAACTATATTATTAAAACATCTTAAATGCCATACCCTGTAGATCTCTGAAGTGTTTGAAGATAACCTGTCTATCTAAAATACAGCTCTGCTTGACCTTGAAAACATACCTAATGTGACTACAAGTTCAACTGTAATGACTAACTACTAACTTTCATTTCTTTATATCCTAATAGTTGGTATTAATAACTTTCAAGGATTAGCAAATTGCATTGCATTGCATTGTTAAATGAACTGTATAAGTACAATACCTTCAACAAGATTAAAAATAGGTGTACAATATATTCTAATAAAATCAATCTCAAACTTGTAGCAATACAATAATTTGTACACAATATACAATATACAAAAATCCAATCCAATGTAAAATATTTAAAATTAGTAGTTGCCTTCTCAAAGTTGACTCAATAATCAACTTTTTTATCTATATCATATCTATATCCTCTCTTGTTTTCAGAGAAGATTCAATAATCTACCCTTTATTCTATATCTTTTTTTCAGAGTAGATTAATTAATCTATCTCTTATGTGTAGCCTATTTTTTTTCCAAACAAGAAACTTAAATCTAATCTCCTTTGTTTAGCCTTTTTCCTGACCATTAACAATAACAATTTGGAACCAACCATTCTAAACAATGACAATTATCCAAAACCCACTGAAAAAACAAAAACCACCCATCCCACCTTTTGGGAATGTGGGCGTCATTTTCTTAAAATTACTTCCTGCTGTTTGAGGATGAAGGCATCTTTAAGAGATCCTGAAAAGAAAAATTTTGGGGTTAATTGTCAAGTCCTGGGAGAGGTAGCTGTATTATTTGTTGTCCAGTTTCTGCCTAATGCAAAAGTGCAAGGCTTATCTCAAGTACTTGCTCAAGTAATCTGTGAGTCTGGATCATCTCAGCAAGCCATCTTGAAATTGTCCTGAGCAGTTTGTAGGCCAAAGCTGATCTTTGGGTGATGCTCATCAGCTTAGTGGTATTATTATTGTCCATGTAGAATCATCATTATGGGGCCCATTATCTTTTTGGAGACTTCAAATTTGCTGTAAGGTGTGGTCATGATTCCCTGTAGAAAACTGATAGAGACTCAAATACAAAAACATGTACAGGCAGCTAGATGAAGCCTTTTTTTAGAATTAATTAGTACTCTATATGTCCATTAATATTTCTATGACTGCTGGGCCTGTAGGATTGTGTGGTATACCTGTAATATGCTTTATATTGTAATAAGCAAAAAACTGTTTTATTTTACCAGAGACATATGCTGGAGCTTTGTCAGATTTAATTTGTGCAGGTATACTCATGATGGCCATAACTTCTAGCAAATGCGTGATTACCAAGTCAGCTTTTTCAGAACTCAAAGCAGTTGTCCATTGAAATCCTGAATAGGTATCAATGGTATGGTGTACATATTTCAGTTTCCAAATTCTGCAAAGTGAAACACATCCAACTGCCAGATTTCATTCCTCTGAGTGCCCTTTGAGTCTGATTGTAAAAAGAACAAGTAGGATATTTCCTTACAATGTCCTTGGCTTGTTGCCAGGTTACAGAAAAATCATTTTTTAAAAACCCTTATTATTGACATGATGTTTTTTTATGAAATTCTGAGTCCTCCAGCACATTTCCTATTAATAGTTTATCAGTCTCATCATTACTTTGTGCTAGAGGGCCTGGCAGACCCATATGGGATCGAATGTGAGTTATATATAAGGGATGCTTCCTATTCCTGATTATATCCTGTAATTGAGTAAATAACAACTTAATTCTGACTCATCAGGGATAAATTCTGCAGTCTCAATATGTAATACCACGCTTTCAGCATACAGAGAGTCGGTAACGATGTTGAGAGATTCCAAAAAATCCATTAATACCATCAGAATAGCATACAATTCCAATTTTTAAACCAAATTATAAGGACTTTGAACCACTTGACTTAAATTTTCTGATTTGTAACCTGCCTTTCCTTGTTGTTTGCATCTGTATAAAATGTAAGGGCTCCAGATATGGGTGTTTTCCATACAATGCGAGGCAGAATCCAATCAGCTCTCTTTATAAGTTGAATTCTATCACTTTTGGGATATTTGCTGTTAATCTCTCCCAAAAAATTACTACAAGCTCTTTGCCAAGGTTCAATTTCTGTCCATAATTTGTCAATTTCATCCTTAGTTAAAGGTACCACAATTTCTGCTGGGTCTATTCCTGCTAATTGACAAAGTCTCAATTTTCCTTTTAAAATCAAGTCAGCAATCTTTTCCACATAAGTTTTTAATTTTTTACTCTGTTTATATGATAGAAATATCCATTCCAATATAATATCTTCCCTCTGCATTAAAATTCCTGTAGGAGAATTCTTAGAGGGTAGACTAACCAAAATTCAATCAAGCATTGGATCAACATGATCCACATGTCCTTCCTGTAATTTCTTTTCCAAATTCCAAAGCCAATTCTCTCTCCGCTTCATCTGATAATTCTCTTGGACTATTTAAATCCTTGTCATCTTGTAAGGTCTTGAACAAATTACTCAGTTCATCATTTTTTATCATAACAATAGTCCGTAGATGGGAAATGTTTCCGAATAAACTTTGAAAGTCATTAAGAGCCCATAATTGATCTCTCCTAATTTGTACCTTTTGGGGTCTAATTTTTTATAGACCTATTTTATATCCTAAATAATTAATAGAATCTCCTCTTTGTATCTTTTCAGGATCAATTTATAATCCCCAACAAGGCAAAATTTTCTTTACTTCTTCAAACATTCTTTTTAAAGTATCTGCATTTGAATCAGCTAGTAAAATACTGTCTATGTAATGATAAACTATAGATTTAGGAAATTGTTTATGTATTACTTCCAATGGCTGTTGTACAAAATATTGGCATAGAGTTGGGCTATTTAACATTCCCTGTGGAAGAACCCTCCATTGATATCTCTTGACCAGCTGAGAATTATTATAAGTAGGCACCATGAAGGCAAATCTTTCTCTGTCTTTTTCTTGTAAGGGTATTGAGAAGAAATAGTCTTTTAAATCATAACTATAAGAGGCCATCCTTTAGGTAACAGAGTAGGCAAAGGAATTTCAGATTGTAGAAAGCCCATTGGCTGAATTACCTTGTTAATTGCTCTTAGGTCTGTTACCATTCTCCACTTACCAGACTTCTTTTTAATAACAAATACAGGAGAATTCCAAGGGCTGGTTGATTCTTCAATATGCTGAGCATTTAACTGGTCTTGTACCAGCTCTTCTAAAGCCTGGAGTTTCTCTGTTATTAAAGGCCATTGATGAACCCATACAGGCTTGTCTGTTAACCATTTTAAAGGTAGAGCTGTTGGTGTCTCTGAAAGGTCAGCAGCTGCTGTGCCCTGTTCTTGTACAATCTGGATGGCTGGTGACTGTTCTTTATAATATCTCTTAATATTTCTCTCAGAAACATGTGTTAGTTTATGGTTTGTTTCTGAGGTTGGAGGAAATGTTAATCTGGGTATTCCATTGTTCTAATAGACCATAGCCCCATAAATTCATAGCTATATTAGCCACATATGGCTTTAATTTTCCTCTCTGTCCTTCTGGCCCTATACATTCAACCCATTGGGTGCTCTGTTTCACTTGAAATAATGTTCCAATCCCTAACAGCTGAACATTTACCTCCTGAAGAGGCCAATTTGGATACCAAAATTCTGGTGCAATTATTGTGACGTCCACACCTGTGTCTACAAGACCCTCCTTGAGAATGTCATTTATTTGTATTTCTAATTTTGTTCTTTGTTCATTTATAGAACAAAGTTTGCCAAAAAAAATTGCTTTATGGTTTTTTTCTGAATTTTCTATTCTTTCTGGTATAGCTATTCTATCACCTCAAGCAGCCTGGTTTATTCCAATAGGCATTTGGTTATTTAATTGCTCTGAGAAGGGGTTTCTTCTATGATGGCAGGAAAGGACTGAACTGAGTTTGCCATGGGGGCCTGAAAGAGGCCCCTCAGGGAGTTTCCCGACAGCAAAGGCTAGGTATTATCTTGTCTGTCCCTTGTTGATCTACATTCATTAGTCCATTGTTTACCTTTTCCACACCTTCTGCATAATACAGAAGGGAGGGGCATTCTGTTACCATTGTTCCTTGTAGAAACATTGTTTCTAGGAACGCCCTGTTTACAATCCCTTTTTAGGTGACCTTGTTTACTGCAATTAAAGCATCTGACAATATTATTTTTCTTCAAACCTCTTGAAATCACCTCTCCTATCCACATATCATCATAGTCATGAGACTCAATATTAATTGTGTACCTGATCCAATCTTCCAAGGCTGCTGATCATGCCTTTAATGGCCTGATTACCCTTTTGCATGCTGCATTGGCATTCTCAAAAGCCAAAGATCCAGTTATTATCTGTCTAGCTTCTGAATTTGGCATCATTCTATTTACTGCTGAAGACAGCCTTTGTAAGAAATCTGTGAAGGTTTCTTTTGGACCTTGGCTCCAAGTCAGAAGCAATCCTTCTGCCTTTACCTCCCAAATCCTAGGATTAGGATTACAGATGTACACCAGCATGCCCAACTTTTCATTGCAGTATTATAACAAATTACATATTTATTACACACAATATATATATTGGATCAAATTCAGGCCCCACACTTGCATGGCAAGCACTTACTGAGCTATATCCTCAGCCCCCCAAAAATACAGTTTTTAAATATGTTAAAGAATAAATATTACTTTAAATCGTTTTAAAATTCAGATAGGGTTTCATGTGACAACCGAGCTCTCAAACTCAACATACAGCCAAGGATGACTTTGAACTTGTGACCCTCCTGCCACCACCTTCTGAGTGTTAAGGTCATCACACCCAGTCTGTGGTGCTGGAGACTGAATACAGCACTTCATATATTCTAGGCAAGCACTCTGAAATGAGTAACTCCTGTGCCAGATCTTATTTTATAACATTCTAAGCTTTAAAAGAACTATTTCAGTCAGGAAATGGTACTGCATGCCTTTAATCCCAGCATTTGGGAGGCAGAGGCAGGTGGATCTCTGTGAGTTCGAGGCTAGCCTGGTCTACACAGTGAGTTCTAGGAAGGTCAGGGCTACACAGAGAAACCTGTCTCAAAAACACAACATAAAAAGAACTTTCTTTAGTGAAGCTCTTTTGCCATTGAATAAATATCAAAAACTAGACAATTTTTGGGAGAAAAAGAAACTTTTTCCAAATGGGTTTATTGAAATGGATTTTTTTCTTTTTTAATAATATACTTGTTTAAAAAGATATCATAGAGATGATCTGGAGAGATGACATAGCTGTTAAGAGTACTCAACCGCTACTTCCACAGAAGACTTGGGTTCAGTTCCCATCGCTCACTGCTAGCTCACAGACAACTGTAACTCCAGTTCCTGAGGATCTGAAACCTTCTGGCTTCCATAGACACCAGACATGCACATAGGGCACAAACATAGTCACACAAAACACTTCAATTATACAGAGATGGCCAACTTATTTTGCAGGGTGGTGGGGGTGTTCTCTGTGTATCCCTGGCTGTCCTGTAACTTGTAGATCAAGCTGGCTTGGAACTCAGAGATCACCTGTCTCTGTCTCCTGAGTGTTAGGAATAAAGGTGTGCGCAACCACTGCCAGCTTTTTAATTACGACTTCATTTAAATTTCTGCTTAATGTTTAGGATGTTTTCTCATTGCTGTGGCAACATCCCCAGCTGAAGCAGCTTATGGAAGGAAGGGCGGCTTTTGGCTTACAGTTTCAGAGGAAGCAGTGACCGACAGAGGTGTGGGGCACAAGCCTGAGGCCCTATCACATTGTGCCAGAGTTCGGAACGCAGGAGAGGAACCCTGGTGCTGTGCTTGCTTTCTCCTGTTCCATTTCTATTCCAACAAGCACTTCAGTTTACCCGATGGAGGCAGCTACATTCCAGGTGGATATTTCCTCCTCAGTTAAAAGTGTGTCTCCTGATTGATTCTAAATCCAGCAAGTTGACAATGAAGATTGGCTATCACATTTAGTTAATGTGTAGCTTCATAATGTCTTGTTTATGCACCAAACAGTAAAGGATACAAAGTTTTTATTTGGTTGTTTGGTTGTTTTTGTTGTTGTTGTTGTTTTTGAGACAGGGTTTCTCTGTAGCCCTGGCTGTCCTAGAACTCATTTTGTAGACCAGGCTGGCCTCAAACAGACAGAGGTCCACCTGCCTCTGCCTCCCAAGTGCTGGGATCAAAGGCGTGCACCACTACTGCCCAGCGGATACAAAGTTTTGATTATGAAAAAGGTGAAGCAGTAATTCCCACAGGTTTGTGGTATACATCCCAGTGGGATGTATTCAGTGTAAACTCTTCTATTAGAAGCACCGTTCTCAGCCCAGTCCTTGGAATAGCTTCTTCCTATCATGAACAAGGGCCGTGGAGAATAAAAGAGAGGAGAACCTAGCCGGCGAGGCAGAAGAGAGGTAGAGACCTCAGCTTGAATGCGAAGACTGCGAAGACGGTGTGAATTGGCCTTCATGGTGCCACAGAGAAAGCTTGGTCCCCAGGACTCTTTGAGCTGAGAGATTGTAAGCTGCTTTCACCCTTCTTCAGATGATAGACCACAAGGAGGGCGGTACTAGGAAAGGGGAGGGCTAATCCAGGGACAGGTGTGTGTTTCCAACTTCAGCTACTAGAGGGCGGAATTGCAGCGCTGGTGATGGTGAAACGTTTGCAGCCCCGAAGACGCTGGAGGCCAAGTTAGGCACACATCCAGTTCTTAAAACGGCAAGGTGCGGGCCAGGAAAGGTACAGGGAACAAGGGCAGGGCAGAGTTGGTGGGTGGGGCCAGGGTGGGGCCGGAGCAGGAACGCACTGCTGAGGTGGCTTGTAACAACTGCTGATGGGACAGAGGGTGACCCCCAGGTCCTGGCATCGCCTCAAATGAGACTGTCTAAGGTGTGGCTGCCACACGTGAGAAATCTCTGAGCCTGGAAGCTCAGACTTCTGTTCAGAGTTGGGGTGGGGGTGGGGAGTCCTCCTAGGGAAGAAAGTTTTCCAAGGGAAACTCCCAGGAAAGTTGGAGGGGATCCAGAAGCAAGTACAGACAGAGCATGGGGGTGGCATGTAAAAAAGCAAGGGATGACTTTTCTGGGGAGTGGTGAAGAAACTCTCCTCAGTCGGTAAGCTGATAATTAAAATCTTAGAGCTCTGACCCCAGTTCCAAATCAATGCCCAAGACAGACCGAGTCCCCTGATACCTGCCAGTCATCTAGTATATGGTGTCAATTAGTGACTGGTTAAGAAACATTAATCGACACTATCATGCACGATGGATATATACAATTTGAAAAGGTTTTAATTTATAAAAAGAAGATGTCTTAATTGAAACCAAGCCTGGTTGCACAGGACAGAAATTGCCAGCTACTCAGAAAACTGAGGCAAGAGAATCATTAGTTCAAGGCTTACGTGGGTTACAGAGTGAGTTCAAAGCCAGCCTGTGTAACTTATTGAGAACCAGTCTCAAAAGGAAAAATAAAAAAGAGCAGAGAACATAGCTTTGTGGTAGAATACTTGCCTAGCACGTGTGAGGCCCTAGTTTTCAGCCCCAGCACCATAAACAAATTTTAAAAAGTCGGACTTTTAGCCAAGTATGCCAGTTGAAACCTGTAATTCCAGCTCTTGGGAGAAGACTTCAAGTCCTTCTAGGCTATGTCAGCATTTGAGGTCAGCCTGAACTACCTGACACCATGTCTCAAAATGAGTTCCATCACCAGAATCTTGGGGATGGGGATGAAAAGTGAATTGAGCACATAATTTATGGAGCTAGAATACCATTTAGGCTATCTGGAACAGCCATAAACAATAAACAAGTGTATAAATAAAATGTCCAGCCAGCACTTTAATCCCAGCACCTCGGGAGGCAGAGGCAGGTGGATCTCCGTGAGTTTGAGGCCAACCTGGTGTCCAGAGTGAGTTCCAGGACAGCCAGGACTGTTACACAGAGAAACCCTGTCTTGGAAAAAACAAAACAAAACAAAGTTCGTATAACGAGAGAGCAAAAATGAGAAAGGAGAGCAGGCAGGCTGCTGAGCCCCTGGAACATGTGGCGGTGAGACATCGATCTCTCCAGCAGGATGTTTGGGCCAAGGCTAAGCCTAAGGGGCTCTGAAATAAGGGGCTGGGTTTTATTCTATCACAAAGCAAAGGCAGTAGAGGATTTTAATCAGGACACTGATTTGAATTTACTTTTCTTTTCTTTTCTTTAGTATTGGGATCAAATTCAATCTCAAACATGCTAGGCAGGAGCTAATCCTCAACCCCCAAGTTCACGCCCCCCCCCCCCATATTTGTAATAGTGTTCAGTGGACCGGGTATGGTGTCTCATGCCTATAACCCCAGCACTCAGGAAGCTGAGGCAGAAGGACCATGGCAAGTTTCAGGCCAGCCAAGGCTACAGAAAACAACCCTGTGTAAAAACACAAAAGAGGGCTGGTGAGCTGGCTCTGGGTAAAGGCACTTGCTGCCAAGTTTGATGATTTGAGTCCAATACTGGGGATCCAGATGGTAGACAAGAACTGATCCCAACAAGTTTTCCTCTGACCTTCACACACACAGACAGACACACACATATGTACACACGGGCACACACAATTAAATAAACATAATAAATAAACAAAAACAAATGGTGATCAGTGGAATATTAACTCTTAGGGGACAAGAGTGGAAGCTGAGCATAGCGAACCACACCTTTAATCCCAGCCCTCGGGAGGCAGAGGCAGGCGGATCTCTGAGTTCAAGGCCAGCCTAGTTTACAGAGCGAGTTCCAGGACAGCCAGAGCTACACAGAGAAACTCTGTCTGGAAGAACAAGACTTTTTTTTTTTCTGGTACTAAGAACAAACCCAGGTTCTCATACACGTTAAAGAGTGGGGAGCTTCCCTTGGCAAGGGCATTATAATGACCTGGGGTGTTCTGCTTACACCCCCAACCCTAAGAGAAAAACTTCTGTGAAAGAGATCTTACAGAAGATCTCATGAGGGGAATACTCAAGAGACATCAGACCAAACCAATCCAAGAGCCAGAGACAAATCCTAACTTGGTTCTCAGAGGTTCCCAACCTGGTTGACTACCACAATGTTTCAGGAAGTTAAACAAAACAAAGAACACATGGGGTGGGTTAACGGGTGCCCGTGGGCAAGGACGATGACCTGAGTTCTATCCTCAGGACCTGATACAGTAGAAATGAGAACTATGTCCTTCAAGTCGTCCTCAGACGTCCACACAGCCCCAACACCCATATAAATAAATGTAATAAAAAGTAAGACTCATATACACACATTACACACACACATCACACGCACACATGGACACATGCATGCACACTTTCTAGTCCCATCCCATATCTGTTGCATTAATAGGAGAGAACATTTGTGTCTGTATTGGAATCCTGGGACAGCTGTCATTTAGGTAACTGAGAGCAGGAAGCTGGACACTATCCCACTGCCGCAGAACGCCCCGCCCCTCTGCTTTGATAGGGAGAAGTACATAGGTAGAACACTCAGCTTTTAAGTCAGTCTCCTGGAAATGTTTTCTTCAACCTTTAGGTCTTGCTGTCACTGGTCTCCAGTGAACTCTTCTGGAAGCCAAACTCAGTGGTGAAGGAGAGCTCAGAAGCAACTCTCCCTCTGTTGACTTTTTCCTTTCTCACGCCCGTGTGGCCTGTGGCCGTGCTGAGAGGCAGAGTGCACAGAATTAGAGGGCAGTTTTAACTTAACTGAGAAGCTGATTGGTTGTGAGCTTTTGTTGGTTATGCACATTGCACAGAAACTGTCAGGACTCTGCACCACAGCAGCTTGGAAGGTAACTGGAAAGAGCCTTAATAGTATCACCATGTTTTATACTATGCCGCTCGACTCTGTGCTCAGGGAAGCCAGTTCCTCCAGGAGGCCCAAGAGTCTAATTCCTGCCCCTCTTGAGTTCAGAAAAATATTCCGAACAGGAGCAGTTTGATACACCCGGAAGAAGCAGAGCAGGAAAGACAGACATCCAACACCCTCCTGTGCATGCTGAGTGGGCTTGTCTCATTTGATCTGATCTGTTATGGTTTTTGTTGTTGTTATTGTTTGGTTTTGCTTTTTAAACTAGGTCTTACTTTGTAGCCCAGGCTGATCTGGAACTCTTTATGTAGTCCAGGACAGCCTCAACCTTGTGGTAATCGGCAATCCTTTTATCTCCGTTTCCCAAGTGCTGGGACTACAGGTGTGGACTGTCCCACACAGCCTTGCTGCTGCTGCTCCTCTCAGGAAGTCTCACTAAGTAGATGGACTAGAAATCTCCATCCTCCTGCCTTGGTCTTCTGAGCATCAGTGTTTACAGATATACAGGCACACAGCACCACACCTGGCTCACTCAATTTTTATATCACCCCTGAAATGCTGCTATTATCAACTTCCTACCATTTAATAGTAGTTAAATAAAAAAATAGATCCACAAATGGAAGCTTGGATGGGTTATGACAGTCAGTTTCTTTTTTTTTTTTTCTTTTTTTTTTTTTTTTTTTAATTTTGCAATACAGTTCAGTTCTACATATCAGCCACGGATTCCCTTGTTCTCCCGCCTCCTGCTCCCCTCACCTTCCCCCCAGCCCACCCTCATTCCCACCTCCTCCAGGGCAAAGCCTCCCCCGAGGACTAAGATCAACCTGGTAGACTCAGTCCAAGCAGGTCCAGTCCCCTCCTCCCAGGCTGAGCCAAGCGACCCTGCATAGGCACCAGGTTTCAAACAGCCAACTCATGCAATGAGCACAGGACCCAGTCCCACTGCCTGGATGCTTCCCAAACAGATCAAGCCAATCAACTGTCTCACCCACTCAGAGGGCCTGATCCAGTTGGGGACCCCTCAGCCATTGGTTCATAGTTCATGTGTTTCCATTCGTTTGGCTATTTGTCCCTGTGCTTTATCCAACCTTGGTCTCAACAATTCTTGCTCATATAAACCCTCCTCTTTCTCACTAATTGGACTCCCAGAGCTCCACCCGGGGCCTAGTCATGGATCTCTGCATCCAGATCCCTCAGTCATTGGATGGGGTTTCTAGCACAACAATTAGGGTGTTTGGCCATCCTATCGCCAGAGTAGGTCAGTTCGGGCTGTCTCTTGACCATTGCCAGCAGTCTGTTGTGGGGGTATCTTTGTGGATTTCTGTGGGCCTCTCTAGCACTTTGCTTCTTCCTATTCTCGTGTGGTCTTCATTTACCATGGTCTCCTATTCCTTGTTCTCCCTCTCTGTTGTTGATCCAGCTGGGATCTCCCGCTCCCCTAAGCTCTCTTTCCCTCGACCCTTGCCCTTCATTACCCCCACTCATGTCCAGGCTGTTCATGTAGATCTCTTCCATTTCTCCGTCGACAGTCAGTTTCTTAAGATGGGAAAGCACAGACTTTGGCAAATGAACTCAGAGACAACAGGAAATGAGCACCAAGCTGTGCAGCGATTTTCACGATTCTCCAGGGAGTTCTGCTGAGTACAAAAAGCCAGTGCCAAGAAGTTTACATGCTCTAGCTGGGAAGTGGTGGCACATGCCTTTAATCCCAGCAATCGGGAGGCAGAGGCAGGCAGATTTCTAAGTTTGAGGCCAGCCTGGTCTATGGAGCAAGTTCTAGCACAACCAGAGCTACACGGAGACCTGGCCTCAATAAATAAATAAATAAATAAATAAATAAATAAAATAAATTACATACTCTATGACAAAATTTCTGAACTGGCAATAGTGGCTGCCAAGGTTTGGGTATCATGGGAAGAGGTGAAGCAGGGGAGGTGGGTGTGCTTATTTTAGGACAATGCAAAGGATGCTAATAGAACTGTTCAGTATCTGGAATACACAGACCTTCCCATGTGACCATAGTGTATAGATCTAAACACTCACAAGTAAAACTGGGGAACTTTCAGTGGGGCAGTGGTGGTACACACCCTTAGTTCCAGCACTCAGAGGCAGAGGCAGGCAGATCACTGAGTTCGAGGCCAGCTGGGTCTACAGAGTGAGTTCCAGGACAGCCAGGGCTACACGGAGAAGCCTTGTCTGAAAAATCAAACCAAAACAAACAAAAAGCTGGGGAATTTTGAATAGTGCATCTTCTCAATAACTTGGTTATAAAAATACACTGTTTGGGAAAACTAGATAGAAGGTACAGAGAATTCTCAGTATAATTGCTTAGAACTGTGCATGAATCCATAATTATCTCCATTAAAATAATGAATGAGTCAGGTTGTGTCCCTGGCGCCTGGGTCTTGCCTGTTGTGTTATATATCACCCCTGAGTGTGACAGAGGAAGACATGATCTGAACTGCACAACCCCCAGACTGACTCACTGCATTCTGGGCAGGCTGGAAACTGGGCATATCTAAGCCTTATCCTAGGAGATAAAATTAAACACAAGGAAGTGGATTCCCTGGAATAAATTTCCAAAAATGTTCCCATCTTGAAAGCCAGGATGACCTAAACTCCGCTGAACACTGCACACTTATATGACTGAGTCAGCTCTTCTGATGTATCCGCTCCGAGTTTTCCTTGACTCCTGTGCTCAATGACTAGGGATAGTATTCAAGTTAGGAGAGGGTGATTGAGCTAGCTCAGGGGTTGAGAGCACTGGCTGTTCTTACACAGGACCTGGACAGGTTCAGTTCCCAGCACCTACCGGGCTGCTCACAACTGCCTGTGGCTCCCTCTTCTGGACTCTGAAGGCACCTGCATGCACACACATGGGCAGGAATCCATTTTTTAAAAAATTTATTTATTCATTTAATTTTAAGTAAGAGGAGGAAACAGCCAGGTAGTGGTGGTGGCGCACACCCTTAATCCCAGCACTCGGGAGGCAGAGGCAGGCGGATCTTTGTGAGTTCGAGGCCAGCCTGATCTACAGAGTGAGATCCAGGACAGCCAGGGCTACTCAGAAAAACACTGTTTAAAAAAACAAAACAACAGGCTGGAGAGATGGCTCAGGGGTTAAGAGCATCTGGCTGCTCTTCCAGAGGTCCTGAGTTCAATTCCCAGCAACCACATGGTGACTCACAACCATCTGTAATGAGATCTGGTGCCCTCTTCTGGCCTGCAGTCAGTCATACATGCTGTATACATAATAAATAAATTAATCTTTAAAAAAAACAAACAAACAAACAAGAAGCTGGAGAGATGGCTCAGAGGTTAAGAACACTGGCTGCTCTTTCGGAGGTCCTGAGTTCAATTCCCAGCAACCACATGGTGGCTCACAAACATCTATAATGAGATCTGATGCCCTCTTCTAAATAAATAAATTAAAAAAAAAAAAAAACACCTGTCACTGTAACAGGCCCTCAGACCTCAGCACAACTGACTCCACATGGAAGTGCCATTCAGGCTGTGAAACTCAGCACACAGACATCATCGCCTGCTAAAACTAAACAAATCCATCGAAGTCCATGGTTCTGGGAAAGTCTCAAATGTACTAAACTAGCTTTTCAGCTTTTGTAGTTCTGCTCCTGGCTAAGTGTTCTTGTTAACTCAAGTTTGTCAACTCAGGACATGGTTTTTGTGCTTAAAAAACCTGAGAAAGGCTCGGGGCTACGCTGGGATCCCGAACACCCAGTGTAGCTGCCGGCCAGCTAGTAAAGACTTTCTATTGGCTTAAACCCATGTCTGAACAGTCTTCTCTGGTGAGTACCCCACAAAATTTCTGAAAGTCCTGAGATCCCAGAGCCAGACCTCGAGACTCTGGGAATCTGGTAACTGATCTTTACTAGGCTACTCATCTGGGGTCCACAAAACTTTCTGAGTTGTTCAGACCAAGGTATCTTAAACCTAGCCTAGATGCTCTGTGTGAGAAGGTTCAGCCAGATGCCAGGTTTGTGTTCAGGCAAATCAGAAACAGAGAGCCCTGACCCAGGAAGGGGTCCAAATGAGAGATCAATACCCTGGCAAACTCTGGAAAAACTGACTTCACCAAGATTCAGCCTGCTAGGGGAAATAAAAAGTATGTTTTAGTTGTTATAGATACCTTTTCCAGGTGGGTAAAAACTCCCACATCTGGATTGAAACTCCTCAAATTGTAGCTAAAAAGCTCTTCCAGGAACTGGTTCCCTGATTTGGCCTCCCCCTAGCTATGGGGACTGTGGTGGTTTGAAAGAACATGGACCCCAAAGGGAGTGGCACTATTAGGAGGTGTGGCTTTTATTGGAGTAGATGTGTCCTTGTTGGAGGAAGTGTGTCACTGTGGAGGCGGGCTTTGAGGTCTCATATATGCTAAAGCCATGCCCAGTGTCTCAGACCACTTCCTGTTGCCTGCACAAGATGTAGAACTCTCAGCCACCTCTCCAGCACCATGTCTGCCTATGTACTGCCATGTCCCACCATGAAGATAATGGACTAAACCTCTGAACCATAAGCCACCCAATTAAACGTTTTCCTTCATAAGAGTTGCTGTGGTCACTGGGTGGTGGTGGTGCACGCTTTTAATCCCAGCACTTGGGAGGCAGAGTCAGGTGAATCTCAGTTTGAGGCCAGCCTGGTCTACAGAGTGAGATCCAGGTTAGGCTCCAAAGCTACACAGAGAAACCCTGTCTCAAAAAAACAAAACAAAAAAAAAAAAAAAAAAGAGTTGCTGTGGTCATGGTGTCTCTTCACAGTAATAGAAACCCTAAGACAGGGTCCAACAATGGCCTGGTTTTCATAGCCAAAATCTCTCAATTAACAGCTAAAACTTTAGGTGTAGGTTAAGAACTTCATATAGGGAGGGACCTACTCCCCATGAGATTGTTCAGAAGACTTCCCCCCCCACACTGCTTCCCAGGCCCAGACACCAGCAGTTGGCAGAACCCTCTAGCCAGTCCTCCATAAAGGCTACTCATTGGACTACCCAAGAGACCCAGCTGACCTCAGAGTCCACCACCACTTTCCCCTTGTTCCAGTCTGGTGATACTGTCTGGGTCAGGCAGGTAGACACACAGGCACTAAAACCAACTTGGAAAGGACTCTCCATGGTGATTCTCTCCACTCTATGGCTGTGAAGGTAGCTGGCACTACACCATGGGTCTGCCATACCAAGGTCAGGAACGTGGAAAGCACAGAGCTGCCAAATGGACTGTCTCCTGGACTACGGACCCACTGCAATCGAGGTCCCTTTGGGCCCGCAAGCCCCTCCCTACCTGTTCCTCTACCTTATCCTGAGACTTGTGTTTGGTATAAATTACAGGGTTATGGTCCAACCCCTCACTGCCCTCAGGCCTGGACATGGACACTAAGGAAGACAGACACAAGGAAGGAATTGGCTAATGTGACTACAAACCAAACCCATATTCGTCTTGACATTTGCTCACTGATGCCCACTGTAACTGTCTAGTTGTACTGGGGAAAGGAAAGATGTGGGAGTTTATTTATTTATTTTTGGTTTTCCAAGACAGGGTTTCTTCCTGTAGTTTTGGTACCTGTCCTGGGACTTGCTCTGTAGACCAGGCTGGCCTCGAACTCACAGAGATCTGCCTGGCTCTGCCTCATGAGTGCTGGGATTAAAGGCGTGCGCCACCACCGCCCAGCTGGGAGTTTATCTTTTGAGATAGGAATAGAGAGTTTACAATTCTATGCATGTCCTCTGGCTGGGGACCCTAGCTGCTAGAAACACAGGAGTTTCCATTGCAAAAGCTGGTGTTGTAAAACTGAGGTTTCTTAAAAATTTTCTTACTCTTGAGCATATACCCAAGGAATGCTGATTCATACCACAAAGATACATGCTCAACTATGTTCATAGCAGCACTATTCATAATAGCCAGAACCTGGAAACAACCTAGATGCCCGTCAACTGAAGAATGGATTAAGAAAATGTGGTACATATACACAATGGAGTACTACTCAGCAGAGAAAAACAATGACAGCATGAGGTTTGCAGACAAATGGATGGAACTAGAAAATATCATCCTGAGTGAGGTAACCCAGACCCAGAAGGACAAACATGGTATGTACTCACTCATAAGTGGATTCTAGATATAAAATAAAGAACCATCAAACTACAACCCACAGAACCATGCAGGCTATATATATAGCATGGGAGACCCTAGGACAAATGTGGCTTATAATAAGTTTTGGTTTTACTCAATTACTGAGCAAGCCTCAATGAAACATTTCACTATTAAGATAAGAATACATATTGTATCAAGCTGACAATAGAAGAATTAATTAATTAATTAATTTTAAAAAAGAAAAAAGAAAAAAAAAATTTGAACTACTAAAAAAAAAAAAAAAAAAAAAAAAAAAAAAAAAAAACCAAACAAACATATTTTACTAAAGTAAAAAAAGGGGGAACTAGGGACTAAAAAAAAAAATTTTTTTTCTTTTAAAAAGATTCTGGCTGGGTGGTGGCGGCAGTGGCGGTGGTGGCGGCGGCGGCACGCCTTTAATTCCAGCACTGGGAGGCAGAGGCAGGCGGATCTCTGTAAGTTCGAGGCCAGCCTGGTCTACAAAGCGAGTTCCAAGAGAGGGAAACCCTGCCTCGAAAAACAAAAAACAAAAAACAAAAAAAACAAAAAAAAAAAAATTCTGGTTGGGTTGGAGAGATGGCTCAGAGGTTAAGAGCACTGGCTATTCTTCCAAAGGTCCTGAGTTCAATTCCCAGCAACCACATGGTCACTGAAAACCATCTGTAATGAGATCTGGTGCCCTCTTTGGGCCTGCAGGGATACATGCAGGTAGAACACTGTATATATAATAAATAAATAAATCTTTTAAAAAAAAATATTCTGGCCTTTGGGAAACAGGAAAAACCTGGAGAACCAGACTCTAAGCCACAGAAAGGGACCCTAGGGATACAGTTAATCATTCCAAGCCAAAAAGCAGCCAGGATTGCTGGTTATGCCAGTACTTCACAGGGATAGGAACTAGCCAGATTGTCAGCCCACTGAGTGATGAAACTGATTGTGACCGGGAATAGCCCAAATTAATGTTAGAGGACCTATGAGGGGCTAAAACTTGTCTAATATGCAAAATCTTTAACCCTGGTGCTTCCCAGGGCTCAGCTTCCCAGGTGCTTCTTCTTCCGCTGCTATTCTACCTTACGGGTTAACTCATCTGGGTAACAGCAATATTACTGAGCCCCTGAGAATATTTGGTGGGCATGTGCCAATAGTTTTACTAAATATGCCTCTTCTGATGCTTTCCAAACTAAGAAGACAGGTTAATCAGGACCTAGAAGATATTAAACATTTCTGTTTTTAGCTGGATGGTGGTGGCACATGCCTTTAATCCCAGCACTTGGGAGGCAGAGGCAGGCAGATCTCTGAGGCCTACAAAGTGAGTTCCAGGGCAGCCAGGGCTACACAGAGAAACTCTGTCTTGAAAAAAAAATTTCCATTTCTGAATTAAAACAATTAGATTCCTGAACACCCAATGTAGTTGCTGGGTGGCTAATAAAGACTTTTCATTGGCTTAAACCCATGTCTGAGCAGTCTTCTCTGGTGTATACCCCAAAACACTCACCTATAATACAAAAGAGAGCCACAATTCTATGTGAAGTCACTTTCAGTTTTGTCTGAGTCTAAGAAAACATGCCTTCCTAGCAAGGAATGGTGGAATCCTGGGTAATCTAGGTAAGAAAATAGAACTCAGAGTGCCACTTTATTCAGACCCTTCCTGGAAGATCTGTGTTCTTAGTAAGCATGATCCAGGAGATTATGAGCAAATTTGTGCCATAAACTCAAGACTGTGCAGCCCAACACGTAATCACAAGAGGGCAGGACCTGTGAGCAACAGCAAGAGTGGAGAAGCTAATCAGGAGAGGAGGACTGATCTCACGGGATCAGGAGACAGAGGGATTTGGGAGGACGGTACTGGAAAAGCAGGTGATCATTTCATGCATCCAGCAAAGGTATGAAAAGAGGTGATTCAAACAGTGGCAAGGAGAAGGAAGAAAACTGTCACAGATGCACATGCCTGACGTTAGAAAACTAAGTCAACCTTTTGTTTTTGTCACTTGTCCAAGATAACTTGACAGAAGGAATAGTCACCACTAAACGTCCCTTGGCAGCAGAAACCTTGCTGCAAGCCCATCTGGAGTAGCGACTGCCCTGGCCACTTCCTGGATAGGCATTGTGGTAGCAGCATGGGTTCATTGTTTTTCAAATGTCTTGGCTGGAGTGAAAATTTTCTGAAGTTACCTATAGCCCTCCCTTGGCTATCAGACTATTGAAACACAGGAACCCAAGGGAATGGAATTTCTCCAGGAATCTCATGCTGGGGGACAGGAAAGGCTGAAGGCTGGTTCAGGCCAGAAGAGGAACCCGGCTTGCAGGAAGAGATCTCACACTGGCTGACAACTTGTGGACCACCTGTACTAGTTACGTTTCTCTTGCTGCGATAAAACACCATGACCAAAGGCAGATGACTTCAGGAAGGTAACTTGAGAAAGAAACTCTCAAAGTACCCGACCCAGGGACATACTTCCGCCAGCAAGGCCACTCACTAGGTCCTATGACATCCCTCAAGCAGCACCACCAACTGGGAACCCAAGTGTGCAAAGACCTGGGCCTATGGGGACATTTCCATTCCAACCACCACACCACTTTTCCAGAGAGACACACAATAATGGGTCAGTGATTGACCAGGGATGTGATTATGCGTACCTCTGGCCCTTTATTTAAACATAAAGCTCATGCCAGTATTTTAAAGTGCATTTGGGGGTGTGGGTGGGTCACCAGACCTCTTTGTTTGTTGCTTTTCCCAGTGCGGCCACATTGAATAAACCTCATTTCTCTGTTTCTCCCATGACATGTCCCTTTAGTTGTCCTATTAAGGCCCGGTGGCCAAGTCTGCTTTATTAGAGCTGTCAGGACCCAGACTTTGACCTTAACAACTCTGGTAACAATGTAGCGATAAGCAGGTCTGTGCTGTGTTTTGTTTGTTTGTTTTTGTTTTTCCTCTTTTGGCTTTTACCTTCAAATCTTAATGCTAATATTGCAGGGCAGGCAACAAACAAGTGAATATCCAACGGGAAAATGTCCAGACATTTCTGTGTGACCTCACTGGCTTCTAGATGGACCGCTGTGCGGCTCAGAGGAGGCTGGGAAAGGCAGCAAGCGCAGGGCTGCTGGCGCTTTGGACCTGAAGTTTTCTTCCTATGCAGATTTTTTAAAAAATCAAATAAAAGGGGAGTGTTGGACATAATAGATCATGTTTAGAATCACAGCACTTGGGAACTAAGTCAGGAGGATTGCCACAAGTTTGGGGCCTGCCTGAGTGAGTTCTAAACCAGCTTGGGCTGAGCTGCAGACCATCTTAGACTATAGTGTGCGATCTTGAGTCAAAAAGAAAAGATTGCTCAACCCAACCTTCAACCTCTCTGTCTTCTCACTGGCTGGAGGATGGGGCTGAAACTGCCAACCCTCTAGTGGTTCTTTGGTCTTTCTAGTGAACAACTCCAGAGGCCACCAAGGGCTACCAACCACCAGTCATTTACTAGTATCAAGAAATTTAAGATTTGATAGATTCCAGGGACTTTATGAGCTATTTGTTGGGAAATGGATCCAAAGACCAAACAAATTTATGTCATATATTTATCTCACAGTATCCCAGGAGTAGAGAAAGAGACTCAGCAGGAAGCCACCAAACTGTAGTCCCAGACAGAATTCTTCCATTTTGTCAGCTTCAACATTAACTTGGAGACACTCTTGAGTTTAGAGGTGTAGCTAACACAATTAAGACATATGTTAGCTAGGTCCCTGGAGGAGAGTTTGAGACAGCAACTCTGCGTTCAGGGAACTTGGGTTAGGAGATCTTGGAGCAACTGAGAGATACAGTGTGAAGTATTGTCATAGGCAAAAGAAAGCAAAAGTAGAAGCGAGGTGCTCGGTATAAATTATAAAGAACAAGAATTACAGGATTTTAATGCCTACCAGCCAGGCATAATGAGTCCACTGATGCAATAGTGGCCACTCCATTATTGGTGTAACCACCACTTTCTTATTCAATTTGATGCCTAACCCACAAGAATTCAACTCTGGTACTGTCTTAGAGTTTTCATTGCCACGAAGACATACCATGACCATGGCAACTCTTATAAAGGAAAACATGTAATTGGGGCAGGCTTACAGTTCAGAGTCCATTATCATCATGGTGAGAAGCATCCCACCATTCAGGCAGACATGGTGATGGATAAGAAGCCGAGAGGTCTACATCTTGATCCACAGGCAACAGGAAGTGAACTGTCACACTAGGCACAGCTTGAACATATATGAAACCTTAAAACCCACCTCCACAATGACACACTTCCTCCAACAAAACCACACCTATTCCAACAAGGCCACACTCCTAATAGTGCCACTCCCTCAGGGCCAAACATTCAAACACGTGAGTCTGTGCGGACCATACCTATTCAAACCAGCACAGGCACTAAACATTGTCAAAAGCCTATGACTGGGACTTTCCCTAGTGGGAAAGCTTTGGCTGTTGTTTTGCTAGGTGGACATTATGTAACTGTCATTTTGGCTTCTCAATAATTCTGTGTATGCCAATAGAATAGTACTGATTTTAGTTCTGATCAGAGAAGCTTCTTTTTGTAGTAGTGAGTGGTGACTGACTGCAGAGATTCCTAACTGCTGAAAGAACTGAGAATTAATGACTGTGGGAAGCCCAGCCACAGATGGGACATCTGTATCAGCTCTTCTAAGGAAACATCCTGAAAGAAGTGAGAAAACAAATATAAACTCCAGGGGAAGAGAGGATAAAGACGTGGGATGATGGCTTCTGGGTATGGCAAGGCTGCTGGACCCTGGACCCGGAGCCATTGGGATGACCTGCCCCAGACCTGCACAGCACTCGGCCCTTTGACACCTCATCAGGGAAGGGGAGGGGCTTACAGGACCCTGCCCCCACCCGAGGACACAACTGACAGCTGACAGGAGAGGGAGAGACATTTTCTCAGTGGTGCAGGCACTGGCACAGTGCCCAGGCTACTGTGAACAAACCCACACTCACGCGTCTCTAAACAACCATAACGAAACTCCTTGGGACACACACAGGACATGAATGTGGAAGCGGTGGTAGTTGGGAAGAGGAAAGAGATGAGTGGGGATGGAGGGTGGGGCAAAAGAGTAACAGCAATGTGGGAAGAACCTGATCATTATGAACATTTATGCAAATACCATAATGAAGCCCATTATTGTGTGTCTAAAAACGTTCTAAAAAGAATTGCAAGGCTTTGTACTTTGTGTAACACACTGAGTGGAAAGAATGAAGGACAAAGGAAAAAGTCTAGATGATGGAGGATTCTACCTAGTGTGGCCCAGAAGGGAACTACAAGGGGGATTGTAGGCAGAGAAAATAGTGAATCTGGGGACATGTGGGAGGTAAGGGTTTTGTTGTTGTTAATATTTACTTATTTTATTTCTTGTGTGTGAATGTGTTATCTGAAAGTATGTGCTCCGTGTGCATGCCTGGTGCCTGCCAATGTCAGAAGAGTATGTCGTTGGATCTCCTGGGACTGTAGTTACAGATGGTTGTGAACCACCATGTAGGTGCTGAATCAAACTCATGTCCCTGCCAGAACATCACATGCCATCTGTCTGTGTGTTTGTGAGTCATGGTTTTCCTGTGGAGGTCAAAGGATGACTTGTGAGAGTCAGTTTTCTCCTTCCACTGTGTGGGGCCCAGAAATCAAACTCAGGTTGTCAGGCTTGGTGGGCATGATATCATCTAGGACACCTTTAAAAAAAAAGATTTGTTTTTATTTTATTAATATGTATGTGTCTGTGAAAGATGTTACATGCCTGCAGGGGCCAGAAGAGGGATTCCCACAAGTTGGAGGTACAGGTGGTTATGAACTGCCCAACCTGGTTCTGGGAACCAGGCGCAGGTCCCTCAGAAGGCAGCAAGCCCTCTTAACCACTGAACCCCTCTTAACCACTGAACCATCTCTCCATCTTGCTAAGGTCAGGACTGAAGAGCTCAGTGAATGGTGCATACTCCTAAGTCCTAGCACTCAGAAGGCTGAGGCAAGAGGATGGCGAGTTTGAGGTCAGCTTGGACTCCATACCCAGGAAGAACAATCATTTATACGTGAATAAACAAATCAGTAAACCAGGACTGAGTGCAGGCTCTGAACTAGGGTACCCTAGCACAGGAACAAGGGGTCTGCAATGAAGACCAGGCTTCGGAGCTGATTAACACGTCAGGTTCAGTTGGCACCAGGACAGAGGATGAGAAAGGGGGCAGAACGAGATAGGCCTTTAGAGATGGAAGAGAAACCCAAAGCTAGTGAGAAAGCCTTGCCAAAAGGCAGGAGGAAGATCAGGACGCGATAGTCTGTTCCCTTAAAACCCAAGAGAAGGAAGAGACGCTGCGTGTGGAACGCCGTGGAGGACGGCCTAATGGAGCAGCTTTGTGCCTGTAGCTCTTGGTATTCATCACTTCTGCCAGACTGTGCCAGCAGCTTGGGCGGCTCTCAAACTGGAGGCATGCTAGATTGAAGGAAGGACTGGGAAAATGAGAGTTTTTTGAAGGTCTGAGGAGGCAGTCCAGTGGTAGACCACTGGCTTAGGGAATGCAAAGTCCTAGGTTGATCTCCAGTACTGTAAAAACAAAAGGAGGGAAGATATGTTGGGCGTGCATGTGCAACTGTGTGCAGAGGTCAGAGGATTGCTTCTGCCTCCCATATGCTGAGATTAAAGGTCTGTGTTATGTAACAGTTTCCTCTGAGATTGAAACATTCCATCCTGCAGGAAAGCTCCTTAAACAGGTAAACAACTCAAAATAGAGTCAGGAAGTCCCCCAAAACTAACCAGATTCACTAGGATCCTCCCTGCCAGGGCAACCAACAAAAAGGTGCGGGTCACTGGGAAACCAGCCTACCAGAACAGAGCTGCCAAGACTCTCAGACCAGACCAAGCTCCCTGGAAGAATGAGAAACCAGCAGAGCTGCTTGGAAGAAGTTTAGACCAACTGAGGCACCTGGAAAGGACGCTGTCCAACCTCATGAGCTGCCTGCAGGCTGTGCAGTGTGCTCCGGGTTCCCAGCTTTGAGAGCGTGCATGCTGGAGTGGGCTCTGGTGATGCAGCCATCTGTAAGGAATTTCTGCTCCTATAAGTAACTGCTCACCCATATTCCTGTAAATAACCCCAATAAAACTCATGGTTCACCAAGTTGGACTTGGGGGTATCTGTACTTTGTTGTGTTGTGGGTTCCTTGTCTGGGGTGAGTTGCATCTCCCCAGGAAAGGTTTTGTCACACAACAGTATGTGCCACTCCGGACAGCTTCTTTTTTCCTGTGTGTGCTTTAATCCTTTGTTTCTCTAATGTAGGTGGGCAACTCTGAAACTGGGAGCAGGACTTCATTCCTGTTTATGTTTTCAACGGGCCAGGCATTTTGCAGGTTGAGCTGGATTCAGATAAATTCATTCCCAGAGAAATGATCTTTGGGACGAATGACAAGTTCCTCCGTAGCCAGCTTTGTGTGGCCTGCACTGGTTGATCAGGAACTACACAGGGCTACTGATGGCTGCGGACTGACAGCTGTTCTCATCAACTGTGCACCTACAAGTCTCACAGAACCCTGTTTTCTCAACCCCATCTGCTGGCTTCCTTGCTTTGCTCCCTGATGGCTGCCCGCTTATAAAATCGATAGCACACGCAGTGTGATTTATTAAACTGTTGAAAAGATCAAACCTAACAGTTCTCTGCTGCACTATTGTTTGCACACAGAGACAGCTGCCCTCTAAGAAGCCAAACTTCCTGTCTGGGAAGTAACACGCAGTCAGCCACCTTGGCGGGTGGGGGTGGGGCTGTAAGCAGGCTTTGTTGTTTACTAGCTGTCTGGGCTGGAAGAGATCACTCCAAATGCAGCCTGTCTCGTCTGTAGAATGAAGACACTACCTGCCTCTCCATCTTTTTAATAGATTTGACTATCAAATGGAATACTGCATAGGAAATATTCCTGTGTGTCTGATGCTGGGGACTGTACCTGTTTGACAAGGGGTCCACCAGTAAGCTGTATCCCCACGACTCCCAAATCCTTGAATAGTCCTATTCAAATGCATGGGATGTTCTCAAGAAATTTTCAGAGAAATCTCCAAAACACTGGTGCTAAATCAAGTAGAAATGCCTCACCTAATGTGGGACACTATGACATCTGTCAAGAGCATGGTATTTATGTATGGACACATCGAGCACTAGGTACACCCCCCTGGGCAGAAAGCAAGTACTGAATTAACAAAGGAAGAAATCTGGATCAGTAGATGCAAATGAGAGGCTTCAGGCTTTATTACTTACGATTCACTCATTCATTCATCCCCCCCCCCCAAGGGAGAGCACACCATGGAACATGTGTTGCAGTTGGAGGAATACTGTGGTAGATCTCTCCTTTTTTTCTTTTTGTTTGTTTGTTTTAGTTTGGTTTGGTTTTTTTGAGACAAGGTCTCTCTGTGTAGCCTTGGCTGTCATGGAACTCTTTTGTAGACCAGGTTGGCCTCGAACTCAGAGATCCATCTGCCTCTGCCTCCTGAGTGCTGGGATCAAAGGCGTGTGCCACCACCGCCCGGCTAGTTCTCTCCTTCTAACACGTGGGACCCAGAGATGGAACTCAGGTTTCAGGCTTGGTGGTCAGCGCTTTAACCTGCTGAGCCACATCACTGGCCCAAACAGGAGAATCCTGCCTTTAGAACTGTTAGAAAATAGGGCAGAGTCAATAGAGTGTAGCATTGTTTGTACGTCAGAAACAGATGAACATGCCTGTGTCATTTATTGAATGACAGTAACTTGACGATCTGTGCAGTTTTGTTGGCTGCAGCTTGTCATGTAGCCCCCTTTCCCTTGATTGCTGGCCACTGGCAGTCGGTTCCCTGTATTCCAATCTCAATTACTAATATTAATCACACATTGCCCTTCACATGATAATACCTGTGCAGGTGAGAGGATGTCAGAGAAAGGGTTAAAGGTTTCCAGAGATCAGAAGTCCTGAAGTTGGAGCCAGGAGCTGGTACCGAAGGAGCCTGTAGCTGACCCATAAGAGATGTTCAGGTGTGAGACGTCAGGAGTAGGCCTGGGTGACAGACCTGAGAGTCAGCTAACAGGATGCTCCTCGGAGGAGAAACTGAGCTGGAGAGTGGGAGCAGAGGTAGGGCTCCTTTACCGTGAGACTTTCCTAGATGAGGATGATTGACAAGTGTCTAGGTGACTAGTCAGTATGCCTGCTGCACTGCAGTCTTAGGGTGCTCCAGGGAAGGGGCTACATCCGGTGTGATTGACAAGCTTGTGCATCACGTGTTTCCCACGACTCGATAGATTTGCAGATGTCATTCTTCATTGGCACAAACAAATGGTCAGTGTGTGCCTCCTGGTGTACAGAAGGTTGCTTACTTGTGTAAGCAAGCTGGAGAGTCACCCTTTCTTGGCACTTACACTCAAAATGGAATAACTCAGGTTGCAGCTGTTGCCTGAAAGCTGCTATTCCATACCACACGTGTGGTCCAGAGTAGCCCTGCTGTTCTTATGTGGTGACTACTATAGACTGTGTGTGTGTGTGTGTGTGTGTGTCACACACACACACACACACACACACACACACACACACACACACACACGCGCGTGCGCCCAGGACTGACATATGCTAAGCTTCTGCCTTCCTGTTTAGCCACACCCCTAGACCCCACCCTGAGCTTTCAAATCAGGGTGTCCAGAGTGGGCAGAGATGGCTGTGGTCTGCCAAAGATAGAGCTGTAGGGATAGCAAGATGGCTTCTTAGGTAAAGGCATTTGCTGCCAAGCCTGATTACCTGAGTTCAGTCCCTGTGACCTGCATGGGAGGAGGGGAGAACCAACTCCTGAAAGTTGTCCTGTGACCTCCACCACACATACGCTCTGGCACACATCCACACATACAAAATACATCAATATAATTTTTAAAGGTCTTCTGTTTTATTCCCATTAGATCAGTCTTCCTTGCAGCTTTTGACTAAACTAAGGAGGCAGGAAAATAGAGAGAGGCAGAAGCAGCATTTCCTCTGAGCATAATTTTAGCTAAACTCCATCGATCAGTATCAGTGAAAGATTGAGCATACTTAGCAGGCCATCTCAGCTCCTGTTTCCTCTTCCGCTACTCAGAGGATGGAAGGCTGGGCCGAGCGAGCGCTGTGTCTCCCCAAGCGTCTGCTGGGTTGTCACCTCTGTAAGAAACACTTATCCTTCCCAGCTGTCAGCGGTGTAACTCTGTGAAGATGACGTCAATGAATTAATTACAGGTCATCATGTCTGGTTTGTTTTTGCAGTAGAGGGAGGCTCGAACTCAAGGCCTCTCACATGCAAACAAGTGCTCTACTGCAGAATCACACTTACACCTTCGTCAAGTGGACGTCGGGCTTGAATACACACAACACGTAAAGATGAGGGGCGCGCACGGTCTTCTTTTACGACAGGAACACGAGGAACCGGTTTTAATGCTGTGCCAGAAGCTCCGGTTTTGAGATCAGCTTTACTGCACACTGTTTACACACTATCAAGTGTCCTTTTTCAGCATGCTGTTCAGTGGCCTTTATGATATCACAGGGTCTAAAAACCAACTTTATTATCTAATTCTAGAACATGATCAGACATTTCCTGCGTTCTGCTCTTTTCCTCTAAGCCCACGGTAACACTTCTTGTTATTATTTATTTTATTTTTTCCAGACAGTTTCTCTGTGTAGCCATGGCTGTCCTGGAACTCACTCTGTAGACCGGGCTGGAAGTGGAATATTCACAGAGATAAAAAAATAAATAAGGGCTGGAGGGATGGCTCAGGGGTTAAGAGCACTGACTGCTCTTCCAGAGGTCCTGAGTTCAATTCCCAGCAACCACATGGTGGCTCACAACCATCTGTAATGACATCTGGTGCCCTCCTCTGGCCTGCAGGCATACATGCAGGCAGAACACTGTATATGTAATAAATAAATCTTTAATAAATAAATAAATAAATAAATAAATAAATAAATAAATAAGCTATTTATTTTTTGTAAGCTGTTTAGCCAGGAGGTAGTGTTGCACACCTTTAGTCCCAGCACTCGGGAGGCAGAGGCAGGCAGATTTCTGTGAGTTCAAGGCCAGCCTGGTCTACAAAGCAAGTTCCAGGACAGTCAAGGCTGTTACACAGGGAAACCCTGTCTTGAAAAACCAAAAACAAAAAACAAAACAAAACAAAACAAACAAACAAAAATTCTACTTCTTGGCATTTCAAACACATGTAGTCATACAAAAATAGCTTCTCTGGTTGACATATTTCATATTTTCAAAGTTGATGCAGGTGATAGCATGTATCAGTAATTCATTGCCTTAACAAAATGATTTCCTTTTCCCCAGTACTGAGGAATCAAACCTAGGGCCTGTGAGCATATGCAGACTAGACAGGCCCTCCACCCCCAGTGTACCCTCAGCCTCTGTCACTCCGTTCCATAGCTAAATAATACTCCATTGCGGGTTAACACATTTTAACAACTCCTTAGTTGGAGAGCATCTGGGTGTTGTGTGTGGATGTTGCTATGTAGATCTATGGATAGACCTGTGTTTTCATACCCCTTCCTTCCTCCCCCCCTTCCTCCCGTCTTTCCTTCCGTCTTACTGTGTAGCTCTGGCTAGCCTAGAACTCTCTGCCCTGACTAGGCTGAGCTCAAACTGTGATGACTGCCCCACTTCAGCTTTGTGGGATTATAGGCACGTGTCAACTGGGCTGTTTGTTTTCCTGTTTCTTAGGTTTGTACCTGGGAGTACAATAGTCAGGTCATGTGGTAAGTCTATGTTGACCCTTTGAAAAACTGTCAGATGTTTTCCAGTGCGGCTCTACCACTGAACAATCCTTCCAACAATGTATAAGGGTCCAATATCTTCATGTCCTACTGCCTGTCTCTTTAGTCTTAGCCAACCCAATGTGTTTAAGTAGTACTTCCTTGTTTGTTATTGGAATTTCCATAATGACTAATAACAGTAGGTCTCTTCATGTGCTCATTGTCTAGATACACATATACACATAACAACACAAACAAATTTGTGGCAGGGTCTAATTGTGTTGCAGAGAAATTGGCTTCTAATTCCCAATCCTCCTGCATCAGCCTCTCTATTACTGGGATTACAAGGTGTATGCTACTCCTCCTTTATTCATGTATATATCCCCTCCCATACTCCCCACCTTTTTTTCCCTCCCAATGCTAGGGATAAAACCCAATATCTCCTTCATAGAAGGCAAGCTCTCTACCACTAAGTTCCCACTCCTACCTCCGAGCCCATTTGTATATATTTCTTAAGGAAATATTTACTGACGCCAGTTGTCCTATGGTACACGTCTGTAATGCCATCATCATTCAGGTGAGTAAGGGAGGAGGTTTGAGAGTATAAGGCTAGCCTGGGCTACATAGTGAGCTCTCATCTCAAAATCAAAGGGGAAGATGGACGAGGAAGCCATAAGAGTTTTATTTGTATTACTGGGGCTGTGTTGCAGGGATGTAGAGAGAAGAGACAGGCAGTCAAGAGAGCTGAGTCAGCTCACCAGACCGTCTGCTACTTCTTCCGGGTGGTTGCTGTCACTGACTTAAAGGCCTTACACAAAAGCATGGAGCCTGTGACCAAGCCATGCAGGAATTCTACAGAAGGCTGCTGGTCAGCAGGAATCATGCCTTGGGGTGAAGAGTGCAGCCCCACTGACTAATTAAAGTGGGTATAACCAGTTGGAGGAGGTAATAAAGTGAGGATACATAATAAATAGCCATACGGGTCATCAAAGGATCAGAGAGCCTTCCTAGCCAGGTGTGGCAGCATGTGCCTATGGTCTGAGCTGGTCTGGAAGTGGAGGCAGGAGGATATCTTCACTCAGGACTCAGCTCAGCTTAAGGCCACCCTGGCAAGACTTTATTTCTAATAAAAAGAGATGGGGTCTAGGAATGTTTGGCTAGAATGTACAAGGCCCCAGGTTTATCCCCTAGCACTGTAAAATGGATGAGTGAATAAACAAATCTCAGCCATGTGTGGTGCACACCTTTAATCCCAGCACTCAGGAGACAGAGGCAGTGGATCTCGGTGAAGGTGAGGCCAGTCTGGTCTTCATAGAGAGCTCTAGGCCAGCCAGGGCGAAACAGTGAGACCCTATCTCAAACAATTAAACAGATAAGTAAATCTCTGAACATTTTAACATTTTAAAAAAGGAAAGCTCATCCAATCCCCCCCATTTCCTGCCTCTCCCCAGAGTTCTTCTGAGTTCTCAGTATGCCAAGCCATAGCTCCAGAATCACAGCAGGAGGGGAGGAAGGGAGGGGCCAAGCACAGGGTGAACATCTAAACCCTGCTTACATTCCCTAATCTGAAATAAAGAAGATCTCTCAAGAATATCCTGTCTATCACAATCTTTATCAAGAGAGCTGGCTGTCTGTGTTAGTAGAGTGCTAGAGCGTCTATTCAGCAAGCGTGAGACCCCAGGTTTGATCTGGGTTTTTTTGTATGTATCATACATTGCTTGCCAGTTTTGTGAATTTATATAAGGAATTTTAGTAACCTTCATGCCCTATTATTTGGCCCTGGTTTGATTGAGAGAACAAATTTTAAGCAAAACCAGCTACGCAGATGTTTCAAAGTCCTATTATGAAAACTTAGGAGTATTCTCAGGGGACCTTGTCTGGGTAGCCATGGACACAACAGGGAAAGAGCATTGGCCGTGAGCCAAGAGACCTGAGCACTGCGTACAGTAGTGTGACCAATGAGCTGTGTCATCTTGGTGGGGCAAGTCTTACTTCTTTGGCCTATTGCGAAACAAGGGCGTTGGAATATAGATACTTGATTCTTCCTAATTTGTAAAACATAAGCTTTGATGACATATTTACTGTTTATTTTAACTAACATCGTTTTGTAAAGTTATTGTAGAATGTCATTTAATGTGTCTCAAATGTTCTTCACAATTCATGACTATAATAAATAATCTGAGGACATACTATGCTAGTGCTTTATAGAATTTAAGATGTGATATCACTACAGTAGTAAATAGGTTTCCTGTGGCATTCCTGTTGTGACTTAGTATTGGTCATGTGTGAGTGCTACACCAAGCTGACCCAGGGAAATATTTTCATTAATCTTTTAAAAAGATCTATTTGTTTATGTATATAGGTGTCTTCAGTATATGCACCTGTGTGTGAGGGTTCCCTTGCTTCTGTGCTCCCAGAGAAGATCAAGGAGAGCATCTCTTCTACCATTCTGTCTATTCCTTCAAGGCAGGGCCTCACTTTAAACCCACGGCCTGCATTTTCGTGCCTAGGCTGGAGGCCAGCCAACCTGATCTTCTGTCTCCGCCTCCCTCAGAGCTGACAGTCATGTGCAAGGGATGAACTGCTTATTTATGGGTGCTTCCTTATGGTTCGGTCGTTATGGTTCGGTCAGCACGCTCTCAGCCACACAGCCACCTCTCCAGCTCTGAGAAGTGTTTGTAGTGAGCCTAAGGTGTTCACCTACATCTACCTCCCAGCACAGCGTGGATGACAGCGATCCAGTCTCAGGTCTTCATGCTTGCATTGACAAGCACTTAATGACTAAGCCACCACTCCAGCCCCAGGAGAGTGTTTGAATTTCTAAAAATCTGCTCCAAGAGGTTCTCATTCAGTACAGTGTAGTAGTGATAAACACAATCACTGAAATTAGAGTCCCTATGTACAAATCTCAATTCTGTGCATATTATCATGTTGTATTGACATTTTAAAAATAAAAATGTATTGTTACTTTTTTTTTGGTTGGGAGGTGCTTGCAACCATGTGTGTGGAAGTCAGGGGACAACTTGTGAGAACTAGTTCTCTCCTTCTACTACGCGGGTTCTGGGGATCAAACTCAGTTTTCAGGCTTAGTGGCAAGCGCCTTTACCTGGTCAGCCATTCAGCGGCCCCCTTTTTTGAGATACGTCCATGGTATACAGCCCAAGATGGCTTCAAATCGGTGAGTCTCCAGTCTCAGCTTCCCAAGTGCTAAGATCACAGGCATGTGCTAGAATGTTGGCTGTCTTGTGTGTATTCTACTGTTCATGTGTTTTGACAAACAGTATACACAGGTACTGAGACATTACCTGCATCTCAGAAGAGGGAAGACCCCTCTTCCCTTCTCCCCTCTTCTCTGGGATTCTCCCCTAACTTGGGCTTTTTAGAAAGTGGTCTCCATAATTTTCTCACTGGACATCTTGTAGGTACATATGTCAGCCTCTTGTCCTCAGAGCAACACTCACACCTTCCTGTGAGCCAAGGACAAGAGCTTGTGAGCCTCTGCTCAGTTACTCATGTCCAGACCAATTGGATGCAAGTCTTTGTTGGCAACACACTGGATCACGGCTGGTTTACCCAGTGGCACAGGTCCAATACCCTTGATGCCACCAGGATGGCAGAGGTCTTGCAGTGTCTACACACAGGCTGGGCAGCAAGTCCATCAACCCAGTGAGCCACTTTGCTGGCTCCAGATTAGCCTTTTAGACCGTTTGTTTCCTTTGGTTTTTTTCAGGACAGGGTTTCTCTGTGTAGCCCTGGACATTCCGGAACTCACTCTGTAGACCAGGCTAGCGTCAAACTCGGAGATCCGCCTGCCTCTGCCTCCCAAGTGCTGGGATTAAAGGTGTGCACCACCTGGGTAGTCTTGGCTTTCTTCTTGTGAGATGGGAAGCACAGGCAGACCTGCTAGAAGTTGAATATATGCAGCAGAGTAAGAGGAGAGACCAGGACTCAAACAACCAAGATAGAAAGAAAGAACTAACTCCCCTCAAATCTCCACAGGTGTGCTGTGGACTTGTGTGCGTGTGTGTGTGGGCGCGCGTGCGCGCGCGCACACACACACACACACACACACAGAATCAGGAAAGTTAGACTCAGGGAAGGTCCATGCAACTTGGCAACTACTTGGACACAGCAAGTCAAGAGCGACTCCTAAGCTCTCTCCTCTATAGATTGCAGGGCCTTTCCTTAACGACTTTGGTGTTGCGACCACCTCGACCAGCAAGGAAGACACAACACCGAGCTCTTCTTTCTGCCATTTGTTCAGGAACCTTGAACAATCTTCTGACTCCTGGGAAAGCCAGCCCACGCCCTTTATAGCCACTGGGCAACCAACCCCGTAGTGCCACGTGGACAATGCCGATAGGGTCAGACTTACACAAGCAAGCCAGATTCTACGCCCAAGCCAAACAAGGAGTTGTTTATCCCAGAGAACACCTGCCATCCGGAAGGTGGAAGGCAGAAGCCAGACGCCGGCGCCATCTTTGAGGCATGCTTCGAGCCCGCCCACCCTTGGCTCTTGGGTGTGCAGGCAGAACTCTTCCTGTTATTTCACCTTGACTAGCGGATTGGAATTCAAATGCCATTTCCGTCTCCCTGGGGGAGTATGCACATCACTGCTGTGGAGTTCCAGGGCCCTGATTCTGAGAGCACTTGTACTGTTTCTGCATTTGTTTTTGTGACTATCTGTTCATCCCCCTCACTGAGCAAGGACCATATTTGTTTGTTTTTTTAAAGATTTATTTATTATGTATACAGTGTTTTGTTTGCACATATCCCTGCTAGCCAGAAGAGGGCACCAGATCTCATTACAGATGGTTGTGAGCCACCATTTGGTTGCTGGGAATTGAACTCGGGACCTTTGGAAGAGCAGTCAGTGCTCTTAACCTCTGAGACATCTTTCCAGCCCCCATATTTGTTTTTATTCACAATTGAGTTTCCAGGGCCTAACATCTCGTTTGGGGAGACAAGCCTGCCAACAGTACTCCATGAATGACTGACATTTGGTCACTTAGATGTCCCGGGGAGAAAGCACTGAGGACACTGTATGAAGCGGATACAGACCCATCATAAAAATGATCTTCCTTGTCTTCAAGCAGCAGTTTCTGCCAAATGTACTCTTTCAACACGACATTTTATATACTTCAAACACACACCAGGCGAGGGGAAAACTATTTCCTGGTCCCTGGGTTTTATTCGGCCCATTATCAGTCAAAGGGGTAGCTAAGCTGACTACAAGGAAGCCAGAGACTTAGGAAATAAGAGACAATACTTCATTTCCCTTTATAAAAATCAGTATGTATTAATATATTGTAGAGAGTTTCATTATGGCCTTGTCATCCATGTATAAAACGTGTTTTGACCGTAATCCCACCCCTTTTGGTCCCCTTCCTCTTTCCAACTCCCTCCCCTTCTATTTTTATCTCTTTGACTTTTATTTGAGTTGCTTACAGGAGCATGGGAGGTTTGTTACAGGGAGTGTAGCTGGGGTGGTTTGAAAGAAAATGGCCCCAAAGGGAGTGGCACTATTAGGAGGTGTGGCTTTGTTGAGGTAGGTGTGGAGGAAGTGTGTCACTGTGGGGGTGGGCTTTGAGGTCTCCTATGCTGAAGTTCCTCCCAGTGTCTGACACCATTTCCTGTTGCCTGCAAGTTGTAGAACTCTTCAGCTACCTCTCCAGCACCATGTCTGCCTGCATACTGTCATCCTACAAGCCACCGTGCTCCCCGCCATGATGATGATGATGATGGACCGAACCTCTGAAATGGTAAGTGAGGCCCCCTCGATTAAATGTTTTCCTTGTAAGAGTTGTCGTGGTCATGGTGTTTCTTCACAGCAAAAAAAAGCCTAAGACAATGGTCCATATTCCTCTCTGGTTAGTCTTTAAATGTCCCACCTGTCAACCTGACCTTGACTTAAAAGGTAAATCTTGGTGCTGAGCTTCCTCTCTGGAACTTGTAAGGAATAGGTGGAAAGAGGGTAGTTGTACCAAATGGCCAGAGTAAGGAGAGAGGAGTTTCTGGGTGGCATGGCTTTCTGCCGAGATGCCCAGTAAAGCAGGCTTGGTTCTGTAATCTCCATGGGTTGGGTGTCTCTTACTGCCATGCTATCAGGCTCCTTATGTTTTGTATCTGCCCTTTTCTCTGTTTGCCCATGACAAGCAGGGGATTGGTCTAAACCTCTGTGGCTTAAACACCTTGCCAGTATCTTTTGTAGGGGTTGAAACAGGGTCTCAATATATAGCCCAGGCTTGCCCCAAACTTCCTGTATTCAGAAGAACACTGGGCTTGGTGTCTTTTTAAGAAGGAGCCTGAGAGTCGATGGCTTTGTGGTTACCTTGAGTGACCCTAACCCTCTCAGTGAGTCTTCTAAGTACAACCTTCCTGGCTCTTAGGTCTGTTCTTTTAAAGCAGACACTTTACATGTCCCCATTTCCTTAAAGCCTATGAAGTGCATGTCATCATTGGCACCCCATTTTCACAATGAGAAACCAAGCCTCTCTGAGACTAAAGAACACGCCCAAACCACAAGACAGCAAGAGGCAGGGCCAACTACTAAACATATTTTCTCCATAGACCGTCTATAATAATGGCTATAATAAAGGTTCAGGCCAGTAGTGTGTTTAAATGTGGAATACACAGTATAATTAATAGAAAATGATAATTTACTTAGTCATCTTGACGATCACTTTTTCCTTCCCTCCCCATTGCAGAGATTTGGTCTGATAAGGGAATAGAAAATGAGGTCTCCTACATTGTCTACAGTGAATACCTAAGAAGGATCAATGACTTCTTTTTTTTTTTTTTTTTTTTTTTTTTTTTTTTTTTTTTTGGTTTTTCGAGACAGGGTTTCTCTGTGTAGCTTTGTGCCTCTCCTGGAACTCACTTGGTAGCCCAGGCTGGCCTCAAACTCACAGAGATCCACCTGGCTCTGCCTCCCGAGTGCTGGGATTAAAGGCGTGCGCCACCACCGCCCGGCCTGATCAATGACTTCTGATAGCCTCAGAACATACATTTTTCCTTTTTATTTTAAAGACTGAGATGCAAGTTACATACTATGATGTTTCTCCTGTTCAGGGGTACAGTTCCATTGTTCTTAGTACATTCACAAATGAGTACAACCATGAGCATAAGTACTCTGTGAACACTTCCATAAGGGCCTGCTGGGTTGCTCCTCCAGGCACGCTGGCATTGAGTAGAGGGAAGTACAAGCAGATCTGAGCCGTTGCAGAAATCATGACAGCTTTTGATTACCAACTGCAGAGCATGGACACAGATGAATTTCTTAAATACATGGTCGAGTGTCTTCAACATCTTAACCTCATTTCCTACCTGGGAGAGATTCTTATTCAGGGGCTTCATGTCTTTCTTAGTGGGGGTGGAGTGTCACGTTCCTCTTGCTTCTGAAGGATTTGGCTAGTAAATGACACAGGGCATCAGTGGACATTTCCAGAGAGCCACACTTATTCATAATGGGGCTTTCTGTTGTGAAATACTTAAGTTCTTCATTCAGTCATTCCTCCATTCCTGTAAGGTTGAAAACTTCAGTTACAGCTGGGCAGTGGTAGCGCATACCTTTAATTCCAGCACTTGGGAGGCAGACACAGGTGGATCTCTGTGAGTTTGAGGCCAGCCTGTTCTACATAGTGAGTTGCCAAGGCTATGCAAAGAAACCCTGTCTGAATAAAAAAGAAAACTTCAGTCATTAGTTGCTGGACTTCTGTCTCCATTGTTTCTTGACATGCAATCTTCTGGCCCCTGTGGTGCATCTCTGATGAGTTGGCTGGAGACAGATCTTTGTCTTATGTTGGATGCATGATCTGAAGTCTGAGTTCTCAGCTCTTGGCAGAGTGGTAGCTCTGTCATCTTCTCTGATGTATCTTCCTCCCATTACTCAACTCCTCCAATTCCTAACAACAGGCTAGCAAGTGAGTTCTTCATATCAGAGAGGCATGCTTTCTCCACCTGATACCTATGCTTTCGTATAAACTGGTCTAGTTCACATCTGAAGGCCTGTATAGGTAACAACCAGCTGTGTGCAAGTGAGAACTCTAAGAAAGAGTTTCAGATGAAATTGGAATCTTTAAGGTAGTTGTCCTCTGGTCTCTACATGTACCACCCACTCTGAAAGTGACAAGAGGTTCAATTACATAGCAAAGTCAATACTATTCTGGGCTATATGGGATCCTTTCTCAAAACAAATAAAACCCAGTAGAACAGCAAGAAGTTCAATTACCAGCAACACACACACAGCAGGTATGCAGATAAAGAGCAGGAGATGAAGAGGTTGCAGCTATTCAGTCTAGGAAAGGTCACTGAACAGCAACTTTAGCATATGAAAAGATTGTGATGGGGTGGGGTGGGGGGCTGGAGAGACTCAGCCCTCTTAAGAGCACTCACTGTTCTTGCAGTGGAGCTGAGTTGAGTGCCCAGCACCCACATCAGGTGGCTCAGAACTACCTATAACTCCAGCTCAGGTCCTCAACACTCAACATGTACTTACTCATGCTCCCACCCCAATAAGAAATTTAAATAAATAAATCTAAAGCCAAAAAAAACCTCCTTTTCTTTTTACCTTTATTCTATTCACTAAAGAAAAGCAACAAAAATATATGAATTCTATGATAATAAAATATTACATCATCATAGAAGACAGTGGAGGCACAGAGCCTTGCTATAACCTGTATGGCCGCAGCAGGGGCCGGAGAGGCTGAAACAAAGTCTGCTATTGGAGCGAGCAATCTTAGCCTTACAGAAGTTACAGAGAATAGTACAAAGGATGCCCTGACCTAGCACTGAGGCCACAAGCCTTACCCAGCATGTGTGAGAGAGCAAGACCCTGCGATCGATGCCCAGCACTGGGGCAGGAAAAAAAATCCCTGGTTAGACATCATCTGTTAACATCTATAAGGATTTTTATAAGGACTTTCTCGGAATCTTTGGACAGCAATTTTCTGACATTTTTCTTTATCCCTAAAATTTTCATTCATACTTCCTTAAAACAAGGATGTGCTCCTGCCTGAGCAGTGATACTAAATTTGTGAAACTAGAAGTGATATGACAGTATTTAATCTACAGTTTTCACTGAAATTTGCCTGCCCTTAATGCTTTTGTCTTTTTTTTTTTTTGGAGACAAGTTCTCTTTCTTGTAGTAGCTAGGACTCCTTGATCTTGGTCCTCTCCTCCCAAATACCACGATTACAGGCATGTACTGCCACGCCCAACTCCTTAAAGTCCTTTAAGAGAAAAAATAGACCTGGCCTGCTGATTCTTTATAGAACGTTTGAAATTTAAATTTCCTGCAGACTAGCCTCACATGGTGGCACACTCCTTCAATCCCAGCACTTGGGAGGCAGGCAGAGGCAGATGATCTCTGAGTTTGAGGCGAGTTTCAGAACAGTTGGGGTACCCGGAGAAACCCTGATTTTTGGGGGGTGGGGGGGTGTTTCTGTAGACTGTCAGCTGAGAATCTCATCTTTACAGTGATGAATTAACACCTAGATCATAAGACAAAGCAGCAAATTTGGGTGCATGTTATTACAATTACTTTAGGTATCAAATGTGGGACAAAGGGCCGACGTGCTCATTAATATATCAAAACTGACTACTCAGTAAGCAACCACCTGTGTCTCATGATAAATGACTGGATTTAAAAAAAAAAAAAAAGCTGGGTGGTGGCGCACACCTTTGATCCTAGCACTCTTGGGAGGGAGAGGCAGGCGGATCTCTGTGGGTTCGAGGCCAGCCTGGTCTACAGAGTAAGTTCCAGGCCAGCCAGAGCTATTACACAGAGAAACCCTGTATCCAAAAAGCAAATAAACAAATGCATGTAAGCTTCAGAGGGTCATCCATCTCTCACAGGTCAAAGGAACTCCAGATATTCCTGCCAATCAACCTGCTAGTTTTCCCACCTACCTATTCCTGAGGGTGGGGTCCTTTCTCTTTTCCTGGTTTTAGGACTCCCCGCCCCTAACCAGGGCCATGGGCCTGAAAGTTTCATGTGTACACCCAAGATAAAAATTTCCCCTAAACTCCTTGATTTTACTTAGTCTATCTGTCCCAGCAGGTTTCAAGTCAACAGCTACAACGTGCCGGCCCCGGTGTTCCTTCTGGAATCTGCATCCTAGACAGTCCCCAAAGCAGCTGGCCCTAGGTGGTCCAGCCACAGACAGCTCCGAAACTGCCTGCACTTCCCTAGCCCCAGGTGGACCTGCAGACCTGGGCAGCGAGCAGTGGAGGAAACAGCCTGCACTCTTCCGCTTCCGCTTCCCGACCTCCGTCAGCATTCCAGCTTTCCTGGGTCCCCGACAATGCCCCAAGCTCAGCCATAACAACGACCAAAAGGCTGGGATGTTAGGTCTCAAACCCCGGCCGAACTGAGGCGCATATTAACATACCAAAGCTGACTCAGGCAGGTTCTCCCAGTATCTTTCAGTCTCTGTTACAGGTCTTCCTAGCTGGCATACCCCATCATCTACCCTGAACTCTCCAGCCTAGGGACTGGCCGGACCACTTTTCCCTATATAACCCAGTCATTTTGGCTACATCGCCGCCCCCCCCCCCGCCCCCGCCCCTTTTTTTGTCCCTTTTGGCATTTTGGCCGTTGCTCCAGGTTTCCTCCTCACTTGGCCTGGCTCAGTCATGTTCACTATGGGCCCTTCCAGATGCATCGCGCTATGCTCTCCCTCATACCTACAAAAAAAAAAACAAAAAACAAAAAACAAAAACAAAAACAAAAAAAAAAACCTTCTTTACTCACACATGGGAGCGATCATGTCTTCCTTTTCTTTCTCTCTTTTCATTCAAATTACTCAATAAATTGAGTACATGCCTGGCTGTTAAAAGCCCTGAGAATCTATTCAAGAACAACAAAACCCCTGTTAAGGTAAATCCAGTTGGATAAATTATTTTTTTAATGTCAGAAACAGAGAATCTAGCATTCCTAAGTGGAGGATGGGAAGTCTCTGCAGAGGGGCAGCTACGAGTTTCGTGATTCTAGCTTTCCTACTGCTGCATCTCCTAGCAAAAGCGCTGACTTTAAGCCTTCAGTTCTTCGAAACTCGTTATACAAAGGACGACTCTCAACTCCAAAGTACTGTGGGAGCCGTTTCAGGTGCGATTGTAATCACGTTTTCTGCACATTCGCTTGCCTGCAGTCCGGCCTCCCAGCCTGGTGTGCCAAGCGTCCTGCCGAGGCCCGCGCCCTCTCCAGGTGTTGCCTCTCTGGGTAGAGCTGAGCAACAGAGAACTCGCGTCTGGAGAGCCCCAAGGCGATGCGGCTCGGGGGAACCGGCTCCTCCAGGCGGCCTCGCCCACTGCAATGCAATCTGGGTGGTTTTTCCAGATCCCCCGCCCAGTCCCAGCCCCCGCGACTCTTAGGGACAAGAAGGTTGGCTCAGAGACTCCCGGGCTAGGGCGGGGCTGCGAGGCGTCCTTGAAGCCCAGGAGAGGCAGCGGAGGACCCGGGTGGTACCAGCGCCCTCTCGGGGGCGGAGTGCGAGCCAGGCCTTCACCCGCTCTCCCGGACGCCGCTGCCACCTGCACCGCCTGCCACCCGCCTCGGGCCGCACCTCATCATACAGGGAAACGCGTCGCCGGCCTCCGACTCCTCGCCCTACTCCTCAGAGTCCAGGCCTCCACTGGGAAAGCCTGGTCTCTAGTTTCCCCTGACAAAGACACCCAGGAGGGTACCGACGGGTTCCAGGGGTTGCAAGGGTGTGGCGGCCCCACTTCACATCAAGAATACGCAGGGCCGCACAGCTGGCGCCACGCTAGTAATATTTCAGACAGAATCCGGTTCCCAAGAATAGGCCGGGTTGAAACAGAAAACTCGAGGGAACGACACCTCTAGCGCTTTGCTAAAATGTCAACATGACCTACCTTGGTGGCTCGTGGCGGGGAATGAGGGTGGAGTTGGTGGTGGCGCAAGAGTCTGTGGCCCTAAGTTGGTCAAGTCACACTCCACGAACAAGTCAAAAGGCAGGAGTGGAGGGCGTGGGGACAGGGCAGGAAATTTAGCAAAAAGCTTGTTTGGCCGGATTCAGGAAGGCCTTTATGAGGCCTGCGGGGCAGATGCATTTTTATTTCGTATCCAAGCCAAATCAGTTAGCTGTGCTCCGGTCCTGGAGGGCGTTCCGGTCTCGAACTAGCAGCCAGCACAACGAAGACATAACGAAGTGTAGGATAGAGAAGGGGCTGCAGGGCCCTTCCCCCGGGAGTCCCCCAGCGGCTGTGAGCACTGGGACTGCGCCCCGGGACCTGCCTAGCCAGCCCCGCGGGCGTCGGGTTCTGCGGCTGGTGGGGAGCGGCTCCTCGCCCCGAGGTGGAGAGCGAGCGCCAGCTCCCATGCCGCGACGGGCAGGGCTGGCAGGGCTTCTCCCTCCCGCTGTTTGCACTGCAAGGTGTGCTGGGCTCAGGAGCGGCTTTCCCCGGGTTCCGCAGTTGCACGCAGCACCTTCCCGGGGGCCGGAGGCCGGTCCCTCCCAGGCGCCGCGCCCTGGGCCTCACCTCTGGCCTCCTTTTGCCTCCCAGCACCTTGGCCTCTCGCAGGACCCTTCAGCTTCTTCCCCCACCGCCAAGGCTCTCCTCCAGCTCCCTCACCTCGGGTCCCCTCGGGCAGGGACCCTTCCCCGCCGTCGCGCGCCCTTTGCCCCCTCCCCCTTTCTCGGTCTGGCCTTGGCTACCTTGCAGATGACAACCCACTCTTCCCCGCCCCTCCCCTCCTCCTCTCCAGCCCTTGCCTCCCCATTCATCCAGCCTTTGTCTCCCGCCCCCTCCTCTCCCTCCCCCGCCCCCCCCCACCGCTGCCACGTCTGGGTTTGAAGGAGCCAATGGGCGGGCGCCGCCAGGTGTCTCTTACCTGCACCACGTGGGGGAGGGGGAAAGGGGCGGGCAGGTAGAGCCACATCCCAAAACAGAAAAGCTTTCAGCCATTGCGCGCGCCTCCCGGGGGTGCAGCCGGGCTCCTGGGCTCTTTTCATAGACGCACCAGCAATTGGATACAGAAAGGGCAGGCCTGCTGCTCCCTCCTTCCACCCCCCTTCCTGCCCTGGGTGTGGAGCGCCGGCCAGGTGTGGGCTTGGGTGGCTGGTTACCGCCTTTTGCCCTGGCGGCCGCGAGGAGGGGGGTGGGCGCTTTCTTTTTCTCTTGGAAGAGGGTTTTAGCGCAGGTTTTCTCGTTCTCACTTCCAACCCCACCTCGCCACCTCCCGACCCCCCTCTCCCCCCTCCCCACCTATCGTCATGACGGCGTCTCCCGATTACTTGGTGGTGCTTTTTGGGATCACTGCTGGGGCCACCGGAGCCAAGCTGGGTTCGGATGAGAAGGAGCTGATCCTGCTGTTATGGAAAGTCGTGGATTTGGCCAACAAGAAGGTACTTCACCACGTTCTGGTCCAAACAAGGAGTGGGGCAAGAACTTTATTGTAGAAGCTGGAGAGGAGATAGAGGGTTTCTTTTCTCTCTTTCTTTTTTTGTTCGTTTGCACGCGTATGAAGCGGGGCCCCGAGGCCTAGAGAATCCACAGTAGAGCCAAACCTGTTGGCTAACCACCTTGGAGCCATTTCAGTCTTCCGAAACCTGGCCCAGGTAGAGAGGCCCGCGCTGCCGAGCCGCGTTCTCTACGGGTCGTGGGACTCCTGGGCCAGGCTGTAGTTCTTGGGGCGCTGGGGTCCCCTCCAGGGCCTCGGCGACTTGATCCGGGTAGGGTGGGGGTGGGGCGGGGGAGCCGCGACCCGATCCCTGGGTGTCCAGGAAGCCTTGATTCTGCTGCTGAGTGCTTGGAAAGCCTCGAGCGGCCCGGGGGAAGCCGGGGAGGAGGAAGGATTTCCCAACTGAAAAAGGGGACTGACCCCTCATTTTCCACCCTTCCCCCCGAGGTGGGACAGTTGCACGAAGTACTAGTTAGACCGGATCACTTGGAACTGACGGAGGATTGTAAAGAAGAAACTAAAATAGACGCCGAAAACCTGTCTTCCGCGCCGCAGCTGGACCAAGCCCTCCGACAGGTGACAGTTTGGGCCGGGCCACGCCGTCCACCCCCATCCCCGCGGCCCCCAGCCCCGACCCAGCCCGTGGCTCCACGCCCTCGTGGGGCGGTCTCCGCTTGTTTCTGGGGCGGAGTGGCGAGACTCCCAGCCTTGTGTGTGGGAGTCCGGCCTGGGGGCGGGGGAGGGCCGCTCTGTAGGGGCTGCTGTGCTTGGCTTCCCGGCCCCCAGGGTCTTGGGATAGAAATGCGCTGAGTTCCAGTTGCCTCCTGAGGAGTTCTTTGGGCAGGAGAATCTTTCGCGTTATACCCCAGCCGAGTCTTGAGTACTGGCTCCCGGAACTCCAGGCTCAGTCCCTAGTGGGTCTGGGTCTGCAGCCCAGCGGTGTAGAGGGGCAGACCATCAATCATGCCGCGCTGGTTCCAGCACCTGAGCGCCCGCCTGATTTCAGCCTGAAGTCTCAGTTTCCAAAGGCTCGGCTTCCTCATTGCTTCTTTAGTGCCTTGATTGGGATCCCAGGGAGGGGTTGCAAGTACGAACCTGTGGGGCTGCCTGTTGGGTGACCGTGGAGCTGGCGGGATCCCCTGTTGGAATTGAGGTGACCTAAAAACTGGCTGCTGTCGGTGCTGACGGTTGCTAGAATCCGGGATAGGGCGGGTCTCAACACCTGTGCAGCGATGTATGCTCAACGCTCTCCCAGGCTCTGCCCTAGCGCAGGAGTTTCCTATTAAAGGAGTAAGTTATTTCTAGAGGATTTTCTAAGAAGTGTTACCCATCTTACAGCGTTCTGCTTCTTCCTTATCTCGCTTGTTTATTGGAAACGGGTGCCTGAAACCTGGAACATGCAAACATTTAAAAAGCAGCAGTATGGAATGATGTAATCTGAAGGCAACCTGTTAAAAGAGACCTCTAATCAGTCTCATCCTCAATATAAGGGCTGCTGGGGAGTGACATCCACTTCTCCCCAGCAAAAAATTGCAGATGGGTTGGAAAGCTTCATTGCCTAGGGAAAAGAGGCAGATTCGTGGGAAAAGGGGGGGGGGGTGTCTTTGTGATGTTGACCTTGTCCGGCTTCAGAGTCTCCGGGACGATTTTTCTCGGGTTGTCTTCAAGTTTGGCCGCTTTGACATGCTTGTGAATTCTGCTTTCGTTGCATCCCCCGTGTGTCTCTTGTTTTTACAGTTTAACCAGTCAGTGAGCAATGAACTGAATATTGGGGTAGGGACTTCCTTCTGTTTGTGTACCGATGGACAGCTTCATGTCAGGCAGATCTTGCATCCCGAGGCTTCCAAGAAGGTAAGAGCGAGGCTTCTGGAGAGGTGGATGTTCTCTGCGGGGTGACTTAAGGAATTTGGAAACAAACAAACAAAAACAAAACCAGGTGGTTTATCCAAATCTGTTGATTCTGGCTTCTGGAAAAAAACAGCTGTACTTTGGGGGTTGACTGGAGCCTTTTTAAAACGGCATCCAAATTATTCTACTTTTAAAGACGTGCAAGTGGGGATTTACTGTTTAATGGTGCAGATTTTCGTTTTGGAGGAGAAACGTGTTCTGAATCAAAAGGATGGTGACAGTTGTAGAACACTGCTGTGCTTGGAAGGAATAAAACTGGAGTCTGAGCACGTAGCTTGGTGCTGGAGCTTGAAAGTGGTTAACGCGGTAGATTTAGCATTATGTATGTTTTACCACAATTGAAAAACGCATGTAATTTTCATGGAGATGTCTAGGATTGCAGTAATTTTATAGGTATCCTTCGATGATTTACACCATTTTCCAAAGCTAATCGAAGGTTTGAATTTTTGTCACTTAAAGTATTTTCCAGCATTGTGGTACTTTATGTGAAATGCTTTATCCTTGAAAGAGAATCAAAAACCTCCTAAACTTCTAAATATTTTTGTTTAAGATTGCTTAGATCACAGTTACCAACGTAACAGTAAAATAACATATTAGATCACTTCCCTTTGATTTGAAGTAAGTGTTGAAAACCGAATTTTAAAATTTTTGTTTCTGTAAATGTGTGGATTTTTTGAGATGGTCTCACTCTGGAACTCACTCTGGCTAGCCTCAAATTCATGGTACCCCTGCCTCATCTGTGTGCTGGGATTACAGCGGTGCACTGAAATCTTTATCAGTGGGGTTACCTCTACTGACTTTTCTCATGCGGAAAAGACCATGCAATAAGAAAATTGAGTCTTACCCTGGATCTACTGTTTTTCTCCTGGGAAGAGTATTTTGGTAGGACAGTGAAGAGCATAGATAACGCACCCAGTATAGCTGATTTGTGCTAATGTAGTTTCTGTTAACAGTTGATTAGTTGTGGAAGCAACTGGGCAGGCACTGAGGTTGAACAGGTTGTGAGGCTAAGAAAGTTGGTAGATCGAAATAGAGGCAGGCAGGTACTGTTAGCCCAGACTTCTTTGTCTTCCTTCTCTAAAGTAGGGAGAGCTGGTAAGTTAGTTAAATGTATAATTCGGAAGTCTGTAGGACAAACCCCAGGTCCTCCATCTTGAAGGCTGGTCACTCCTTTTATAGAAATCTAGTAACCGGTTGATGTTATGGAATGGTATACCAATAGCCATGTCAGTGACTCAAGTACAAAGGAGGATTCCCCTCCAACCCTCAAGTCGTAGATGAAGGGCCAAGACTTATTTCCTTAGTTCTTTCACTATTGGCAAAAGCTTTTTACAATAGTTTACCCCGTCCCAGGTTTCGGGATGGTTATAGCCCAGGCTAGCCTGTCAATGAATACAGTGTAGGATGGCCTCTCACTCAAGAGCCTCCTCCCTTATTCCCTCAGTGCTGGGTTACAGGTAAGGGCCACTGTGCCCAGCATAGTTTCTTCTGTCATTTTTTAGATGGATTGCTTTGAAGGGGAGAACACTTCCAGAGAAAATCATGGTAGTTTCCTGAGCCATTTCTATAAAAATAGTGTTGTAATAAAAATTATATATATTCCTTTACACGCAAAATAGCAAAACATGAAAGAAAATAACTTGCTACACAGAAAACAAAAGATGAAAAAATTTCCCTAACATTCAAATACTATATATTCTCTAGAATTCTGTGGGGAAGCATTATTTTTGCAATAGCATTTATACTATACAAACTTGTTTATTTTGCTTTATAATTTAGTGTAATGTCAATACCTTTATAAACACTAAATAAAGTGCTAAGTATTTCAGATGGGAATAGTGATTTAAACTGATGTTTTCCTGTTGTGTGAGTTAGTGCTGTAGATTATCATGAGCATAGGACACTGTGAGGATTCATGCTTCACATAGTTACTGCGATTCGATGATGCTGATTTCAGATACAGTATGAGAAAATCACGCTGACTAGAATCCACATTCATGCATTGACATATGTGTGCTCTACCCAGCAAATAATGTAAAAAAGGGGGGAAATCTGAATTCTGCCTTGTAAAGAAAATTTTTATTCAGAAATGGTGATCCATACCTATAACAACAGTGCCCTTGAAGCTGAGCCAGGATATGAGTTCAAAGCCAGCCTGGGGTCATATAGTAGGTTCCAAACAAAAAGCAGCAGCCCAGAATTACCCTTAAGGGCTGAGGATTTACCTCAGCTAATAGAGTGTGTGTCTGGCATTCTGGGTTTATCCCCCAGCCTGCATAAAACTAGGTGTGGAGGCACATTCAGGTGGGTGGCAGGGGATGTCAGTCAGAAGTTCAAGACTTAACCAGGCGTGGTGGCGCACGCCTTTAGTCCCAGAACTCAGGAGGCAGAGGCAGGTGGATCTCTGAGTTTGAGGCCAGTCTGGTCATGAGTTCAGGACTGCCAGGGCTGTGGAGAGAGACCTTTTCTCCAAAAACTAAAGAAAAAGAAAAAGAAAGTTCAAGTCTTGCCCAGCCTTGAGTTTGAGGTCAGCCAGGCATAATACAAGGAGACTCTGTCTTAAACAAACTAACAAAAAACTTTCACCACCCGTGTGATATTTATTTATCTGCACAGTGCCTTTACCAGCCACAAGAGTGATGTTCAGAGCTAAGAACAGGAGGTAACTTTCTCCTTTGCTTTGACTTAAAGTTCCTCTTCTGTTTGATCTGTGGCTGGGAATTGAACCTCTGAGCGTTGAACCTTGCACATGGCACGCAGGCACTCTACCACCCTTGGCTTTTTTGAGACAGGACTTATATGACTCAGGCTGGGCATGGTCTCACGGTTCTCCAGCCTCCAGAATTAGTGCACTTTGACTACTTGGCTGGTTGTGTGCCTTTTGGTTTTAAATATTTTGTTACTGTGCATGCGTGCATGCGGTGCTAGCATGCCACATTCACATGTTGAGGTCAGGATAACCTAGAGTCCATTTTCTCCTTCCACTGTTATGTGGGTTTCAGGGATCATACTCATCATCAGGCTTAAGCTCCTTACCCACTGAGCCACCTGACCAGCCTGTGGTTGGTTGGTTGAAGATTTATTTTACTTTTTTTTTTTTTTTTTATATGTATTGGTGTTTTGCCTGCATGGATTGTGTGTGGCATGTGCATGCATGCCTGTGGAGGTCAGAAGAAAGTGTCAGATTCCCAGTCCGGAAGAGACAGGTGATTGAGTCACCATGTGAGTGCTGGGGATTGAACAAGTGCTTTGACCAGAGTCCTCTCTTCAGTCCCTGTGATGCATATTTTTAAAATTAATTCGAATTCTCAGGAAGAGCCAGAACGAGGGGCAAAAACTAATACGGGACTGTAATTTGGCACAAAAGTAATCTTTTGCAAAGAGTAGGGAATTTACTACTCCTAGCCATGTTTGATAACACATGTACATATTACTGGGACTCAACAGTAGTTAGAACTGCACAATCTTACCACTTTATCTTAGTCTAAATTTATCTGGGAAAAAATGATACCTGAAAACACAGATGGTCCAAAATGATAACAGCTAGAAAAAGTCTACTGTGACCTGAAAAATAACAGCACTGTAGTCCACATAGGTCATAGCTTCAGAAAGGGTTTGATAGGGCGGGGCGTGGTTCAGGGCTTAGCAGGGATCTGTTCAGTTCCTGACCCTCACATCTGACCATCAGTTCCTGCAGCTCCTGTCTCAGAGGTTCTGCCAACCTCTTCTGACCTTCTTGAGAACCCACCCATCTGGTGCACATGCACACAAATACACATATACACATAAAGCTAAATTAAAATTTTAAAAAAATGGTTTGTGGTGGCGCATGCCTTAATCCCAGCACTCGGGAGGCAGAGGCAGGCCTGCTTTACAGAGTGAGTTCCAAGACAGCCAAAGCTACACAGAGAAACCCTGTCTCCAAAACAAAACAAAACAAGAGAAAAACAAAAATAGTTTGATTAGAAGGCACAGTGAACTGTAACACTGTTATCCATTCCATTACAGTGAGGTGCCTTTGTGAAATTGCTACAGGATCTAATTCAGTATTATGATCAAGCATTAAAAATGGAGTCATTCCACACTGAATTTTGTATTTCTAAAAACTGGTAAATGTACTATATTCCATTGTTAGGTTCCTAGTTATTAGAGAAATGTGGACCAGGTTCACCTAGTTAACAGCCTCTGCCTTATCCTCCCTCAGAATGTATTACTACCTGAATGCTTCTATTCCTTTTTTGATCTTCGAAAAGAATTCAAGAAATGTTGCCCTGGTTCACCTGATATCGACAAGCTGGACGTGGCAGCAATGGTGGAGAGTATCCTTTGAAGTGTTTAAGGGTTTGTACACCCACCCCATGCTTTTCTTTTTTTGTTATTTGTTGTTTTACATTTTGGAGAAAAGTCTTGTTATGGCCTGAAGGGAGGCTGCCTTTGAGCATGTGGCATCCTCCTGCCTCACGAGGCCTCCCCAGTGCTGCCTTGAAGGCATTAACCACTGCACCTGGCTCAAGGAAAATGCGTTACACTTTGTCAGTGTGTGGATAAAATTGTTCCTGTCCAAACTGTGTCAATATACTTTGTGTGCCAGGAGGAAGTAACAAAATAAACTATAGGCGTCTTTTAGAGTGGTCATGACCGAAAGTGAGCAGTTACATGGTTTCCAAGTTTATATGAGGTGGTTGCATTTCTGATAATAAATACGTGAGTGTATCATATATAGGGGTGTGTGTGTGTGTAAAGATATACACACAAAGATATATGATGGGTTAGATAAAATAGGAAGACTTCATACTGTCTAGAGATTCCGAAGCCACTTGGGCTTGATTGCTTTGGTCTTGGGGTTTATTTTGGCTTTTTTTTACAGTAGATAAGATTTTGTTTTGAGGTACTGGGTGCCCTTTAGACTATACCTGTTTCAAATATATACCAGCCAGATCTTGTGATGATAGTAAGATATTTGGGTGCATGATAAAACAGGAACTAAGCCAGATGTGGTGGCACACACCTTTAATCCCAACACTCAGGAGGCAGAGGCAGAGGCAGGTGTATATACCTGTGAGTTTGAAGCCAGCTAGAGATACATGGTGAGACTGTCTCCAAAAATTGAGGGAGGGGAATGGATTGTCCCCAAAGTATTTACTTACAAATATAGTGGGGTTTATTTATTTATTTTAATTTTATTTATTTTCAAGACAGGATCTCACTAAGTAGTTCTGGCTGCCCTAGAACTCACTATGTAGACCAGAGATCCACCTTTCTCTGCCCCCTCAAGTGCTGAGATAAAGGTATGTGCCACCTGGCTACAAAAATAAGTTGATTGAACACTTTACATATTGTTAAATTAAGTTTTAATGCTTAGAAATCTTGTATCATGAATGACCCATTGTCTTGCATCTGGAATCTTTTTAATGTGCTAATAAGTAGTCATGTATTACTGTATCAGAGGGAAGCTGAGAATTGGGGTAGGTTGCTCCTTGAAAGCCACTTTTGGGGGTTGTGGGGTGCTAGAGAGATGGCTCTGCACTTTAGAGCTCTTGCTTGGGTTCTGAGCATCCACATGGGGTGGCTCACAACCTTCTGTAACTCTCGGTTCAGGGGATTAGACACCCTCTTCTGGCCTCTGTGGGTACCAGGCACCTACAAGGTATGCATATATATTGCAGACATTACGCATACACATAAAACAAATAAATTTCAAAATCTTTTTAAAAATATTAATAGCCATGCAGATTTGTTTTTTTAATGAGCCGCTTGGAGCATCCTCCTGAAGTCCAGTTTAGGTTATTTTAGGATTGTGGGGCTGCTGGTGTTGATTGTCATCCTCCTTTCCTTTTTCTTTCATAAGTGGTCAGAATGGGATCCTCTGCCTCCGCCTCCTGAGTGTTGGGATTTCAGAAGTGCACCCCCCAAACTGTACATTGCTTAAACTTTCTAATTGTTTTCAGTAACTAAAACCTCATTCCCTCTCCACCCCCACTCCCCACAGGGTTTCTCTGTGTAACAGCCCTGGTTTTCCTGGAAATTGATTTATAAAACCAGGCTGGCCTTGAACTCACAGAGATCCTCCTGTCTCTGCCTCCCTCCTGAGTGCTGGGATCAAAGGTGTGCGCCCCACTCTTGTTCAGTCGTAACAAGATCATACAAGTTTTTACTCTCTGAAGATCTTACCTCCAGATAGTCACCATGGAAGTTAGGGTACAAACATACACATAAAATTCAGTGCTAGCAAAATGCTAAACTATTTGATGCAAATAGAAAATTTCTATAAAATAGAAAATAAAAGTAACTAGAAAATAATCAAGTCTGGATGTAGCTCAGTGGTACAGCACGTAGAGGCGCTAGGTTCCGCCTCCACCCCCCCCCCCAAAACGAAACCTTTACCTGGTGGTATTCTCATCATGTTGGTAAAATGTCCATTGCTGTACGCATAGGTCCTCTGTGTAGACATTCTTATTTTTCCCAGAGAGTTGACAATTCAGAGAAATCTTGTCTTGATAAAACATAATTCCCCACCCCTTTCTTCCAGCTGTCTTGGCATATGTAAGGTTGAGGCTTTGGTGGCGTTTAACGAATGTTACTTGGGTTGCTTCCTTGCTCTGGGCTATATTTTAGTTGCTGACCTTTGGGGAGGGGGCAGCAAAATGTGCCCGTGGTTTTTTCTACTGTTCCCACCGACCCTACTTTTTTTTTTTAATTTTATTTATTTTTTATTTTTAACTTTTCCATTTAATTTTTTAAAAATAATTTATCTTTATGCATGGGTGTGAGAATGTCAGATTCCTTAGAACTGGAGTTACAGACAGTTGTGAGCTGCCATATGGGTACTGGGAATTGAACCCAGGTCCTCTGGAAGAGCAGCCAGTGCTCTTAACTGCTGAGCCAGCTCTCCAGCCTGACTCTACTTCTGTAAGCATATGTTGGCAGTTCTTTTTCAAGTGCAGTAGTGATAAAGCTCAGAAATATTTGTCTATAGTAAATGGATAAATTGTGATTAAGTCAAGCCGAACTTCCTCCTTACATTCATTGTTCTTGACATTGGAAGTAGAACGCATGGCCATTTAGCAATGCATTGGATTAAAAACAAAGACAGGATTTTCTTCTCTTTCTTAAATGCAACTTGTCCCGAGGCTGAGGTGTAGCTCAGCTGGTAGAGTGCCTACTGCAGATGGAGCTCTGGGTTGGGTCACACCTGTAATCCCAGTACTTGTCAGGTAGAGGCAGGAGGATCAGCTGTTCAAAGTTATCCTCAGTGATGTAGCAAATTCCAGGCCAGCCTGGGCTGTTTGAGACCCTGTCTTTAAAAAAAAAAAAAAAAATGGATTCTAACATGTTTTGGTTAATGTTTGTGTTTTTCCCCCCTCTAACATTTTAGAAATGCTATTAATTTTTCTTAGCAATAGTGTTTGTTTTTCATTCCTGCTGTGATCAATTAATCTAACTTTGTATTTAGAGAAATAGGTAATTTCCTGACCATGGCTGCCAAGCCAACTTCAGAGGTCAGAGGAAACTTAACATCGCTGTGTTCATCTGTCCGAGCAAGTCTGAGCCGCAGAGCTGGGTTCTTTGAGACCACTAAACACTGTCCTGAAGGTGGAAGTGTGAACACAGTCATTAAATGTATTTGATGGTTTTTTCAGGCGATAGTCTGGCTCTTGTAACCTTCTCTGTCCCACTAGTAGCCAGAGTGTGTAGGTTGACACACTTTTTAATTTTTCCTACTGTGCAGTTTTAAATCTTAGTCATTTGAGACAGTGTCATGTAGCCCAAGCTGACCTAGAACTTGCTATGTCATTAAGGATGATCTTGAACTCCTGATCTTCCTGCCTCCACCTCTGTATGTGATGGGATTATAGGTACGCAACCGCCCTGGCCAGCTGATGTATTTCGTTGTTGTTTTTAATGCACGTGTAGAAATGTGGATTTGTTTGGATGGTCAGTGGCTGTGGTACTGTGTTGGGGGTATTTCTTCACTTTATATCCAATTAAAATGTAAATTCCTGGTGCTGTTTTGTTTTTGTTTCAGTGTGAAATGAGACTTGCTGTACAGTTTAGGCTTGCTTGGAACTTAGGCTGTCCTGCATCAGCTCTTGCTGATGATCCCCCACCCTTTCCTCCCTGTCTGTGGCACATGCATACAGATTTGTTAAAACTGAACCTCTTAGTGGCTGGAGAGATGGCTCAGTGGTTAAGAGCACTGGCCGCTCTTCCAGAGGACCTGGGTTCAATTCCCAGCAGCGACATGGCAGCTCACAACTGTCTTTAACTCCAGTTCCAGGGGACCTGATACCTTCACACCAATGCACATAAAATAAAGTTAGGGTTGGGGATTTAGCTCAGTGGTAGAGCGCTTACTAGGCAAGGCCCTGGGTTCGATCCTCAGCTCCAAAACAAAAACAAAAAATAAAGTTAAATAAATTATTAATGCGCCTTTAACCCCAGCACTTGAGATGGGAGAGGCAGGGGGATCTCTATGAGTTTGAGGTTAGCCTGGTCTACAGAGTGAGTTCCAGGACAGCCAGGACTGTTTCACAGAAGAAAGCATGTCTCAAAAAACAAACAAAAAAAACCAAACCCACTGAACCTCCTTTGACACATCATCCTCAGTTTACATTAGAGGTCGCTTTTGGTGTTGGACATTCTTGGGTTTTTGAAGGTATATAATGATTTTTCCACCATGTAACATCAGGAAACCTAGTACTGGAGAACTAGAGAAGACTTCATGTTCTTAAGACCCAACTCTTCACCTGTTCTTCCCTCTCTAAACATTTTAATGTCCCTGTGCTTTCGACTTTTCCAGGATGTCTTGTAGTCAAAATAAAATAGCAATAGTCTTCACATTGTTTTTAAACCCAACAAGACATGTCTAAGGTGCTTGCATGTATTCCCATGGTTTGATACTTTGTCTCCTTTTAGTTGGGATATGCCAGAGTTCATTTACTCTCCTACCAAAAACTTTGTTGATTCCCAGTTGTGACAAGCTTAATACATGATTGCAGGTAGACATAAATTTTTAATTCATTTGGGCTAAGTACCGAGAATTGTGATTGCTGGGTTGTATATAGTACAGCTGTGACTGTTTTATCTCCATGCAGTTTTGTGGTTAACACTTTGTTTTCTGTACTTCAAAAAGAGAGAGAGAGAGAGAGAGAGAGAGAGAGAGAGAGAGAGAGAGAGAGAGAGAGAGAATATGCTGTCTTTTTCTGTGCAATTGTATTACCACTTAGTCCTTGCCTCTACCCCGACCCCGGCCCCTGCTCCAACCCCTGCCCTGGCCCCTGCTCCAACCTCTGCCCTGGCCCCTGCTCCAGCCCCAGCCCCGGCCCCTGCTCCAACCCCTGCCCTGGCCCCTGCTCCAGCCCCGACCCCAGCCCCTGCTTCAACCCCTGCCCTGGCCCCTGCTCCAGCCCCGACCCCAGCCCCTGCTCCAACCCCTGCCCTGGCCCCTGCTCCAGCCCCGACCCCAGCCCCTGCTTCAACCCCTGCCCTGGCCCCGGCCACGGCTCCAGCCCTAGCATTGTCATTTTCTAGTGGAAAAGGAAGCTTAAGTATTGATGTCTTGTAACTGGGTCTTGAGAGGGCAGCCACTCTGTAGATTTGCCCTTGTGGGACCTAAACTTGCCTCTCTCTATGTTGAATGTTCCCAAAAGAAAGTTCTATGGACCTTGTCAGCCTGTGTAAACGGAAAGGCTGGCTGCTTTGAGAAAAGGCAGGGTCAGGGATTTTGTTATGTAGCTCTGGTTCCTTCAGCACTTCCCCTCAGGTTTTTGTGTTTGCTCTGAAACTGTTTCTAGCTTTGGTTTAGGTGTCCAGAGTGATTCCAGCTGTAGGTGTGCTAGCCATTTGTGAGTTAGATGATGGTGTCTGGAAAAGCCTTATCTATCAGGTGAACTGTGAACTGTAATGTATTTAATCAGGTGAGGTAGGAAAGGGTGATGATAGGGTGGTGCTTCATTTTTTTTTTAATGTTTTTTTAAGAAATTATATTAGATCCCTCGGAGAAACTAATACTAGCTACTTCCTATTGGCATTTTGATTACAGAGCCATTTGTATAAATGATTTTTTATTCATTTACTAAAATAGCTGGCCAGGCCATGGTGGCACACACCTTTAATCCCAGCACTAGGGAGGCAGAGGCAGGTGAATCTCTGTGAGTTCTAAGCCAGCTTGGTCTACAGAGTGAGTGCCAGCCAAGACAGGCTCCAAAGCTACCCGTTTTGGAAAAAACAAACAAACAAAAAACCAGAAAACAAAAAATGGCATAGCGTAGTGCTTAAAAACATGAACTCTGGAGTCTCATGTATTAGAGCTAAGTTGTTGGCACGCATCAGCCTCAGTTTATCTGTATTAAAATAGGAAAGAGTTCAAAGAATAATGCCATGGTGCATGCCACCACATTATGCAGTGCCTGGCCACCGAGACTGTTTTCCTCGCGGATTATTGGGTGTATCAAAGGAGATAACAGAGCTGCCAACAACTTGAAATGGACTTCCTTGTTGATTGAAAATCTTACTTGTACTGCTTTACAGTTAAAGTTTTGAACCTGTGTGACACTGGCTAAGAGCTTTGAAAGCTTCAGTTCAGGTAAATGGCTGTGTTAACTTGTTTGTTCCTTTTGTAAATACTGTGTGATTAAGACTGGTTGGTTGGTTGGTTGGTTGGTTTTGGTTTTTTTTTGAGAGAGGGTTTCTCTGTGTAGCCTTGGCTGTCCTGGAACTTGCTGTGTAGACCAGGCTGGCCTCCAATTCATAGAGATCTGCCTGTCTCTGCCTCCTCAGTGCTGGAATTAAAGGTGTGTGCTACCACTGCCTGGCTTATGGCTCAATTTTGCACGATATTTTTTTTTTTTAAGATTTATTTATTTATTATGTATACAGTGTTCTGTCTGCATATATGCTTGCAGGCCAGAAGAGGGCACCAGATCTCATTACAGATGGTAGTGAGCCACCATGTGGTTGCTGGGAATTGAACTCAGGACCTTTGGAAGAACAGCTAGTGCTCTTAACCATTGAGCCATCTCTCCAGCCCTTGCACGATATTTTTATGATTAATAGAACAGGACTTTTTTTTTTTTTAAAGATTTATTTATTTATTTATTATGTATACAATGTTCTGTCTGCATGCATCCCTGCAGGCCAGAAGAGGGAGCCAGATCTCATTACAGATGGATGTGAGCCACCATGTGGTTGCTGGGAATTGAACTCAGGACCTCTGGAAGAACAGCCAATGTTCTTAACCTCTGAGCCATCTCTCCAGCCCCCTAGAACAGGACTTTTATAATTATCACAAACCCCTACCCAACTTAAAAGATGGAGGAAAGAGCTCTAACTTTTCCTTCTAAGTACCTCTTCACGTGAAAATGAACGAGAGGATCAAGTGTGCAGTTCAGATGTGCTCTGGTAGTTGACTTTGTTAGCTGGAGAGGGAAGGAATTAACTTTGGCAACATGTCGGCACAGTGTGGGCCAAGTTAGCCAATACATTGGCTTGTGGTCTGTCGTGAGGGAAGCAGTAGCAATAACTGCTTGTCCCGCTGGTGCACGGGCTAACTGGGTGTTACTTACCAGTTCTAGAAGGATATTTTGCTTCTGATGTAGTTCATTTGGTAGAATGCTTGTCTAGCACCTAGGAAACCCCGGGTTTAATACCTAAAGTCTATCGCTAGTCCTGTATATGCCAGATGTTTATGTAGTGGTGCACATCAGTAATTCCAGCACAAGAGAAGTGGAGGCATGGACGTCAGGAGTTCAGGGTCATCCTCAGCTACGTAGTCAAATGGAGATGAAACCTTGTCTCTAAAAACAAACAAACAAAACAAAAAAACTTAGTGTGAGAATTCTCAGAAAAAATGTTATTTTAGAAGGCCCTTAGCAGCATTAATTGGACCCATAGGTTTTTGTGTGTTTTTTTTTGTGTGTGTATGTATGTGTGTACACACACACACACATATACATACATACATACATACATACATACATAGACACACACATAGGAAATGGAGAGTCCATAGGTGTACTGTGAGAGAAACAGAGAACATGAAGTTGGGAAGGGGACTGGGGGACACAGAAGGAGTTAAGAGGGGTGAATGTGAGGGTGGATTTGATCCAACCAAAGTGCATTCAGGAATGAAGGAAAATGTAAAAGAAAGAAGGGCGGTGGTGGTACACACCTTTAATCCCAGCACTCGGGAGGCGGAGGCAGGCGAATCTCTGTGAGTTCGAGGCCAGCCTGGGCTACAGAGTGAGTTCCAGGACAGGCTCCAAAGCTACACAGAATAACCCTGTCTCGAAAACCCCCCCAAAAAAAGAAGGCCTGGTTTTTGTTTTCACAGAGTCTCTCCCTAATTTGCTTACTCCATATAAATACCTTTCTGTCAGGTTCCAGTGGATCACTGAGGATCTGTGGCCAGCCTGGTCTAGATAGTTTGTTCTGGGATGACCTGGGCTACAGAATGAGATTCTAGCTAAAACAAAGCAAAACGAAACAAAAAAAAAAAATCTTGTATTTGTGTTCTGGTTGTTGCAATGCTGGGGACTAAACCCAGGGTCTTGTGTAGCCAGGCAAGCAAAGCACTGTGCCACAGTTCACAGCCTCCAACTCTTGCATATGCCTGTTTTCTTTTGTCTTGTTTTTGTTGTTGTTGTTGTGTGGTTTTTGAGTTGCTGTTTGACTGTGGTGCTAGGCAGCTTCAGACTCATCAGCCTGCCTCTTAGCCTTCCAAGCAGCTAAGATTACAGACGTTTCTGTGGCTAGTGCCTACCCACCGACCGACATCTTACCGCTTCTGTGGTGTATCTGCCTCATCGGGTTTGTTTGAAATTCCATTACTTGGTCCTTCATTAACTAATACCTGCAGAAAGTCGGATTTGTTAGGTAGGGACCTTTCCCCCAGCTTGAAAAGAGTAATTGGGGCTGGAGAGATGGCTCAGTGGTTAAGAGCACTGACTGCTCTTCTGGAGGACCCGGGTGCAATTCCCAGCACCCACATGGCAACTAACAACTGTCTGTAACTCCAAGATCTGACACCCTCACACAGACATACATGCAGGGAAAACAAATAAATAAAAATAAATAAATTATATAAAAAAAAAGAAAGAAAAGAGTAATTGGAGTTAAACTGAGACTTTAAATTCTTTTCCCAGCTTATTTCTGGTGTAAGAAAGTTTACTGCTGTGGTTCCTACTTGTAGTCTGCACTGGTTTCCTTTTTCAAAACAGGGTTTCTCTGTAGTCCTGGCTGTCCTGGAACTCGACCTGTAGACCAGCCTGGCTTCAAACTCAGAGATCCTCCTGCTTCTGCCTCCCGGTACTGGGATTAAAGGCGTGCGCCAGCATTGCCTTAGCAAGTATCCTTTTAGTTGTGTGTGAGAGAGTCCCTCGTAGTCCCAGCTGCCCTCAAACTTGCCATATTGTGGAGGAAGACCTTATGATCCTCCTCCCTGTGCCCCCCAAATGCTCCAACTTGTTATGTAGCATCTATTTTGTGTGGGGGTGGGGAGCTGAGGGCAGGTTGAGCCTGGATGTGGGAGCCGGAAATCAAACTCTGCTCCCCGGAAGAGCAGCCAGGGCTCTCACTCTTAACCTCTGAGCCATCTCTCCAGCCCTGCATTCTGCTTTTTAAAAGCCTACACAGCACTTGTTACTTTGTCCTTCACCTCCTTCCTACACTGGAAATGTTGGTTCTGGGTGCAGCCCAGCTGTGTGCGCCCTGTTTGTTTTCCTTTGCGTGTACCACGGGTGTTGTAATAGGTCTGGCAACATAGTATTTGTGTCTGCTATAAATACGATAGGCAGGTAAGGAGACTGTCTTCTGATGAGTCTCCGCAGGGCTTTGATATAGAATTTCTACTGGGATGTGATTCTGAGATTTGAAACGTATGCTGTTTTATGCGTGATTGTCTTAGATATAAACTAAAGAAGTAGTTTGAGAAAGTTGTTGTTTACATGTGGAAAGTAAATGCACTGAAAGTGTGTCGTTTCCTGGCAGTCAGGAAAGACGTTGTGAGTTTAGTAAGCTAGTATAGATGGCTTGATGGGCTAGACCCTGGCCCATTTCACCGAAGGTGATAAAGGAAGGCTCCTGCTGCTGGGACAGCCTCACCTTCTGTGGATAGACCTTGTTCAGTACAGCTTGAGAGGTAGGGTTTTGTTCCCACTGTCCTAGGCTGGACTCCTTATCCCCTCCTGGCACTTCTGGTTGTAAAGCTGGCTGAGCCTGTCTGTGCTGTGGTGACTGCCTAAGGCTCCGTGAGTAACTGATGTGACTAGTTCTGCAGGAAATTAGGAGGCACAGGCTCATCTCCCCTTCTCCCGAGATCAGATGTGAAGCAATAATTCAAAATATAATAGGCTTTGATGGAAGAAAGTATTGTTGCTAAAACATTAGAAACAGTCCCAAAGCTAGAGAGATGGTTTATGGGTTAAGAGCCCTGGCTGCTCTTCCAGACGACCCAGATTCAATTCCCAGCACCCACATGGCAGCTCACAACCATCTGTAACTCCAGTTCCAGGGGAGCTGACACCCTCACACAGACACACATGTGTTTACCAATGCACATAAAAAATAAAAACCAATCATCAAAAAATAAATAAACACACATTGGTGTTTACCAATGCACATAAAAAATAAAAACCAATCATCAAAAAATAAATAAATAAGCCCGCCTGGGGCCAGGTGTGTAACTCACCAGCAGTACATTTCTAGCAGGTACAAGAGACAAGACAAAGACCTCCCTTTATTATTTGTGTTTCAATTCTGGTAAGGAAACAGATTGAGCAGATTTAAGCGGTGTGTATGTGTGTGCACACACATGTGTAAAGAGGTGATTTGGGCATGCAGCAGGTCCAGTGACTTGCAAAAGTTTTATGACTTTTAGCTGCTGGTCTCTGGTGGCACAAGGAAAATATGGTGGGATATATTATATAGAAACATATTAGCCAAAGGCCAGTGACATCCTTTTTTTTAAGATTTATTTTTATTATTTTAATTATGTGTATGTGTGTGGGAGGTATATGCACATGAACGCAAGTGCCTACAGAGGTCAGAGATATGAGGAGTTGTAACAACAGGCAGTTGGAAGCCACCTGACGTGGGTGGGTGCTGGGATTTGAACTCAGGTCCTCATGAAGAGCACTATGTATTCTTGACCACGGAGCCATTTCTACAGCCTGACATAGTCTTAATTAAAAATGAGAATTTAGTAAAGTGAATCTTTAGCTACAAATCTATTTCAACACAGAAAGGAGACTTTGCATTTTTTACTTTTGATCTCCTTGACTTATTCCTATAAATTTAATTATTTTTCTCAAAGTATTGTTCAAAGTAAACAAATTAAACAAACTTTTTAGCCTAGAGCAGGGATTTGTGTGTACAGCAAAGTGTGGCTGTATTACAATCCAGTCCTGTTACCTACTGTGGAGAAACTGAGTTGGGGAACATCTCTAAATCCTAGTTCTTCATTTTGTGGGTGTTGTTTCCCTACCTGGTGATGGAATGTTGTGAAAAGTGAAGGAAGGGGATGATGGCACAAATGGTGTTTTAAATGCCTTTATTTATACCTGTGTAAATATATACATATGTATGCATATCATGTGGGTATGTATATTTTGGTGGAAATCCTTTAAACAGTTCTATTATGATTTGATATGTCATGTATCTAGAGATTTTTTTTTTTTTTTTTTAAGACAGGGTCTCTATGTATTCCTGGCTGTTTTGGAACTTGCTATGTAGACCAGGCTGGTCTTAACACCTAGCTTCTATAGAATTATTTACAGGTATATATTTGATTTGCTTAATCATAATATGAAAAGGAAGACTAAAATCACTAGAAGCAGGATTAGAAAATGTCAAACCTAGTTGAACTCGGAGGTTCATGTCTTTTTAATCCCAGTACTCAGGAAGCAGAGGCATCGAGAGTTCAAGGCTAGCATGGTCTACTGGCATGGTCCAGACCAGCCAGAACCACACAGTGAGACTTGTCTCAAACAAACAGAACAAAACAAAAAGGAAATGTCAAACCTGTATGTGAAACAAAAAAATGTAGATCCATGTCTTGTCATGGGGCCTCTGTGTACATGGGGAAAGTGGGTGTGTGGTGAGGGTCCTTGATGGCCTACCCCAGCCTGTTGACAGCCCATAGCTCTGTCCAGAAGTACCTGGGGTGCCAGCATCTGTAGTCTGCAGCAGACCTTGGGAAGGAACTCGGCACCCTTACCTTCAGCACCCTGGACTCTAGGCTACAGCAAATTGTAGCCGTGAGCTCTCTGTAGAGACATCTACCGCTTCATCATTTCCCCGACATAGCTACAGTGCCGCTCCAGAGTGCTAAATTTACAGACGAGTGAACGAGATTCAGGTGAGGTCCATACTCGGGAAATGTGTAAAACCATGAAAGAGCAGTTTTCTCGGGGGACAGTAGCTGACAGAGTTGCTGGCTGTGGCCTGGAGCAGCTAAGGAAGGCTTCGTGCTGGGTGCCAGTTCCTCTGTGCTAAACTAATAAAGAAGATGAGAGATGGGTGTTTTATGGAACTCATTTGTGCAATTATAGAAGAGAAAGATGATGAATAAAAACTGAATAAAGGACCAGGCAGTGATGGTGTACGCTTTCGTTTAATCCCAGCCCCTGGGAGGCAGAGGCAGGTGGATCTCTGAGTTTGAGGCCAGCCTGGTCTACAGAGCTAGTTCCAGGACAGCCAGGGCTACACAAAGAAACTGTCTTGAAAAAAAAAAAAAAAAAATTGACTAGGATAGCCTGTGTGTGTGTGTGTGTGTGTGTGTGTGTGTGTGTGTGTGTGTGTGTGTGTTTAGATATCATAACTGGAGGGTGGAGGACAAGATCCTGCCAGTCACACAGTATACAGACCCCCCACCCCCATCCCCACCCCTGCCCTTCCAACAAAGAACTGTATGGCCTACATGTGGTGAAGTGTGTGCTGAGCCTGAGACACCAGACTTGTACTGTGGGGCCCGTTTCCATTCCTTGATTCTTTAAAGATCCCAGTAGTCTTCCCTGACTCTCCTGAGGACGTAGGGCAGCTGTCCTTCCTAGCGTTCTCATCTTTTGGATTCATAAATACGCAGGGGTAGCTTCTGCAGATGATAGCCTTTAGAGTAGACTGACGTCATCTGCCCGAACATCTCCTGGGACTGACTCTAGTGCTTCACACATGAGGTATCTTCTCACCAGAGGGTGGAAAGGTAGAGGCAAAACTGTCTACCATTGAGACTGATGGTCGTCCTGTGAGAATTTTCATGTTTTTTTCAGTCTTGGGGGTATATGTGGTCATCATGGTTGAGAGTAGGCATTGGGGTGTCTGAAGGAGGGGAGCATGCTGTTATTAAATGTCTGCTTTGCGCCTTTTTATCTCCATCTTCACACAAAGCCCAGAGGCTGAGGCTATCACAGCTTACAGATAAGCTGGAGTTTAGTGGGGTTAAGGCATGGCTTGGTAACTGTCCCTACGGAGGAAAGGGGAAGCTGAGGGGTGAGGGGGAGGCTGAGGGGCGGGAATGACTTTAAAGAGATGGGAAAAAGTGCTTGTGGTTGACTGACTGACTAGCCTCTGAGTTTTTGAATTTTGTAATCTACTTTTCCCTAAGTAGTCCATAAGGGATCGTATCTTTTTTCCTCTTCCTTTTAAAAAATACATATTAAGCTTTTAAAAATATCAGATAGGGAACAGTATGGAATAAGAAACATTCTACTCCGCACAACATAGACACGTCCCTTCATTCTAGGGAATAGGTGCATTCTCATGGTATTGTCTTTGATTCCTGTTAAAAATGTAGTCTGGGACTGGAGAGATGGCTCACTAGTTAAGAGCAATGGCTGCTCTTCCAGAGGACCTGGGTTCAATTCCCGGCACCCACATGGCAGCTCATAACTGTCTGTAACTCCAGTTCCAGGGGAATGGACTCCCTCACACAGAGTACATTAAGTAAATAGATCTTTAAAAATGTATTCTGGACCAGTGAGATGGCTCAGCAGGTAAGACTCAAGTTCAATCCCTGGAAGCCACATGGTAGAAGGGGAGAATCACCCTCACAGCTGTCCTCGTGGTCACACGTGGGTAGTGCACAAGCACTACCACACACTGAATGCCAGTTTTTAGAGCAAAGGACCACAGCACAAATAATTAAAATGGAATACAGATTTTAAAAATACTTCAATATTTAAAAACAATTGTGATTTACCCATAACACAAAATGTGGAGGACAGCCCCTGGTTTACCCAGAAAGTGTGCTGACACGGTCAGGGAGCATTAGGGTTGGCCATGGCGTGTAACTACACTCAACACTGAGGCTGCAGTGGGAGGATTGCTTCAGCCCTGGAGTCCTGACCAGCCTGGGCAGCACAGTGAGGTCACCATGTCAAAACACACGTGACATTGCTCGTCCCAGGTGCTTGAATTATTTCTCAGATTTGCTGTGAAAGAACTTGCATTTCAAAATGATAATAGTAATAATAATACATAATACTATGTATTACCATTAAGATATGATATCCCAGAGGGCTCTTAAAAGTATTCTGGAAGGGAAGTTCTGAGTAAAAGCATAGAAATGATGTCACTAGTATTCTCCAGTGTGAATTGTAAAAGTTATTCCTCCTGTTCTGGGCTGACAACCATATCTTTAGGTTACCTGGGCATTGCCTTGTATGTATAATGATAAAAGATTCTAATTAACTTAGCTGTTTTATCACTTGACATTAAATGCACCGTGTTCATGTATTTGCTATTTCCTAAGTAAACCAAACTTCTTCCTGGTAATGCCCCAGGATAGGGTTAATTGGACACTTGCTGCAAGAGGACAGAGAGGGAGACACCAGGACTTTGGGTGCAGTCCTGGCTGCTCAGAAACAGCCATGCTAAGCTTTCTGAAGAACTTCCCTTTTAAGTTTAACTCCTGCCTTTACCTCTCAGTGTTTCCTTAACTTAGCCCCACAGGTCTCAACTTTGAGAAGAATGACGCCGTCTCCCGATACGGAGCCTCTCAGGTGGAAGACATGGGGAACATAATTTTAGCAATGATCTCAGAGCCTTACAGTGAGTATCACTGTAGTGATTATGTAGTGCTGGGATTTGATCCCTTTAATCTTACTTTTGATTGTTTTGCACGTCTTTGCTGTCTAGTAGCCAGAATGATGACTGTATATTCTCATTTTTAGATCACAGATTTTCAGATCCAGAGAGAGTAAACCACAAATTTGAAAGTGGCACTTGGTGAGTGGTTGAGTACTTACTGTTCATTTGAACCTTTGATTTGTTCTTGCTCATGACATTTAAGTCCCTTTATAGATTTTCCTAATTTTATTAAACCTGCCAGTTACTATTCTTATTGTTAAGTCATCTGTTACTTAAAGCAAGCTTGTAGGTTGGGGTTAAAAGTTTGTGCTGAGTGGTTGTGATGCACACCTTTAATCCCAGCACTCAAGAGGCAGAGGCAGGTGGATTTCTGAGTTTGAGGACAGCCAGGACTACATCTCGTCTCAAAAACAACAACCAAAAAAAGAAAGAAAAATTTTTAGTGAAGTATTGGCGTGTTTACTTACTTTAATTGGCTTAGGTACCTGCTCTGTTTGTGATTCTTACTTTAGTCTTCATATCTGTCTGCCCTTTATAAAGAAAAGTCATAGGATGGGAAAGTTCTGGAGGGACTGGAATGCTGATGGTTCATTAGTTCAGAGTTCTTACTGCTCTTGTGGAGGACCCCAGGTTTGTTTCCAGGAGTCCACACCAGGCAATTCACAACTGCCTGTAACTCCAGTTCCAAGGGCATGTGGTGCACACCAGGCAATTCACAACTGCCTGTAACTCCAGTTCCAAGGGCATGTGGTGCACAGAAATTCATGTAGGCACACATACATACACATAATAACAAATGGATCTTTAAAGGTGTTCTTATATTCATGGGGTAAGTTACATATATACTATCAGTATCTGCTTTATCGCAGTGGACATCGAGGGAGGAGCCTGGCGTGGTATCTCTATGATCAAAGGTGTCTTGGTTATGGTAGTCAGTCACTGTCCTGAGATTGTCTGGCACCTGGTGACGAATAGAAACTTTGACAGCTTCGTCAGTGGAGAGACTTTAGTGCTGATTTCGTTTAGAGAAAGTGACTCAGTAGGAAAATGTCCTAGGATTACTGAAAATAGGAACAGGAAAGAGACAGACCATCAAAAGGTATCAAAATAATGGGTGATTTGTAAGTGACTCACTAAGGTGTGGAGACTCCCAAGTGTTTCCATAAACACCTGTGCTGCCTGGCCCTCCAGCTCACTGAGGGAGACACTTAAATAGTCCTCTGACCACATGCCCAGTGTGGGTTAATTGTAGCTTTATTCTGATCCTTGCTGCCAAGCTGGATTTAACTCCTACATGTGTGCTCGATACATGTGAAAAACAACTGAAGCCCCACCCCCGATGGACCTCAGTGTGTGGAAGGCTGAGGTAGGAAGTTCTCAAGTTCAAGGTCAGCCAGGGTGATTTATTGAAGTGCTGTCTCCAACCAACAACAAAACCAAGACAAAGAAACCTTCATTCTAGGTCGGTGGTAAGGGTGCCGAGAGCAGTTGCTTCCTGTAAACTGATCTGAGATGCTTCTGAATGTATGGCAAGCAAGCAGCTTCTCAGCTGGTAGATGGATTCCTGGATGAGCTAGCTGACGGGACATACACAGCCATCTTTCTCTAGTGCCACAGCAAATTCTTTGTGCTGTCTGCAGACAAGTTTTGAGGGTACAGAGGAAGTCGGGGTTGCCAGTCAGTCTGATCTCCAAATGAAGCTCAGGCCTCGTCTGTCGCCAAGCAGCTTGCCTTGCGTTAATGAGGCAACATGAAGTTGTGTTTCCTTCACAGCAGCAAGATGGAACTCATTGACGACAACACAGTGGTGAGGGCTCGAGGTTTGCCCTGGCAGTCTTCGGATCAAGACATCGCACGGTTCTTCAAAGGACTCAATATCGCCAAGTTGGTTTTCTTTGTTTTGCTCAACTCCGAAGGAGTACAGGTTTTTCTGTCCTTTCTCCTCGCTGTTTTCCCTACCTGCCATCTGCTCTGTTTCTTTCAAAGGGGAGGCGCAGCACTTTGTCTGAACGCTCAGGGGCGGAGGAATGGAGAAGCACTGGTTAGGTTTGTAAGTGAGGAGCACAGAGACCTAGCGCTGCAGCGGCACAAACATCACATGGGGACCCGGTACATCGAGGTATGTGACACAGCCCGACACCTCGACCTCTCCACTTGACTGTTAGCATGTGGTGGCTGGTTTAGAAGTGATTTTAACATCTCTTTATTTTCTTAGGTTTACAAAGCAACAGGTGAAGATTTTCTTAAAATTGCTGGAGGTAAGTTGCTTTTGTGTAGTCCATGTTCCATTGATAACCTGAAGTTTTGTGCACACAGTAAGAGTAGATTCCTGTGACTATAAATGGTTCTTTCCTAGTAAAACCTGGGGCTTGGTTTATAAATAGGGAGAAGAAACTTCCAATACTGCTGGTGAATTTAATGTACTGTAACTTTTGCCCTAAGGCCTGAGCCAGTCTACTATGGTTAAGTAGCCATTAAGAATGAGACCATATAAAGGTGAAAGGTCATATTCAGTTACGTATAAAGAGAAAGAGTAGTTCTTGAGAAAAATGTGTCTGAACTGTTGGAAACAGTCACCTGCAGTACCTGAGGCTATTACAAATCTATTTCTAGATTTGCTCTAAATTATTGAACTTACCAGTGCTCAGGACCATGGTAGTTTCTTGTATTTGGGGGGATAATTTTATGGATTTGGTTCTTTATCTCTTTCCACCTTTTTGAGGGCTGTGAGGTCATCAGGTCCCAGTCTAGTGTTTTCAGACATGGTATTCATAGAAATAAGAATGGAGGAATAAAGACATTTTAAATCTGTTTTAGGTTTCAAATTTTTCTTTTAGAACATTCACATATTTAGCATATTTTGTTGATATTAATCCCAAAATAGCATCTCTAGTTTTTGAGTAAGTTGTAACTTTAAAACCTAAGTTGCAGCCAGGCCATGGTGGTGCACTCGTTCAATCCCAGCACTTGGGAAGGCAGAGCCAGGCGGATCTCTGTGAGTTCGAGGCCAGCCTGCTCTACAGAGTGAGATCCAGGACAGGCACCAAAACTACACAGAGAAACCCTATCTTGAAAAAAACAAACAAACAAACAAATCTAAGATGCACAAAATAGTGCTTTTTTTTTTAAGATTTGAGTTTTTATTTTGTGTGTGTGTCTTTCCTGCATGTGTGAACCATGCTTTTTTTTAAGATTTGAGTTTTTATTTTGTGTGTGTGTCTTTCTTGCATGTGTGTGCACCGTGCTTTCTTTTAAGATTTGGGTTTTTATTTTGTGTGTGTGTGTCTTTGCTGCATGTGTGTACCGTGCTTGTACTTGGTGTCTGAGGAGGCCAGAGAGTGTTGGAATCCCTGGAACTGGAGTTAAAGGAAGCCACCCCATGGGTGCTGGGACCTGAACCCAGGTCCTCCAGAAGGGCAGACAGTGTTCTTTAACAACTGAGCCATCAATCCAGCCCTTTTTGTTTTTTCAGATGGTTTTAGTTCATAGCCCAGGCTGTCCTGGAACTTGTTATGTAGATCAAGCTAGCCTCAAACTCCAGGCATTCTTCCTCCCTAAGCCTTGCGGTGTTTGTATTAGAAGCATGAGCCGCATTGCCTGGCTGATTGTTTTTAAGGTAATTTTTAGACATCTACTTTGTAAGCTTCTGTTGTTTGGTTCATGTGGGTTTAAAACTTACTTTCTTTTAATACATTCTAAACAGCACATGTTCAATTTCTTTAATGTTAATTGTATGCAATGTTGTACATACAATGATTTTGTTTGGTTGGTTGGTTTTGGTTTTTGGTTTTTCGAGACAGGGTTTCTCTGTGTAACAGAGCCCTGGCTGCCCTGGAGTTCACTTTGTAGACCAGGATGGCCTCAAACCCAGAGACCCGCCTGCCTCTGCCGCCATGTGCTGGGGTTAAAGGTGCATGCCGCTGTGCCACTGCTGGCTTCTATACCATGTGTTTATTCATCCCTACCGAACTCCCGGAGCTTACTTTTCATTTTTAAGTATGTTGTGAAGTTTCATATGTTTGTGTGTACTATTCTTTAGGATGGGTCTCTGAAAGTAGGAGAGCTGAATCTGAGAACTGAAGCCTTTTTAATAGACTTTGACCAGCTGTCAGATTATGCTAGGGTGACTTTCATAAAATGCAGAATCTCACATAATAGGGCACTGGTGAATCTTTTCAGCTGTCAAACTTGTTTTCTACAAAAAGTATTCTTTTCTTCCAACTTTCTAGTTTCTTTTCTCTTCTGCTACTTTCTTTGGCTAAATCCTAAGACTTTAGAGTGGAACGCTTTACTTTTTACTCGGTTTCTGAACTTCCACAGCAGTATTTGAGATTAACTGGGAGTAGCTGATGTGTTTGGAGTGGCTAGGTTCTTCCTGTGCCCTGGACTCTGATGGCAAGCACATTGCAGACTGGGACAACGAGTTAACTGGATTTCATTGTCTGGGCATGGTGTGATAAGCATTGTCTGTTGAAGAAAGTGGTGTTGGTGGGAGTCTGCAGATGTGCCTGTCGGTGCTTGCCCCATGCAGGGGTATACAAATGCTATGGTAAATATTGGAACTGTGCACGTGTTTTCGTTATTCTCTATAAAAGTTTCTTAATTAAAGGTAATGAAGAAATTATAGACACAATGTGCTTTATTAACCAAATTCATTCTCATAGTTTATGAAGTTGTTTATTTAGCAGATGTGGAAACTAAGACATAGATGTTAAGCTTGAATAAAGTCTGTTCTAGTAGACAGGATAGCTTAGAGGAGACCTAGCTATTCTGGATCTAGGACTTGTGCCTTTTGTTGAACGTTGAACTCATTAGGCAAAAACTCTAGCACTGAACTTGATCCCCACCGAGGACCTATGTGTCTGTAAGTACCATGATGGTTTTACTGGCTGCCTGTGAGAAGAATGGGTAGACACTCCGATTTGGCTGGCCAGCTTCCTAAGTTAAGAGGGGCACTTTAGAAAAGTCTTTGGGAAGAGTTTCAAATTCACAGGAAGGGAATTCTGAGTCCTAGGATATTATCGCTAAGAATCCAGTGGTAAGCTGAGTTCGAGGCCAGCCTGTTTTACAGAGTGAGTTCCAGGACAGGCACCAAAACTACACAGAGAAACCCTGTCTTGAAAAACAAAAAACAAACAAACAAACAAAAAGAATCCAGTAGTGGTGTGGATCTTCACTATACATTCAGAACATTGCCAGAAGGGCCTTGGATGTGGCTCGGTGGTAGAGCGCATGCCTGATAGGGTAAGGTGCTGGGTTTGATTCCCTGCAACATAAGCATGCTGTTGGGAGTTTTATCATTTATCCAATTTTGTTGTGTAGATATCTTAACTCTCTCCTTGTGTTTTCTAATACTCATTTTCTCTAGGGACGTCCAATGAGGTAGCCCAGTTCCTCTCCAAGGAAAATCAAGTCATTGTCCGCATGCGGGGGCTGCCCTTCACAGCCACAGCGGAAGAGGTGGTAGCCTTCTTCGGACAGCATTGCCCCATCACTGGAGGAAAGGAAGGCATCCTCTTCGTCACCTATCCAGATGGCAGACCGACAGGAGATGCTTTTGTGCTCTTTGCTTGTGAGGAATATGCTCAGAACGCCCTGCGGAAGCATAAGGACTTGCTGGGTAAAAGATACATCGAGCTCTTCAGGAGCACGGCGGCGGAAGTTCAGCAGGTCGGTGTCGTGGGGTCTCCTGGGACCTTTGCATTAAGTTTTTATTTTATTAAGTTGAAGTATGCATTCATATATTAAGTAAGTTCCTAAATAGAAATTACATAGACACAAGAAAGAAATTAATAAAAAAATATTTAAAAACTGGCATGGTGGTACCTGAGGCCATTTTTGAGTTTAGAGTTGGACTGTGAAGATAATACTAAGGGAACACTATGTGAAATGTACTTAGTGAAATGAAGTTGAAGAATAAAATGACCACAGAAGTCCACATCTAGCAGTATGCCTAGATTTTTAAATACGTTAGCCCAGATAGACACTGCCTAACAAGTACATTGTATTATATGGAGTGTGTACTTTTATTGTAAAGACGGGGTCTCATTATGTAGCCCTGGTTGACCTAAAACTCACTATACACAGCAGACCAGCCTTAAATTAATGGACAGCCCTCTTGTATCTGCATCCCGAGGGCTGGGATTAGAGGCCTGCACTACCATGTATTTGTTAGATGTGGACATCACATTTTCCCAGAAGAAATGCATGAGCCCTTCATCAGGGCTTCTCAAACTTCTTTGCACTTACATATCCCCCAAGGATCCTGAGAACCAGTGATATTTTGTGGTAGTTGTGTAGTAGAGCCATGAGTATGCCCCAGCACATCCCTCCCCCTTGAGGATTTGACTCGTGGTCTCCTCCATGCTCAAGTGTGCTCCACGGCTGTGTCTCACTAGAGCCTGCATTTAACAGGATTCCTGGTGACACTGGTGGTACTTTGTAGGACACATAGGAGCAGCAAGACTGAAGTCACTTGTGTTTTGTCTTGTATATAGGTGCTGAACCGATTCTCCTCAACGCCTCTGATTCCACTTCCAACCCCTCCCATTATCCCAGTACTACCTCAGCAATTTGTGCCCCCCACAAATGTAAGAGACTGTATACGTCTGAGAGGTCTTCCCTATGCTGCCACAGTAGAGGACATTCTGGACTTCCTGGGGGAGTTTTCCACAGATATTCGTACGCATGGGGTTCACATGGTATTGAATCACCAGGTAAGGAATTGATTATTGGAAAATGTGTTTGCCCATTCTTTCTGGTGGTCAAGGTCCCCCCTCTAGGAAGAGTACAATAAATAGTCCAAAGTTTTACATTGTCTTTAAGAAAAGATTTGGCTGTAAGTATAAGAAATCTTTAGGATATACTCCATAAACTAGTCTGCTATTAGTGTGATAGTTGAAATTCAGCTCTGTTTCCTTCATTGCAGAAAGCTGTCCCATTATCAGCAGTATATTATGAGTGTATACAGCGTTTTCCTGTTGTAGCTACTGAACTTGCAACTCTTCTGTTTTGATGTGAGAGTAGTCACAGACCAAATGTAAGCAAAGAGCTTACGTACCCACGTTCTGAAGTATTTCAAATCCACAGACGTTACAAATGACTTACTTCAGATTCTTTTTAGATATGTGTTAGACATCCATTTACGTTCAGTTGAATGAGGACCTGGAGAGTTGCACTCCATTGCGATGTATGGATATTAGTCTCAGCTGCATCAAAGAATAGTTGCAAAGCTTTTCTATAAAAGGCTGGCTGAATTCTTTCCATATGCCTGGATGTATTTACTTCCTTGCTTGGTGCTACTTCAGGTTTGGTGAAACAGAATTAATCCTCCTAGGTATTTTGTGCTGTCTTAAGCAGGACAACATTCCAAATACTCACAGGCCACGTAGCACTAGTTTAAAACTCAGGAACTCTGTTAAAAGCAAAGAATTTAACTTTGGAAAACAGTCGTTTTCTCAGAGTATTAATGGATTGAATACAGACCTGTAGTGGAAATACTAATTTTTTCTGACTGCTAGTTTCCCACTTCTTCCCACTTGGAGTTTGTTCACTTTTATAACTATCTTCCTACTTCTCGGGCACAGGTAGTCCAAGCTCCTGAGCCCACTTGGAGTTTGTTCACTTTTATAACTATCTTCCACTTCTCGGGCACAGGTAGTCCAAGCTCCTGAGCCCGTGCACAGTCTACACCACATGTGTTCATGTGAGCCACACACCTTTTTCATCTGACCACTCCGAGCACGCTTCACTGTTAAGAACCCTTTGAAATAGAACTCCCCACTCTTCAGCAGCACTAGGGAGTTATTCCTTTCAAGTCACTGTTTTCTATAACCTCGGGCCCATTACCCTTTGAATAACAACAGTAGACAGGGTTGCCTCTCCTTTGACCTCCGTGACCTGGGAGATAATGCTCCTCTGATGATGACCAAGCTCTTATCTGCCTGGAAAATGTTGGTTTCCATCATGGACTGGTGTGTTGCTAATTTCCCTGGTATGGTGACTATTATGGTAACTTGCATGGTAATCATTTGTGAAATGGTATAATATTATAAATGTTCCCTAGAAGACTTGAAGAACTAACTTTAAAAATAGTCCTATAAACTGGTTCTTTTTTTCCTCTCCAATGTTGTTCGTGTAAAGATATTACCAAGCTGCCGGGCGGTGGTGGCGCACGCCTTTAATCCCAGCACTCGGGAGGCAGAGCCAGGTGGATCTCTGTGAGTTCGAGGCCAGCCTGGTCTACAAAGTGAGTCCCAGGAAAGGCGCAAAGCTACACAGAGAAACCCTGTCTCGAAAAACCAAAAAAAAAAAAAAAAAAAAAAAAAAAAGATATTACCAAGGTGTTCTACTTGTGTGTAACACAAACGTAGAGGCTTGGTTTCCAGAGGGGAAGTTTAGCTAACAAAAACTGCCCCTGATACTTCTGTGAGCAGTTGGGAGAGAGTGGAGCGTGTGGGAGAGAATAGCTTCTCGGCATGGCAGGTAGCATCTGGATGCTTAGCGTCATACCTTGCAACTCCCTGTTACTTACCCTTAAGATGCATTCCAACCTAATCTTCCAGGGGTGAGCAACAAGCTAAAAGGATGTAGCAGGTCAGAGAGGAACCAACAGAGAGCCAGAGGACAACACAGGCTTATTTAGTTTCCTGAAGGAGGATATATTACTAGCTTTTCTCATCAAATGGTATTTAATCGGATTTTTCAGGAGAGGAAAAAAATCCAATTTATAATCCTATATTTTGAAACTACAGTCACAACGAGACCTTTTAAAGTACTGTAAATTTGATACTAACTTAATAGGAACCAAAAGGGATCACTTTCAGCCATGATCTCTCAGAACTTTTTCTTCAAGATTTTGTGGGCCATTCTGGTGATTAGGGAATGAAATCCAAATCAGATTTCAGTGGATCTCACTGTCACCCAGATTTTGTGGCTAAACATGTCTTGTACTACAGGTGATTGTCACCTTGCATGCTTTGTAGGCTACCATTTATTTCCTTGTTGAAGGAGACAGTCTCCTTTTGTTTCTCCTCTTCCTCATACACTCAGGGACGCCCGTCAGGAGATGCCTTTATCCAGATGAAGTCTGCAGACAGAGCGTTCATGGCTGCACAGAAGTATCATAAAAAAACCATGAAGGACAGATACGTTGAAGTCTTTCAGTGTTCAGCTGAGGAGATGAACTTTGTGTTAATGGGGGGCACTTTAAATCGAAATGGCTTATCCCCACCGCCATGTAAGTTACCATGTAAGTTTTTCTTGGGTCTTGGCGCTCTTCTACGCTGTGTGCTGGTAGGTGCTTAAGCTGCTTTCTGTGCCCTGGTTCTTTCTGAGGCAGGCGAGGTGGTTACAAAAGCCTTTCCCATCTGAAATCACTAGTATCTGGTAATCAGTTAAGACCTTGGTTGTGGACACCCATAATTAGAGATGCTACAAATACCTCCTTTCAAATTATATTCTTGCTTTTCCAGTGATAAGCATTGGGTTTCTGAGGCTTAGTGTGCTCCAGATAAGCACTGACTCTGGGAGGCAACCTGGCTATGTAGATAAATTAATACGCATTTAAAGGTAAAATATACATCTGGCTGGATCCTTTCCTTTCTGTCTTCGTTTATTTTTTACTTACTCATTGTTCTTCTACACGTTAAACTTTAAGAAGGGTGATTTGATGCCCGTTTTGGATTCTTAACTGTTTTGAGCATCTACTGTGTCTTCAGAATGATAACCTGGAGAGCATTCCTGTTGCTCTCCAGGATATCTGGAATGAGCAAGTTAGTAAACTACGTTTATATATAAATGCGTAATTGACTTAGCCAATATTTGATTGGATCACAGGATCAGTGCTTAATTCCAAGCTGTGCTCTTGCTCATTGGCAACTGGGTGCAAGCGATCTGGGATCCTGTTTGAGAGGAATAAGCCCCGTAGTCTAGAAGCAAGTTCTAGTTAATGGCTAAAGAGCGTTTGGAAACCTGATGTTAAAACATGAGCCTTTTTTGAAAAATGCAGTTTTAACCTTTAAGTTCACTTATATTTAAGTTCACATAACATGTTGGATATGTTTAAAGAACTTGGGATAGAGTTCAGAGATAACTGGAAAAGTACACTGGGTTGATCTGCTTGATTCTATTAAAATGGCAGTCTATTAGCATTGAGTGTTATTTTGAGGCAAAGAGGGATCTATGTCAATTAACTTGTTTAATCAAGTATTGTTTGTAGAGTGTTTGGTGGGGCTTAATCCTTTTTTTTCCCCTTGGAATTCCTGAACTCTAATAATTTCATTTACCTGCTGCTTGCTGTTGGTGAATATCTAATAGTTTATTGTTCATGAGATACAAGGTTTTAGAAATTTATAACTAAGTGTAAAAAAATACTTTAGGGTAATACTTGAATGTCTTCTGTCTGTAAATCACTGTTGATGTCAGTACCATTTAGCATATTATCCCTTAGTGACGATCCGTCAGATGTCATGAAGCAAATTTGCCCATTGTTTCTTGTGCAGTTTCTTGTAGAATCAAGTTTTGAGACAGGGTTTCACTATATACTAGGCTGGCCTAGAGCTCAAAATGTAGTCATGTGACCCCGAAGCCCAGTGACTCCCCACCTCCTCCTTCTGGGTACTACTAGGACTGTAGGTCTGAGCCATGATTCTTACCCAGCAAAGGAGAAATTTTAAATCTGTATTCATAAAAAATTACATTTCTGAAGACCTAGTCTTTACAAACAATTTTTTAAGAATATATTTCTGCACCTGGGTGAGTGATGGCATATACCTTTAGTCCCAGCACTCGGGAGGCAGAGGCAGGTGGATCTCTGTGAGTTCAAGGCCAGCCTGGGCTACAGAGTGAGTTCAGGAAAGGCTCCAAACTACACAGAGAAACCCTGTCTCAAAAAAAAAAAAAAAAAAAAAAATCAGAAGTTCAGTATGTATTTGTTTGTATTCTGCCCATCTGTGCCACCAACTTCAGGTGACTACTCATTATATCACAACCACAAGACTTAAAGAAATAGCCTGCTCTTTTATATACTCTCAAAGACTTAAAGCAATTTACTGATGGGGCTGATACTTCCCACGGAAGATTTTCTTGATGAATTTAGAAAAATGCTGCTATAATCTTTTTTTTTTTTTAATATATTTATTTATTATGTATACAGTGTTCTGCCTGCATGTATGCCTGCAAGCCAGAAAAGGGAACCAGATCTCATTACAGATGGTTGTGAGCCACCATGTAGTTGCTGGGAATTGAACTCAGGACCTCTAGAAGAGCAACCAGTGCTCTTAACCTCTGAGCCATCTCTCCAGCCCCTGCTATAGTCTTAATATATTACAGTATGGCACTTTAACTCACTAAGAAGTCAGCTTAAGCTGGACAAGGTGGTGCACACCTTTGAGGACAGCAGGGAGGCACAGGCAGGTGAGACTTCAAGACCCGCCTGGTCTACATAGCTAGTCTCAGGGCAGCCAAATGTCAAAAATAAAAAAAAAATAAAAAAAAATAAAAAAGTCCATTTCACAGTCAACTTTATTTTTATACCCCATACATAGATACGCCTGGTTTCTCTTTTAGGAAAATAAGAAATAGCCGTACTTCCACTTGAGAAGTACCCAGATCTTCTCATATCTTGTCTGTTTTTATTTTACTTTTCTTTGTTTTGAAACAAAATATATACCTTTTTTTTCCTTTTTTGTGTTGCTGGAGATCAAACTCAGGGTCCTGATCACTCTAGACAAGTACACTACCACTGAGCTATAGGCCCAACACCTGTTAATGGCACGTAACATGTATGTACGTAATGAGTTTCTTGATGATTTTACAAGCAAGTTATGAGCACAGGCTACATAATTTTGTCATGCTTGAGATCTTGGGGGCTTTGTGTGTGTGATGGCTGAGGACTGAACCTAGAGCCTTCTCGTGCTCCACCACTGAGCCACATATGTGCCTGGTCCATTCTTCTCAGTTGACAGTGTCGGCATTCTGTGATCGTGAAGGCCTAACAACATAATTTAAAGGTTTATCATTGCTTAACATTAGCAGAGTTTTTAATCACTGCCAAGTGTGATTGTACACATGTGAATCCCACCACTAGGGAGGCTGAATAAGAGTTATGAGTTCGAGGCTGGCCTGTGCTATATGATGAGACTGTCTCAAACATTCAAGGGCTGTTTATGTAGTACAGTGGTAGCATGCTTACCTAACATGCACAAACCCCTGGGCTGGGCCCATGGCACTGTAATAGATAAGTATATATACACATACTTACTTAGATGTTGAACCAGAAATTCATGGTAATAACTGCCCACCATGTTCTTCATAATGAAAGAGAAACTACCAAGAACAAAGAAAACCAGAAGTCATCCTAGAGACTTGTGTGTGAAAGTTATTCCTTGGGAATCTGCTACTTACAGAATCTAATGGATCTCAGTGTGCTGCTTAAAGTCAGGGACCCCAGATTCTGTCAGCTTAGTTATCCATATTCCAGTCAGTGCATATGGTCTGTCTAGTGTATTCATGCTACTTGGAAAGCTAGTGATCACGACCAGCTCCAGTTTTAGGGAGTTTCAGATCAAAGAAAATGCAGCTAGAAGATACAGGAATTTCCTTTCAATCCTCCCATGGTGCTAGGGATTGAACCCAGGGCCTAGCCCAGGCCAAGCATGCACTCCACTTAACTGTACCGTCAGCCCCTAGATTTCATTTATTCAAAATTTGAGATACCTTTTGTACATGTGGGGTTTGGTTCGTTTGGTTTAGTTTGGTTTCGTTGTTTTTTGGTTTTGATTTTTTTTTTTTTTTTTTTTTTGAGTCACACTCTCATGATGTAGCCCCGTTAGCTGGGTTGAAACGTGCTGTGTAGAGTAGACTGGTCTCAGTCATGACGATAACCACAGCCTCTGCCTCTTGAGTGTTGGCAGTATAGGTATGCACCACCAAGCCCAGCTAAGCCAGTTTTTTATCAGCTGGTTTGGGGAAAGCGTTATATATCTATTTCCTCTGGGCTGTTGCCTACTTGGACTTTTTTATACGTCTGAAGGTGTAGATGAGCTTCAAAGCCTGTTTTTTTTTGGATTGCTTTTGGATGAACATAATGTATCATTTATCTAGTCCCTGGGAACGGTTCCTGAGACACATGTGCTTTGGCACAGTGCATGGTGCAGCATTTCAGCCTCATAGCCTTGATTTTGTGTCATACTAAAGAGTAAAAACAATCCATAGAATCAGAAGGAAGTTGCTTGGGATGTAAAGAACTGTGATGGGTTTTTGTCATTTAAAATACGTAGCTGAGGGGCCGGAGAGATGGCTCAGAGGTTAAGAGCACTGACTGCTCTTCCAGAGGTCCTGAGTTCAATTCTCAGCAACTGCATGGTGGCTCACAATCATCTGTAATGAGATCTGGTGCCCTCTTCTGGCCTGCAGTCATACATGCTGTATACATAATAAATAAATAAATCTTTAAAAAAATAAAATAAAATAAAAATACATAGCTGAGGTAGGGTGGTGACTCAGCAGTTATGAGCATTTACTGTTCTTGCAGAGGACCTGATTTTGGTTCTCAGCACACACATGGCAGCTCACAGCTGCCCTTAACACCCTCTTGGGCTTCCAAAGGCTCTTGCCTGCATGTGTTGCACATTAACGCACACAGGTGTATACATAGACACATAAAAATGATGTTTCTAAAATATGTAGGTGGGGAAGAGTAAGTGGCGTTAGTGCTAACATCCGTGGTAGCTGTGCAAACGTGGCTCAGAGTCTCTCTCTTTGCTTATTTAGGCCTGTCTCCTCCCTCCTACACATTCCCAGCTCCCACAGCAGTGATTCCTACCGAAGCTGCCATTTATCAGCCGTCTCTGCTCTTCAGTCCACGGGCGCTGCAGCCCTCCACCGCATACTACCCAGCAGGCACTCAGCTCTTCATGAACTACACAGCGTACTATCCCAGGTAAGGTTATACAGGAAGTGACAGCGAGGGACAGAAACAAAGGACTCCTTTGAGAACCAGTGTGTGAGCTCACAAAAGAATATTGTCTCTCTCGTTGAAGGTTAGCATGGCGGGCCACAGCTTCTGGTCATATCTCTGACCAATAGGTCGTTTTAAGACAGACTGGAGTTTATTATGTATTTTGCGGTGTGTGACTAGAATTAGTCTTTAGACTGACCATGAGCTCAGCTCTCCCTTCCACCTCCTGTTACTGGACTGCAAGTGGGTAGCTGTTCCTTAGGATCAGGTGGTAACAACATGGAGATGAATCACAAAACAGAGTAATTCATAATGGGAACAGTTGTATTTTTTTTTTTTTAGCTTGAATGTCAGCTCGTAATAAATATAGTTGCTTTAAATTTCCCAGTGCTTGTATTCTTTACTCCTTAAATAAATGCTATATACAAATCCAGGTTGAAATTATTCAGTGTTTTCCTAGGGTCTGCATATGTTATGTCTTTACTTCATTTCCGTTGCAGCCAGTTTCTAGGAGGTGGAACTGTATAACGGAGAGGGTGTGCGCTGGGGAGTTGGGAGCATTGCCTTAATGTCAGTGCGTCTTATTCATTGGCTTGTTTTTCCTTCTGTCTTCTCCTCCCTCTGTTTAAGGACAGGGTCTCACTTTGTACCCCTTGCTGTGTACACTATCCTCAAATTGTCAGTAATCCTCCTGCCTCTGCCTCCCAAGTGCTGGGATTACAAGTGTGTGCTACCATACCAAATCTATATTTCTTTAGAATTACGCATGCGCACACACGTGACAGTGTGCACAGGAGAAAGTTAGAACAACTTGGAGACTCCACTGTGTGGTCCCAGGGGTGGAACAAAAGTTCGTTGTTTGCATCTTACCAAATGATGTAATTGGTGAAGGTTTTTGGAATCCCTTTTACATCTGTGTATGGTTCTAACTTGGGTATACAGAAACAACTCTAATGATTGGGTTTGGGTTTTTCAAGACAGTGCAGCCCTGGCTGTCCTAGAACTTGCTCTGTAGACCAGGCTGCCTTCAACTCAGAGATCCAAAAGCCTGCCTGCCTCTGCCTTCTGAATGCTGGGATTAAAGGCATGTGCCACCACGCCCTGCCTAATCCTCCGTTTTAAAGAATTCTCAGTACCTTTGTTTATCCAATAGTAAGCTTTCTTTATTCATATAAAACTTTCAGTTTTGTAAATCATTAGGTGTTTATAGCAGGGTTTGTTTTTATCCTAAGATCTTTAGACTGGTATTTTGAGGATATTTATGCATCTGTATGTGAGGCTTTTGATAATGGCCCAAAGCTAGCTTGTGCTGCTCCTGCTGCTGTCTCCTCTCCCACTGTGGAGTCTTCCAGCAGGGAACCGGAAGGCTGGGGTCTCACAGTAGAACCAGTTCACCACACTTGTTGATTAGGCGCTTTGAGAATCTGCTGAGGAGTAAGAATGGGTTACCAGGAAGTTGTCCTTTAGTATCTTAGAATGGCTCCAAAGGGGCGGGGCTGGGCTGGGGTGGGGTGCGGAGTTCATGGTAAAGTGCTCACCTAGTGTGTGGAAGGCAGGACATTTGACTCCATGAGTGCTGAGGTGGGCTGACCTCTAGACCCCGTATGAACGCTTATTGTTGGTGGGCTCTTGTATCAGGACACTCTTTGTCTGCCTCTTTATGTCTTCTAAATGTCAGGACTAAAAGATGATGAGCCCCTGATGTAGATCTTCTGCCTCTAGTATGTGTCTGTAGTCACCTCCATTACTGACTCACTGCCTGGGCCTTATTGTAAGAAGGACTCTCTTAGAAATGACCATGAGTATTGAATTGAAATGCCAAAGATAAGAAGAACTAACATGTATGGCTTCATCATTTCTCTAAGTTTGGGACCATGCCTTTGGATGAATACGTCTTTTTTCAACTAGTAGTTTTAAAATTTTAGATATACTCATCATTAAGTCTAAGAGTATAGATGTATAATGAGTAAAAGACTTTCATCTTGAATACTGCCTAGCCAAAAGTGTCATTATTAGTTTAAAAACATACATGTGTGTATTTCCTTTTTTTTTTTTTACGGTTTATTTATTTATTATGTATACAGGGTTCTGCCTGCATGTATGCCTTCACCCCAGAACAAGGCACCAGATCTCATTATAGATGGTTGTGAGCCACCATGTAGTTGCTGGATATTGAACTCAGGACCTCTAGAAGAGCAGCCAGTGCTCTTAACCTCTGAGCCATCTCTCCAGCCCCCATACATGTTTCTAAATATGTACCTGCTTCTTTTTTAAAAGCTAGTCAGATGTCAGGTATGGTGGTGCACACTTTTAATCTTAGCACTCAAGGCAGGCAAATCTCTGATTTGAAGGCCAGCCTCATCTACTTAGTGAGTTCCAGGACACCCAGGGCTATAGAGGAGGAAGTACCTATATCTAAAAAAAATCAAACAAGCCTGTCATGATGACTCATGCTTTTAATCCCATCACTAGGGAGGCAGAGGCAGGGAATCTGAGTTTGTAACTACCAGCTTGGTCTACAAAGTGAGCTCTAGGACAGCCAGGGCTACACAGAGAAACCCTGTCTTGGGGGGATATACACACACATATACACACCCATAATATAACAGTTTCTTTATTTTTAAACAATAAAGCTTATAATTTTCTCTGTATCCCGAAGTTCATCTTTAATACTTAACTTCTATAGGAGGATTCAGACATGAAAATTCTGAATTGAAGATCTATGCTTTAGATTTATCTATCTTTTTTTTTAAAATTTATTTATTTATTATGTATACAGTGTTCTGTCTGCACATATCCCTGCAGGCCAGAAGAGGGCACCAGATCTCATTACAGATGGTTGTGAGCCACCATGTGGTTGCTGGGAATTGAACTCAGGACCTTTGGAAGAACAAGCAGTGCTCTTAACCTCTGAGCCATCTCTCCAGCCCTAGATTTATCTATCTTGTTGCTTCTGGATTGATACACACACACACACACACACACACACACACACACACACACACACACACAGAGACACACACACACACACACACACACACATATATATATATGTATATATGTATGTATATATGTATATATCTTAGGGTTTCTATTGCAGTGATAAAACACAATGACCAAAAAGCAGCTTGGGGAAGAAAGGGTTTATTTGTTTCACACTTCCATATCACTGTTTATCATCAAAGGAAGTCAGGACAGGAACTAAAACGGCAGGATTCTGGAGGCAGGAGCTGATTGATGCAGAGGCCATGGAGGGGTACTACTTACTGGCTTGCTCCTCATGGCTTGCTCAGCCTACTTTCTTATAGAATCTAGGACCACCAGCCCAGGGACGGCACCACCCCCCATGGACTGGGCCTTCCCTCATCAATCACTAAGAAAATACCCCACGATTGGATCTTATGGAGTCATTTTCACAATTGAGGTTCCTTTCAGATAACTCTAGCTTGTGTCAAGTTGACATAAAACAACCAGAATTTTTATTTTTATATATGTAATATATAATTTATATTATATAATAATTTTCATTTATGCATATGTGCACAGAGTTACAGGTGGTTGTGAGCCCCCTGGTGATGGGCATGAGAACCAAGCTTTAGGTCCTCTGGAAGAACACTACACACTCTTACCACAGAGCCATCTCTCCAGCCCTGGATTAACTCTTAATGTGTTTATTAATTTACTTTCCCTAATTCGAGTGGTATTACCTACACAAACACATAAACTTAATAAAACATGGGGTATTTATTTTCATGCTGTAAAATCTCTTTGGTTCCCACCCTGGACCGTATTTGAGCCTTAAGGCCTTTATACAAGCAGGGTAAATACTCTTTATCACTGAGCAGTCAGCCTGGAGTCATTTAAAACTAAAATTTAAGAACAAAATATTTGGACCAGGGAGATATCTCCGCAGGTCAAGGCGTTTGCCACCAAGATCAGTGACCAGAGTTCGCTGATCAGGCCCCCTGGTGAAAGAACTTGCACATACATGGGGAAGTTCTTTATTGAATTTAAATAAATTTCAAAGTAAATTTTTTAAAAAAATAACGAGTATATTTGCCAAGTATGGTAGCTCACACCTTTAATCCTAGCACCTTGAAAGGTTGAGGCATGAGGATTACCACGAGTTCTAGATTAGGTTAGCATGGCTACAGAGACCCTGTTTCAAAAAACAAAAAAATACTTAAGTACTTGAGATACACCAACATTAACTAGTAACCTGTTGTGACAATAAGGCCCTTGAGACAATGGAAACAATTGGGTACAGAGCATGATCCCATTCTTTCTTTTCCTTTGTCAGCCAAATACGTGTATTTAAATTGGTACATAAATTTTGTGTAAGTTTGCAGTCTTAACGAAAAACTTTGTCGTATGAATGTTTGAGTGGAGTTTGGCCAGTCAAGGCCGGAAGGCAGGGTTTGTTCCTGTCCTCTCAACCTCTCTGGCTCTTAAACCCCTGCCCTCCCTTCTGTGATGGTCCCTGAGCCTTGGGGGAGGGTGTGTTAGAGATGTCCCATTCAGGGTTGCACACTCGACTCTGCATCTTGACCAGTTGTGAGCCTCTGCGTTCACCTCTGTCCACTTCTGAGGAGGAGAGACCCTGTGGTTCGTGCTCTTGGGGCACCTTGCACAGAGGGAGCCGTGGTAGCGTCCCACTGACCTGTCTTCACAGTCGTGGTGATGTAATGGTTTCCACAACGAGAGCCTTGTTTTCCTGTTCCTCTTCCTCCCATCCCTCTCTCAGGCCTCTCCTCCAGGACTGTCACCCAGTTCAAGCGCAGTCTCTTCGCCAGCTTCTTTTATGTGGCCCGAACTCACCATGGGAAGTGCCTGGAGTTCAGTGTCATCCTGACATCTCATTTGGTGCCCATTCATTCTTTTCTAGTGTTGTCAAGTGTATAACATTTGTAGAACTTAAATCATTCATTCCAAGTGTGAGTGAGAACTGATACACTGATGCGTGAAAATCTCAACCCTCAAAAGTTCCTGGCAGTCTTGCTTTATGTTAGTAGTTGAAGCATAGTTTGAGAACTTGGTGCTTGAGTTCCTTACATTCTCTATATTATATCTAATCTTATGTAAAAACATCTTTATTATAATAAAAGATGTCACACTCCTAATATATACTAGTCAACAGTAAAGATTTGAGTTTACGTTTTTGTGTGGATCCAGACTCCCACCTCAACCCCACCGCCATTTGTGGGTGTGTGTGCATGTGTGTACTTTTGTGCATGTGAAGGCCAGAGATCAATGTTGAGTCTTCCTCACCTTCACCTTGTATTTTTGAAACAGGGTCTCAGCAAACCTGAGCTTGCCAGTTCAGCTGGGTTGACTGGCTGGCAAGCTCCAGGATGCTACCTGTCTCTACCTCCCCTGTACTGGGATTACAGATGCAACTAACACTAGCACGTGTTTCTTATTATGTGGGTGTTGGTGGGTGAACTCCATCCTCTTGCTTGATGGCAAGCATCTTATTGATAGTGTATCTTCTCAGCCCTTTGATTGTTACTTGTTTTGAGTATAGGTACAAAAGCTTGATGTACGTTCCTTGAGTTTTTATATTTTAAGCTTTCATATTTAGATAAAGGACTCAATATGAGTTCACCTTCAATTTTTTTAAATTTATTAGTGGGTCTCTGTATGGTGTGGGAGTACAGGCATCTGTGTGTGTCGGCTGGAAATGAGTTATTGGGATTAAGCCATTTTGTCAGGTACATCAATTTGAGTTAATTTTTTGTAGGATTTCAGATAGGGAGTCTAAATTTTGTTATCCCATAACCACTTAACAAGCTGAACTTTGTGTTTATTAGTTTTAAATTTATTTTATTTATTATGTATACAGTGTTCTGCCTGCATGTGTCTTTGCAGGCCAGAAGAGGGCACCAGATCTAATTGCAGGTGGTTGTGAGCCACCATGTGGTTGCTGGGAATTGAACTCAGGACCTCTGGAAGAGCAGTCAGTGCTCTTAACCACTGAGCCATCTCTCCAGCCCCTGTGTTTATTAGTTTTATTTCTTTGTTTTAGTGTATAATAAATTTGTGCGTGGCCGGGCAGTGGTGGCACACGCCTTTAATCCCAGCACTCAGGAGGCAGAGGCAGGCAGATCTCTGTGAGGTTGAGGCCAGCCTGGGCTACACAGAGAAACCCTGTCTTAAAAAACCAAAAAGAAATAAATGTGTATGTGTGCCCGAGCACATGTAGAGGTTAAGGGCAATCTTGGTACCTTCTACCTTTTTGTGTGAGGCAAATCTAGTTAGACTTCAAGCTTCCAGAGACCCATCTGTCTTCATTTCCTATATGGCCACCACTGAGACAGCTGCATACGCTCCCACATCCAGCTGTTTATGTGCGTTCCTGTGATTTGAACTCAGATCCTCACACAGGGCAAACACCTTACCTCTTACGCCATCTCCCTTGCCTTCGTTCTTAATTGTGGTACTGGGTACCACACTGAAGTTCTCATACAAGTTAAACTTACTCTCTGCTACTGAGCTACATTGAAACTTATAATGCCCATAATCCTAACACTCAGGTTGAGGCAGGAGGATTACAAATTTGGAGTCAGCCTCAGCTATTTACTACATTTGATTTTAACTAAAAAAGGTATGGATGATACTGGGCGTTTTTCATGATGACTTGAAGTTGGTGAAGAACCCTTTTTTCTTTTTTATTAATTTTGTATGGGTGCACCCATGCTCCTGACATATTAAGGGTTTGGGGGTTAGAAGAAAGCTTTTGGGAGTTAGTTTCCACCTTCTACTTTATTGAATTAGGTCTCCTCATCTCAGCTGCTGGGCAGTGTACCCCAGGCTGACGTGCTTGGGGCCAGTTTTTCTATCTCCCCTTCTTATCTCATCATGTGAGATGTGCATCACTGCATCCAGGTTTTTGTGTTCCAGGAACTGGACAGGTCATCAGGCTTGCACAGCAGATGCTTTTAGCAGCTGAAACATCTCCCTGTCTCAGGGAATGGAGAATCTTAACAAGGCTCAAGCTTCTATTTATAAACCTGGCTTGTTGGTTCTTTGGGGGAACACCTCGACTAGCCCAGGCTGGCCTTGAACTCACTGTGTAGCTGAGGATGACTTGTACTCCTGCTTCCAACTTGAAACAGGCCTAGAGCATGAGTTTTATGAATATGTGGTATACAACTCCTGTGCTTCTGTGTGTTTTCCCCTGGGAATGTTCCTTTTGATGTTACTATAAATAGAATTGTTTTTAATTGTGGTGGTGTTTGTTGTCTTATATGGAAAAGCAATTAATGGTTGTGTTCTTTAAAATGTTCCAACTTGTTAGTCCTATTAGGTTTTTTTAGTAACCGTCCTTTGATTTTCTATATAAAGTTACATGTTTGTCTCTGACAGTTTTATTGTAAAATGTGTTCATTTTGCTCTTCGTTTGAGTAATCCCTGCAAAATCTTGGAATTCAGATTTTAGGTTGTAGAAATTTCTTCCCTCTCAAGGAGATAGACAGGTTCCTCAAGTTTCCTTATGGCTTCTAGAATCTAATAGGTAATTATAGTTTTGAAAAATGAGACTAGAAACCGGATGGCTGTGGCACACACACACACTCAATCCCAGCACTCAGGAGGCAGAGGCAGGCTATCTCTGTGAGTTCAAGGCCAGCCTGGTCTACAGAGTGAGTTCCAAATTTATAGAAGATCTTTAGGCAAAAGCAATAAAATACAATAGGATAATGTATATAAATAAGTATGCTAGGAAAATGATAAGACTTCCAGGGCTACACAGAGAAACTCTGTATCGAAAAACTGAAAGAAAAGTGAGATGAAATTGAAGTTGGGTTAAAGGTCGTTGGAATAATTGCTACCTCAAGATCTGAATAAATTGTCTTGTATAATGTTAAATTTTGAATTGGGGCTTCCTAAAAGATTTCTTTTAATAGTGTACGCACAGGTGCACATGCTGTAGGGCAAATGTGGAAGTCAGAGGACAACTTTGTGGGATCAGCTGTCCCCTTCCGTTTCTGTGTGGATTTCAAGGACAGAACTCACGTTACATGGTTTATGCAGTCTGTGCATTTCTGCACTGAGCCGTCAACCCTTATGGTGACTGCTTGGGTTTTTGCTTACGAAGCCCATGGTGGCACACGACTTTAATCCCAGCAGAGAGGCTGAGGTAGGCGGATCTCTGTGAGTTCGAGGTCAGCCTGGTCTACAGAGTGAGTTCCAAGACAGTCAGAGCTACACAGAGAAACCTTGTCTCCAAAAAAAAAAAAAAAAAAAAAAAAGGCAGCATCTCTGCTGTATCTAATTAATATCTATGTTCATTCTGTGTTTGTGTGTGTGCGCGTGTGCTGGGTCTCTCTCTCCACCATGTGGGTCCCAGGGATCAGACTTGACAGCAAGTGCCTTTCCCTCTAAGCTGTCTCTCTCACTGGCCCCTTATCTGCTTCCATCTTGAATATATTTTTAAGGTGCCAAAGACTCCAAACTGAATTTATAGAAGATCTTCAGACAAAAGCAATAAAATGTGATAGGACAGTATATGAAGATAAATATGCTAGAGACATGACAAGACTTTCATATCTTTTATAGAAGAGTCTAGGTTGTATTGAAATATGTGGTCTTCGTATATTAGATTTATATCAGATATTTGGTATGAAAAGATATACTCACTGAATATTGGTTAAATATGAAGAAAATACTGAACTTGAGAGATTAGTGTGGTTTTGTCGTTTGACAAAGTGCTAACTGGTATGTTTTCAGTAGGAAATTATCTCACCTCTGTAAAAACGTGGAGGTGCTGGCTTTAGGGGGGCCAGAGCGTTAGAAGCCATTCAGCACACACCCTAATTCTAGTGTTGATTGTACAAGTCTCTTAAGCAGTGATCTCAATCTTGGTTTTCATTAAGATCACTTGAGTTGCTTTACTTATTGGTACAGTCATGGGGCATCTGGCTTTCCTGAGTCTTGGATTTGTAATTTGGATGGGTGGATAGGTGGGCTCTCTTCAGAAGTGCGAAGTTCTCCTAGGGTAATTCAAATTTGTCACATAGTCGAGGTCACTGATTTAGAGACTTACAGGTTTAGTGCCGGGTGCCCAGTGCTGTTTTCTAATATTTAATAAATGATAATAAGAGTAAGAGAATATCATAATCTTATTCATAAGATTAAGACTGGATGTGTTAAATCATGCTCTGAGAACATTGCTGTGAAACTGAAGGTGTTGACTGTCTCTGTGTAACAGCAAATGAATGGTTTCTGGGCTAATTAACGTAATCTGTGGGCTAGAGGCACATCTGCTAACCTATTTGTCAGAATCATGTAGAGGGCTACTCTGGAGTGGTACAGTTATCTCTACGGGAAGATGACTAGAGGTTCCTGATCTAAACATGGAGTCAGTGTTGCTTCTTAAGTTCATGACTGGGTTAAAAAATATTCCTGTACATATTTCAAATTGAAATGATCTGGACTCCAATAGTAGAGAGTGGATTCGGTGGGACTCTCATAAAGCTGACTGGTGAGTTCATTAATGAGACTAAAATAATGGTAGCTAGAGGTACATTGTGAGCCCGGCACGGACAGGTCTTATGCTTCTGGGAGGAAATGACTCCAGATAATGCCAGGAGGCCTCATTCGTTTCAATGGGGATCAGCTCGGCTTGTTAAGTGCCCCTTCTAACTCTTTCCCTCCCCTGTTTTTAAAGAGTCACGCTGGCAGAAATGGCCCTGGTGTGATCTGCTCTGCTGTGGCATTCTTGGGCTTCGTGTCTCCTTGTGCATGTGGGGAGCCGTTGGTTCTCGGGGCGTTTACTTCTGACACTTTTGGTCTCTGGCTGTGGTTCCTATTAGTCCCTTATAGCCATGCCTCTTCACGTCTTAATATTCTTGAAAACTGGCTCATTAACCATCAATGATCTGGGCTTTGGAAGCGGTGGAGTGGTTGAGACGGCTTAGTTCTTCTTCCTCTCTCTCCCTTTGAGAACCTGAGAGGTTCGGGAAAGTCTTGCATCTAACACTGCATTAACCCCCCTTCCTCTCTACCTGGCTGCTGTGGAAACGCGAGGCAGAACCTCTGTGACAATCTTACCTGTCTTAGGAAAGGTACCTCATCGCAGCATAAGAAACATCACCTTCAAAACATCAGTTTCTTAAGTAATATATTTAGAGTAAATATCCACATTGTGTGTTCCTGCTGGTTCACTGTGCTTTTTCTCCCTTTAGCCCCCCAGGTTCGCCTAATAGTCTTGGCTACTTCCCTACAGCTGCTAATCTTAGCAGTGTCCCGCCCCAGCCTGGCACGGTGGTCAGAATGCAGGGCCTGGCCTACAATACTGGAGTTAAGGAAATTCTTAACTTCTTCCAAGGTTACCAGGTCAGTAGCTTGAAGAAGAAAAATCCTCAGGGCCCTTATTAAGATTGGTTTGCCTAAAAAAAAAATGCAGCTAGGAAAGAAACTGATTCTCTGAAACATGTGTGCCTGTGCTGATGGATTTGCTTGTTGAAGCGTGTAGATCCGGTCTCTGGTGAGGACCTAACTCCAGGTTCATCCTCCTGACAAGATTAGGGCTTTCCTCTGCTGTCGTAATTCTGGCCCCACAATCCTCTTTCCCTGTAATCTGTCTGTGCTTTTAAAACTTGTGTGCTATGGGAAAGTTCATGAGGGTGAGCAGTACAGGTGTGTGCATGAAGAACAGGGTTGCTAAGGGGCATTTTCCTTGGAATTGTCTCCTCATTTCTTGACTTAAAAAAATAAAATAAGCGGGGCATAGTGGTGCATGCCTTTAATCACGGGAAAAGGCAGGCTGGTCTGTGAGTTCCAGGCCAGCCAGGGCCACAAAGTGGGACACTATCCCAAAAAATGAAAATAAGTAAGTAGATAAACAAAACAATGGGGCTTGAGAGATGGATGGCCGGCTAATAGTGCTTACTGCTCTTGTAGAGGTCATTGGTTCAGTTCTCAGAACCCACAAGACTGGCCACAACCATCAGGGATGCACACATGCACTTATATACATGCATGCAAGCAAATTACTCGTACACATAAAATAGAATTTTGTTTCATTTCTTGAGATAGGGTCTCACTATGTAGCTGTGGCTGTCCTGGAACTCACTGTGTAGAGCAGGCTCGAACCCACAGGGACCTTCTAAGTGCTGGGATTAAAAGCATGCACCACCACACCCACCTTAATTTTAATTTTTTTTTTTAAGAAGGCCCTTACCACCAAACCTTGTGACCTGAATTTTGATTCCTGCGATTCACTCATGAAAATTGTCCTGTGACTTCATACACTCTACAACATACATATGCACCTTCCCAAACACACACAAAATAAGTACAAGTAATTTTAAAATTTGTAAATAAATAAAAGGAGTGGTAGGAATATAGCTTAGTGGTAGAGTACTTGTCCAATCTCCAGTACTGCAAATAATAAAAAATAAATTAAAATAAACATATAAATGTGGAGTTTCAAGCTTGAGTATTTAAAAATCAGAAAACCTCTTGTAATGGCACCGGGGAAAAATGAAAATGAAAGACTTCTGTTTTTCTTGGAAAAAGAAAATAAAATAGACAGCCCAGCTAACCGACTTGTTGGGTCCTTGGGTTGGAGAAGGGCGCTGGGCCTCCATGAGATGACCTGATTCTGCTGCTGCTGACTTTGCTCTCATCCATCTTTGCTGCTGCTGTGTCCATCACTGTCTTCTGACTTTAGGAATAAGCTTTTCTTGGCAACAGGTGTGTAACAGTGAATAAAATCTGTTCCTTCCCATTCATCCGAGCAAACCTCATGCCTTCCTGAAGTCACTCGATTACTTAAAGTCCAGTACACTTCCTACCATGTCTACAAGCCAGTAACATGTAGTCTGCTGGTCTGTGGGCAAATCTTTCCTCATAGTGCTGAAATTAGCCCGAGTTTTCAGACTAGCCGACTCCAGAATGGCCCTGCTCATGCGCAGCACTGTGTGAGCGAGCTGGGTCTGTGGAGGCCAGTCCACTGCCAGGATGTGTTTCCCAAGCGTGGTCCATGACTCTGGAGGGCGTGGTCTCAAGTAAAACCGTGTCTGGCTAGATAGCCCCCATCCACTACCCTATTCATCATTGTCTCAAAGACTTATTTTCTATCAGAGAAGAGGAAGTCACCTTTTCTTCCTGGCTTTAGCATGTTCTTCCGGGAGAACTCCCGGTTCTTGATGGGTCGGTAGCTTGTGCTCTTCTCAAATGATTATTCAGCCTCTGGAGGACTGGATGTTAAAAGGTTACCTACACTCCACCTTTTTCTCTTTATACAGCTGTTTTGTTGTTTTGTTTTTTGGCTTTTCGAGACAGGGTTTCTCTGTGTAGCCATGGCTCTCCTGGAACTCACTCTGTAGACCAGGCTGGCCTTGAACTCAAGGATCTTCCTGTTTCTGCCTCCCAAGTGCTGGGACTAAAGGTGTGTACTACCACCACCACTCTACAAATTACATAGTTTTTACTAGAAGTGAATTGAAAAAGTTACTCAGTTTTATGGAGAAAATACTTTGACTTTTGTATTTTCCCTTCGTAGGAACTCTGAGGAATTTTCAAGTTTAATGGTCAGCTGGGCTTAATGGTTTAGCTTGGTTTGACCAATTTCATACACATACATTAATAATGAGATTAAGCAAAATTAATCTTCGGTAAAAAGTACCATGGTTGGCAATTATAGATACTTATTTCCCCTCAAACACATAGTTAGCATCATTTCTAGATTTATGATCAAATCTGACACGGACTGACAAGACAGCCCAGATAGTAATGATGCTTGCAGTCAAGCCTGACTACCTGAGTCCTCATGGTGGAGGAAACAACTCTCGAGAGTTGTCCTCTGACCTCCATCTCTGTGCTATATATGGCACATACATGTGTGCTTAAGCATGCCTGTGTGTGTGCACATAATGTACAAAATAATGAAAAGTGAGAAAGATTTAAAATTTAAATGACATGCTTCAAAAATGATACATTCTCTTGAGTAGCTCCTAGAGTCATTCAAAGTTAGGATTATTTGCTATAATCAGAAGCACAATGATGCTACATTATTTCTTCTAGATAATCTGCTCTTGTTTAGAAGTGTTTGGAACTTATTTTTATTTTATTTATTAAATTAGTTTAAGATACACTCATGTAGTTCAGCTGATCTCTGGAGCACTATGTAGATCAGGCTAGCCTTCAACTTGCTGTGATCCTCCCAGCTCTGCTTCCCAAGTGCTGAGCTTATAGGAATGCAGGGCACACCTGTTAAAGATTTAGAATCTATAAACTAGATTGCTTTGGGACTCAGTCATCCAAACCTGTAGTTCCAATATCTGCCTTCAATAATTCAAGCTGTGAGGCATGAATTCAAATCTTTATACCTGACCCAATTTTCACTGTTTTTTAAAAGTCCATGTCACCCCATTTGTTGTTGGCTCTTGAGGTAACAGCTGGTTCCTATGGGGTCCTACCTGCCTTGGCTTTGTCACAGGTGGTAAGGTCTGTAGATGACTTCTCTTAAACTGTTCCCTTTCATACAGTCTGCTTATCTTCACCCACAGTGTACTTGATCACTGTTGGCCATTTTCTATTGCTCTTGTCTCTAGTCTTCCTCCCCCCACCCCACCCCCATCCTTTTTCTCTCTTTTCTATCAGGATTTAAGTATGTAGCCCTGGCTGGCCTGGAATTCACAGATCCACCTGCCTGTCTCCCAAATACTGAGACTAAAGGCATGCATCACTGTGCCAGTTACTGTTGTTAATGTTTTTATTTCTGGTTCTTTCTGATTAATTTTGTATGATTATAATTACTGATTAATTTTATATGCTTAAATATTAAGCAAATATCCAGGAAATAATTGGTTGAATAAATGAAATTTGCCAGTGGTATCCATTTTTATCTTTTAAATGAATATAAAACTTGGTGTCATAATGACAAATGTCATTTTAGAAATACATTATCTTTGTTGAATGTGGTGACGCACATCTTTGATCCCTGCACTTGTGAGGCAGAAGCACGCGGATCTCTGTGGGGCCAGCCTGGTCTACATAGTAAGTTCTAGGACAGTTAGGGCTACATGATGAGACTCTGTCTTGAAAAAACAAAATAAAGAAAAGGGGAGAAAAACATACTTTTTAAATAAAGAAATTAGATATATTTCCCCATTAACTTTAGTAACATTTCTCTCATAAACTATTCCAACTTTGTGAATTCCCTGCTTATGAGAGTAGGGTACAAAGCTAGCAAGAGTACGGGGTGTTTAGGGAGAAATTCTGATGTGCAGAGTGGCTTCCCAACCTTGTAGCTGGTTGTGGTGGCACACACTTGTAATGCCAGCACTTGGGCTTAGCACTAGCTTAAGGTGTATCAAGAGCAGGATGACCATCCAGCTCCACCAGTGAAGCAGCTTCTTGCTTAGCATGCAGGAAGCCTGGGTTTCAGCCTCAACAACTCATAAACCCAACATGGTGGCACATGTCCAGAAGCCCAGCACTTGGGAATAGAGGCAAGAAGATCAGAGTATGGCGTGGTTTGGGTCTAGTCTGTGGTCTGGAGAGAACCCTGTCAGGAATAAAAGGAAGGAAGGAGACTATGCCGAAGAGAAATGGGGAGTAGGATTTCTGAAGGAGGCAAATACTTGGAAAGCATTCGGCAGTGAGAGGGTTAATTTGGTCGGTAAATTGAAGGCTCTGGTGTCTTCCATGGTGGATTACTGGTGGTTCTAGGGAGTCCTCACACACCTTTAATACTTCTCATTTGCTCTTTTCATTAGCCATTACTTTCAAGGGCTTTGAGCTTTCAATAAATACTGGCTTCCTCCTCAACATTCTGACTTTGGGTCTTTTGATGACTCATATAAAAATTTTTATTTAGTACCCAACTGAGAATTTGTTTCAATGGTTTATTTCAAATTTAAAACTATTTAAAATTCACTGGGTTTGTAGGTTAATGTATAATGCCTGACAAGGTAATTGATGCTCAAATACATGATACCCTGTCCTACCGGAAGGAAGTTATCATGTTAACTTAGGAGATCAGATTCTGTTTGCAGAGATGGCTCACTGGCTGCTCTACAGGGGTTCCAAGTTCAATTCCCAGTACCCACATGGCAGCTCCCAACCATCTGTGGGATCCAGTGACCTCTTCTGGTCTACAGATGTACATGCAAAAACAAAAAGATCGGATTTGATCCTCCTTAATTGTGGTCTAGTGGTTTTGTGTCCGTTTTTAATCCATATATTCAATGTAACTTCCACCTAGTAAAGAGTTTGATAAGTAATAAAAGGAAGCCTTGAGGTCAGTGTGTATGGCTTGTATTATTTCCTAGGGTCTACGTGTCATATATTTTTGTTAACATTTGTTTAGTTAAAATAACATCCACAGTGACAAGCTGTCCATCTATTGATCCTGTTTGTTTTAACTTGCATTTTAGTATGCAACCGAGGATGGACTTGTACACACAAATGACCAGGCCAGGACTCTACCCAAAGAATGGGTTTGTATTTAAGGGCCCAAGCAGTTAGATCGTCCTCAGAAAAGAAGGTAAGGACTGTAAGGACCTATCGTGTAAGCTAAATCAGAGAGGCCCAAAATGATATGGAGAATCGGAGGTTTCTCTAGGAAGGAGATGAGGAGGAGCCTCCCCTTTCCTCACTGGTATGTCTGAAGACCTTGAAGGAATATAGATTGGAATGAAGTTTGTAATCCAAGAACATGGTATCAGTGTAGTGTACATGAGTGAGAGTTGTGTGCTACTGTGGATTTGGGTGTCACTCTGGAGTAAATGACTTTTTATTTTTTTATTTTTCGAGACAGGGTTTCTCTGTGTAGCTTTGCACCTTTCCTGGAACTCACTTGGTAGCCCAGGCTGGCCTCAAACTCACAGAGATCCGCCTGGCTCTGCCTCCCGAGTGCTGGGATCAAAGGCGTGCGCCACCACCGACCACCCAGCTTATTTTTGTTTTTTAATTGAATTAAAATGGCCACCAAGATACCTCACTTGCTGCTTAGCTGGATAACCTGAATTTGATCCGAGTCCCACATAGTGGAAGTTAAGAACTGACTCCCACATATGCACCACACACAAATGTTATAGAAAAGAAAAAGTCACCCTTCTAGAAGAATTTACTTACTTTTTTTTGTGTATACAGCTCAGCCAGGTATATACATCAGAAACTACCAGATCACTTGAACCTAAGCTAGGGCGTGAGACCAGCCTGGATGATATTGTAAGACCTCATGTTCAAAAAATGGGCTTTGTTCCAAAAGCTTTCATTGTATGCCTTTTTTTCTCTCTTTTAAATCTAAAGCTAGTGGGAAGGAATATTGATAGTTTATGGGCTGTTGTTAAGAAGGACCCTATCAATTAACCCGCAAGTTTTCCCGGAAGGATACTGGCATTCTGTTCGGTTGCCGAGACGCGGTATCGCAGGCCACATCCAGGATAGGTGTGGCTCATTTCTTCGTATTTGGTTGTTGGATTTGCAGAGTTGTCCTTTTCTGATTTTGTTAACATTTTCATGGGTGTGAGCTTTAACCAGATGGAACCTAAACTGGAGATGTAATTGCCAGTATTCCATCATCTTTGAGAATTGTGACTCTGTGTGTGGCTCCTCATTCTGAGCCACGCCTAGTTTGGGCTACAAATGAAGAGGTTTGGATCTGCCTTTTCAGGGAGACTTTATAGTAGTTTTATAGGGCCTTGAAGGATCATTGTGTTCCTCAAAGTGGGAGCGTGTCCAGGTTCCACTGATGAAAGCACATCATTTTAGTTCACAGACACCCTTTTCATTTGCATTTTGTCTCCTCGTGTTTCCAAAAGATCGTGAAAGCTCTTCACAAGTTACTGAGCATGCCCAGAGGACCCCTGATCCCTGAGAAGGAGGCTAGACATTTGGCTGGAAGAAATGTCTCCTATTCTAACTAGACAAGGGTTTTGTTGTTGTTGTGTATTTTTGGTTTTTTTTTTGTTGTTGTTGTTTAATTTTTTTCGAAACAGAGTTTCTCTCTGTAGTCCTGGCTGTCCTGGATCTCACTCTGTTGACCAGGGTGGCCTCAAACTCACAGAGATCTGCCTGCCTCTGCCTCCTGAGCCCTGGGATTAAAGGGACAGGTTTTTATTTTTGTTCTTTCCCTGTGTAATTCTAGTCTGTACTCTCGAGGTCCCAAAGGTAGTGTTTGCACCTAAATTTAGTCTATCAATTGCTTGTCTAGGGATGTGTTCTCTACTCACATAGAGATGAGACTGGGTGTCTCTGCGCTGTAAGGTACCCAGGCGATCAATGTTGCGAACTTGACTCAACATTATCTGGGAGTCAGCTGGGTTAATGAATGGAAACAAAGTGTGTACACTGTGTGTCTGTGGAGCTGGGCTGTGTATATGCTGGCAGCTCTTTGCTACTGAGCCCCCTCCACCCTCTGCTGTAAGCTTTATAAAGTTCTATATTGATACGATTAATCATACCGTTACAGAAATGTATTTTATTTACTAAGTTATAATAATTAAGAAATAATGGCTGGGCGGTGGTGGCGCAGCCGGGCGGTGGTGGCGCACGCCTTTAATCCCAGCACTCGGGAGGCAGAGCCAGGCGGATCTCTGTGAGTTCGAGGCCAGCCTGGGCTACCAAGTGAGTTCCAGGAAAGGCGCAAAGCTACACAGAGAAACCCTGTCTCGAAAAACAACAACAACAAAAAAAACAAACAAAAAAAAAAAAAAAAAAAAAAAAAAGGAAATAATGAAGATTTCTCCAGTTTTTCCACACAAACCCTTTTGTGTTCCAGGCTCCTGCCCAGGACTCTTCCTTGGACTGAGTAGTCTGTGTTGCTCAGAACATTTTGCCTCTGGGGCTTAGGAGCCCGCTCTGCTCAGCTCCTTGCTTTACTGTTTTCCATCCACTAAGATTTCCCTTTGTAGAGTCTTTGAATGTGACTGACTTGGGCTCTCGGCTCCTTGGGCTCTTTACCTCCTTGTGCTGTGTCTCCCCCACCCTTTGTCACTGTGCTGTGGTCCCCAAACAACGGGAATTTGCATTTTGGAAGAATGATCTATTACTTCTGTGTAATGCACACACATACACACATACGCATATACTATTTTGTATATGTGTATGGGTATTTAGCCTACATGTATGTCTGTGCACCATATAGGCCAGAGAGGTCATTCTTTGTGATGACTCTGTAATCCCAACACTGGAGATTGAAACAGGAACTGCAAAGAATTCAAGGCCAGCATAGACTACATAATGAGTTCCAGTCTACCTTATGCGAGAGTATTTAAACAAACATAACTTGTTAGAATTTTAGGGTTGTTTTTCTTCTTTTTGTTTTATTGAGACAGGGTCTTGTTATATAACCTAGGCTAATATTTCATACCTGGTGAAATCCAGTTATCTTTTAAAATTCCTGTGTAAGCTGGGTGTTTTGGTGCAAGTTCACAGTTCCAGTACTTTCGAGGCAGAGAAACGATTTCCATGAGTTCCAGACTAGCCAAAATAACACAAGAAGAATCCTGTCTCAAAAACTAAACTAAGAGTAACAAGTGAGCATGGCGATTCACACCTCTAATCTCAGCTCTTAGAACAGTTCAAAGTTCAAATCCCACCTGGCTATTTAGTGCCTTTCTAGGCAGCCTCAGGCTGGTCTGCAGCATGAAGCCTTCCTTGTCTCTAAAAGGAAAAGGAAACAAAATTCTCTTGTGTACATAATACTTTAATGATAGTTTATGACAAAATAAAACATTGTTTTAACATACATCTTACCAGAAAGGAAAGAGAGATTTGTGAGTGTTTGCATTTAAAACTTTAAAAATTATCTTTGGATCATACTGTTTGCTTTATTGTTGCTAAAGAAAAAAAAGGAAACATTTTTTTCTGTGTCCTGGAATTCTCTTTTCCTGCTAGCTGTTAGGATGCTGCAGCTCCACTGTTAAATGCCTGGAATGCCACTGACCTCACCGAGATGAAGAAGCAGGTCTGAGGAGGCTAAACATCCAACATCCTTTAATAATTCTGACCCTTCCCCACAACAACTTAGGACGGGCATATACTTCAGGTGTCCACAAGGTGATTCTTAGTATACTGTAGTGAGCTGGGGAGAGGAACATGGAACTGCATGATAACTGGCAGGCTCAGATTTCACCGACTTGGAAGATCCAGGGCTTGGCTTTAGTCAGGTTCCCGGCACGAAACATCCATCCCCAACTTTCAAGTCAGAAGGCAGGATTTGGGTTTTCTGTCAAGGCTCACGACTCTCTCTCTCTCTCTCTCTCATGATGCTTAATTATTGCAAGACTTTCATTGCTCTTTTAGCTGGTAAAATTGCCTCTCCGTGATATTAGCACTGGGAAAGGCAAAGTTCTTTCAGGAAAACTACGGGTGCTGGCTAAAGAAGTGGGAAATTGTGTGACCATGGTGAATAATTAATAGATTTCCTTACCTGTATTTTTCTGCATCCAAAGAGAAGCTTTTCCATGCATAGTGTTTTAAGCTGAGCACTAAGTTGTGTCTTTGTAAAACATATTTTAAACATGAATGCTCACAAACTAGCATTTGGGGTTTTTTTTAGGGGGCGGGGGTTGTTTTTGTTCTTTTTTTTTTTTTTTTTTTCTTTTTTGAAGACTTGATTGTAAATTTGTACCAATTGTAGAATTTGTTAGTTAGTCTTGACCATAATTCGGACTGGCCACTTCAAACTGGAGTCATTTCCATTTCTCTCTTTATCTGTTTCTCATTTCCATGGTGGAAAAGTATGCACAATGCCAACAGTTTTCGTTTTAATTTTCGAGTATTTTTGGTTTTGTTTCAGGGGAAATCTGTCTGTGTAAAGATTTTGTCCTAGGTCTGTCCATTCCAACCAGCCCTCAGAATCTGAGACCTCATGTACCAAAAATCCACAGATGCCCCCAACCTTCATATAAAGCTACATAGCGTGTGCTTATAGCCCACATTTATCCTCCCATATGCTTTGAAATATTTCTAGACTACTAATAATACAATGCAAAGGGAATGTTAACACACAGTGTGGCTGTATCTCCTGGCTAGTCTGGTACTTTCTATGTAGCCCAGACTTGCCTTGGGGGTAATTCTCCTGCCTCAGCTTCCTGAATGTTACAAATGTGCCCCACCAACCTGGCCTGGTTGCTCCTGTTTCCAGTGGTTGCTTTTTTGGAGAACAGTAAAAGGTGGGCTGGAGAGATGACTCAGTATTTGAGAGCACTTACTGCTAGCCAGGTGGTGGTGCACACCTTTTATCCCAGCACCCAGGAGGCAGAGGCAGGCTGATCTAAGTTTGAGGTCAGCCTGGTCTACAGAGCCAATTCCAAGACAGTCAGAGCTACACAGAGAAGCCCTGTCTTGAAAACCAAACAACAAAAGAGCACATACTGTTCTTGCTAACCAGCTGAATTTGGCTCCTCACACCCACATGAGGAGCTTGCATCCTCCTGTTATTTTAGCTCCAGGGCGCACTCTGGCCTCAGTCACCTCCACCATTGCGCATATTCCCACACAGACACATGAATATCGGTAACTAGGAGTAATGAAAATAAAGGAGATACTGACCAGAAGAGTGTGTCCATGATCAGGACTCAGCTTTTCCTCCTGAGTGGTCCTCACCAGCCCTTCAAATGTATAAATCTGGATCCATGAGTGAACGGCTTGCTGTGCCAGTTCCACACTGTCTGCCTCACTTTGCCCATCTTCAAGGTGGCCATGGGGTGTGCTCTGCAGCACTTCCCTAGCGTGTGTGAAGACCTGGGCTTCATCCCTACTACCAAAGTCAGTCAGATGGCTGTAGCAGGACGACCTAAAGCAGTGGTTCTCAACCTGCCGACACGGTTCCTCGTGTCGTGGGGACCCCCAACCACAACATTCTTCTCGTCGCTTCTTCATAACTGTAATTTTGCTGCTGTTGTAAATTGAAATGTAAATATTTTGGGCATAGAGGTTTGCTAGAGGGGTTGAGACCCGCAGGGTGTGTGAGAAGGAACTGACGGCCTGAAGTGCTGATCAGTCCGTGGCTTAGAGAGTTCCTGATTGCCATCAGTCATGCCTTGGTACTGCCTGTTGATTTTAACATTTTTGTTGAAATTTGTGAGTTTTAGGAGTTTTTTTAACTTGATATTTAATTTTTTTTAAAGATTTCTTTTAAATTTATTTTATGTGCATTTGTGTTTTGTCTGTGTGAGGGTGTCAGATCCCTTGGAACTATAGATATGGTTGTGAGCTGCCATGTGGGTGCTGGGAATTGAACCCAGGTCCTCTGGAAGAGCAGCCAGTGTTCTTAACTGCTGAGCCCTATCTTCAGCCCCTCAAGATTTATTTTTAAAGATTTTTTTAAAAAAATTGTGTGTGTGTGTGTGTGTGTGTCTTTGCCTGCCTGAAATGTTACTTAACCCTGGGCTGGAGTTACTATTTGTGACGTGCCTGATTTGGGTCCTGAGAGCTAAACTCTACAAGAGTAGTTTGTACTCTTAACCACTGAGGCATCTCTGTAATCTCTCTAGCCTGTAAAGGTACGTGGTGTGTGTGTGTGTGTGTGTGTGTGTGTGTGTGTGTGTGTGTGTGTGTGTGTGTATGCCCACAGAAGCCTACAGAGTATCAGAACCCCTGGAGCTGGAGTTACAGGCAGCTATGAACTGTCTACTCTGAGTGCTGGAAGCCAAACTCCAGTGCTCTGTAAGAGCAGCAAGTACTTTTAACCACTGAGCCATTTTTGTTTCTGTTTGGTTGATTTTCTTGAGACAAGATCTCTATGTAGACCAGACTGGCCTGGAACTCGCAGAAATCTCCTGCCTCTGCCTCCCCATTCCTGGGATTAAAGGTGTAGACCACCAGGCCTGGCACTCCAGCTCTGTGTAAGACCTTTAATATTGAGTTGAACTTTTATAATGCTAGAAGAACATCCCAACTACTTGACCCCACTGAAGAATGGGTAAAATTGGAACTGCATTGAGTTTGACAAGTGCCATATCACATGTTAAATATACTGAGTAATACAAAGGGAGGAGTATTCCAGAAAATGCCAGATGCCTTTGCCAGTCTATTAAACTCAGCCATTGACTATGTGAATGCCACCATGAATAAGAACTGGGACTGTCTGAAAGATGTTAGCCTCCTAAGAATTTGGAAACTTAAATTTAGAGGTTATAATACTGCCTTTTTTTTTTTTTTCTCTCTCTCTTCAGTGTTTGAAAGACGTATGGTGATCCTGAAACTATCAGACAAGAAAACTTCGAGCAATTTCAGGGGATATTTGTCTACACTCAGGCTGCAGTATTTTCAGCCAACACAACTGGATAGTAGGCCTGCGCCTCAACTTTTGGTGGAGTGAAAAATGTTGAGCCAGTGAAACCATATCTTAATAGCGAGTGGCATGCACACACCTGGCTCCTTGCTGAGTGCAAAGAGGAATTAAAATGTGAATTTGAAGTCAATCGTCTCACTTCCAGCTAAAGTGGCATCAATTATTTCCTCAGTTTAAGTCTTAGATAAAACATATTCCACTGGTGTCCACCTTCCTCCATTAACTGCTATGGAAGCTTCATTGTGTATTCCCACTCGTCTATCTCCCTTTTTTCTGTAAAATAAAACCCTCTTGCTAACTAATTTAAGTGTAAGTTCTTAGAATACTTAAGTACCAAACTAAGAAAAGAAATAAAGTAAAACTGATATTTTTCCAAATATTAGTTTTCTTCAATATGCCATAATGATGCCTTATAGTGAAAAACACAGATTTTTAAAACACCTCAGACAGGCTGGGCCTGTAGCTCTCTGGCAGAGGGCTTGCCTGGCATGCTAGAGCCCTGGGTTCTAGTCCCACCTTCCTCTCCATACATATGCCTAGTTAACAGTTTGGATGTTTTTCTCAGCAGGTACCAGTTGTAAATAAGAATGAAGTAGGGGCCAAAATTTGAAACCAAAACTGAAGCAGCTACATGTAGTTAGTGATTCCTAGTTTGAGCTGTAACTAAATGTTCAGCTTCGTATGTATTATTTTATATTGTACTTTTTCATTGTTGATGGTTTGGACTTTAATAAGAGAAACTCCATAGTTTTTAATGTCACAAAAAGAAGACTATTTGAACAGTGTATTTTGGAAAGCAATATACTAACCAAAGTGAATGCTTGTATATATTATGATAGCCCTTTTCTCTAATGCCTCAACTGTCAAGTACTTAAAGCCTGGAAAAGCTAAGACCGTAGTCAGCATGCTGGACTGAGTAAACACCAAGGCAGTTAGAGCAGTATCAGTGCTCGCTGTTAGCTGTGTTTATGCTCCAGAAGTGCAATATTAGACACTAGCTAGTACTGCTGCCTTGTGTGACTCACGGGGAAAGTGATTTGATTAAATGCACATACTTCTTTGTTAACTCATGTTGCCTTTCCTTGGCTGCAATGTCATGCAGATTTTGTGGCTGCTATTTTTAGTTACTTTGCATTAACACCTTGACTGGGAGTCAAACATTACCCTCATACTTGACCAACACTAGCCCTTCAACTGCAGTGGAAAAAAGAAGCGTTTTGTGAAAGTTGGTGAGATCTGGTACTCGAAAAAAAAAACAAGAAAAAAGTTCATACTTGATGCCTGAAGCCATTCCTGCCCAGAGCTCTGAGGGACTAAGGTGGGCAGCAGCGCTCATTACAGTACTGCTGCGTTTCTTTTGTAGAATTGTTACATTCAACAATAAAACTTGCCTGCTTAATCTCAGTGTTGGCGTTCTTCATTTTTGTGGAGGCGTGTGGTGACCGTGGCAGGGGGAAGTCTGCCTTTTCGGTAGGTCCTTTGCCCTCGTTTACCATACAAAGTTACAAAAGCTTCCGGTAAACTGAGTTGTTTGATCCTTACACCTTGGCTCTCTGAGTTGTTTGATCCTTACATCTTTTTGTGTTGGGGCACCTATCCAGGCCCGTGTGTGTGGTTAGTTTTTCTCCAACTTCTGTTTGAGAAAGAAGCTCCAGTGAGTCCCTGCAGCGTAGTGACTCACCCCCCAGGACCGGGGTTACTGTGGGGCCACCATGCCAGCTTTCTGTGTGGGTGCTGAGAATCCAAACTCCTCTCCTCAGGGTTGTGCAGCTCGTGCTTCACTGACTGAGCCTACCAATGTTCGCTTCTTATTTCCACCTGTCTGTGCTTGACCAGCTGGACATGACTATCCCAATACTTAGAAGGATGAGGCAGGAGGATTCCAAATTGGAGGTCAGACTGAGGTACAATGTGAGACTGTCACAAAAACGGGGTGGGGGTGGGAAATACAACATGGCCAGGCATGCACTTTTAATTCCAGCACTCAGGAGGCAGAGGCAAGCAGGTCTCAGTTTGAGGCCAACCTGGTCTACAGAGTGAAACCCTGTCTCAAAAGACAAGTATTCGGGAGATAATGGAATTGAGTAAGGGTGATGAGGTAAGAAATGAGAAAGAGATCCAGAATGTGTTAAAAAAAAAAAAAAAAAAAAAAACCTTTATTCCCAGTCAAGTTTATACTCTTCCTGATTTTTCCTTCCCCGAGGTCCTGGACTCAGGTGGCCCTGCTTAGCTGGGACTTTGGGCTCAAGCTGTCCCTCAAGGCATAGGTGGCAGTGCCGTTTTTGTTAGCCACTACATTCTTTGACTGCAGTACCTGACATGTGGTACACAGTACAAGCTGAGTGAATAGAGTACTTGCTCAGTGCCCTGAGATTGATCTCCAATACCAAAATAATAATAAAAATGACGGGGTTTCTCTGTAGCCTTGGCTGTCCTGGAACTCACTTGTAGACCAGGATGGCCTCCAACTCAGAGATCCACTTGCCTCTGCTGGTATTAAAGGTGTGTGCCACCACTGCCAAGCTACAGTATTTTGTAGCTAGAGTTTTCCTGCCTGGCCCACAGTCAGGACAAATCTCTCTCACCTGCCAGTCCCACAGCCGCTCAGACCCGACCAAGTAAACACAGAGACTTATATTGGTTTCAAAGTGTATGGCCGTGGCAGGCTTCTTGCTAACTGTTCTTACAGCTTAAATTAATCCATTTCCATTAATCTATACCTTGCCACATGGCTTGTGGCTTACGGGCATCTTCACATGCTGTTTGTCATCATGGCGGCTGGCAGTGTCTCTCTGACTCAGCCTTCCACTTCCCAGCTTTATTCTCCTCCTTGTCCCGCCTACACTTCCTGCCTAGCCAATGGCCAATCAGTGTTTTATTTATTGACTAATCAGCAACACATTTGCCATACAGAACATCCCACAGCAGTATTTAAATGGTAAAATTGTATTTGAGTACTAGCTTATGATACATCAGTACAGTTCTGACTTTTTTTTTTTTTTTTTTTTTTTTTTTTTGGTTTTTCGAGACAGGGTTTCTCTGTGTAGCTTTGCGCCTTTCCTGGGACTCACTTGGTAGCCCAGGCTGGCCTCGAACTCACAGAGATCCGCCTGGCTCTGCCTCCCGAGTGCTGGGATTAAAGGCGTGCGCCACCACCGCCCGGCCAGTTCTGACTTTTACTGTTTTTCAAGACAGGATTTTTTTGTGTAGCCTTGGCTGTCCTAGAACTAGCTCTGTAAACCAGGCTGGCTACCACCTCCCGGCCAGTTCTGACTTTTATTTTGAAATACTAATGTATTCAAGAAGTTGCTATTCATGCTCAGCTAGCTGCACATCTGGATTTGCAGTGGTTATGAGATTTATGTGCTTTGGTGGCTTCTGACATCTACTGGACACAGTGCTACATGCCTTCCAGGAAGCAACTCCCAGCCGTAGGTACATTCAGGATTGTGACAGAATTTGAGAAAACCTGGCTGGCTGGGTAGTACTAGAAATTGAATTTCTTTGCAAGCAAGTATGCTCCCATTATCTACAATGCCAGCTCTTTTTGTTTCGAGTCAGGGTTTCACTAAATCGTCCAACCTAGTAGTTCCCCTACTAGAGCCTCCTGAGTAGCTGAGATTATAGGCCAGTGCCTGGCTAAAGTTTTTCTGTTATGAAATCCTTTTTATTAAAAATAATTTTTATAGAGTGTATGCTGATTTCCCCTCCCTCATCTCCCAGATCTTATACCTCTGAGTCCATGGACCTTCTTTCTCTCTCTTTAGAAAACAAACAGGCAAAAAAAAAAAAAAAGAAAAAAAAAAAAGAAAGAAAAAGCACAAGAAACATACACAGAAACACATAAAACAAAACCCATAATGATACAAAATTGGAAACCATAGTATACAAGCAAAACACCAGTAAGGTCAGAGAGAGAAAGAACAACACAGATGAGACCAAAAAAAAAAAAAACTCCAAAAATGTAATGGAATGCTTTTTGTTTTGTTTTTGTATTGGCTGTCTACTGCTGGTCATCAGTGTGTGGAGAGCAGCAAATAGGCTTGGCAATAGCCTGGATTGTTTGGGAGTTTCCATGGAGCCCCTCTGGCCAACAACTCAGCTAGATACAACCCATTCCAGGCACTGGGCGCTGGAGTTTCACTTGGTGGGAAAAATGTCTAGTTACAGCTTTGTCTCCCCGCATTATTTATTTGGTGACTCCATTTAGATTTCTTTCACACACGTGTGTGTGTGTGTGTGTGTGTGTGTGTGTGTGTGTGTGTTACATACACAGAAATACAATTTGAGGTGTGATGACTTGGTCCCCAGTGTTAGGATTAAGCAGCGAGGGTACCTCAGCAGGTCTAGGCCAAGGCGTGCCTCTAAGAGATCACACCCTGTAACAGTTCCAATACAGGAGGTTTGGGGGGGGCGGGGTCAAGGCTGTCTCAGTATGGATGTGAGAGAGAGACAGAGATAGGCAGAGAGATTGGGAGATGGAACAAGAGACAGAAAGCTGTGATGTGGAGAGGGACTTCTTTAAAAGGTTTGACTCTCACAGGAAAATATGTAGCTACAATGGAATGCACCATGCCTGGCGGTGGCTGCTGGCACTGAGTGGCTGAAGGCAGACTGGGAGAGCACCTGATCTGTAACACCCAGCACAAGCTATCTGCACATGCTCGAGAGTGGTCCACCCTAGCCACTTAAAGGACGATGCTGGGCCACTTCCACTCTGGCCTTTGATGACACAGCAGATCCAACTGCCATGGTCAGTGTTAGGGTAGGGAAGGGTTTCGTTAGTTTGTTTCTGAGTTAATTGTATGAAGAACTCAGGGTCCATTTGATCTCTAACTGCCTTTCCTTTTTTTTAAAAAAAAAAATTTTGTCAAGACAGGGTTTCTTTGTTTAACAGCCCTGGCTGTCCTGGAACTTGCTTTGTAGACCAGGTTGGTTGGTGCCTTTCCATGTACCCAGACTGCTGAGACCAATTAACACTATTATCTTCTGGTGAGCCATCACAATCCCTATAAATGGGTTTGCCCAAGTTTTAAAAAAAAAAAAAATCCAGAACAAGGGCTGAGCAGATGGCTCAGTTGGTAAAGTACTTACTTACTTGACTTACAAGCGTGAAAATGTGAGTTGAACCCAAGCACCTGTGTAAAAAGCTGGACGTTGTATCACTCACTTGTCGCATGAATCCTAAATGGTCTTATAATAAAAACCTGGAGCCAGATATCAGGGTGAAAGCTGAAAGATCAGAGAAGCAGAGCAGCCAAGCCACTGCCTCTTATCTCACCAACTCCTCAGCCTGACAGAGCCGGAGGTCCTGTCGCCTCCCGCCTTTCTCTGCTCAGCTATATCACTTCCTGTTTCAACCTTCCTAGTGTTAGGATGAAAGGTGTGTGATCCAAGTTCTGGAATTAAAGGTGTGTGATCCCATGTGCTGGAATTAAAGATGTGTGATCCCATGTGCTGGAATTAAAGGTGTGTGTCAACACTGCCTGGCTCTGTTTCTCTTTTAGACTGGATTCATGTCGTGTAGCCCAGTGTGGCCTTGAACTCAAAGAAATCCAGATGGATGTCTGCCTCTGCCTCCCCAGTGCTAGGATTCAAGGTGTGTGCCACCACTGCCTGGCCTCTATGTTTAATCTAGTGGCTTGTTCTGTCCTCTGATCTTTAGGCAAATTTTATTTGTTCAAAATATCACCACATTTCCCCTTTTTGTGTAAAAATAAAAGAAAGTTATAACTAATAAAAGAAAAACTAGGGAGCTGGAGAAATGGCTCAGAGGCTAAGAGCACTGGCTGCTCTTCCAGAGGTCCCAATGCAGAAGTTACCTGGTATACTGATAGCAGCAGCTTCCTGCAGGATGGCCAAAGGTATGAGGAGGCAGCAGTTACCACTGCAGAAGAGGTAGTATGGGCAGAGTTGATGCCAACTGGCATGTCCACCCAACACATAGAGCTGATAGCCCTAAGGCATTAGAAATGGGGCAAGGGCAGAAGGTTAATGTCTATAAGGACAGCCAGTATGCTTTTGACATGGTGCATGGGGCAAAATACAAAGAAAGGGGACTACTAACTGTGGAAGGAAAAATTATCAAAAATAAAGATGAGATCCTGGCCCTCCTTAAAGCCCTATGGTTAACCAAGAAACTGGCCATCATCCATTGCCCTGGGCACTAAGAGGGGATGGACCTATCCCCAGGGACAACAATCTGGCTGACAAAACTGCCTGGCAGGTGGCACTGCATACTGAGAGTCTTTGCACATGTCCTGGGGACCAAGGGGCACCCAATCTACCCAAAAATCCTGGGAATACTAAGGAAGACCTTGCCTGGATCATGACCCTCCCTATGACCCAGGGTCTAGACGGGTGGTGGAGGACTACAGATAGTAAAATCTTCCTGCCTGAACATCTGGGAGAGAGACTGATCAACAAGATCCATTGATCCTCTCAGATGGGAACACGGAGAATGTAGGACTTGGTTAGACAGTTGGAAATTAGAATCAGAGATACACAATAAACATTGTAAATATTATCACCAACTGCAAGGCTTGCCAACTCACCAACACAGTGACCAACCCCAAAAATCCAGGAACCAGGCTTGGGGCAAGAAACCAGGGGCCTACAGGGAAGTAGACTTCACTTAGGCAATACCTAGAAAGCATGGCTACAGGTATTTGTTAGTGTTTACAGGTACCTTTTCAGGATAGGCTAAAGCATACCCCACCAAGTATGAAACAGCACAGTTAGTTGCCAAGAAGCTCGTAGAAGACATCTTACCCAGCAGGTATGGTTTCCTAACTATGATAGGGTCAGACACTGGGCCAGCTTTCTCATCCCAAGTGAGTCAGAATTTCGCCACCACCCTGGGGTGTGATTGGAAATTACATTGTTCTTATAGACCCCAGAGTTCAGGGTAAGTTGAGCACAGGAACAGAACTCTAAAACAGACCTTAACTAAATTGTCCTTGGAGAGTGGTGCAGACTGGGTGGCTCTCCTTCCTTTTGCCTTGTCTAGGGTTAGGGACTCCCCCTATCAGATAGGACTAACCCCATTTGAAATTATGTTTGGCACCCCACCTCCCATCATCCCCAACCTCCAGGCAGATTTGCTTGCAGAACTAGATGACAAAAAACTCCTCGATGCTATAAGAGGGGTCCAGTGGGATCACAAGGAAATTTGGACCAAACTAAGAGCCTTCTATGAATCTGGTGTCCTGCCTGAATGCCACAGGTACTGGCTGGGTGACTGGGTATATGTGAAAAGACACCACCAGGTGTCATTGGAGCCCAAGTGGAAGGTGTAAGTAACTATGTTGCCACTCTGTGGGTTTGGTCCTGGGTTTCAGCACCAATATGTGAGTTTTGAACTCTGGGAGAAAGGCATCCTGACTACTTGGGAAGTCAGGTGACACATTGAGCTGCTAAGATAGCTCTGATGGCTGGAGCTGCTTAGGACAGCTCAGCCCTGGAGGGTGAGGTATCCCGGATACCATGAGCTGCTTAGGACAGCTCAGCCCTGGAGGGTGAGGTATGCTGGATACCATGAGCTGCTTAGGACAGCTCAGCCCTGGAGGGTGAGGTATCCCGGATACCATGAGCTGCTTAGGACAGCTCTGATGACTGGAGCTGCGATGAGACAGCTCAGCCCTGGAGGGTGAGGTATCCCGGATACCTTGAGCTGCTTAGGACAGCTCTGATGACTGGAGCTGCGATGAGACAGCTCAGCCCTGGAGGGTGAGGTATCCCGGATACCTGAAGCTGCTTAGGACAGCTCAGCCCTGGAGGTATTCTGGATACCTCAAATTGCTTAGGACAGCTCTGACAACTGGAGCTGTGATGAGACAGCCCAGCCCTGGAAGGGAAGGTATTCTGAATGCTCCAGAGAGTCAGGCCTGGAGCTGCTAGGACAGCCCAGTCCTGGAAGGGAAGGTATTCTGACTGCTCCAGAGAGTCAGGCCTGGAGCTGCTAGGAGAGCTCAGCCCTGGAAGGGAAGGTATTCTGACCGCTCCAGAGAGTCAGGCCTGGAGCTGCTAGGACAGCTCAGCAGGGAAGGGTATCCTGACTGTTCCGAAGTCAGGCTATATCTGGTGTGGTGGGGGATGGTCTCCCCGAAGGATATAGCAATCCTGCTCCTCTCCTGGAGAGCCTCTAAAGCTGAGCTTTGCTCAGCCCCACTTAAGGGGGCTTCCAAGCAGAGCTCTGCTTCTTCTCTGGCCTAAGATGTTGCTTCTTTTGCTTCACTCTGAAAAAGGGGAAACTGCTGCAGAAATGTAGCAATCTCCTCTGGCTCCAGGGAAAAGTGTTACTTTTTCAGCTCCCTCTTGCTTTGTCCACTGAGGGACTCTCAGCAAGTATCTTCTGTTCAGCTCTGCCTTGCTCTGTCCACTATGGGATGTCTCAGCAAGGATCTCCTGTTTGCCAGTGAATAAAGATCTTCACACCCAAAACTCTTTTGAGAAAGAGATTTATTTCAGATGGCAGAGGAGGGACGCCCCCCCCCCCAAAAAAGAAAGAGATTTGTTAAGGAGGGGTTCAGGAGAGTAACTTCCTCTACCAGGGTGGAGAGAACAGCCCACAACTAACCAGGCAGGGCGGTTTATATAAGATCTCTTGGGGGTGGAGTCAACCAGGAATTGGCTAGTTTTTTCTGCTCAGGGATTGGTCAGTTTTGTGGGTTAGGGGCAGAGATGGCCCTGATTTCAGAGCTAACTGTGTTTCTTTCACTGGCCTTTCTTGGCTTTTTGACACTACTTCTAAGACCAGGGCACATTTCTTTCACTGACTCTGATTCTAGGGACCAAGAGTATTTCTTTGGTACTAGTTTCAGAGTCAGGGCATGTTTCTTTGGTTCTGGGTTTGGGGATACAGTGTTCCTTTCTCTGGCTCAGATCCCAAATCCGGGCTGTGTTTCTTTCCTTGGTTCTGGGCTCCAGGGCCAGGGTGCTACTTTCCTGTTCTGTGATTGGTTGGTTTCACAGGCCAGTTGGCCAGGGACAGAGATGGCTCTGATCTGAGCCAAACTGTGTTTCTTTAGCCAGCCCCTTTTCCCTACAGAAGGGACCCTACATGGTTCTGCTGACCACGTTGACCACTGTCAGGGTTGACAGTGTGGCTAACTGGATCCACTATACCCATGCCAGGCCAGCTGATCCTTTTGTACTCAAGGAAGAATGCCAGGGTGAAGGATGGGAACTTCAAGGAATCCAGAACCCCCTCAAGTTCTGAGTGTGGCACAGGAAGTAATATGGCTCCTACTGATGATTTTACCCACTAGGACTTGAGCCTCGGGAAATCCACACATGCCTTGGAATCAGACCTGGACAATCGTGAACGCTGAGACGGGAGCCATTGCTACATTGCTAACAGCACCTCTTCAACACCGGCCCCCAAACACATGGTTCCCTGAACTTTGTGGATTTATGTGACCTAGTGGGGGAAAACTGGGTCCCATCAGACCAGGAACAGTTTTTGGAGTATGGTTGTAATTTACCCAAGCCGGGGGTGGTTGTGGTGATGGTGGATGTGTGTGTGAAGTAAGCCTAGGAGTCTCAGGTTCTATGTCTGTCCCGCCCACCCCCGCACCAAAGAGCAGTGGCATAAATCTGGAGGCCCTGAGACACCTACTGTGCCAGATGGGGATACAATTACAGTAGCCCATGCAGGATATATGAGAGCACTGGGGGACGGGAGTATGCGCTGTAGGTCAGTAGCTAGTCGACTGTGGAGCGCTTCCCCAAACACCCATGGGCCACCAGCGGGGGGCGCTGCAACTCGTTAGTCATCAAATTTATTGACCAAGGGGAAAAAAAAACCAGACTGGACACCTGGTAAGACTTGGGGACTGAGGCTTTATCGCACTGGATATGACCCCAGGGCTGATGTTAACCATCAGGCATATTCAAACCCAGTTACTGGTGGCGATAGGGCCCAATCAGGTAATAAACCTGTCATCAGCCCCTGAACCCACGCCCCCGAAAAGCTCCCCACAACCGTCAGGTATGTCAGTCCCTTTGACCACCAGGACCTCAGAAACCAGTCCGGCTGCAACCGAGGGAGGAGATCCGCTCCTGGAGCTCCTTAACCAGTCATTTCTGGTCCTGAACTCCACCAATCCTAACCTGACTACATCTTGTTGGCTCTGCTATGACACAGCCCTCCCCCCATTATGAAGGTATTGCCTTTGTTGGTAGCTATACCAAAGTCACTGATCCCAGCCGATGCCGCTGGCAGTCCAAGGCACCGTTGACCCTTCAACAAATCATAGGCCAGGGCCTCTGTGTAGGGACAGTCCCCCAGGGGCAACAAACCCTCTGGGACCAAACCCTTGTACTCCCAGACTCCCAGAGTTATCTGAATCCCCACAATGATATGTGGTAGGCTTGTTCCTCGGGTTTAACACCCTGCATTCATACTCAGGTTCTCAAAAATACCAAAGGCTTCTGTGTGATGGTACAGCTTGTTCCAAGGCTAATTTACCATACAGAAGAAGAGTTACTCTGCAAGTTAGAAATTGCATCCCCAAAACATATTAAGAGAGAGCCCATGGCAGTTCTCACTCTGAGTATCCTGCTGAGAGCCAGCCTGGCTGGTTTAGGAACTGGGAGAGCATCCCTGATCACACAGAGTCAGCACTATTCCAGCTTGTGCGCTGCCACACACACACACACACACACACACACACACACACACACACACGTTAGAAAACTCCATCTCCCGTCTCCAAGAGTCTCTGACATCCTTAGCTGAGGTTGTAATGCAGGACAGACGAGGGTTGGATCTGATCTTCCTTCAGCAAGGAGGACTGTGGGCAGCTCTGGGCGAGGAATGCTGCTTCTATGTAGAACACTCAGGAGTAGTCAATGAATCTATGGCAAAAGTAAGAGAAGGACTGGCTAGGAGAGAGTGTGAGGCCAGCCAAGGATTGACAGAGCTGGGCAGGAAGAGGAAGTGGGTAGCTGGGCGGAGGGAGCAAATCAGATGGCAGAACAGCAAGGCATATAGGAGTGGGTAGACAGGAAGTCACGGCATTTTGAAGCTGTGGAGTTGGTGAGATAAGGTTAGCTGTGGCTTCCTGTATTTCCCTGATCTCTCTCAAGCTTTCACCTTTATATCTGGCTCTGTGTTTCTTATTTAATAAGACGATTTTGAAATTCATCTACAAAGGATGGTTTGAATCCTGGTTTAACTCATCCCCTTGGTTAACTACCTTGATTTCTACCCTGTTGGGACCCCTCCTCATATTACTTTTGCTTCTCACCTTTGGGCCTTATATAGTGAACAGATTAGTACAATTCATGAAAGAAAGGGTAGGAACTATTCAATGAATGGTAATGAGGTCCCAATACCAACCGCTGTCAGTAGAAACCAGAGAGGCCTTGATGGAGTTAGGGGGCATGAGAGTCCCGTGATTGGGACCCTCAGGGGCCAGTCAGAGGGGGCAATGTGAAGGCAATATGAAGGCCTAGACTTGACTTTACAGACTCCATCTTAGGGAAGGCCCGCCATCTTAGACCAACCAGTGACCAGGAGCTGAGCTCAGTTCCAGGAAGAACCTTAGAAATATGCCATGACAGGGAAACTTGAACAGATAACCTAAAACCGCTGATTAAGAAACAGATCAGGGGCTGGAGAGATGGCTCAGAGGTTAAGAGCACTGGCTGTTCTTCCAGAGGTCCTGAGTTCAATTCCCAGCATCCACATGGTGGCTCCCAACCACCTGTAATGAGTTCTGGTGCCCTCTTCTGGCCTGCAGGGATACATGCTGTATACATAATAAATAAATACATCTTTAAAAAAAAAAAAAAAAAAAAAAAAAAAAAAAAAAAAAAAGAAACAGATCAGATCCCAGCACTTGGGAGGCAGAGCCAGGCGGATCTCTGTGAGTTCGAGGCCAGCCTGGTCTCCAAAGCGAGTTCCAGGAAAGGCGCAAAGCTACACAGAGAAACCCTGTCTCGAAAAACCAAAAAAAAAAAAAAAAAAAAAAAAGAAACAGATCAGCAGATCAGTAAAATTTAATGTGATTCAGATGTTCTTGCAGACATCTTGTTGGTGACCCCTGCAGATATCCAGATATCCTGTCAGTATTTTGTGGTTTCTCGCCAAAGTTTAACCAATAGTTTCAAAAAATCACCTTGCCCCATATCTCTTTACCCAATCTTGAAACACCAAGGCATATAACTCCTGACTTGTGGTTTTTTTCCTCTAAAAACTCTCCTATGCCTGAGCTGGAGGCCGCCACATTCCCTCCATCTCCTGCATTGGAGCATGGGGCAGTGGTCTGGGTTCGAACCTGACAATAAAGACCCTGTGTGCTTGCATAGGAAACTGGCACTTGGTGGTCTCAGGGGGTTTCATGACATGGGTGTAACAGTTTCCAAAAACAAAAACAAACAAACAAACAAATAAAAAAACCAAAACACATAACTTTTATTATGTGTCCCAAATATCACATGGTACATGTTTATTTTATCTGACACTGCTAATAAAATTCAGTTTCAGCAAATATTCTGATGTTTCACCTGTGATTGTTTTGCTTTTTTTTTTTTTTTTTGCTTTTTGAGCCATGGTTTCTGTGTGTAGCCCTGGTTGTCCTGGAACTCTCTTGGTAGACCAGGCTGGGCTGAAACTCACAGAGATCTGCCTGTCTCTGCCTCCTGAGTGCTGGAAATAAAGGTGTGCATCACCATTGCCTGTCTTTGTTTGCTTTTTTTTTTATTTAAAAGGTTACATTAATAGCTGAGTAATACTCCACTGTGTAAATGTACTATATTTTCTTTATCCATTCTTCATTTGAGGGGCATCTAGGTTGTTTCTGGGTTCTGGCTATTACAAATAATGCTGCTATGAACATAGTTGAGCATGTGTCCTTGTGGTATGATTGAGCATTCCTTAGGTATATGCCCAAGAGTGGTATAGCTGGGTCCTGAGGTAGATTGATTCCCAGTTTTCTGAGAAACCGCTATATTGATTTCCAAAGTGACTACACAAGTTTGCACTCCCACCAACAGTGGAGGAGTGTTCCCTTGCTGGTGGAAAACATCTTAATGGTGTTTTGCAAAGCACCTGTTCCCCATGCTGGGTTGCTTTACCCAGCCTTGATGCAGGGGGAGGAGCTTGATCCTGCCTCAACTTGATGAACCATGCTCTGTTGGTACTCATGGGAGGCCTGCCCTTTTCTGAATGGAGACAGAGGAGGAGTGGACAGGGGGGTAGAGGGGAGGTGGGGAGAAGATAGGAGGAGAGGCAGGAGGGGAAACTGAAAAATAAATGAAAAAATAATTAATAGAAAACTACATTTATTTTGTGTGTGTGAAAGAGACAGACTCACAGAAATGATCCATGTGAGTTGTTAGTGACAACTATGCCCATTAAGCCAATTAAAAGTCTGTGAGTTCTCTTTTAAGGCAGCAACCAGGAACGAGCCCAGGCCTGAGTCTCTTGGTGGCCAAGCCTAGAGTTACATTGTTTTTAGTTTTGTTTATTTATTTTTTTTATTTTTCGAGACAGGGTTTATTTGTGTAACAGTCCTAGGTGTCCTGGAACTGATTGTGTAGACCAGGCTGGTTTCAAACTCACAGAGGTCTGCCTGCCTCTGTCTCCTGAGTGCTGGGATTAAACGTGTGTGCCACCACCACCCAGCTAGTTTTTATTTTTTTAACTTAATTTTTAGTTTTGCTTGTTTGATAAAAGGCATGGGCCATCACCGCCTGGCATGGGTTACAGTGTTTTAAGGACAAAAACCACAATTAGTTGTGCTTGGGGATGTACATCAGTGAGGGATTTGGGTGGCCTAGTAATATCTGTTTTCTTTCAGAGCTTAGCAGTATTTTCTAGACACTGCATGACAATTATTTTTGATTTAGAATTCTTCTTAGTTATTTTAGATGTATTTTTAGCTTGCACAGACATCAGTTATTTTGGCTAACATGTCTAGACCATGGTCAGAGTCACAAGCAGTCCCAAAAGCGTTGCCAGGCAGATGTGGGTGTTGGGGTGTGGAAGGCTGAGGAAGGTCTAGGCAGATATAAAATGGAGTTAGGACAAGATGGCACTACCTTCATTATCTCATGGGTGGTCAGGGTTAGCAGCAAGTTATCAACTCACTGAGCTGTCCATCTGGACTGTTTTGTTGTTGTTTTTCTATGTCTTCCCTTAGAGACAGGGCCTCCTGAAGCCTAGAGAAGCCTTGAACTCACCGTGTAGCTGTGATTGACCTGGAGCTCCTTCTCCTCTTGCCTGTTTCCTAAATGCTGTAAGTACAGGCACGTGCCACCATGCCTGTCTTACCTAGGAAAGTTTTGATGCTAGGTGGCTTGGTACCAGTAATCTTTTGGTACTAATATATGTGAACATTGTTTCACATAGCCGGTCTAAAAGGTTCTTTCTAGAAGTTTTGACTAGGAAAATCTGTCTTTTAAAAAGTTTTAAGATGTTTAATATATCCAACTCAAAAAATATTTTAATATTGGGCTGGAGAGATGATACAGCAGTTTGGAGCACTTTCTGTTGTTACAGAGGACCCAGGATTTATTCCCAGAATTCATATGTTGACTCACAATTGTCCGTAACTGGTTCCAAAGGATCCGTTACCCTCTTGTGACTGCCTCAGGTACCAGGGACACACGTGGGCACATGTGCATGCATCCAAAACATTTATATACATAAAATAAACCTTAAAAGCACTTTACAAATGTTTTAATAGAACACATTTTAAATTTTTTAATTTTTATTTTATTCTTTGATGAATATGGGTGTTTGCCCTCTTGCCTGGTGTCTGATCTTTTAACTCCTGAGTCATCTCTTCAGCCCCACCTCTGCAGTATTTTAAAAGAAAAGTACAGTCAAGTGGTAGTGGCTCCCGTCTTTAATCCCAGCACTCAGGAGACAGAGACAGGCAGATCTCTGTGAGTTCGAGGCCAGCCTGGTCTACAAAGCTAGTTCCAGGACAGCCACAGCTACACAAAGAAATCCTGTCTGGCGGGGGGAAGAGAGCGACAGAAAGCGAGAGCACGAGAGAGATGCAGAAAGCTGGGTGTAATGATGCATGCCTCCATTCCCAGCGCTTGGGAACTGGAGTCAAGAGCAGTGCCATGAGTTCAAGGCCAGTCTAAAAAGAAAAAGTTTCAGAACTAGTGACAAACTGAGACAAAAGAGCTTTCAAATCAAGCAACAGTCTTCACGGACAGCACAACTTGTCCTGCCAGCCATTTAGGTCATGCTCACAGCTGTTGATTCCTGTTATCCACACTTTGGCTGGCATTTGTTGGGGAGGAAATCCAAGGCCTTTGACCATGCTCAGTATGTGCCCTACCACTGTGCTTCGTGTGCTCCTAGACCTATTATCGACTACCTTAAGTTGTTTTCAAACTTCTGTCTCAAACATATTTTCAGAGTTTAAACCAAAGGACAGCCCATTTGTGCATGACATGACTTGCCTGGCATGTGCCAGATCCCTGGATCAATCTACAACACTGGAAAAAAAAAGGCTACAAACTATCACATTTGATAGCTTTGAGACTTCACAGGAAACTGTTTAAGAACAATACAGAGGTGCTGGAGAGATGGCTCAACTGTTAAGGATGCTTGCTGCTGTTGCAGAGGACTGGCATTTTATTCCCAGTACCCACATGGAGGCTTATAACCATCTATAACTCTAGTTCTAGTGTATCTGGTATATATATACATACTTAGAGGCAAAAACTCACACAGTCATACACATAAAATAATCTTTTTTTTTTCTTTTGGTTTTTCAAGACAGGGTTTCTCTGTGTAGTTTTGGTGCCTGTCCTGGATCTTGCTATGTAGACTGGGCTGGCCTCAAACTCACAGAAATCCACCTGGCTCTGCCTCCAAGTGCTGGAACTAAAGGCGTGCGCCACCACCGCCTGGAATAAAAGAATCTTTTTAAAAGAATGATATACAGATGTTTCTATTCAATGGATACTTAAGATTTTACTATATAATGAATATGAAAAATTCTGTGTCTTTAAAAGAAGAAAACTGAATAGATGTAATAATTTGGTCTTAATTAGGGTTTTATTGCTGTGAAAAGACACCATGACCATGGCAACTCTCATAAAGAAAACATTTAGCCGGGCGGTGGTGGCGCACGCCTTTAATCCCAGCACTCGGGAGGCAGAGCCAGGCGGATCTCTGTGAGTCCGAGGCCAGCCTGGTCTCCAAAGCGAGTTCCAGGAAAGGCGCAAACTACACAGAGAAACACTGTCTCGAAAAACCAAAAAACAAACAAACAAACAAAACATTTAGCTCGGTGGTGGTGGTGGCTCATGCTTTTAACCCCAGCAGAGGCAGGTGGATCTCTGAGTTTGAGGCCAGCATGATCTACATAGTGAGTTCCAGGATAGCCAGGGTTACACAGAGAAACTCTGTCTTGAAAAAACAAACAACAAAAAGAAAACATTTAGTAGAGGGCTCCCTTACAGTTTCAGAGGTTCAGTCCATTATCATCATAATGGGGAGCATGATGGCATGCAGGCAGATGTGGTGTTGGAGCTGAGAGTGCTACATCTTGGCTTTCAGGGAACAGGAAGTTGACTGACAGTCACCCTGAGGGGAGCTTGAGCAAAACGGAACTCAAAGCCCGCCCCATAATGACACACTTCCTCCAACAAGACCACACCTCTTAATAGCGCCAATCTTTTTGGGGGGGGGCATTATTGTGGAATATTACTTTAACTGGGCAAAGATGTGTTACATTTGTTTATGCTGCATTTGTTTAACGATGTATTGATGTGTTTAATTATGTAAAGATGTATTGCATTTGTTTCACCTTGCCTACCCAAGGCACCTGATTAGTCTAATAAAAGCTGAACAACCAATAGCTAGGCATGAGAGGGATAGGTAGGGCTGGCAGATAGAATAAATAGGGGAAATCTAGGCTCAGAAAACGGAGAGGGAGAAGAAAATGGGGGTGGGGGAAGAGAGAGAATTTGGGGAGATGCCTGGGGCCAGAAGGCAGGCAGCCGCCAGCCAGCCAGCCAGGAGAAGCAGTGAGAGTAAGATACACAGAAGGGAGCAAGGTAAAGAGCCTTGAGGCAAATGTAGATGATGAGAAACATTAATAAGAGCTAAGGCCCGAGCATTCATAACGAATAAGTCTCCATGCCATGATTTGGGAGCTAGCGGGTGGTCCTAAAAGAAAAAGTCTGGTATAGGCCATTTTCTTTCGAACCACCATAAATTTCACACTAATCATGTTGTTACTATTAATCAAGTCAAGCCTTGGCTAGAGGATGTTTTAAGTAGATTTGTATTGTTATTATTTTATTCTATGTTTTTACTCTCATGTATGACTGTGTACCACATGTATTCCTGGTGCCCACAGAGGCCAAAGGAGTGTGTTAGAACTCCCGGGACTGAAGTTATAGCCTGTTGTGAGCCACCATGTGGATGCTGGGAATTGACCCCAGGCAGGGCAGGGTTTCTCTGTTACAGGCAGCCAATGTTCTTAACTCCTTAGCCATCTCTCCACGATTATACTTATGTTTTCCTGTGTAAGTACGTGTGTGGAGGTGAACAAAGGATTACAGCACATGTGTGGGAATCAGGACAGTCTGTGGGAGTCTGTTTTCTTCCTCCATCTTGTATATTTTAGGGATACAACTCAAGTCATTAGACTTGGCAGCAAATGCTCTTACCTGTGGAATCATCTTGCTGGCCCTTTAAATAAATTTTGTATGTAACTCCTTGATTTCAAGAAGATAAATTCTTGAGGACTTTCATATTTTTTTTAGTATCTTGGCAACATATTGTGCTTGGCACACAGTACATGATTAATCTCAAGATAGCCATCTCAGAAGTCATTTTCATTATCATATCAAAAGAAAACCAGCTCCTGCAGGTCAGCACACACACACACACACACACACACACACACACACAGTCTTAAAAAACAATATTCTACTTTTACTATATTTGGCAGCTTTAGCGCTTAATGGCAAATGTCTGTCTTCTTTTTTTTTTAAACTGAATCTTTCAGGGTGCTTATTTTTCAGGAATATTCTACATAAGTTTCCACAAAGTATGTAGTGTTTTTATAAGGTTCTATAACATGAAACAAAATGAATCAAGTTTTACTTCACTTGAAATAAGTTTTCTCATATTTTTTACAATGAAAATTTAATTCGGTTAGTGGGTTCTTCTTAAAACTTGCAAGTATTTTTAAGCGCACTGTATGCAATAAGAGACAAGCACAGTACAACAAACCGAAACTACATTCTATTGTTATGAAATAATCTACATGCATTCCTTCGCAACAGACCAAAGTACTATTGTGCTTTTTTCCAAAATATTGAGATGTGCAAATATTTTAAGTCAATTTTGGTGACTGACACGTTGCTTTCTTGTGTGTTTCCTTTTGTATTTGATAATGGTTTAACTTGCAAATGTAGCTGCGTTTGACTTTGAACGAATGAGCCTCCTGCCTCTATCTGTCAAGTTCTGAGATTACAACAGGGAATGATAACCTGGCGCCAACTTCTCTTTTGTAGCAGTCAAGTGTCTACGAAATCAAACAGTGGATCACTCTTGTCATGATAGTAGTTGGGAACCTGAGGCAAGAGGGCTACAAGTTGAGACCAGCCTGGGCCATATAGTGAGATCCAGTACCAACAAACAAACAAAAACAACCCAACAAAAACCTACCAAGCCAAAGCACCTGCCTGGCACATTTTGCCTGGCTTTGAAACCCTCGTGAGAACACGCATGCACTGACAGTAGTAGATCGCGTCCAAGGTTCCAGGTCTAGCTCTAACTAGCACTGACTTGCTCTGCGCTTGAACCTCAGTCTTCTGCTTGTAAAATGGGACGGACATGGGGACTTTCTGCGTCCAATCCCAACGTCACGAAAAGCTCGCTCTGGCTCCTGCTTTCCTGTGAGGGTCACGCAGGAGGGAGGGCGGCGGTGGGAGCCCCGGCCTCGCTCCTCCCCGGAGCGCGACGAACACTGGTCCGTGGTGGGCTCGGCCCTGGCGCGCTGGCGAAACGCTCCGGCCGGCCGCCGCTCCCTGCACTCTGGTTCCCGGAGCGCCTGGGGGACACAGTTGGCGGCGACACCGGAGGGGGGCGGGTCAGGAAGTGGGGGCGCGGCAGCCGGGAGCGGGCCGGGGCGGCCGCGGCTGGGCAGACGCGGAGGTTTGGGAGACTCGGGGCCGCTCGGCAGCCGGCGGGCCACCCGGGCCTCCGCGGACACGATGGCGAAGGAAGAAGGTGACGGCTGCAGCGCGCCAACTGCCGCGGCGGGCTCGGGAGAGGGGCCGGGGCCTGGCTGCGGGCCGCGGGGAGCGGGGCGGGCGGGGGCGCGCGCCCCCGAGTTTGCAGAGCAACCGGGCGCGCGGAGAGAATGGCCCAAAGTTTCGTCTCCCGAAGTGGGACGCCAGGTGGAGCTTAGAGTTGGGAGTGTCAGGGAGGAAGCCGGTGGGGAGTGGCGAGGCTGCGAGTCCCGATTGCTCCGCGCTGGAGAGCCGGACGAGGTTGGGTGGGTTCGGGTGGGAGCTTGGGGTGCAGCCTGCGAGGGCTCGCACCCCGCGCGAGGAACTGAGGCAGGGATCTGGGATGGATGCGCAGAAGCTGGCGGAGTTCACTTGTGCTTTGAGGGATGATGAGTCGCAAAGGGTAGGGGCGTGCAAGTGGTTTTAGGGGACAAGGAGGCCAAAAGGACCTCTAGGGTTAAAACTGATGGACTGGAGAGAGCTCTGCATGCCCCTCAGGAGCAATGTCAAGAACATGTTTTTAGCCAGCAGTATTTATCCAGAGTGGATGCCCAGAGTGAGAGAAAAATAGGAAGCGGCAAGATACTAAGCAGCCAGTGATAAATAGTGTAAAAAAGTGTGTGTGGCACAGTAACTTCATGGTACGTGTGTGCACGAGTGAGCTCTTAGATGTCCCTCGCTTGGCTGAGCAGTTAGACGCTGCATTCTCCAGGAATATAGTTTCTTACCTTGCGTAGTGGAGTTGTGAATGTGATCGTTAGTTCATCGCATTTAGATTTTAAGCCGTTGAACCGAGGGTACAAGAAGGGAGCTTGCAGAATTCAATGGAAAGCCATTTTTCAAAAGATTATCAGAACTGTAGTGCTGACTGGGACTTGATCCTGTCCCTGAGGTCAGGATTTAATCATTTCTCCTCTTCCTGCAGTTCTCATTAAAATTCACTCACATTTAAGATACCTAAAAACAGCCTCAAAACCAGGTAGTTTGTAAGGAAGAATGTAAGTCCTCGTTTCTTTAGTTTTACCTGTGGCTGCTATGTTATCACTTGAAAACCATTTTTTTTTTTTTTTTTTGGTAAGTTTTATTTTTGTGGTTAGCTACAAGTCTGTGTGGGAAGGTTGACAAACCAGTTTGCATGCCCTAGTGAGCACATTCGGGAAAAAAAATACACACTGCTAAAACTTGATACTGTAAATATGCAAAAATGCCATTTGGGATGTAATTATGCGTAATAGCTATGATGTCGAACTTGTTAAAAAGACTATCATTTTGTGAAAGTATTTGGCTATAAACTAAGGATTTTTGGTAATCTAAAAAACGAATGTGTTTTATTTCAGACAGTTAGTGGGTGGCAGTTTTATTAAAGTATGTCGTTTCCTTCAACAAATGTTTAATTCCATGGCTAGGCCTCTCCTCCTTTAGGTGTTGGGATATAAGACAAAGAATGAATAAATATTTATTGAGATGATTCGTGTGATGATATTTACAGCAGACATGCAGGTACTTTCTGTTTACATATTTTGTATTCATTATGTTAAAATTAGGCCAATCTATATGTTTTTATTTGAATCCAGATGCTGTTTCTAGCTTTTGACCTATTCACAGGTACTTGGAACCTTTTTGTTTTCCAACTGTCTCTCAAAGTAATATTCTTCCAACATCTTTCTTGATGCAGTAGAACTTTATTGGTGCTTACATATATGCTTCCTGAAACAAACATAGGGCAAACAAAAGGAGCTGTAAGCTTTTCTCCTGGACCCTCCCTGTCTATTCTACATGCTTTGGTAGACAGTGTTAACATTTCTCCTGGACCCTCCCTGTCTGTTCTACAGACTTTTTTTTTTTTTTTTCTTTTTTGGTTTTTCCAGACAGGGTTTCTCTGTGTAGTTTTGGTGGCTGTCCTGGATCTTGCTCTGTAGACCAGGCTGGCCTTGAACTCACAGAGATCTGCCTGGCTCTGCCTCCCGAGTGTTGGGACTAAAGGCGTGCGCCACCACCGCCTGGCCTGGCCTGTTCTACAGGCTTTGATAGGACAGTGTTAGCGTTTCTATGGGCTCTGTCTATTCTAGGTGGACATCTAGAGGCCTGTTTGTAGCTGTTAGTTCATGTGACGATGACGGAATGAGAGATTGAAGTAGCAGATTATTCTTGTGGATATGTGATCATCATTTGGTTTGGCGTTTTCTCTATAATGTAACCATTTGAAAAGGGAACTCGATCTCATCCCAGATATTGCTTTCAGCTTTGCTGTTTTTACCCCGACCCTTGGTCATGTCAGCGCAAACCCAGGGCCTAAGCTTTGCTGCCTGCATCACCCCCATGCCGTTAGCTTCGTCTTTCTGTGTCAAGTCACATGAACAATAATAGAAAGGACGTGAGAAATTTACATTCATTTAGTTTTTGTTTTTTAGTACCAGGCAAAAGCTTGGTTTTATTGACAAAGTTTATGAATTGGCTAAAATACATGTTCTTTTTGCCAGGTTGTACTTTTTTTTTTTTCCTTTTGTGAGCCATCTCTCCAGCTCCGAAACAGGGTCTTACTGTGTAGCTCGGGCTGGCCTGGAACTGGCTTTGTAGGCCTTCAACTCACAGAGATCTACCTGCCTCTGGGGCGCTGGGAATGTGGTGGTGAGTCACCACACCCAGCTCAGGTTGTATTCTTTTTTTTTTTGCTGGCAAATTTGTTTTGTTTTGTTTTGATTTTTGTTTTTTGAGACAAGGTTTCTCTGTGTATCTCTGGCTGTTCTGGAACTCGCTTTGTAGCCCAGGCTGGCCTTGAACTCAGAGAGTCGTCTGCCTCTGTCTCCCGAGTGCTGGGACTAAAGGCGTGTGCCACCATCACCAAGCTCTGCTGCAACAATTTAATGTAACTAAACTTGACATTAAAACTCAGGGATTCTTTTCTTTTTACTTATTTTTAAAATATTTTTCTTTTGTTTTTGAGACTATAATATAATTACATTACTTCCCCCTTCCCCTTTCTCTTCTAAAACCTACTATATACCTTTCTTGTTCTCTTTCAAAGTTATGGCCTTCTTTTTGCATTAATTGTTGTTACATGCACATATATATAGTCCTAAATATAACCTACTCAGTCTGTGTAATGTTACTTGTCTATGTGTTTTTAGGACTGACCACTTGCTGTTGGGTAACCAATTGGTGTGCTCTTCCCTAGGGTGGACTATTTCTCCCACTCTCAGCAGTCCTTAGTTGTCTTTAGTTTTTTGTGTAGGGTTGAAGCCTGGTGGTCTTTCCCTGTCCACTTTGGCATGTCCATTATTGCTCTTTTTCTGGCAGTCGTTGGTGAGACTGTGTGAGTGTACCCTCTGACATCCCTGGGAGACACAATGGCACAGTAAAGACTTTTATCCTCCAGCTCTTACAGTCTTTCTACCCCCTCTTCCACAGTGTTCCCGGAGCCTTAGGTGTGGGAGTTGTTCTGTAGATGATCGTTGGGCCTGGCTCCACAACTCTGCGTTTTGATTGGTTGTGGTTTTCTGTAATGGCCTCTGGGGCAAAGAGACCTTTCATGGATGAGGAGTGAGGAGTACACCATGGGAATTTAGAGTGTGGTTAGGAATGGTGGTGCCCTAAAAGGAGGTGAGACTGAGACTGTGACACCAAACCTGCTAGTGTACAGTTCACTTTCTTATTACTACACTATTATTCAAAGACATTTTAGTAAGCATGAGTTAGCTTGGAAACAGTTTTAGAATGTATTTGTTTTAGTCAGTTTTCACAGTAAAGCTAAAGAGTTATCTCTTTAATCAGAGTAGCTCATTCTCATTGCTGCTGATTCCATTCTTTTTTTTTTTTTTAAGATTTATTTATTTATTTATTTATTTATTTATTTATTTATTTTTTTTGATTTTTCGAGACAGGGTTTCTCTGTGTAGCGTTGCGCCTTTCCTGGAACTCACCTGGTAGCCCAGGCTGGCCTCGAACTCACAGAGATCCGCCTGGCTCTGCCTCCCGAGTGCTGGGATTAAAGGCGTGCGCCACCATCGCCCGGCTATTTATTTATTTATTATGTATACAATGTTCTGCCTGCATGTATTCCTGCAGGTCAGAAGAGGGAACCAGATCTCATTACAGATGGTTGTGAGCCACCATGTGGTTGCTGGGAATTGAACTCAGGACCTCTGGAAGAACAGCCTCTTAACCGCTGAGCCATCTCTCCAGCCCCCTGATTCCATTCTTTAGTTTCACATTTTATAGCTTAAAGACATAACTATGGAAAAGGAAGAGAAATAAAAACCTGGGCCACGGGGCTGGAGAGATGGCTCAGAGGTTAAGAGCACTGATTGCTCTTCCAGAGGTCCTGAGTTCAATTCCCAGCAACCACATGGAGGCTCACAACCATCTGTAACAAGATCTGGTGCCCTCTTCTGGCCTGCAGCCATACATGCAGACAGAACACTGTATACATAATAAATAAATAAATCTTTTTAAAAAAAAAAAAAAAAAAAAAAAAAAAAAAAAAAAAAAACCTGGGCCACATTATTAACTTGACAGGGGCACTCTGATATTTCATAGTAGTTATTATCTCACAAGATAATTTTAGGAAAGGAAAAAGTTATATTATCTATATCAAATTCCTGTCGAAGCCGGGTGGTGGTGGCGCATGTCTTTAATCCCAGCACTCGGGAGGCAGAGCCAGGCGGATCTCTGTGAGTTCGAGGCCAGCCTGGGCTACCAAGTGAGTTCCAGGAGAGGCGCAAAGCTACACAGAGAAACCCTGTCTTGAAAAACAAAAACAAACAAACAAAAAAAAATTCCTGTCGAATTTGGAGTATCTTATTTTCTTTTTTAAAGGTTTTATTTATTATGTATACAATGTTCTGCCTGCATGTATGCCTGCACACCAGAAGAGGGCACCAGATCTTATTATAAATGGTTGTGAGCCACCATGTAGTTGCTGGGAATTGAACTCAGGACCTCTGAGAGAGGAGCCAGTGCTCTTAACCTCTGAGCCATCTCTCCAGCCCCCGAGTCTCTTATTTTTTTAATTTGCAATTTAACTTACTGGTTTAGTAACTTCTGCATTACATTTTTTAAAAATTAGAGATAGAAATGGTAAGAATTTTGGTATTAGGGCATTTTAGCTGTTCCCTTATGTATGATGGGACAGAAAACAAACACCTACATTTGTCAGCTCTGTGAGATTTGCTGAGCTTTCAGGATTGTGCTGTGGAGAATGTGTGGCTGGGTAATAGCTGAACAAAGGGTCCTGAGCATTTGTCTAGTATGCTCAGGACCCTTTGTTCAGTCCCAAATCCTGGAAAGAAAAAACGATGGTACATGCCTGTAATCCCAGCATTTAGAAGGCTGAGGCAACAGGGCCAGGAGCTTGAGGCTACTCAAGAGCTTGCCTTTAAAAAGAAGAGGGGCTGGGCGGTGGTGGCGCATGCCTTTAGTCCCAGCACTCGGGAGGCAGAGCCAGGCGGATCTCTGTGAGTTCGAGGCCAGCCTGGGCTACAGAGCGAGATCCAGGACAGACACCAGAAACTACACAGAGAAACTCTATCTGGCAAAACAAACAAAAAACACACAAAAAAGAAGAGGGAACAGAAAAAAAGCATACTTTTATGATTAATACAGTATATTTTGATCAAAAATTAACCTACAAATGATGAATTTGATAATCTTGGGTAGCTGACATAGTAAGGCAAAAAATACCCCTCAAAGTTTTGGGAAAAAATTAACTTATTTTGGAACATTTTAAGAGAACATCATTTCCGGAGAATTGTAAGCTTCTTTATTAATTGGACTCTCAAAACGTGAGTGGTGGTGGTGGTAGGGAATATATGTTTGTTGTTTCTGTTCATGTATACTAATGACAGTTTGGGGAAGAGGCACAGATAGGAAAAGTTACTTCTGGCACTAATGGGTCTCATATGACTTGTTTTAGTCACATGACTCCAACATTTTTCTCTTTATAGAATCATAGACAATATACTTGATTCCTTCAGAATCAAAGTTGTACCTTTTGTGCCAATTTATCAACCAGGGAAGCTCATTAGAGACAGGGCTTGGGGATTTCTACTGGGATCTGGCCATGTAGATAACCTTTGCTTATCACATAGCAAAGTTGGTCCATTTGAGGTACTGGAGATTGATGTACACATTGCAATAATGTCTTAAATGTTTTAAGGATCATCTGTAGAAGTGCGCCAAAGGAAAAAACCAAAGACTTCAGGAAGTCAGGAAGCCAGAGCAGAGAAGAGAAGTGGTACCCTGGTTCCTGTGAGAGCCCCGAAATGTAAGTCACGTGGACTGGGTGAGTTGCCTGGGTGGTAGTACACCAGCTGGGAAAAGTAGGTTTTCATCATTGAAGCATATGAACTTTCAAAAATTACTTCTTTTGTTGTTTGTGTTTTAAGGTGTTGAGGACTAAATCCAGGGCTTGTGCATACCAGTTAGATAAGCACTCTGCATACTCCATCTTATATAAAGATATTTGGAGATTAAATTCATGCTTAACACAATTGATTTTTGCTGTAGAGCAACCCCTAAACTCTATCACCTTACAGTAGACATTTATATCTTGTTTATGGTCCATGTTGTGGCCATGATATGACAAACATTATTTCTGAATTATGTTACATGTTTTAGTCACAGGTTGGCTGGTTTGGCTTCATGAACCAGGAAGGAACAGCGCTTATTTGGGACATGGTTTTGGAGGTGGAGGAAAAGAGCAGGTAGACTCATACAGTGGCCCTTGGAGGTTCTGGTGGACTGATCCTCTGTTACTTGTTCTTCTATTTGTGGTCCAAGCAAGTTCTAGTCAATCCAGATGAGAGGTTACAGAAACACACCATGACTACAGGAAACAGAATGCTCGTGATCATGAATAGAAATACATAATTTTCCATCTCCATTCATTCATTTATTTTATCACATTGTGGATCAAGCCTAGGGCTTTGAACATATGGCTCACACTATCAATGAGCTACATCACCCTATAATCTTTCTGTAAGGAAGGAGAAAATGGTTGGGAATATTAACACAATCTTACTACATTTTATCCCTTTCCTCATAAATATTTGCCCCTGTCTCTCAGACAAAACATACCCTCCCCTGCCCTAAGGAAGATATTCAATCTTATTTTGTCTTAGCATCAGTTTTAAAATTCAAGATATCTTTTCTACATCAGGGCCAGGTAGGACTCATTCTGAGCTTCAGACTTATGAACTAAAAATACAGGTTATCTGCAGTATGTTACAGTCCTCAAAAACACCCCATGTCCATGGTTTGCTTCAAGGACTTGCAGATCTTATAATTGTCCTTAAAGCTATAGTTCACTATAGTGAATAACACAAAATCAGCATAGGGCAAAGGCCTTTTAGGTAAAGTGTGTAAGTTATTAGACACATACTTCTAAAGTTCCTCTCCTGGTGGAGTCATATAGGACATTCTTTATGTCTTTGGCCTTAAATGGTGGCGTTTATATTTGTGTCAATAAGGGAAGCTCATTAGAGACAGCGTTCAGGATTTTTACAGGGAGTTGGCCAAGTAGGTACCTTTCACCTATCCTCTGAAAGCATAAACAACATTGTACAAATAAGGTAAGCACAGTAAACCACACTTATCAAAGAACGGTAGAAATTCTGGAAATCAAGTTCCTGGAGGCCAGCCCAGAGCCTGCCTTGTAAGCAGTCCTGTCCTATGGCACTGACTCGGGCATGCCTTGCTAATTCTTTTCTGTATGTGCCCTCTCAATATACACCGTTAGTGTGATATTGTAAATGCCTCTGTTTGAAAGGAAGCATCTCCCAGGCTTTATCACATGTTCCATAGCAATCCGGAAATCTTGCTAAGCACAAGATCTCCTTACCCTGGGGTAGGAAATCTTTTGTGTTTCCTGTTGTATTCTTTGGGAGTTCCTTGAAGCTCATTTTTCCTTGTGGTCCTTGATTTTGTCTCCTAGAGGCTTGCCCTTCCTTACTATCTTCCTTACCTGAAGAGGGCATTAGACCTATGTTGCACATAAGGGCCAAGCAGCTTTCTTTCTTTCTTCTTAGATTTATTTATGTATTATGTATACAGTGTTCTGTCTGCAGGCCAGAAGAGAGCACCAGATCTCATTACAGATGGTTGAGAGCCACCATGTGGTTGCTGGGAATTGAACTCAGGACCTCTGGAAGAGCAGTCGGTGCTCTTAACCTCTGAGCCATCTCTCCAGCCCCCCAAACAGCTTTCTAAGGTTGCTTCCTGCCTATAGGAAGTTAAGGGCCGATATATATTTGCTCAACCAAGTCAAGGTGCTGTATAGTGGCGCACACCTGTAATCCCAGCACTCAGGAGGCCAAGGAAGGAGGATGGAGAGCACAAGGCTGACAGCAACACAGTGTCACCTTATCCCAAACAAACATACAAGCATGCTATACAGTGGCAAGCATTTGATAACATCGTTGCTGTGAGTAATTACAGTTGTTTTTTATTTTTTAAAAATAATTTATGTTTTTATTTTATGTACATTGGTGTTTTTCCTGCATGCATATCTGTATGAGGGCTTTGGATCCCCTGGAACAGGAGTTATATTTATGTGTATGAATGTTTTGTCTGAATGGATGTATGTGAACCTCATGCATGCCCTGTGACTGCTGAGACTGGAAATGTGTGTCAGATCTCCTGGGAATGGAGTTGTCAGCTGCCATGTGGGTGCTGGCCATCAAACCTCAGTCCTCTGGAAGAGCAGCCTGTGGTCTTAACCACTGAGCCATCTCTCCAGCCCTATTCTTTTATTATTAGGTGTGTATGTCTGCATGTAGGTACGTGCATATGAGTGCAGGTGTCTAGAGAGGGCAAAGGTGTCAAATCCCCTGGATCTCGAGTTACAGATAGTTGTAAGCCACAAGAAATAGGCGTTGGGAACTGAGCTGAGGTCCTCTGGGAAAGCAGCAAGTACTCTTAACCACTGAGCCATCTTTCCAGCCCCCTGCTTAGCAGTATTTCATTGTTTGACTCTATCATAATTGTTTCTTTTGTTGGACATTTGGGTTGTTTTCAGTATTCAGTTACAAATGTTCATGCTGTGCACTTTGTGGATGTATATTTTTATTTCTTGTGGGCAAACCTTTTATTAACCTAAGTTTTTTTCCTTTCTTTCTGTTTCTGTCTGTCTGTCTGTCTTTTTCTCTCTCCCTTTCTTCCTGTTTTTTTTTTCTAGACAGGGTTTCTCTGTGTAGCCCTTAAAGTCCTCTGTAGACTAGGCTGACTTTGAACTCAGATCGCCTGTCTCTGCCTCCTGAGTGCTGGGATTAAAGGTGTGCACTATCATACCCAGCCTTTTTTTAGAGTCAGGTCCTCACTAAGTTGCTCTGGCTGGCCTCAGGCTCTTGAGCTCTTCTTCACCTCAGTCTCCCAAGTAACTGGACTTGAGGTGTGCAACTTTGCCTCTACCTAATGAAGCCTTTGGGAATGCCTGTCAAAAGTGAAAAGGCCTGTAGCTTTCCAACTCTCCAGGTCTTAGTGGACTTAGGAGCCTGTCTGCAGGCAGAAAGCCGATCTGAGAAAGCTTTTCGGCCCCTCTGAGTGTGTTGTGCTTTGGGGAAGGAAGTAAATATTTGTGGCTATGGAGACAGATGGTCAGTACTATTTTATTATTCATTCCCAAACATGCGCTGTTTTTCCTAAAAGTGGATTACATCTCCCTTCAGTCGCCCTTCGATTTGGACAGCCTCATGGAGGTAGTGTCTTTCCCTGTCCCAGTGAGAGGCAGGCCTGTGACAGGTTTGAGCCTGTGGAATGTGAGTGGAAGAGCAGTAGACTAGCTGTGAGTCCAAATTGTCTGCTTTCTTGCTCTGTTCCTCTGTCATGACTAAAGGGCTCTAGGAGGCCCAAGCATGGCAAACACAGGCAGGAGCTTGGCAAACATGGCACTGACAGGTTTTGCCTTTTACCCTCTCCCCCTCGATAAAAACCATTAGGTTACATTCCTAAAGCTAGCCACCAAGGTCCATTCCCTTATTTGGCCACTGACTCATTCCTGAGACAAAACACCAAGGTCCAGCAATCAAAATTCATTATTTGGCTAATATGTCCAATCAGGATTTACTGGCTCACCCTAGCACGGTCTCCCCTTTCTCTCTTTAAAAACCCACTCCTGCAAAAACACCTGCTTACTGCGTGCTTGCTGCTGCTGCTGCTGCTGCTGCTGCGGTTCGCTGTCTGCTTTTGCAGCCTCCCACCCGTGACTTGCTTCTCTGGGGTAATAAATCTTTGTGCTGAGAATTTGGTGTCTCTGTGTGCCCTGTACCACCTGCCAGGGGCCTGTCCTTCCTTACAGTGATGACAGCATGTCCCAGACAGGGAGGGATACTTCTCGTGAAGACAAGAGAAGACCAACAACAAAGCTGAGGTCTTGAATTAAGCAGTAGCCTGAATTGGAGTTATGGTTGACTCAGAATCCACGTGTTGCTTGCGGTGGTGGTATATTTCTTTAATCCCAGCACTCAGGAGGCAGAGGCAAATGCAAGTGGGTCTCTGGGAGTTTGAGGCCAGCCCTGGTCTATAGAGTTCCAAGACAGCCAGGGCTACACAGAGAAACCCTTTGTTTTGGAAAACAAAAACAAAAGAACCTATGCACAATGAAAGTGAGAAATAAAGCTTTGCCTTGTAAGGTATTGATATTTTTAGTTTTAGTTTTTGTTTTTAAGATTTATTTATTTACTATACATAGTGTTCTGTCTGCATGTATGCCTGCATGCCAGAAGAGGGCACCAGATCTCATTAAAGATAGTTGTGAGCCACCATGTGGTTGCTGGGAATTGAACTCAGGACCTCTGGAAGAACAGCCAGTGCTCTTAACCTCTGAGCCCTTGAGGTTTTTTTTTTTTAATTAATAAAATCATTGTTTGTGACCTGAGAGAACCAACTTTCATTAAATGCCCTCTGACTTCCACATGCACATGGTAGCATGTACATACATAGAAATTTTAAAAAAGGTATATAATTGAAATGTTAAGAAACAACAACAAAAACTGTCATCTGTATTACTGATACTGAAATGTATGAGATATATTTTATTTTCTATGCTTGGTCAGCATTTTAAAACTGAAAGTTATCTGATTGTGCTAGTTTATGACTGACAACTTAATTGAGAGTCCCAGTTTTTGTTGTTTGTTTACTTATTTAGAAAAAGGCCTTGCCCACAGGTAGCCCACAGCAGCCTGGAACCCATCTGTATGTGCTTTGCCTGCCTTGACCTCTGTACTGCTGGATTATGGGCATTACTGTCATCTTCAAACTGAATTTTTAGTCATTTATTTATTTATTCATTGTGTTTGTTTTTTGAGACAGGGTTTCTCTGTGTAGTCTTGGCTGTCCTGGAATTCCCTTTGTAGACCAGGCTGGTCTCACTCAGAGATCTGCCTTCTTCTGCCTCCCGAGTGCTGGGATCAAAGGCGTGCATTTCTTTTTTAAGGGTTGATATTAGGCTGTCATTGCTTCTGTTGCTTTATATATTTATGAAAGTACACTTGTGTAGCACAGTAATAACAACTGGTATCTGCTGTGCTTTTAGCATGTACTAATCACTAAATGCTTTGGGAATAGGAAATATATAAGGAAATGTGTGTGTGTATTACATATGTGTATATGATGCATATATTTGTGTTTATATATAATAATTATATATTGTAATATCAGAGCTAGTAACTTGAAAGAACCAGGCATATAACTGTGATGTCAGCACCGGGAAGGTGGCGGCAAGAGGATCAAGAATTGAAGTCGAGCTTCCGCATAGTGACTTTTAGGTCAGCATAGTCTACATATCACCCTGTCAAAAAGCCAGATGAAACCAAACCAAAACCAAATTTTAAGACAGTTATATCTAGGCTGGCTGTAGTGGCTCACACTTTTAATCCCAGCACCTGGGAAGCAGAGGCAGGTGGATCTCTGTGAGTTCCAGGCTAGCCATAGTGAGTCCTTGTCTGAAAAACACCACCAATAACAACAACAAAAACCCAAACCATAAAACAGTGATATCATAGTGGCACTAATAATTGATTTATTGAACAGTTTAAAAATATTTAGAGTATTTAGGTTATTTTTTATTTAGAGATGTATATTTTATATGATAAAGAGTAACTTTTGCAAACACTGAGTTTTGTTGACCTTTCAGTGATAGGGATTGAACCTGGGCATTGCCCATTCTAGGTAGCAGCTAACACTGTGCTAAGTCCACAGCCTTGAGATTCTTGTTTAACTGATCTAATAAATCAAAAAGTTGATTTCCCCGAAGTTGTCTGCCATTCAGTACCAGAGCAGTGGGTGTCGTGCCTTTGGGACTTTGCTCCCTGTCACAGCTGTCGTGAGACTGCATCCTCTGTGTGCAGAGTCCAGATGTGTTCTGTGCTAAGGACTCCCATGCAGACAGTTTCGTGTGCATCCTTCTAAGACAGAACCATCAAAACTCATTGAAGTATATATAATATATAAAGGACTGTTGTTTATAGTATGTGTACAATTATTCTTGAAGGGAAAATATATCAACAGTAATTCAGAATGAGTATGTTTTTTAGATATTAGTGCATTCCTTTTGATTACTTTTAAAATAAATGGACATTTTTTTCTCATGTTTTTATTTGTTTGCTTTTTTCAAGACAGGATTTCTTTCTGTAGTTCTGGCTGTCCTCTGTAGACCAGCCTGGCCTCGAGATCTGCCTGCCTTTGCCTTAACCAGTTTTCAGTATATTGTTCTTTAATTTTAAGCATATTTACCTTGTTGTGAAACAAATCTCTATAGTGTGTTCATCATGTAAAATAGACTTTAATTAAAACCTTTTTCTTGGGCAGGCAGTGGTGGCACACACCTTTAATCCCAGCACTTGGGAGGCAGAGGCAGGTGAATCTCTGTGAGTTCAAGGCCTACAAAGTGAGTTCCAGGACAGCCAGTTACACAGAGAAACCCTGTCTCAAAAAACCAAAAAAAAAAAAAAATTTTTGTGTGTGTGTGTGTGTGTGTGTGTGTGTGTGTGTGTGTGTGTGTACATCTGAGCATGCATAGAGATCAGAGGACAACTTTTGGTAATTATTTCTCTCCTTCCACCATGTTGGTCCCAAGGATTGAACTCAGGTCATCGTGATTGGTGGCTAGTACTTGTCCCCACTAAAGCTTCTCTCTGGCCCCTAGCCTTTAGAACCTCTTTCCCTTGTTGGCATTTTAATTAGTGTGACACATTTGTTACAGTAATAAATCCTGATGCATTACCCTCAAATAAAGCCTATCCTTTATTCAGAGGCTCTTACTTTTTACCTTACGTCTGCTTACTTTTGCTGCCATGTTTTTTGGACTCTGCTCTGACAGTTTCTTAGGTTTTTGTTCTGATGGCTCTGACATCCATCTGTCCTTTCCATCTCCTCTGCCTTCCTTTGCTTGTAGTAGGGATTAACCCAGGGCCTCACAGATACCCAAGCAAGCTTTCCAGGAACTGAGCTCACGGTTGGAAGAGTCCTGGTCAGGTGTCCTGCAGGATGAGTTTGACATTCCTCATGCTTAGACTGGGTTATGTGTTTTGGGGAGAAACCATTGAGTTGGGATGTCATTGTAATCACTTCGTTTCAGGACCTTGAATGTAGATGTAACTAACCGTCTTATTAAATAAGAAACACAGAGCCGATTCAGAGAAGAAAGCCAAGAGGTCAGAGCTAAGAGCCTTACCCTTCCTGTTTCAGCCAAGAGAGCTCTCCGAAAGGGAGCTACTTCCTGTGTGTTTGTCTTTATAGTCTTTCTGTTCTGCCTTCTCATTGGTTGTAAACCCAAACACATGACTGCCCTCGTCACTGCCTGTCTGTAGAGACTTCCAGGTCTTCTATGGTTGGTATTGAGATTAAAGGCATGTGTCTCCAATGCTGGCTGTATCATTTTATACACAGAGATCTACCTAGCTCTGTCTACCAAGTGCTGGGATTAAAGGCGTGCGCCACCACCGCCACGCTCTTGCTATGGCTCTAATAGCTCTGACCCCTGGATAACTTTATTTATTAACATACAATTAAAATCACATTTCAGTACAAATAAAATACCACCATATTTCCCCTTTTCTATTTTAATAAAAAGAAAAAAGAAAAAGGTTATAACTAATAAAAGAAAAACTATATACAAAAGTACAATAACTATATACAATATATACAAGTTATAACAATAATACCTAAACAATGTCTAGTCCATTTGTATTTGACAAATTCAGAGAAAATAATTTTATTATCTATCCTATTTTGGTAAGTCCAAAATGTATCTAATTCACTTTCTATCCTAATTAATCTTCAACTATAACTAACTAACCTTCAACTATAACTAACTAATCTTCAACTCCCTCAGAGACCCAAGAAGGAAATAATATTAGCTAACAAAAATAAAAACAGGAAGTGCATGCAAGCAATTTCCAAAAAATTTGTGAGTTGACAGAAACAGCCAGCTGCCTGGACAGTCACCTGAGGTTTCTCCGCAGTGCTGGGGCATCATCTTCAGCCTATAGGCTTAGCGTATCTGACAGACTCATTTGTGAAGTAGGATGTACACAAGGTCAACAGTTCAACCTCACATTGGGCCGGTGGCCAGGCAGGAAGTATAGGTGGGAGAAGGAGGAGAATAAAGCTGGGAAGAGGAAGGCTGAGTCAGAGAGACACTGCCAGCCGCCACCATGACAAGCAGCATGTGAAGATGCCGGTAAGCCATGAGCCATGTGGCAAGGTATAGATTTATGGAAATGGATTAATTTAAGCTGTAAGAACAGTTAGCAAGAAGCCTGCCATGGCCATACAGTGTGTAAGCAATATAAGTCTCTGTGTTTACTTGGTTGGGTCTGAGCAGCTGTGGGACTGGCGGGTGAGAGAGATTTGTCCTGACTGTGGGCCAGGCAAGAAAACTCTAGCTACACTTGAATTACTTTTTGATTATCTTCAATATTCTTTTTCAGATGTGTCGTGTCAGCGCTTTGCAAAGATATTTATTGGCTGTCTCGCAGCAGTTATTAGTGGTATGATGCATGTTTTCTACTTATCAGCATACCATGAACGGAAATTCTGGTTTTCCAACAGGCAGGTAAGAAGACATTTGTGTAATGCGTTTCTTTGGGGGTCATATATATATTTGGTAGGTGTAGCAAGTGCCATCTTATTTATAGGTATTAGTGAAATGTTATAGAAGCTCTTTTGAGACACAGTTACAGTATCAACCTTAAAATATGTAATAGGCTGGTGTGATGGCATATACCATTAATCTTAGCACTGGGGAGGCAGAGGTAGGCAGATCTCTGAGTTCTAGGCCAGCCTTGTCTACATAGCTAGTTCCACACTGACCAGGCCTCCATAGTGAGACAATCTCAAATAAAATGTAATTAGATAGTTTGTAAAGTAGAAATTATTAGGGTGCTCTCCTTAAATATTATCTGGGACTGTTTAGGAAAATCTGGTTCAAGTGTATGAGCACTGGCTGCAAGAGGCACCAGACCAAAGAAAGACTGGCAGATCTGGGTTGCAGAGGAGATGTGGGTGGGGCTCCTGTAGAAGTGAGTTGTGGACAGCAAAACAAGTGAGACCTTGAGATTGGAATCCAAAGGAGGTGGTGATAAAATGGTCAGAACAATGCTAACTTCTTTCCAACAGAATACACTGGTTTATATCAAGCTAATACCAAGGACACCAGGCACATTCGGGGTGCTAATGTAGGTAGGATGTAGGTCTAAGGTTCCAGGTACCACTCTGATAGTTCCATCTGTTTATAATATGCTAAGAAACGGGGAACAGATCAGAGCTACTCAGGAGAGCCATGGTCAAATCAAGCTAAATCTCTCTGGGGACTTGCAGTAAAGTGTGGTGGTATTGGTTAGCCTCTTAGTAGTTTTGGTAGCTCATATTTCAGAAATGTGGATTTCAACATTAAAATACTTGAATGCTTAGGTTATATAATTACATGTATTTAATTTTGGAATTAGATTGTATAGTTGCAATTTTGGGGTAAGGTTGAAGATGATTAACAAACACAACAGGATTTACATTTTACATTTTATTATATTTTTAAATCTGAAAATTACATTTATTAATTTGTGTGTATGTGTACGGTATGACAAGTGTCTTGATCCACTGAATCATCTAACTGGCTCCAATAACAGTATTAAGATGTTTCCTCATGTTTAATGTTTGGTTTTAAATTTTTCTTTCACAGAATCCTTAATCACTCTAGTTATTTTTGAAATTTCATCATTTGACCTTTGAATAAATTTTCTCTCAAAGTTCACTTGACTATATGGAGTTTTAAAGTTTTGAGTTCACAGTGCTGCTTCTTGTTTCTTTAGTTTGTCACTGCTTAATTTTGAGCAAGTGCTTAAGCTGGCTGTATGTTTTTGGACACTGATTTGTATAAAAGAATGAATATGAACACTTTTTACTGAGTAATTACTGACCATGTCTGTATATTGGTTTAGTAGCCTATACTTTTTCCTTAAAAGTCTGTATCTTAAGCTGGGCATATATCCCACCTTTAATCCCAGCACTCAGGCTGAAGCAGGTGGAGCTCTGTGATTTCAAGGGCAGCCAGGTTTGCACATAAATTACAGAACAGGCAGGACTCTACAGCAAGATCCTCTCCACAAAGAAAGAAGAGAAAAAATAATCTCTATCATTATAGTTGTCCATGCCAAGTGTAGGGAGGAGCAAGATCCTGTCTCCACAAAGAAAGAAGAGAAGTAATAATCTCTCTCGTTATAGTTGTCCATGCCAAGTGGAGGAGCCTACCCAGGAGCCTCCTCTCCTTTGCTAACCTCCCCTCCAGTTCTGCAAGCCGGCAGTCTGGAGTGTTTAGGATCATTGTATTGTATAGGCAGAACTGAGAACAGCAGAGGTTTGAAAACGTAGCAGGTGTTCTGAAGAACATATAATCACAGTAGTGTATACAGATGAAAGACATTGGCACTGAGAGCTTCTTCAAAACTGCAGAACTTCTCAAAACTTGTAGAACCTACTTTAGAATCAGTCTACATTTTAGTAAATTTATTTATTTATTTATTTATTTCAAGATCAAGTTTCTCCGTGTAGCCCTGGCTGTCCTGGAACTAGCTCTGTAGATCAGGCTGGCCTCAAACTGAGAGATCACTTGCCTCTGTCCGCTGAGTGCTGGGATTTTTTTTTCTTTTTTTTTTTTAGATACATTTTAAGGACTTCTGGGATTTGGAACTTTGTCTAATTCATTTCCTCGTCTTTCCAACTTACTTGTTTGAAAGTTGAGATGTGTTACTCTTAATGTAATAGCCTACAAAAAAAATGAATCAGCATCCTTTCCCACTATCCCCTTTCTCTTTTAATGTGTGTTCTTTTCATAATTTTTGTTTGTTTGTTTATTTGTTTTGCTTTGTTTTTATTTTGGTGACAGCTCTGTTGACCCATCCCTCATGTAATACATAACTTCAAAGATGCACCATGATCACATAAAATGTAAAATGGCATAACAGTAAAAATATTCATATTTATTTTGATTGACTCTGACTTTTGGTGACAGGCTTCTGAACAATTTCATCTAGTAAAACCACCATCATTCCATCCACTGGTCCATTGTTCTGTCTTTTCAGATTTCCTGTCCTTTCGTTTTTTCTTAAAAAACAAAGTGTGTGCTTATTTTGTTCTCCTGGACCACAGTGACATCAGGCACTTATTTACTTATTTATTGTTATTGTGTATATACACATTACGTAAGTTTACCTATATAACATGCAAGCAGGTGCCCATAGAGACCAGATGGAGTGCTGGGATTAAAGGTGTGTGCCACCACTGTTCGGGCCCCAAAAATAATTTTAAAAGAAATTCATTTAGGTCTGCCTTTATTTGGACTGCTAAAACAAAATACTACAAATTGGGCTGGAAGGCCAACATAAGTCACAAGCAGATTTAGTATTTGGTGAGGACCTGCTGCTTGCCCTGTCTGTCTCTTTCTCTCTCTGCCCCGCCCCCTACTTTCTAAGACAGAATCTTTTTTTTTTTTTTCTTCCGAGACAGGGTTTCTCCGTGTAGCTTTGCGCCTTTCCTGGAACTCACTTGGTAGCCCAGGCTGGCCTCGAACTCACAGAGATCCGCCTGGCTCTGCCTCCCGAGTGCTGGGATTAAAGGCGTGCGCCACCACCGCCCGGCTCTAAGACAGAATCTTACTGTGACACCGGCTGGCCAGGAACTCACAGCTCTATCAGCCTCGGCCTCCAGAGTGCTGGGGTTAAAGGCGAATGCCCTTAGGCCCAGCCCAGGACCTGCTTCTTGATCCACAGGTGACCATCTCACTGTGGCAGAGGGATGAGGGAACTCTAGCGCCTCTTTCAGAAGGCTGTGTCCTCATGGCATACCCACCTTCCAAATGCCCTCTTTCAAATCCTGCCTAATACTAGGGATTAAGTTTCAACATACAAGATTGATCCCTGTAGAGGCACTAACATCCAGACCACAGCAGTTTCTAAATGGGAGAGGGGTTCATTGACCTGGAAAACATTTCCTCTTGGAGACTCACAGTGGAAAGCATACGGAAACGGAAGTTTTACAATAAAGAAACTCATAGGACTGTTAAATCTAGTTTTTTTCAAAACGAAACTACAGAACTGTTGGTATTTTTTACATTTATTTAAAGGCAAAGTCTTGTTATGTAGCCCAAGCTGGCCTTGAATTCCCAGTCCTCCTGTGTGACCCTTTAATGCTAGGATTACAGACTTGAACTCCAAACACTTAAAATTTTTATTTGTATTTATTTATTTATCTTAGCTATGTGTGCTCAGGGCAATTAGAGCACAACTTTCTCTTTCCATCATGTGGTTTCCGGGGGTCAAACTCGGGTTATCAGGCTTGGTGGCAAGTGCTCTTACCCACTGGGCCATCTTGATGATCCCAAGACTCTTTAAGTAACACTCAGTAAAATCTTAAGAAGTTAGAATTTTGGAAAACTGCTCGTAGGGGCTTGAGAGATGGCTGATTGGTAAGAGTGCATATCGCTCTTACAGAAACCAAGTTCAGTTCCTTGTACCCATATCAGGCAGCTCACGACAACCTGTCATCTGGCTATAGGGGGAATCGATGCCTCTGGCTTCCACAGGTACCTGAATGCACACACGAGCACACGTGTGCACACACACACAAACACACACATACACATAATTAAAAATAATAAAAAATAATAAAAAAAATGGTTCTAGTAGCATTGTTTTTTAAAGGTTTATTTATTTGTTATGTATACAGTGTTCTGTCTGCATGTATCCATGCTTGCAAGAAGAGGGCGCCAGATCTCATTACAGATGATTGTGAGCCATTATGTGGGTGCTGGGAATTGAACTCAGGACCTCTGGAAGAGCAGCCAATACTCTTAACCGCTGAGCCATCTCTCAAGCTCCCCTGTTTTTGTATTAGTAGATAAATACAGGTTGAGTATCCCTTATCCAGAGTACCATGGACCAAAGTGTTTGAGATTTGGGTATTTTTTTAAATTTAAATTTTTTTTAAATTTTGCAATATTTATGTATACATAATCTGACATCTTGGGAAGGGGTTCTAAGCCTAAGCACAAAATTCGTGTATCTTATAGTTTCTTACATGTAGTCTGGAGGTATTTTTGCATTTCTGTTGTGCTAGCCTCTTTACTGTTCTTCCATGAGGTCAGGGTAGAACATTTTTCATTTGCATCACACACACAAGTTTAAGATTTTGGAACATTTAAGATTTCAAATTTTTTGGGTTGGGGATTTAGCTCAGTGGTAGAGCGCTTGCCTAGAAGGCCCTGGGTTCGATCCTCAGCTCTGGAAATAAAGAAAAAAAGATTTCAAATTTCAGAGCCGGGTATGGTTGTGCACACTTTTAATCCTAGCACTCGGGAGGTAGAGGCAGGCGGATCTCTGTGAGTTCGAGGACAGACAGGGCTACACAGAGAAACCCTGTCTTGAAAAACTAAAAAAAATTCAGATTTTGAAGTATTCCAACTTAATCTATATTATGTGTGAAAATAGCTTGATGTTAGAAATGATCTGTTCAGGGCTGGGGTATTAGTGCAGTGTTGGAGCTCTTGCAAGGCCTAGGGTTTGACTCCAGTACAGGAGGACTGTGGTGGAACAAAAAGATTGGCTTAGCATTAAAGAACACAGAAAATTCTGATGGCATTTGTTTGTCTGAGATGAGGTCTCACTGTGTATTTTCTGGTTAACCTGGAACTTGGTAGCAGATCAAGCTTGCCTCAACAGAGATCTGCCTGCCTTAGTCTCTAGAGTGCTGGAATTAAATAAAGGTGTGAGATACCACACCTGGCTTTTACCCTTCTGTTTTTTTGTTTTGTTTGTCTGAGTGCTTTATCTGCATGTATGCCTGCATATCAGAAGAGGGCATCAGATCCCATTTTAGATGGTTGTGAGCCACCATGTGGGTGCTGGAAATTGAACCTGGGTCTCTGGAAGAGCAGCCAGTGCTCTTAACCACTGAGGCATCTCTCCAGCCCTTATCATTATGTATGCTTTTAATTACTATATTTTTTTTGGTTCTTTATAGTTGAATCTTAGGCTTCTTTTCTTTCTGATGTGGCGATTGAACCTGCAAGCCCTCCACCATGGAGCTACATATCCAGCCCCTTAGCACTGTGAGTCTCGCTTACCTGGAAAACACTGATTGAGACTCTGTGGTTCCTCAAATGTACCTGTTAAGGCCTCACTCTTATCAGTATTTAAGGTTATGTATAGTCAGAGAAAACACTGCTTTCAGGGTAAATTTATCTTATCTTAGACTTTTTGTTTTTAAAGTCATTTACACTTTTTGATACAGAGTCACACCATGTAGCTCAGGCTGGTCTGGAACTTACCATGTAGCTCAAGCTGATCTCAAAGTTGATCCTCCTGCCTCCACCTCCTGAGTGCTAGGACTATGGCTGACTTTTATTTTAGATTCTGACACTTCAATTTATTGTCATTACCTTTTTACTATTATTGCTGTTTTTTAGGATATTCTTTGGGTTTTCCTTCTAGAATTTCCTTATATGTAACATATGATGATATATCAATTATAATTCATTTGAAACCTTAAGTGTTTTCAGTAAGATGATTGCCAGACTATTGAGAAATTCAATCTATTAATATGGTAATTAAGGAAAATTCAAATATCTCTAGGAATAAACTGGTGAATCTTTGTCATGTCAATTTAAAATATGAAGGAGACAAACAAACCGAACCCAAGAAGGTGAGGGAAAGGAAGAGTACAGCTGACATTTAACCCTGACATTTCACTACTTATCTCATTGTAGGAACTTGAACGAGAAATCACATTTCAGGGAGACAGTGCTATTTATTACTCCTATTATAAAGACATGTTAAAGGCGCCTTCATTTGAAAGAGGTATGACCCACCACAGCTGGGATTGTAGTAATAGTGTTGTTCTAAAATCAAACACTCTTCTTAAAGGTCTTCTTAAAGCTTTAGGATGTGGGGATTTGTCTCAGAATGTAGCTTATTTTTCTTTATGTACATGATAAGAAAGTTGGGAAATGAGGCAGCTCGTGTTGCCTTTGAGTGCCTTTCTGTTCGTATTAATTGTGGTGACTAATGAGTAATGTGTCGAATTGTCAGAGCCGAGCAGTAACCTGCAGAGAAATCTTTGTATATTTAGGTGTTTACGAGCTGACGCACAATAACAAGACTGTCTCCCTGAAGACTATCAATGCTGTGCAGCAGATGTCTCTGTATCCAGAGCTTATTGCCAGTGTTCTCTATCAAGCAACTGGGAGCAATGTATGTATTTCTTTTGTATTTTATTATTTTTAGTTTAGATTTATTTCATATGTGTGAGTGTTTTGTTTGCATGTCTGTATGTGTAGCACATGTGTGCTTGGTGTTCTCAGGGTTCAGAGGGCATCAGAGCATCTAGAACAGTGGCTCTCAACCTGTGGGTCCCGACCCCTTTGGAGGCCACATATCTGATATCCTGCATATCAGATATTTACATTATGATTCATAACAGTAGCAAATTTGCAGCTATGAAGTGACAGCAAATTAATTTTATGGTTGGAGGTCACCACGACATGAGAAACTATTAAAGGGTTGCAGCATTAGGAAGGTTGAGAACCACTGGTCTAGAAGTTACAGGTGGTTGTGAGTCACCTTGTGGACTCTGGAAATTGAACTGAGGTCCTCTGCAAGAAGAAAAACTGCTCTTAACTACTGAACTCTCTTTCTAGACCTCTTTTCCACTTTATTGTCCGTTTTCTTACATAGTTATGTATCCTCGGTTTGTTTAACATCATCCTCTTTATCGTTCTTTTCTTTTTGCTTTTAGGAAGTGATTGAACCAGTATATTTCTACATTGGCATTGTTTTTGGATTACAAGGAATATATGTTACAGCTTTATTTGTTACAAGTTGGCTTATGAGTGGCACATGGCTAGCAGGAATGCTTACTGTTGCGTGGTTCCTAATTAATAGGTATGAGGGGTTTTTTTATTGATATTTATAAAATTTTGTTCCAAAAATATTCCCATCCTTACAATTTTCAGCTATAATCTGCAAAACTATTGATTGGAATGCTGCATGGTAGAGTTTAGGTAGGATTCCCCTCAGGGCCTAATCTAGATGTATGATCACTTACAAAGCAGGTCTGGGAGCCTGGTGATAGTGACGCACATCTTTAATCCCAGTACTTGGAAGGCCCAGGTAGAGCTCTGTGAGTTCAAGGCCAGCCTGGTCTACAAAGCAACCCTGTCTGGGGGGGGGGGGGGGGGGGCGGGGGGACGGGACACGGACAGACAGACGGATGGACGGACGGACGGGACACGACAAAAAAACAAAAACCAGGTCTGGGAAGATGGTTCAGTTGTTAAAGCATTTGCTGTACAGCATGGGAACTAGAGTTTGGATTCCCAGAACCTATGTAAATACTGGGTGGATGTGGGCTGCCTGTAACTCCAGCTCTCAGAAGTCCCCCCAGAGCAAGTTGGTCAGCCTGTCTTGTCATTGGCAAGTTCTCCGCTGATCACAAGACCCTACCTCAATGAGTAAGGTGGAGCACAGTCGAGGGAGAGTACTGGTCAACCTCAGGCCTCTTTACACATGGTTACACATGTGCTCCCATGCACATGACAGCACACACAGGTGTATGAGGGTAAAATGAAGCAGAGAGCTTTCTCTAGCTGAGAGAAGTGGTGACATTAAAGAGATTCAAAGATGAGTAGGAGTCACTGGGCCACAGCTGGCTTGAAGCGAAGAGAAAACGAATTCTGTAAGCATGTAGTGAGCATGTGAGAAGACTGCTTGCTGCTAAGCCTGATGACCTGAGTTTGATCACTGGGACCGTATGGTGGGCCAAGAGAATAGAGTCCTACAGATTGCCCTGTGACCCCAGCTGGTATACTGTGGCATGCACCTAGCTAAGTTTTAGGTATTCCTGGTCTGTTCAAAACCTTGACTCAAAAAAACTTCATTCCAGCCTGATATAATGGTGCACATCTTTAATCCCAGCACTCGGGAGGCAGATGCAGGTGGATATCTGTGAGCTTGAGGCAAGCCTAGTCTACAGACCGAGATCCAGGACAGCCAGGGTTCTTACACAGAAAAACCCTGTCTCCAAAAAAAAAAAAAAAAAAAAAAAAAAAAGATGTTGTTTTACAGTAAATAATCCAAGAGACTGCAAGAATATCATTGACAGATGTCTTTTATAACCTAATCTTGGAGAGAGCATAACATCTCTTTGAATATATATATATAAAGTGACAACATTAACACCAGAAGCCAAGAACCACTAAGACCAACTAGTACTCTTGTCATTTGAGCATTAAATATGTATCACCACATTTAAGGAAGAAGCCTGGAAAACCCATTTTTCTTTTCTGCTGCTGAGGAACAACATATAGCTTTTTACATGCTAGTCAGGGACTCTCCCACTGAGCTAGTTCCCAGGGGGGTTTTATTTTTGAGACAGAATCTTGCTGTGTTGACCAGGCTGGTTGCAACTTACTTTGTAGCCCAGTGTGGTCTCAGATGCACTGTCTTCTCCAGCACTGGGATGGCAGACATGCCCCACGTGAAGCTGGAGAGTGAATGCAGGTTTTTGGGCATGTTAGGTAAGCACTCTGCCAACTGAGTGCATCCCTGGCTCACTGTTCCTCATGTTCTTGATGTTTGTGTGCTGCACTTTGGTATCTATTGGTAACTATCCCTTCTGGGTTATTTGGGAGGAATGGTGTCTTATTGATCAGCTTTTTAAAAATATTTTTATGTGTATGGATGTTGCCTGTGTGTATGCCTGTGCATCACATGTATTCTTGGTACCCACAGAAATACAAGGGCCAGAAGAGGGCATCAGATCCCCTGGAACTGGAGTTATAACCACTGTGAGCCGCTGTGTGGGTGTTAGGAATTGAACCCGTGTCCTCTGCAAGAGTAGCCTTCCCTCAGCCCCCTGATGAGCTTATTCTTGAAGGCTCAGTCCTCAGTACCACTCTGCAAGAAGAAAGCAAACTGCTTCTGGAGCAGCTGCTGGCTCTTATCTGGAGGGAGCTGCACAGCTAAAGCTGCTGCCTTTTTTCTGCTCTCTTCGGGTATCCTCTACTTCCTTGTAGATTTTTCTGGCTTTCTCTTTCACCAGCTCACACTTGAGACAGCTTGCAGCTTCCTGTCTTATGTGGAAGTCATCGAATAAGCTGTTTTAAGGAAAGGAGCTTTGTTTCCTTTTGGTTTTTGTTTGGGTAATGCTGGGTATTGAACCCAGGGCCTGCTAGGCAAGTGCTATGCCACTGAGACATATAATTGGTCCCTAATATAAATCACTGTGTGTACATGAGGGTGTGTGGTACTTAGAGCCTTGTTGTATAATAGGTTATATAATTACAGTAATATCTCAGTGTGGTTTATTACTACTTTTTTTTCATGAGAGGCAGGGAGGGAGATTAGTTTTCAGCATGGTTGTACTAGAAAGACAAGAGACACCAAGCAGCAGGCATCTCATACCCATCCTCCCAGGGATGTGATGGGAGCTGTGAGTGTAGGTAAGGACAAGGGGGAGAGGTGCACATAATTAAGCAGTCCTGAGAGAAATGTAATGTTACACAAGTGTATGCTCACTTTTGGTGTTCCTCTGTGGTTCATTTTAGGGTAGATACAACAAGAATCGAATACTCCATTCCTTTAAGAGAAAACTGGGCTCTACCATACTTTGCATGCCAAGTTGCTGCACTTACAGGCTATTTAAAAAGAAACTTAAATGCTTATGCAGAGGTAAGACACAAATCTGTTTTATACATCACAGCTAATTCTGATGCTCAGCTAGTTCTGATGCTTTGCAAATGTGGTACATGTTTTGTTTGTTTTGAGACAAAAATCTCCTGTAGTCCAGTCTGGCTTCAAACTCCTTATGTAGCTGAGGCTAGGCCTTGAGCACTTAATCCACCTGCCTCCATGTAGGATTATAGTTGTTGACAACCATGCTGGACTGTGGTACATAATTTTAAAGTAAGTCATATTAGGAGTTTACTTACATTCAGTGAAGCATGTTACAATGTAACATGTGGTTAGGTAGTTGTTATATCATGTTTTTTCTGTAGTCTGATGGCATCTAATTATTTTTAGGAAAATAGATGTTATATTGCTTTTAGTATGGTTACTTGACAGTTACATGAGGAATATCTCACTTTGGAAGTTAATCTATCCGAGTATTGTGTTGCCATTTCTCTTACTTCAGGAACATTTATGCCCTTTAGTCCTCAGAACCTAAAGAAATACGACTGAAGACACAATGGTGATGGAGGATGGCAGTGGTGTAAATTTGGATGGCAGTGTGGCATATCTTTTGTTCTCTCATTCCTGACTGAGATGTAGTAGGTTAGTCAAAGTTGAAGGAAACTTCCATCCCAGATCATCTAGACTCTTAATTTTTTGTTACTGTTATTGCCACAACGCTATTGGCAGTTGAATGATGCCTATAGACTGTGCCACAGAATGACTTTAGTAAGATGCATGTCTGCAAAGACAGGTAATTATCTCGAAGTTGACTGGAACATAGCAGCCCTTTGGCAGTTTGCCTGCCTGTCTTAGATAAAAAATTCCTGTGTATGGCTCTGCGGACTCCTCATGGGAGACGTTGCCTTGTTGGAGGAGGGAATATGGGAAAGGTGGGAGGGGGGGAGGCGAGGGTGATCTGTGATTGGTATGTAAAATGAATAAAAAAATTCCTTAATAAAAAAATTTCCTGTCTAGGAAGAGACCAGAGAGACCAAACAACGTCTACTAATAAAGCTGTCTGTCTGGAATATAGGGCAGGAATGACGGCAGGGTGTGGCTTCATGGTCGCTAGCTTGTGCAGGCACCTTCACCACCCAAAAATCAATGGGAGGAATTATTGGATTCTTCCTCTATTTTAAATCTCCATTTGTATTTTACGTTAGTAAGAAGTGGACACAATAGGAAACAGAAGGGCTATAGTCTCCTTACTGTAGATCCATTTGCAATGATAGGGGTTGTGGAATGTTATTTTAATTGGGCAAAGATGTGTTACATTTGTTTATGCTGTGGAATATTACTTTAACTGTGTAAGGGTGTGTTACATTTGTTTATGCTGCATTTGTTTAACGATGTAAGGATGTGTGTTTAATTATGTAATGGTGTGTTGCTGTTTCACCTTGCCTGCCTACGTATGGCACCTGGTCTGATAAAAAGCTAAATGGCCAGTAGCTAGGCAGGAGAGGGATAGGCGGGGCTGGCGGGCAGAGAGAATGAATAGGAGGAATGGAAAAAGGAGGAGGAGAGAATGAGGGAGACAGGGCGAGAAGCCAGGCAGACAGAAGAAGCAGTGAAAGTAAGATATACAGAAAGAATGTCAGACCGGTAAAAAGCCCTGAGGCAAAAGGTAGATAAAGAGAAACAGGTTAATTTAAGTTAAAAGAGCTAGCCAGAAACGAGCTGAGCTCTGCCAAGCATTCATAACTAATAAGAAATCTCCCTGTCACAGAGCTGGTTGGTGAGTTTCAGGCCAGCCCGGTCTAAATAGTGAGTTCCAGGACAGCCAGAGCTACATAGTAAAGAGACCCTCTCTCAAAAAAAACCAAAAAACAAAAAACTTAAAAATAATAAGTGCAGCATAGCATGAAACATTGCAATGAAAAAACATTGTAAGAATAACAATATGGTATAAATGGGGTAAAGTTGGGGGCTGGAGAAATGGCTCAGGGGTTAAGAGCACTGGCTGCTCTTCCAGGGTCCTGAGTTCAGTTCCCAGCAACCACATAGTGGCTCACAAACCCTCTATAATGAGATCTGATGCCCTCTTCTGGCCTGCAGGGATATATGCAGGCAGAAGACTCTATATGTAATAAATCAAATAAATAAATAAATAAATAGGGTAAAGTTTATAAAACTATTTTATAAGAGTATAGCTACACAGAGAAACCCTGTCTCGAAAAACCAAAAAAAAAAAAAAAAAGAGTATAGCTAGGTGTTGGAATCCACACCTGTGACCCCAGCACTTGGGAGGTGGAAAGTAGGAGTTCAGGATATTCTTAATGACATGATGAGTTCAAAGCCAACCCTATCAGAAGGATAAAACAAAAATAATCCCCCTAAAAGTAAGATCAGATGGACATGAAGGTACACACCTGTAGTGCCAGTAGCACACAGACAACTGGAGCAGCACCAAGTTCAAGACCATCCTAGGCTCGAAGTCCTAAACCAGCCTGTGTGTGCAGCGTGACTCTGCTCAGAGACTGCAAGCCTAACAGCCTGAGTTTGATGCCCAGGACCCAACAGGGAGAAGGAAAGAACAGACACCACAGAGTTGTCCTTTGGCCTCTACATGTGTGCACCCCCTCATACACAATAATAAAAAAGGTTAGACAAATTTTACTAAAAAAGTTACTAATTTTTTTTAGGCAACAATTTGTTTTAGTTCAAAATAAATATCATAAAAGCAGCTTTGGCAGTTCATTTTTCCACACTAAGAACTCATATTTAAAATTTAAAGACCTGTGCTGCAGATACAGCTCCATGGTTGAATACTTGAGGGCTGAGGCCTTGTGTGTGATCCCTAGCACCAGAAGGAAGCACTGAACTGTGGGAAATAGCTCTTACAGAGCTGAAATATGTTCATGTTTTTCATGAAAATGAAACATTCAAGGTATAAAAGGTCAGCAGTACGTATTAAGTAAAGAGAAGTAGCATCCAGTTCTGCATGGTTGATGAGTACAGCATTGGAGGAGAGCCTTGACCAGGCATCCCTGAACTGATAATTTTTAGGAAAATAAAATCAGCATGGACGGAAATAAAAATACTATTTTAGGACAAAAGAAGCTTCCATATTAACAAAAGCTTCACATCCACTCCACTAATTTCTTTTAGTTTTGCTTTGTCTCTTGACATGAAAAAAAAAATGTGCTCAAATTCCACCCCCTTTTGTCCTAGGCCTTTATAATATAATATGCAAGGATGGGTGCTGATTTCTCTCTGTGTTTTGATAAGATACTGTTGGTTTTGTGACACACACACACACACACACACACACATACATCAGAGACTCTCTCCATAGTCTCTCCTGTCTGTGTTCTAGAACTTACTATGTAGACCAGGCTGGTCTTGAACTTGTAGATATCCATCCACCTGCCTCTACTTCCCAAGTGCTGTATTAAGACATGCACCACCACACATTGCTGGTTTTGTAACTTTAACAGTAGCTTCAAGTGCTGAGCTTCTTGGGCTTTACAGTAGTTAAGTTACTGATCTCAGTTGACTCTTTCTCCAGCGGTTTTGCTACCTGTTGATGAGTGCCTCAACGTACACGTTCATGATGGTGTGGGAGTACAGCCACTATGTCTTGTTCCTTCAAGCAGTATCTCTGCTGCTGCTGGACGTGTTCTCAGAGGAACAAAGTGACAAGGTAGTATGACATGTTGAAACCAGGAATTTAAATGCCAAAACTAATGTTCTTAGGACATTGTCTTTTATGTATCTCCATCCCTTATTCTCAGCTGTTCAGAACTCTGATGAGCATCCAGATTTAAATTATTTGTCCAGAGATAACCTAATGTAAAGATTTAATAACCAAAACCATGCACCTAGTTCAGTGGCAGAGCATGTCGAGGCCCTTCGTTTAGTTGTAACACTAAAACCCTCAAAACCTACCACTCTCCAGTCATTAATGAAGAATCAAGTTGTTGTCTTAATTGCTCAGTAGAAAGGGTGATGATAGCAGGGCCGAAAGCGCTCTGGAAGTAGCAACCCGTGGAAGCAGGGCGGATGGAGCTGCATTGTCAAGGGTTGGGAACATTCCATCTGCATTCTGAGCTTCAGCAGGAAGGAACTGTTCTGTTGGGGTCAAGAACTGACAGTCTTTTAGGGAAGGGTTGGAAGAAGGGCAAGCCAGCAAGGGAGCAAACCTCTTTGTCCTCCAGCTTTGCACGTCCCCTGAAGCTCTCCTATTGCCAGAGCTTCATCTGGAAAAGAGGAGTGTAGACAGAAGGGAGAAGTGGCTGGGAGCTGAGTTCCTCTGTAACTGCACACACTTGGATGGAGTTAGCCACATCAAGAGTCAGACATTACCAACACCACAAGATTGGTACACACACTGTCTCCCAGGCATGCTTCGTATTCTCCAAGGATATCATGACTTGTTACAGGGAAATCTCTCTTTTCAGATTTTTTTTTAAAGTCATCTTTTTTTGTTTTGTTTTTCCAGGCAGGGTTTCTCTGTGTAGCCCTGGCTGTCCTGAAACTCGCTCTCTAGACCAGGCTGGCCTTGAACTCACAGAGATCTGCCTGCCTCTGCCTCCCAAGTGCTGGGATTAAAGGTGTGCACCACCACTTGGCACCTTTTTTTATTTTTTGAGACAAGCTCTTGCGGAGCAGTCCGTGCTGGCCTTACTCATAATCCTGTGCCAGCCGTCCGAGGCTGGGTTTGCTGACCGTGTTGTACTGCACCCACACGAAACTGACTTGATCACAGAAAGCCACCGGAACTAAAGTATGGCAGTAAGCAAAGTGCTGGAGCTTTCACCTAGGACTTTAGAGCTCTTCATTTCTACAGAATGCTGAGAAGAGACTGCTAAGTCCATTATACACTATAGTGGTAAAAATACAGATGGACCATTTCCTAACACTGCCCTAAATTATAGCAGAGCATTTGCTTATAATGACTATTTTTAAAATTCACTTTATTCTCATTTATTTTATTTTTGTTTCAACAGGTTTACGAAGTCTATAAAATCTACATATTTTCACTCTTCTTGGGGTATTTACTACAGTTTGAGAATCCAGCTTTATTGGTGTCTCCTTTATTAAGTTTAGTAGGAGCATTAATGCTTATTAAGTGCCTTCAGGTAAGTAACACTGCTGTTTTTAAAAAGTAGTCTTATTATTTTAAATTGTTAATTTTTATAACTCACACCTTTGTTGGTGTGATTTTGTTTTTCCCTTTGTAGCTGAATGGGAAAAAGGGATCTTTTGTGGCTAAAGTGGTCAAAGTGGTGAAGTTTTACCTGGTGTGCACTCTGCCGCTGACCCTGAACTTGATAATGAAGGTGAGAACGGAGAGTCACGTCTACATCAGTCTGATAGAGAAATACATTGTGCCAGCTGTAGTGAGAATGACGACATTCTAACGAAGGCATAGAGTACGTACAGAGTTATCTTCTATGACACAGTGAGTTTGAGGCTAGTGTCCTCTACATCAGACGGTGTCAGAAACCAAACAAACCAAGGAAAATGTCTTCCGGAGCAGGGATTATTTGAATCAGTTCTCCTAGGTTGAAATTTTCATACCCTCAGAATGCCATTTCATTTTTTGTCTAAGCATACAACAAATGTATTCATAGTGCATATTCTGTGTTATTTAATTCACTGTTCTTTTAATCTGGCTGTGTTTTCTATCATTAGTAATTGGAAATAAGTATATTGTTAAACGCATAGACAGAGCTGGACGGTGGTGATGTCTTTAATCCCAGCACTCAGGAGGCAGAGGCGAGTGGATCTCTGTGAGTTTGAGGCCAGCCTGGTCTATAGAGGGAGTTCCAGGACAGCCAGGGCTATTACATGGAGAAACCCTGCCTCGAAAAACCAAAAAAAAACAAAAAAAAAAAAAAAACAAAAAAAAACAAGAAAGAAAGAAAAAGAAAAAGCATAGGCATTAGGCATAGAGAGTATTCTTTGTTTAGATAATGTTTGTTTGTTTTCTGTGAGAATGATGCCTCACAATTTGGCCATGGTGCCTCATTGCCTGATTCTCTGTCTTCTAGACGTTTGTCCCACACAAAGAAAATGAGCATGTGCTGAAATTCCTTGAAGTAAAATTTGGATTAAATGTGACTAAGTAAGTTTAACATTTGCAAGTTCACCTAATCTATAGCACCCCGAAAATAAAAAAAAGACTTGGCGGGAGGGGAGTGTGTATCTGGTTCTGTGTCACCTAGAAAATAGTTTGGGTATTCTATAGAAGATTACTTTTTGGTTTTGGTTTTGTGGTACTGAGGATTGTCTCCAGGGCCTGGGAAATTATAGGCAATGTCTTACCACAAAACTATAGCCTCAGCCCTATAGAAAAGACATGGTGTTGATATTTAGAGTGGAGGGGGAGGGGGTAAGTTGGTAGCTCAGTTGGTAGAGCGTTTGACTAGTGTGCATGGGGCCCCACTTCTGCACCCACTGCAGGAAAAACACGTGGTTAGTGCTTGGGACCGTGGTTTGAATACCATACAGCATCATAAATAGATACATTTCTAGTCTCCTAAAAAGTAGGTAAACTTTTACAGCATTATAGTAGTTTTATTTAATAATTTGTTTATTGTTGTATGTGGATTGGAAATGTTGTGTATGTGTGAGTAAGCATGTGTTTGCCACAGCACACGTCTAGGGATCAGAGGGTAAGTGTTGGGAGTTAGTTCTTTTCTTCCACCGTGGGTCCCGGGGTCAAATTCAGGTTATGGGGCTTGCATAGGAAGTGGGTTTTTTTTTTTGTTGTTGTTTTTTTTAGATTTGTTTTTTATTTCTATTTATTTAATTATTTTTGGTTTTTTTGAGATGGTGTCTCTGTGTAGTCCTGGCTGTCCTGGAACTCACTCTGTAGAGATCTGCCTGCCTTTACCTCCCAAGTGCTGAGATTAAAGGTGTGCATCACCATTGCCCAGCCGTTTTTTATTTTTATTTACATGTATATGTATGTGTGTGCAGACATGTATGTACAGGCAAATGATGGAACCAAATTCTCTGGAGCTAGGGTTACATGTGATTGTGGGAGCTGAGGACTGAACTTGGCCCTCCGCAAGAGCCTCGAGTGCTGTTAGTCACTGAGCCGTCTCTCCAGCGCCTCATAGTATTTCTAAGTCTTTCCTTTGGGAAGATTTATGGCACAGTCTAAAGTTAGAATAAGTGAAGGCTTAAAATCATGGCTGGAGAAGTAGCGAAGGGGTAGAGTGCTGGCCTAGCATGTACGCAGCCCTAGGTTTGATCTCCAGTCCTGCAGAAAAATAAATAAAATAGCCAGTCTACCAGCACCGTGTTTATCTTCAGAAAGCACAGTAGCAGGCTTGGAATACAGTTTAGTGAGCAAGCATTTGACCTCTGATAGTGCCAATGAGGAAGAGAGAAGGGCAGGAAGTGTGTGTTTCATAGAACACTCATTGGGTTTGTGATCATCAGGCCAAGAGCTGGCTGGATTTTATTGTTGTTGTTGTTTTTAATTAAAATATAATGTGTTTATAGTTGTTGTTGAATTACTTTTTGTTTTGTTTTATAAAACAAAATGAAAGAAATGACTTTATGTACTGATAATATCTGTGTAACAGATGATATTGGATTACACATGTCTCAAGCTCTAAGAAAGGTTGGAACCTTTTTCTCACTTGTGCGATTATATAGGATTGTAGATAGAACTTCTTATTATGATATAACACAGTTAGCCAATTAAGTGTTTGATGTATGTATTTATTCACTAAGATAAAGGATCCTTGAGGAGATCTATAGGCCTGGTGCATAGTGAAAGCTGGTGTAGCCCTCCATAAGGGAGGCCTTTTTTCTGTTGACTTTACCCCAACCCTGAACTCATCCTACTGCAGTCTTCTAAGGGTGAAGACTGCTTGAGCCAGTATTTTTATTGATTGATAGATTGAGACAGGGTTTCTTTGTGTACCCTGGCTGTTCTGGAACTTGATTTTTGTAGATCAGGCTGGCTTCAGACTCACAGAGATCCACCTGCCTCTTCCTCTCTAGTGCTGGGATCAAAGGCGTGTGCCACCACGCCAGGCTATGAGCCAATGTTTATTAGTTGATATTATATGGTACCTGTAGTCGACATGCCAAATACTAGTTTTGCTGTATGAGGTAATGCACTGTGTTGTATGTTGAGACACAGTCTGTTCTCTCAGAAACATTGCCATCCGCTTAGCTGTGCTTTGTTTTGATCCCTAGGACTGTGGACTGAACCCAGGGCCTTGCACACACTACCAAGCTGTACGCCTACCCCAATTTCATTTTACACACTCAGTATCATGGGTGCTACAAATAGCAAATGCTTTATGCATAAATGTGCCAGTTCTATATTGGGATTTGGAATTAACCAGAATTTTAGGAAATCTCACTCTCTAGAGACAGATTTCTTAGAACACCTAAGATGGATGACTTAATGGTTAAGAACACTTACTGCTCTTGCTGAAGACCTGAGTTTCGTTCCTAGTACCCATGTAGTGGCTCAGAGCCATGTCTAACTCCAGTTCTAGTGGGTCTGGTAACCTCTTCTGGCTTCCTCCAGCACCAGCCACAAATGTGGTATGCATACACACATACAGGCAAAACACATAAAATAATAATAGGCAAGCCTTCAAAGTTTTTTAAAAGATAAGGAATGGTTTTTGTTGTTTGTTTAAAAAAAAAAAAAAGAAGAAGCAGCAGCAGCCTTGCGATGGTGGTGCACACCTGTAATCCCAGCACTGGGAGGCAGAGGCAGGCAGATCTCTGTGAATTCAAAGTCAGCCTGGGCTACAGAGCAAAAGATGTCCAAGCACTAGGGAGATAAAGAACTGGTTTTAGTCTGGGGCTACAGGCGTTAATAGCCCTGGGTTCAGTCCCTAACACCATGTAAACGGAGCATGGTAGCACATGCCTGTAATCTTGGTATTACTTGGTAAGATGGAAACTGGTGGATCAGAAGTTCAAGGTTGTCCTCAGCTACATAGGGAATTGGCATTCATGAAGGCTTGCCTTAAAATAACAACAGTGATAGCACCGTAGCCCCAATATAAGACATTTTGGTAGCATCTAATGCCACTATTTTCCTACTTAGCACATTTTGAAGCTTTAGCTTTTTTTGTTTGTTTATTTATTTATTTTTCTTTGTTTTTTTTTTTTTTTCTGGAGCTGAGGACTGAACCCAGGGCCTTGCACTTGTTAGGCAAGCGCTCTACCACTGAGCTAAATCCACAACCCCAGTTTATTTTTTAAAAGGAAGTAATTTTTATTTATTTATTTATTTATTTTGGTTTTTCAAGACAGAGTTTCTCTGTGTAGCTTTGCGCCTTTCCTAGAACTTGCCTTGGAGACCAGGCTGGCCTTGAACTCACAGAGATCCGCCTGGCTCTGCCTCCCAAGTGCTGGGATTAAAGGCGTGCGCCACCACTGCCCGGCGAAGTCATTTTTAAAATAGACACTTTAATCTACCCATGAGCATTTTTTAACATTTTGTTACTTTATATGTATGAGTGTTGGCCTGCATGTATGATGTGCACCACCCGTGTACAAGTGCCCAGAAGAAGGCACTGAATCTCCTGGAACTCGAGCCACAGGTGGTTATGAGTCTGAGTCCATGTACGTGCACCATGTACGTATAAGAGCCCCGGGAGAGGGCATTAGATGCCCTGGACCTGGAGTCACAACAGATTGTGAGCTGTCACATGGGTGCTGGCAACCAAGCCCAGGTCTCTGGAAGAGCAGCCAGTGCTCTTAACTGCTGAGCCGTTTCAAGTGTACCGTGAGCACCCTGAACCACACTCCATCTCTTACCTGGGGGCGTGGTCCAGTGGTAGAAGTGCTTGTCTGGTGTGCATGAGGCCCTGAACTTAATCCTCAGCAACTGGAAAAGTACATTTGAATTGGGCTTTATAGACGGTTACGTTTTTACCGTATTAGCCACTCTACAAAATATCCATGTCAGCTACTTAAGGGAGTAGTAGACTTAATTTTGCTCACAGTTTCATAGACTTCTTTAAGAATTTTGAAAAGTTGTGTGTGTGTGTGTGTGTGTGTGTGTGTGTGTGCGCGTGTGCAATCGCATGTATGTGTAGGTCAGAAGTCAAAATTTGAAAGTTTTCTTTTCTTCCTCTACCATAGCGTTAAACTCAGGTTCTCAGGCTTGACAGTATGCTTTTACCTACCAAGCTGCCTTACTGGCCCCAGTTCATAGATCATGACTGTGCATGGTCATTTGGTTCACTGTTTCTGACCCATGGAGACCACCATATGATGAAGGTTAGGAAAAGAGGAAAGGGGAGGGGTAAGAAAGGTCCTTCAAAGGCAGCTTGCTGTCCAGTGACCTGCTTCTTCCCGATAGACCCATCTTCTAAAGTGTTCCTACCTCCCAGTCATGCCATCCCATTATGAATCCATCAATGTCATGACCTCATCAGTTCCTCTGACCTCCACCCTAGGACACGGTGCTGTTGGGAATTAAGCTTTCCAGCCACACTCCTTTCTGGACGTACCTGATTTTCAAACTGTAACTCTGGTAAAAGAAGCAGCAGTGTTACGTTTGTGCACAGTTTAGATGAAGGCCCATGCTTCATAGTAGCTTAACCTTCCCTCCATTTATAAGTGCATCCTTGCTGTTATGAATGAGTGGCTTTAGAAAAAGTGTTTTATCTTCATTTTTACTGAGATTTTTAAATACCTGTATGTTGAGTAGTTGAAAGCTTATGTGATTCTAACATCACACATTTTGTCTTTTGTAGGAATTTCACATTGAACTGGCTCCTCTGTCAGGAATCTCTCCAGGCACCATCTCAGGATTTTTTTTTACGATTGACACAATCTTCCCTATTACCATTCTATATTTTAGTGTTAATTATTTGTCTTCTTTCTATGACTCAAGTTATTTTTAGGAGGCTGAAGTAAGTGTTTATAATAATCAATTGTATTTCTAGTTCCTGTATTTTAAAGCTATATAATATTTTAAGTAGTGTGTGAGTGTGTGTGCGCGTGTGCGTCGGTGTGGTGCTGGGTTAATACTGCAGTGCCTTGTGAATGTTGAGTGTATGCTTTCACTAAGTTGCACTCAGATCCAGCTATTCTTTAGAGACCTGGTTTGGGATTGGGGGTGAGATATTGGTGAAATTATTAAGGTCACTCCACGTAGTTAAAAGGGAGGTTTATTTTGTGGGATAACTCACAAATGAAGGGATAGGTAACAGGGTCTGGGAAAGGTGTAGCGCAGTCCGGCAGTGTTCTCTGGAGAACTCTGCTCAGTCTACCTCCAGCGTCCAGGGTCCAGGAACCAAGAGCGTCAGTGCATCCGGATCTCGGGTCTTCAGGGTCCTCTCTGGGCCCCACCTTGTAGGCGTGACAGTTACCGAAGCCTCAGTGAGGGTTGGAACTTCCAGATCAAAGCTGGAATGGCTACCCAAATGGATAGGTAAAAGATATTATGGTAGATTATTGTATATACTAGTAAACAAATTCAGTAAAATAGCAGCCTTAGATAATTTGCACTGTTATGGATTCTTATATGTTGATACAAATGTAAACTATTTTTATATTCCTGTTTAAGATAATTTGTATATTGATACAAATACAGAACTATATTTGTTATAATGTACATATATTTCTACTCTTATTTGAAATTGTAAATTTATATCTGTCATACTGTATGTATGTACTACTTCTGTTTAGGATATTCTGTATATTGTTAGATCTTTATATTATTGTCATATTGCATATTGCACTACACATTCCTACCTCTGTTATAAATATCCTGTGTATTGTCTCAATTTTAAAGACATCGTCCTTATACAGTACATTTGCTTATAGACTGTTTATCTTGTTTACGGGAAGCCTTAGTCCTTAGGTTATTTAGGTAGATAAGACTTATAGATTTATAGTTACCTATGCTTTTCATCTCTATAGTTATGTTAGTTAGGTTATTCAGATTCACAGATAACATAGGTCAGATGGACAGGTAGTCTTCAAACACTTCATGGACCTAGAGAATATGGCATTTAAATAACTTAGAATTCTGTTTCCGTGAGACACAACTGCTCCTGGCTGCACCAATTTGATCCTGAGAAAACGTTGGGCTTCTAAGACATTTCCATTTGGAAGTTTGTCTTCTTGGCACAAAATGGCCTATTGGGCAAAGAACTGCCCTTGCCTCAACTGCTGACAATACGAGTGCTGTCCTTCTGGACAAGTGGGACACAAGGAAAAGTGACTTCTGAACTCTGCCAAGACAGGGTAAGATGGTCTCTCAGAATTCCTGCTTCTAAAAGTGGTCTGTCAAATACTCTAGGCCTGTAGCCAATTTAAATGCACCAACAATGCTGAGAAACATTAGGTGACTGTCCAGGCTGCCAGCTGTCTCTGTCTACTCTTGCAAGACTCCCAAAAGTTGCTTGCATCCATCTTCCATTTCTCAGGTATCATTATATTCCTTCTCAGGTCTTTGATGGGATTGAAGACTAGCAGTTATAGTTACAACTTAGTATATATATAATATCTTAGATAGAACTTATTAAGTATTAGATTTAGGTTCTTTAGGATAGGACACCTTTTGGAATGATCTTTATAACATGCCATTTACCCACGCTCTAGACTTCTCTGGATTTTAGTATGTGTTTCTTGCTTGATATTGATCACGCTGGTTGTAGTTCCATCTTATCTAAGTCATTATCTCTTATTACTCCTGGACAATATTTGATAACCATTCCTTTGTATATAGTCTTGTATTAGGTTAGAACCTTCTTATTTAGACAAAAGGCGGGGATGTAGTGGGTAGCCATTCCAGCTTTGATCTGGAAGTTCCAACCCTCACTGAGGCTTCGGTAACTGTCATGCCTACAAGGCGGGGCCAAGAGAGGACCCTGAAGACCCGAGATCTGGGTGGGCTGGCGCTCTTGGTTCCTGGACCCTGGACGAGTTCTCCAGAGAACACCACCAGACTGCACTTCACCTCTCCCAGACTCTGTTACCTATCCCTTCATTTGTGAGTTACCCCACAAAATAAACCTCCCTTTTAACTACGTGGAGTGGCCTTAATAATTTCACCAATAGTGCTGGGTTAATACTGCAGAGCCTTGTGAATGTTGAGTGTATGCTTTCACTAAGTTGCTCTCAGATCCAGCTATTCTTTAGAGACCCGGTTTGGGGCTCGGGGTGTAGTGCTGTGCGAGAGCACTTACTAGGCAGCCCGAGGCCCGGGGTTCTGTTCTGAGGGGGAGGAGGGTGAGAGGAAGGTTCTGCTGTGCTGCTCCAAATGACCCAGAACTCATTCCTGACGATCCTCTGGACTCAGCCTCCAAATCATTTAAGACTACAGGTGTGTGCACCTCACATCTTTTCAATACTGTTTGTTTGAGAGCATCGGTTGTTTGTTTTGCTCTTTGGGGGGCCCGCCACCCAGCTCCCAAATGAATCACACACAGAGGCTTATTCTTAGTTATAAATGCTTGGGCTTAGCTTGGCTCAGTTTCTAGCCAGCTTTTCTTAACTTAAACTTAACCCATCTACCTTTCACCTTAGGACTTTTCTCTTACTTCTATAAATCTTACTCTTACTCCATGGCTTGCTATGTAGCTGGGTGGCTGGCCCCTGGTGTCCTCCTCCTTCTCTGGCTACTTCTTTTTTTCTCCTCTATTTATATTTCTCCTTCTGTGTATCCTTTCTGCCTACCAGCCCCACCTATTTCTCTCTCCTGCCTCGCTATTGGCTGTTCAGCTCTTTATTAGACCATTAGGTGTTTTAGAAAGGCACAGCAACACAGCTTCACAGAGTTAAACAAATGCAACATAAACAAAAGTAACACACCTTAAAATCATATTCTACAGCAAGCATCTAATTCCACTCTTTTTTCATGGGTCATTATAAATTAATCAGGCAAGCTCATGTTAGCTTTATCCATGTGAATATTTAGAATCCAGCTTTGATATATGGATATGTAAGTAATAGATTAAGCTTTTGCAGACTTATTTACTAATTTACTAAAATTTCTACTTAATTAAAAATAATGTATTTGGCTGGGTGTGATGGCTCATGCCTTTAATCCTAACACTTGGGAGGCTGAGGCAGGCTGATCTATGATTTTGAGGCCAACCTGGTCTACAAAGCAAGTTCCAAGATAGCCAGGGGTATACAGGAAAACCCTATCTTGGAGGATTGAGATATTCATATATATATTACAGCACAAATCACAGTAGTAGCTTCATTTCAATTTAATTATAATTTAATTGAAATGAAGCTACTACTGTGATTTGAAATTACTGTCAGTTTTTCTGAGTATGATGGGGCATGCCTATAATCCAAGCATTCAGGAGACTGAGTTGAATTGTGAGTTCAAGGGCAGCCTAGACCAGATACTGAGAACCTGTCTCAAGAAATAAGAAACAAAAGCAAAAAAGCAAAACAATAACAAAATAAAAACCACTGTAAATATAGTTGTTTTTAATGTTTATTATGCTAGCAAGGTAGTTCAGGATACTTGTAGTGTGTTTGTAATTCCATCACTTGAGAGGTGAGGACTGGATGTGCTCGATTCGGCAGCACACATACTAAAATTGGAACAGTACAGAGAGGTGAAGACTGGGTCTTGAGTTCAAGGCCAGCCTTGCCTACATACCAAGTTCAGAGCTAGTCAGGCTATATGAGACCCCATTGCAAAAACCAAAAGTAAATACATGTAAGAACTACTAGCAGGTACTTCCCAGTCAGTTTCCCCTCTTACACATGCTCCCTTACAGGCTGATGATACATACAGCACTTACTTACTATACAGACCTACGCTTGGTGACCCCAGCACTACAATAAAAGGAAAAAGTATCTTGAAGCCAGGTGTGGTGATGCAAACATGTAATCTCAACTCTGTATGGCCTAAAGCAAAAGGATTTCTTGGAGTAGAGACAAGGTTAGCTACAGAATGTGTTCTAGGTCAGCCTCAGCTACTGGTGAAGCCCTGTGTCCAAACAACAACGAAAACAAACGAACAAAAAGGTGTTCTAGGTCAGCCTCAGCTAGTGGTGAAGGCCTGTGTCCAAACAACAACGAAAACAAATGAACAAAAAGGAAGCTGGCCAGGCATAGCTTCTTAACTTTGAAGGTTAAGTGTATTGGTTAGCATTGCTAGTTCAGGCATGATTGACCTTAGAAAAAGAAGAAATTCAGTTTTAGGTATAGTTTTCAAAGATGATGATGTATCTTTGATTTTTCATGTATATTTTTCCAAACTGTTAAAAACATGTTTCTTTTATATAGTGGTAAATCCCAGAAAGAAACTGTAACTCTTGAAGATGGAAGAATTGGAGAAAGGCCAGAAATAATTTATCATGTAATTCATACTCTTATACTGGGTTCCCTTGCAATGCTTATGGAAGGGTAAGTGCATTTGTTTGATCAGTTTGATCGTTATAAAACTCATTTTTTTCCCTACAGATAGCTAGTGAGTACATTTAAAACAGTTTCTATAACTACATTTAAGAAATTATAAACTTTTTAGGGCACTAGGCAGTAGCCTTTAATTCCAGCACTTGGGAGGCAGAGGCCAGCAGGTCTACGAGTTTGAGGCCAGCCTGGTCTAGAGAATGAGTTTCAAGAGAGCCAGAGCAACACAGAGAAACCTTGTTTGTGGGGGAAACAAAAACAAACCAACAACAACAACAGTGAAAAAAAAATACAAACTTTTAAATTATATAAGTGCAATTTAACAAAGATTTTTATAATATAGCAAACTGATATTTAATTATTCATTTTATTTCTTAAAATACTCTTGAATGTCTTCTAAGATTCATGCATCGTCCTAAATACTCAAAGTACAGTGGTAAGCAACATGGACACAGGCTTTCTACTTTGTACAGCTGTTGGTCTAAAATGGAGCCAACAGATGTTAATTATACAAAACTAAAGTTATAACTTGATAGTTGAAGGGAGGGTCAATGGTGCTGTAAGAACATTTGAAGTCAGGATATGACTTGAAAAGATGCTTGGGTGAGGCCTGAACGGTGAGTGAAAATGAACTTGTGAGCAGAAGAGGGAAGTGTATTCCAGGCAGAGGGAATCTCACTGCCAAGGTTTGTAATAGGAAGGCCTGCAGCACAGCCTGGAGAGGGGTAACGAAGTACGGTGAAGGACAGTGCCCTCTTCTGTATGCATAATAAATAAATCTTAAAAAAAACCAAACAATCAGAGCCATTCTGATCACACAGTTTCTCAGGCTAGGGAGATCGCACTGACCGGGCATGGTGAGTAAGCAGGCACAAAGCTCTGAGTGGTCAGGGTTCCCAGACAGAGTGACGTTGAAATTCAGGACTTAAACAATTAACAGTTAGTTGGCTGAACCTTGAGGTTAGGAGTATGTGCGGAAAGTCAGTTGCTGCAGGGAGTTTATGTCTTAATGTTATCTGCCTGATAACATTAAGGTTATCAGGTTCAACAAAAAGACACTAGGGAACCTGCCCCTGTGCAATTCGTCTCTAGGGGCAACCAGTCTATTTTGAATTTGCTCTGAGGTCTTAGCTAATTGTGTGAAAAGCTGTCTTTGTAGCTGAGAATACAGTTATTTTCCTATGACAGTCTGATGGATTATTTCTATTCACCAGAAATATACAGCTTAAGCAGAAATCATCTTCCTGACCATCCACAGCTATAAGTGTGCCTAATAGATGGAATATCTACATGAGATAAACACACAAGCAGTGGGAAAACACCCATAGCAGGTTTTAGGGAAGAAATGTAGTGGCACATGAGAAAAACTACAGACAGAAACAACCAATCATTTACAGCCAATGACCCATGGTCCTTGCCAAGTGGGGCTCCTCATCAGAGAGTTATTCATCTGGTAGGTCGACTTGTTAAATGCTAGTTGTCACCTGTTGTATATTCCCATGGACTCCAGTACCTCCCCTTTTTTGTTTAATAAAAAAAAAAAAGTGTGTAAATCTCTCTTAGGGCAGTGAGTAATGTGGATAAATTAAAAGCCTAAAGATGATTGGAAGAATGACAAGCAATATTGTAATGATTCTGAAATATTTAATAAGAATCAATAATTTGTATTGATATTTAATCAATATTTATATCAATAATCTATTTATAATCAATAATACATGCTTATAATTAATTACAAATCAATAACCTATATTGTTGGCAAGCTGAGAACTATATAAACACCCTGTAGGTGTAGTAATATATGATCCCAGAACATCTCTGTGGGTTTTTTTTTTTTTTTTTTTTTTTTTTTCTCGAGACAGGGTTTCTCTGTGTAGCTTTGTGCCTTGTTTTTTGTTTTTTTGAGACAGGGTTTCTCTGCGTAGCTTTGGAGCCTGTCCTGGATCTCGCTCTGTAGGCCAGGCTGGTCTCAAACTCACAGATCCAACTGCCTCTGCCTCTTGAGTGCTGGAATTAAAGCACGTACCACCCCCAGCCCCAGAACATCTCTGATCCATAAAAGGGAAGAGGAATAATATAAAAATCTATAATAGTTAATATGACATGTTATTTTTTTGAATGTGTCTAAATATTTTGAATCTGAGTTATAAAAGAATAGCTTTTCCTAGAACATTAACTTTATTAATCTTGGACCAATTTCTTTTTGAATGACTAATTGCAATGAAATCTTTTTAGGTAAAGAGTTTACTTGAATTAGGGATGTGTATCTGCTGAACCAAGACTGTGGCTGAAGTTGACAAGTTTCTTTAAACTTGTAATCAAAGCAATTCATAAACCAATTGGCTATGAGAGGGCAGTAGTAATCTGTCTCAATACATACATAGGAAGATTTTCATACCAGAACAATTGTCAGAAGTACATAAGGAGACTGTCTGGTGAAATATAATTAATATATATATATCAAGATCATGGGCAGAATTCATACAATTAGTAATAAATTTTTTTTTTAAGGGCAGCCCAGCCCCTGGGCTGGACAGTTCAGTATAGAAAAAGGGGAGGGACAAAGGGGTGTAGAATTCTTTCGTGGTTACTTCCTGTTTGGGGCCGAAGCTGGGGTCCTGAAGGCTGGAATGCAGTGGAAGCCCAGGAAGAGCAGACTGTTTTATTTGTCATCCAGGCTCTTGGAGATGTGCAGGCAGCTTTGGAGCAGTCTAGGTGGGAGACGGCTGCAGTCTTTAACTTTTTAAATGATTATAAATCTGCTGGAACAAATATATATTAATGGCAGAACATGAAGGTAAGGAATTTTAAAGAGGAAACTTTTTTCTTAGGTGTACATTAGTGGCTCATGCCTGTAATCTCGAAAGGCTGAGGCAGGTGACTGACTCTAATGATGTCAGCCGGGTCTAAATAGTGAGTTCCAAGACAGTCTGGACTCTTGAGGGAGACCACCCTGTCTAAAAAGGAAAGGAAAAGAAGGCTTCACATGGAGGCGCACCCCTTTAACCCCAGCACTTGGAGGCAGAGACATGTGGATCTGTGAGTTCGGTGCCAGCCTAGACTACACAATGAGACTTATCTCAGAAACAAACAGGAAAACAAATTGGGTATGAATCTGTTGGTGAAAAAATGAAGGAAAGGTTTTTTATTCTTCATTAATATTTGTGAGTAGTTAAACAGAATTTAGAAAAGAGGAATCAGATAATGATGGTTGTAGGGTGTATGACTTGTGATTTATTTTGATATGTGACTTTTTTCCAGCTTGAAATTCATCTGGACTCCGTACATGTGCATGTTAGCAGCATTTGGTGTCTGTTCCCCTGAACTTTGGATGACACTTTTAAAGTGGATTCGATTAAGAACTGTACACCCAGTATTGTTGGTGAGTCATTGTTATCTTGTGTTTAATACTCGTTTATCTTCCAGTTATATAAAATAAAATGCTAGAGTCATAAAGACGGCTCAGTGAGGTAAAGGATCCTGTCCCAAGCCTGATGATTTGAGTTCAATCCCTGGGACCCACATGATGGAGGGTGAGAACTGATTCCTGGGAGTGGCTCTGTATGCACAGGTGTGTGTGTGTGTGTGTGTGTGTGTGTGTGTGTGTGTGTGTGTGCGCGCGCGCGCGCGCGCGCGCATGCGCGCGCACACACAATTAAATAGATAAATGTGATAAAAAATTTAAATGCTAGTCAATGAATACTAAGGCAGTTGAAATAGCCTCAATAAATTATATAACAAGTTTTGGGTATAGCCAGGCGATGGTGGCTTACACCTTTAATCCCAGCACTCAGGAAGTAGAGGCAGGTGAATCTCTTTGAGTTCCAGGCCAGCCAGGGGTATACAGAGAAACCCTGCCTGGAAAAACCTAAATAAATAAATAAATAAATAATAAGTCATGGGTAGAAAAGTAGACTATGACAGACATGTTTTAAAATTTATTTATTTTGGTTTTTTAAGACAGGGGTTCTCTGTGTAGCTCTCTGGCTGTCCTAGAACTCACTCTGCCGACCAGGCTGGCTTCCACCTCCGAGATTCGCCTGCCTCTGCTTCCCAAGTGCTGGGATTAAAGGCGTGTGCCACCACCACCACCGGGCTATGAAAAACATTTCAAAAAAGTTTTCTTTTCTTGTTCTTGTTTCAGACAGGGTGCCAGGCTGGCCTGGATCTCACTGTGTGTGAAGGATGATCTTGATCTCCTGATTCTGTTGCCTCCATCTTCCCAGTGCTAGGATATGCAGTGCTAGGGCCTGGATCCAGAGCTTCTGGTGTGCTAGCTAGGTTCTCTACTGACTCAGCTACATTCCCTGCCCTTTATGTTATTGGTTTCTTCATTTGCTCTTGAGACAAGATTGAATGTAGCTCAGGCTGGCCTTGAACTCCTGAACCTGCTGCCATCTCTCAAGTTCTGGACTTATAGGCATGCATCACCACACCCAGTTTTTTTTTTTTAATTCCTCCTAAAGATTTATTTATTTATGTATTTATTTATGTGTTTGTTTATTTATTTATTTATTTATTTATTTATTTATTTATTTATTATGTATACAGTATCCTGCTGGTGTGTGTGCCTGCCCGCCAGAAGAGGGCACCAGATCTCATGATAGATGGTTGTGAGCCACCATGTGGTTGCTGGGAATTGAACTCAGGACCTCTGGAAGAGCAGCCAGTGCTCTTAACTTTTGAGCCATCTCTCCAGCCCCCATACCCGGCTTTTTAAACTTTATTTTTATTTATTCTTTGTGTCTTTCACATCATGCATCTTGGTCCCATTCATTTCCCTGTCCCTTCGTATCCACTCTTGGCACTTGCAACGCCCGCCCCCCCAAATAATAAAAGAAAATTTAAGAGAAAAAAAAAAAGGACACATCTCACATCTCGTTGTGAAAGCTGAAATGTGGCCCAGTGAGTCACATAGTGAATCCTTTAGGCCATACATCTTTACTTGTAGGTGTTCATTGCAAAGTGTCATTGGTCTGACTCCAGGCCTCTGGTTTCTGCTACACCATCGATATTGGGCTCTCAATGGGACTCCTCTTGGACATCCTGTTGTTGTCCTGTGTCATGGAGATCCTGCTGCTTTGGATCTGCAGGACCGGGCCCCTTCCCGTGTTCCTGAAGATCATAGATGAAGTATAGCCTTTATTTCTAAAAGATTCCTTATTGTGTTATTAGGGGTACCTTCAAACCCCTGGCTTCTAGCAGTCCTCCTGCCTCAGCCTTCTGAAGAGCTGAGATCACTCTGTATGATGGGGTTTAGGTTTTAGAATATTTTCCTTGTTTTTACTTAGATCTATGTATGTTCCCATGGGAATATTTACACTGTTCTGCTGCATTCTTAAAGATAAGTAAAATGTTAGAGTCAAGTGTGATAGACTGGGTAGTTGAGACTAGAAGATTCCAAGTTTGGGGTCAGCCTTGGCTACACAGTAATATGCTGTCTCCAAACAAAACAGACTGAGGAGGGAAAACTGGGGTGTGGCTCAGTGGAGTGCTCGCCTAGCATTCCTGAGCGTTCCGGTTGGATCCCCACCAGCTTAATTCTGTAGACCACATCTACCTGCAGGGGAAATTTCACGATGATGGGGGTTTTCTCTGAGGCTTACCCATTGTATCTGGATGTTCTAACCCTGTTATCCCCAAATATGGGAATCTGGACAGAGTCATTTGTGGTAGTGGGAGAGGACGCCGTTCATGCTTTCTGATGGTTTGGAAGGAGATGAAACATTAAAACAACAACCCAACAAACCCCTACCACAAATAGAATAAGAAGGACAGGTTTGGGCAAGAAGATAATAAATTATACTTAACGGTGGTCTTCTCTTATTTTTCCAGTCTTAGTTCCAGAATTTATATTTTCTCATTTTGACATAGTAAGGTGGTCTGTGCTAGCTATTTTTCCTGTGTGGTTTCGGTGCCTTTTGCTGTTAGCTTTTGATGCTAGTTCATAATTACTTGTAAGCTCTTTATAACATAGAGCTCTGGTAGAAGTTTCACATGTTGGTGCTGGAGAGATGGCTCAGCAGTTAAGAGCTGAACTACTCTTACAGAGACCCCGGTTAGCTTCCCAGCCCCTCTCTCAGGTGCCTTACAAACACCTATAACTCCAGCTCCAGGGAGCCAGTGCCTTCTACCCACCTCAGGCACCAGCATTCAACATGCATACGTACTCAGAGATACACGCGCCTACATAAATTCAAAATCAAATAAATCTTGAAAAGTTTTACATGTTTGCTGTTTGAAATATCACTATGGAAGTAATCTTTTCTAGTTTATTCCATGAGACAGAATCACTCAGACTGGCCTCAAATCCTTAATCCTCCTGCCTATCTCAGTTTTAGGATTATAGGAAACCATAAATTCAGATCAACTAAGCATTAATTTTTTAATGTTTTTAAAATTATTTATTTAGAGACAGAATCTCTCTATGTAGACCAGATTGGCCTTGAACTTCCAGAGATTCCCCTGCCTCTGGTTCCTGAGTGCTGAGATTAAAGGCATGCTCCACCATTCCCTGAAAAATTATTTAACTTATATGTATGTACACATGTGTACATGAGCCTGTGGGACGTTAGGAGAGGGTGTTACAGTCTACTGCCATCTACCATGTTGTTGCTGGGAACTGGCCCCCGGTCCCTGGTCCTCTGCAAGAGCAGTAAGTACTCTAACTGTTGGGCCATCTCTCCAGCACACAGCGTTAACTTTGGTTTTGTTTGGGACAGAGTCTCACCATGTATCCCTCCCTGGTTGGACTGGAGCTAGTTCTGTAGACCAGGTGGCCTTGAATGCAGATCCCAAGTGCTGGGATTAAAGGCGTGTGTTACCATGCTCCCCCTCCCTTTTGGATGGTCTTCCTTATATAGCAAATATTTTCACTAACACCTCAGTGTGTTTGAAGCACATTCATCTTCACTCACCTCACTTTGACCCAGATTCATGCGGATGTCAGTCTTTCTGATTGAATTTTTAGCTGTACGGATATTCAGAGTCACAGAGTCAATGAGAACACTTCTGGCATATAGTCTAAAATGTTTACCCATAACCCTTTTTGCTTTACTATTTTAGGCTCTTATTCTGAGCATGGCTGTGCCCACTATTATAGGTCTTAGTTTGTGGAAAGAGGTAAGAAAACTGAACTTTTATATTATGAAAATGTACTTATCTATAAAGTGATAAATTTATGTATGTATATAGGAAGCTTCTATCAAGACAGTGTACTAACAAAGCTGATTTTATTTATTTATTTAGGTTTTTCTAGACAGGATTTCTCTGTGTAGCCCTGGCTGTCCTGAAACGCGATTTGTAGACCAGGTGGCCTCGAACTCACAGAGATTTGTCTGCCTCTTCCACAAAGCTGATATTGTTAGTGTTGCTGCTCCCTTTTCTTCTTTCCTCTCACTAGGAACCTAACAAAAGAGCTAAAACAAATTTTCTTTTCTCTCTCTCTCTCTCTCTCTCTCTCTCTCTCTCTCTCTCTCTCTCTCTTTTGAAGTAGGCCTTCACTGTGTAGCCCTGGCTGTTTTGGAATTCATTATGTAGATAAGGCAGGTCTCCAACTCACAGAGATCTGCTTGCCTCAGCCTCCCAGGTGCTGAGATTAAACACATGCACCACCAACTTTTGCTCCCAAAACATTTTTTGGTATTTATTTGCTTGTTGTCTTTTGAAGCAAGGTCTCACTATATAGCCCAGGCTGGCCTTGAATTTTGGTGATTCCCCCTGACTCAGCATCTCAAGTGCTGGGATTACACATGTAACCTATCACATCAGCCTGAAACATTTTTAGAGTGCCATTTAATGCAGTTTTCTTTAATGCTGTTGTAAATTCTTATCATAACTGACAAAATTGTTGAGTAATAAGTAGGTCTTAATATTTATTTTTTTTACTTTTTTTGTTTTGTTTTGTTTTGTTTTGTTTTTTCAAGACAGGGTTTCTCTGTGTAGCTTTGTGCCTTTCCTGGATCTCGCTCTGTAGACCAGGCTGGCCTCGAACTCACAAAGATCTGCCTGGCTCTGCCTCCTGGGTGCTGGGATTAAAGGCGTGAGCCACCATTGCCCGAGGTCTTAATATTTAAATGCATTTTGGTAAGTTCAATTTATTATCTGTGAAATGAAATAAAGTTTTTGGCTTAACTGAATATAACAGGAAACTAATTGCCAAGAAACCTATAAAGTATTTGTCCTGGAATTTTATTCTTTAATATGTCTATGCATGAAAGATATAACTGATGGTTGTTTAGTGATAACATTAGTTACTGAGTCTAAGCAGTGAGTAAATGATAAAATTAAAATTATTCAGGTTGAGAAGAGTGAATAAATCCGTGACGATGGCAGATACCTGGCAGTTCTGCCAGGTCAATGGTGTTTCAAGTTAGTCTTTTGGAATATTCTGAAACAGTTTAAACTTTACTTACACCTCTGGGTATTTTGTTTTGTGTTTTAGTTTTTTCCAAGGTTAATTACAGAATTAACCGAACTACAGGAATTCTATGATCCAGATACAGTGGAACTCATGACCTGGATAAAGTAAGGACCACATTGCCCAAGACTGTGGTTAACTGTCATTCAGTAGTCATTGCATGCAGTCTCATGAACTAAGGGATAATAATAAGTGAATTGTTGTTAAGTAGTCATTGCATGCCGTCTCATGAGTTAAGGGGCAATAATAAGTGAATTGTTCTCCACATTCATTTGTAAACCTCAGCAATCATTACTTTATAATTCTAATTTTTTAAATAAGCTCATCTTAATATTGACACACCATTGGTAAGTATGAAATTGGAGGTTTGGAGGCCCTCCTTTGCACACAGGAGAAATGTGGGTGGGCTTACAGGGGCAGGCATCCTTTACTTGCTCCTGGCCTTAAGGTAGATAACTCTGGGACTCAGAAAAGGCTGTACTTTCAGGGAAAATATCGAATAACAAAATATCCAAAATAGCCATGCTCCTCTGTTAGTTAGCTCTTGGTTAGAAACAACCACAACAATAAAAAGTCAAATTCATCTCTGAGTTTGTAGTACTGGATCTGAGTTCACATAGGCTTAGAGTTTGAAATTAAACTTGACTGATTTAGGAAACCCAAGGTATTGAAGTGTTCATAAAAAGTAGTACTGAGTTGGTTCCTCCTCAACTCATGTTATACAGAATTTCATAAATAGTTTTATGAAACTCCAAAATAAAAAACAAATGAGAAAACAGTTCAGCTTAGCAAATATCAGCTATTACTTGTAATAAGTAGTGGAATTAGACTTTGGTAATTTCTGATAATTTTTGTTCCTTCAATTTTGGCATGTAACAGACTGCCATAAACTTCAATGAATTATAAGTGATCAGTAATTATTATTCTGTGTATTTTTGAGGGTCAGCAAGTGGTTACACAGCGGGGAAAACTCTTCTGGCCTTGACCAGCTCAGGTGGGACTGGGCAGTCTGAGATGGCCTCTTTTCTCTTGCCTGTCTGTGTTTGACTAGTTGTCACCTGAGATCAGATTAGCTTGGCCTGTGGTCTATGTGCACCTGAGGGTAGTAGCTGAAGAATTAATTCTCAGGATAAACAGAATGGACATGGTTCGATGTAAACACGCAGTCTATAATATTGTGCTGTGATAAAACACCATGACTAAAAGCAGCTTGGAGAAGAAACAAGTGTTTAATTTTATATACACTTTTGTATCACAGTCCATCACTGAAGGAAGTCAGAACAGGAATCTGCAGGCAGGAGCTGATATAGAGGCTGTGGAGGAGTGCTGCTTACTGGCTTGCTTTGTATGGCTTATTCAGCCTGCTTTTTTATTGGGGGGTGGAGTTGAGACAGAATTTCTCAGTGTAACAATCCTGGCTGTCCTAGAACTAGCGCTGTAGACCAGGCTGGCCTCACACTCACAGAGATCCACCAGCCTACACCTCCCGAGTGTTGGGATTAAGGGTGTGTGCCACCACTGCCCGGCCAGCCCGCTTTCTTATAGCACCCAGGACCACCACTCCCAGTGAAGTGGGTTCACCTATATCAGTTGTGAATCAAGAAAATGCACCTCGGACTTGCCGATCGTATGGAGACATTTTCAGTTAAGAGTCCCTCTTCCGGGGCTGGAGAGATGCCTCAGTGGTAAGAGCCCTGACTGCTCTTCCAAAGGACCCTGGTTCATTCCCAGCACCCACATGGCAGCTCACAACTGTCTGTGACTCCAATTCCATGGCAAAACAACAATGCACATAAAAAATTAAAAATTAAAAAAAACAGAGTCCGTCTTCCCAGATATGTCTCTAGTTTGTGTCAAGTTGACGTGAAACTAGCTAGCACACACAGCTATTGTCCTATTGATCTAACAAATCACATAGCTAGGATTAGCATTTCCCACCATATCCATGGCTAAGAGAGAGAAGAATTACTGCAGCCATTTTTGTGATCAATCTACCCCTGGATAGACTTCCAAATAACTATGTTGAAAGTTGTTAAAGATCCAGTGAAGAAACAAAACACACAAAAAAAGAGGTGAAACACTTTTTAAAAGTCTGGGAGCCGGGCAGTGGTGGCGCACGCCTTTAATCCCAGCACTTGGGAGGCAGAGGCAGGCAGATCTCTGTGAGTTCGAGGCCAGCCTGGTCTACAGATCGAGTTTCAGGACAGGCTCCAAAGCTACACAGAGAAACCCTGTCTCCAAAAACCAAAAAAAAAAAAAAAAAAAAAAAAAAAAAGTCCTGGAAGAGCCAAACCTGGTAGCAAATAACTGTAATGTTGAGTACTTGGGAGACTGAGGCAAGGGGGATCATTGTAAGTTTGAGACCAGCCTAAGCTAAAGAGTGAGACCCTTGTGGTGGTGGTTGTTTTTAAGGCCTGGAAAATAAAGGAGATGGAACCAGAAAATATTTATAGAAATGACAAGTTTGTTTATAGAATGAGTGAATAGAAGTGAGAATAGGTCTTATAATGAGGTCTTTCTTCTGTAAAGACATTCCACATGTATATGAACCTTTTTAGGTTACCCTAACCATTGCTACTGATAACTAATGTGAGTTATAGTTGCCGTTGGGGAGCATGACAGTATAGCACTATGTTGTCATCAACAAAAAAGGAAGTTGCGTCATGTGTCACCAACTTTTTCAACACATTACAAAGCTCAGCAGTGATAGCGCACACTAGTCCCAGCACTCTCGAGGCAGAGGCAGGTGGATCTCTATGAGTTTCAGGACAGCCTGGGCTACAGAGTAGGTTCCAGGGCAGCCAGGGCTACACAGAGAAACCCTTTTGTGAGGTAGAGGGTGGAGGAGAGTATGGCAAAGGCCTGAACTGTTGAATAATTGGATATTTACCTGAGTATAATTATTTTGGCTTAAGTCTGTCTCCTTACTTCTGAGTCTTCCATTAGCCAGGTGCTGTTCCTTTTCTTCCAGAACTTAGCTCTATCCATGGAACAGGTAGGCAGATGCTGAATAGTGCATACTTGGAGTCAATAGATAGATTAAGGGGTGGCTGAAGGTACAATTCAGAGGTAGAATGCATATGTGCCTGTGTCTTAGGGTTTCTATTGCTGTGAAGAGACATCATGGCCATGGCAACTCTTATAAGAAAAACATTTAATTGGGGTGGCTTGCTTACCGTTTTAGAGGCTCAGTTTATTATCATCATGACGGGGAGCATGGTGATGTGCAGGCAGACATGGTGCTGGCTACATCTTGATCAGAGGCAACAGGAAGTGATATGTCTCCCTGGGCTGTATCTTGAGCTTATATGAGACCTCAAAGCCCGCCCCCACAGTGACATACTTCCTCCAAGGCCACACCCACTCCAACAAAGCCACACGTCCTAATAGCGCTACTCCCTACCAGCTTATGTGGGCCAATTACCTTCAGACTGCCACAGCGTGTGTGCACCATGGTATATGTGTAGAAGTCAGAAGACTATTTACAGGAGTAAGTTATTTTCCCTTGGTCCTGGGCTCAAGCTCATGCCGTCCAATCTGGCAGCAGGCATGCTGAGCTTCGTCAGTCTGATAGAGCACTTTTAATCACCCTAGCACTGTGGAAATCAATGGAAGGAAGGACGTTGGTGTTGGTTTCCCACCCTGTAAGTGGCATCCTAGACTTCGAAGTGGACTCAGTGTGGAGTTGTCTACACTGCTGTCAGGAGACAGAAGGAGCAGGACGGGGAATGGATGTGGAAGGATTTGAGTTCTGTGGCTTAGTACCCTCTGATGTAGTATATTTTTGTTTCTTATCTCCACCTCCCTTTGTTTAAAAGAATCTATCTTCAGTGCTTAAAACAGTTGCTGGCATATGGTAGATGTTCAGTCTAGCCTGCTTTTTAATGAATGCATAAGTGAAATGAACTGCATTGACTTTGAAATCTAAGTGCTAGACATGGAAAGTAGCTGGTATTTGAGAGTTGGTACAAGTCAATGATCTTAGTAGTGTATTTGCTCTTTTATCACGTAATCTGTTGGCTCTTTACAGGAGGCAAGCTCCCGTTGCAGCTGTGTTTGCTGGAAGCCCACAGTTAATGGGTGTGATTAAACTGTGCACTGGATGGATGGTGACAAGCTTGCCACTTTACAGTGATGATGATCTTCTCAAGAGAAATGAAAACGTAAGCCATCAAGTTCTACATTTGGGTCTTTTAAAGTGACACTATAATTTAATCTTGTTCTGTGCTGATCCATGTTTCTTGATAGACAGGAAAATCCAATTTTAGAAGATGTAATTCAGTTTAGTTTTTAAAGTTGTGGGAGGTTGAAACAGGAGGGCCACTGTGAGTTTGATGTCGGCTTGTGCTCCACAGGGAGTTTCAGACTAGCCAGAGCTATAGAGCAGGACCATCTCAAAAACGAAAAATAGAAAAAGAAAAAAAGGTAAAAGTTGTATGATTAATTTAATTTTACCAAGAGATAATTCAAGATTAAAATATTAAATTTTTTTGCTGGGCGGTGGTGGCGCAGGACTCCAGAATCAGAGGCAGGTGGATCTCTGTGAGTTTGAGGCCAGCCTGGGCTACAGAGTGAGTTTCAGGACAGGCTCCAAAGCTATACAGAGAAACCCTGTCTCAAAAACAAAGGCAACAACAAACTACAATATTACATTTTTATTTTGTGAAGAGTGTTGCTACACTTCTGTGAGAGGTAGTTTCCATAATGCTGTCACTGGAATGGATGGATAATATTTCAGAAAGAGAAACCATCCTTCTAAAGTATCATGACTCTCAAATTGTTGAGGAAAACTGTCAATTCCTATCTCAATACACGTTTTCTTTTCAAAGTTATTCTATTGCTGATAAAATACAAATATAATTTAGAAGCTGTGGGTCTAGAGAGAGAGCGCAGTGAGTGATGTGCTCACTGTGTAAGTGTAAGCACCTGAGTTTGGAGCCGTACCACCTATATTAAGAGCCAAGTGTGGCAGCATGCACATCTGTCCCAGTGCTGGGAGTTGGAGACAGAAGGATCCTTGGGGCTTGATGACCAGCCATTTTAGCCCAATCAGGGAGTTCCAGATTGAATAAGACACTGTTTCAAAAATCAGGTGGAGTGCTGGGTGGTGGTGGAGCACGCCTTTAATCCCAGTACTTGGGAAAGGGAGGGAGTCAGATCTCTGTGAGTTTCAGGTCAGCCTGGTCTATAGAGCAAGTACAAGGATAGCTAGGGTTGTTGCACAGAGAAACCCTGTCTCAAAAAACCAAAATGAATGAATGAATGAATGAAATAAAAAATAAAAGATGGAGAGAGATTGCGTAAATCAACTGATGTACACTCCGTGCCTCCCACCCCCACCCTGTAAACAAATATGTACTGTTTTGATTTATCCAGGAGTCTTAGCATCCTTATAATCCCAGCTATTTGGAAGATAGAGGCAGAGAATAGCAATTTCAAGATCAAACTAGGAAACAAGCAATTGCTTGGGAAAGAAAATTAAGCCTGGGCATGTAGCTCAATGGTATTGTTTGCCTGCCATTTATAAGTCCCTAGATTCAATCATAGATGGGGTAGATGTTAGGGTGGCCCATGTTAGCCTGGGAATGTGACTCAATGGTACTGTTTGGCGGTCACTCACAATTCCCTGAGTCAAATCCTTTGTACTGCAAAAACCAGTCAACTAGCCAACTAACCGACCCTGTGGGGTTTCTTTTTCTTCTTCTTCTTCTTTTTTTTTTTTTGTTTTTTTTTGTTTTTGTTTTTGTTTTTTTGAGACAGGATTTCTCTGTGTAGCTTTGCGCCTTTCCTGGAACTCACTTGGTAGCCCAGGCTGGCCTCGAACTCACAGAGATCCTCCTGGCTCTGCCTCCCGAGTGCTGGGATTAAAGGCGTGCGCCACCACTGCCCGGCGGGTTTCTTCTTCTTTATTGGTACGGGCTTTAATAAATAATTCTGTATAACGTCAGAATGGCACCTAATTAATGTGGGTTAGAGAATGTCTTATTTTGAATGTTATGGATTTAAATGATAAGTTTAGGAGCTGGAGAGATAGCTCAGTGGTTAAGAGCACTGACTGCTGTTCCAGAGGACCCAGGTTCAATTCCTAGACCCACATGGCAGGCAGCTAATAAACTGCCTGTAACTCCAGTTCTAGGGGGTCCAGTGCCCCCTTTTGGCCTTTATAGGTATCAGGCATGCATATGGTGCACAGACATACATACAGGCAAAACATCCAAATACATAAAATAAAAAATAATTTTAAACAAATACTGCTTGGTGTGTGGTGGTGCACGCCTTTAACCCTAGCACTCTCGAAGCAAATGGGGGGTGGGGATCTCTGTGACTTTGAGGTCAGCCTGGCCTCTCTACATGGCTAGTTCCAGGACAGCCAGAACTCTGTGACTCAAATGGTAGTTCTGTACATTATCTTGAATGAGCTACTGAACCTGGATAAAAGTTATAGTTTTTCCTACTTATGAGAATTAAATTACTAGACAATTGTAAATTACTGAAACAATAAAACTTCAAAGGATTCTTTTTGTTTGTTTGTATTGAGAAAGAGGGTCTCAAGTTTTGTATGTAGTCAAGGTTAGCCTTGAACTCATGATTCTCCTGAGTCCACATTCCCAAGTACTAGGATTATAAGAATGTTCCACTGTGCTCAGAATGTACTGTTAAATTGTAGTTATATGTGCATGGATGTATATACACATCCAGTACAGAGAGTTCAAAGGCAGGAATAATTAGTTCTGCTTACAAAACCTTAAGAATTCATCCCAAATTAGGTCATTCTCTTTGATCTCATCATTGAAGACTGGTGAGATACTTGTTTAGAAATGGAATATGTGTGATTAGATGCTGAAAAAGTAACACAAATCAGAAATGTGTGTAGCTATGTAACTAGAAAATGTAACTGTGTATCTAGAAAATATAACTATGTATCTAGAAAACATAACGATAACTTGAAAATACACCTATGTAACTAGAAAGTATAACGGTGTAACTAGAAAATGTAACTAGAAAAATGTAACTATGTAACTAGAACATATAACTGTGTAACAGAAAATGCAACTTTGTGGCTAGAAAATGTAAATATATAACTAGAAAATGTAACTACGTAACTAGAAAATATAACTGTATCTAGAAAATACAACTATATAACTAGAAAATACAACTATGTAACTAGAAAATATAAAGGTATAACTAGAAAATGTTATGGTGTAACTAGAAAATGTAACTGTGTATCTAGAAAACGTAACTGTAACTTGAAAATACAACTATGTAACTAGAAAATATACGTATGTAACTAGTATGTAACTAGAAAATGTAACAGTGTAACTAGAAAATGTGACTAGAAAAATGTAACTATGTAACTAGAACATGTAACTATATAACAGAAAATGCAACTATGTGGCTAGAAAATGTAACTATGTAACTAGAAAATGTAACTATCTAGAAAATGCAAATATGTAACTAGAAAAATACAACTATGTAACTAGGAAATGTAACTATTTAGAAAATGCAACTATGTAACTAGAAAATGTAACAGTGTAACTAGAAAATGTTATGGTGTAACTAGAAAATATAACCATGTAACTAGAAATTTTTAACTATGTAACAGAAAATGCAACTATGTGATTAGAAAATGTAACTATGTAGCTAGAAAATGTAACTGACTAGAAAAGGTGACTTTGTAACTAGATGTAACTACGTGACTAGAAAATGTAACTATGTGACTAGAAAATGAAACTATGTAACTAGAAAATGAGGCCAGATTTTTGTGGACCTGTGGTGTCATGGTGAGAAATTTAGGTTGCCCTTGAGGCAGCTGGTAAACATGAAAGGCTAAATAATTAAGCCTTATAGTAGAATAATTAGATGTGTAATCCTAGCACTTGGGAGATAGAGGCAAGGGTTGCAGTTAAGTTCAAGGTCAGCCTGAAATATAAGTGAAACTTTGTGTCAAAGAGCCAAAAAATAGGGCTGGAGAGATGGCTGCTCCTCCAGAGGTCTTGAGTTCAATTCCCAGCAACCACATGGTGGCTCACAAACATCTGTAATGAGATCTGGTGCCTTCTTTTGGCCTGCAGGCATACATGCATGTAGAACACTGTATACATAATAAATAAATCTTTAAAAAAAGAGCTAAAAATATTTTTAAAAAGAACAAAGGGAAAGTTCATTATAGTCTCGAGAACATATCAAAGCAGGTGGAGTGGACAGAGATAGGGAGATAAGCTTATGGGTGGCCTGCCTCAATAGGAAGCCGTCAGTTCTGATTAACATTTGCTGTGTTCAAAGAGATGGTGGTGTTTTGGTAGAATATGGACAGGGATTCCTAAGAAACCATCAATTCCAGCTTTTTGTTTTTGAGACAAAAATCTCACTGTGTAGCCCAGGCTACCACAATGCCCAGCTTCTTTGTTTTCTTTTGATAGGACTTTCCTGTAATATGGTGTTTCAGAATCATTTATAATTTGATCAGAGTTCTAATTACTTTGTTTTATGGAACTCAGCTCCAAGAATAGTAATCATGGTTTGTTTATTTTGCGTTTTCAGAGTTTGCCTTTCTTTACAGTATCTAGTAAATAGCAGTTCTTGGATAATTTTGTCTAATCACAACCCAAATGAAGCTCCCCAGAGATGAGACAGGTCATCTAGTTAGACAGTATCTCTAGTTTGTAATACAAGACCAATTTTGTGTAATCTCTTACACACTGTTTGTCAACCCAGGAAGCGTTTGCGTGGAGAGGACATTTGGTACTGTCTAGAGACGTATTTGGTTGTCGGTCGTCACTAGCGATAGAGTTCTGTGGGCATCGAGCAGGTGCTGGTAAACACCCCTACAGTGGGCAAATAGCCTCTGTCCTGTCCGCAGAATGAAGTATTTGGCCCCAAATTTCTATCATACCAAAGTTGAAACACTCCTCTAGTCTCTTAGTAATGTTGACATTTCACAGAATTTTATTTTAAAGATTCTTTTTAAATTTTTATTCATGGCTGAATGTGTCTGCATTTCTGTGTATGTATGTGGGTTCATTTGGAGACAGAAGGGTGCGTCAGATCAAAATTTTGAAAATATAGGCATTTTTTTCAAAGGAGAAAAAAATTCAAATGACTAATTTGTATATGAAAGGTGCATAACTTCGTTAACCATCAGGAAAATGAAAGTCAAATCCACAACTAGATATCTCTACAGACCAAGTAGGATAGCTAAAATTAAAGAGACAAATAAACTGGGCTTGGTGATTGTCACCTTTAATCCAGCACTGAGGGTTGTGGTGGGTAGATGCAGGCTAATCTCTGTGAATTCAAGGGCAGCCTGGTCTACATATCAAGGTCAAGGTCTGCCAGGGCTATGTAAAGACCCTGCCTCAAAAAACAAACAAAAAGACAAAAAAGTGTTACTTAGGATTTAGATAGCTAGAACCAAACCCTGTACACAGTTTGTGGGAAGCTAGTCAGAGTTTTCACAAAATTAATTACAGTTACCTTATGACATAGCAATTCTGGCAGAAGTGTATGTCCTGCACAAAACTCCTACATGAGGGGCTGGAGAGATGGCTCAACGGCTAAGAGCACTGGCCGCTCTAAGAGCACTGGCTGCTCTTCCGAAGGTCCTGAGTTCAATTCCCAGCAACCACATGGTGGCTCACAACCATCTGTAGTGAGATCTGGTGCCCTTTTCTGGCCTGCATGCATACATGCAGACAGAACACTGTATATGTAGTATATGTAATAAATAAATAAATCTTTAAAAAAAACAAAACAAAACAAAAAAAAAACTCCTACATGAATACTCATGTACATTATTCATAATGGCGTCCAAATACAAGCAACCAAAATGTTTATTAACTGATGATAAACAAAATGTTTTATCCTTATATTAATAGAGTAAATATTTGGTTTTGAAAGATAATGAAGTACTTAAAGATGATACAGTACAGTATGGATGAGTTAGGCAAGCTTCATGCCAAGTGAAGGAAGTCAGTCACAAAGAATCCCATGTTATAGATCCCATGGATTTCAGATGTCTAGAATAGATACTTTAGTAGAGACATTGTAGATTATTGGTTGTATAGGAATGAGGCAGGCAGGTTGAGAGGTAACAGACAAGATACACATCTTTTCTTCTTTGGGATAATGCAAGTGATCTAAAGTTGTATTGGTAGATGCACAACTCTGTACATATACTAAAAATCATTAGTTGGTGAATTGTATACTTTGGAATTGTATTTTATTTTATATATATATTTATAATTATGTGTATACCAGGTGGGTGTATGTGCATGTGAGCACAGCTGTCTGAGGGATCCAAAAGAGGCTATTGTACTCCCTGCAGATCGAGTTATAGCCGTTGTGAACTACCTGATACAGATGCTGGTAACCAAACTCAGGCCCTCTGCAAGAGCGGGTCATGCGCTTAACTGCTGAGTCGTCTGTCCATCCCTGTGAAGTGTATTCTATTCAAGTTGTGTAATTTTAATTAACAGGTGCTTTCAGCGTCATTTAAATTTTGTCCTAATTATTTCCTTTCAGATTTACCAAATCTATTCAAAGCGATCTGCTGAGGATATTTATAAAATCCTGACATCTTACAAAGCTAACTACCTCATTGTAGAAGATGCCATCTGCAATGAGATGGGAACCGTGAGAGGCTGCAGGGTTAAAGACTTATTAGATGTTGCAAATGGACATGTAAGTAACTATTTAAAAAGTTGATTGTTTCTTAGAGGAATGACTTTCTTTAGCCTTGTCGTCCTCCTCCATGAACTCCAGCTGCTCTGGCAAGCCAGCTGCCCTCTCCACGAGTAATGCCTAGCAACCAAGGAGACTCAGAGAGTTTGCAAGTCTGATAAGTAGTACCTACGGGAATAGATGCTTTTACTCCTGAGAAAGTTAGGCTGGAGGACTCGAGAAAAAGATAAATAGATCATTCTGAGTTGTAGGGCAAAGTCTGTTTAGGCCGCAGCCAGGATTTTTGTTGTACGAACCGTAATTGGTCTTATAATAAAAAACCTGGAGACAGATATTGGGCTAAATGCTGAAAGATCAGAGAGACAAAGGAGCAAGCCACTAGAGAAACTTCTCACCATTCCTGAATCCTCAGGCTGAATGATCCTGTCGCCACGAGCCTCTGAGTCCTCAGCTGAAAAGGCTCTAGTTCCTGTCTCCTCACGCCTTATATGCCTTTCTCCACCCAGCCATTTCACTTCCTTCCTAGTTCTGGGATTAATGGCCTTTGTGCTTCCCGGATACTGGTAACAAAGGCATGAGATCTCAAGTGCTGGGATTAAAGGTATGTGACTCCCAAGTACTGGGGTTAAAGGTGTGTGCCACCACTGCCTGGCTCTGTTTTTCTCCTAGACTGAATCAATCTCATGTGGTCCAGGGTGGCTTTGAACTCAGAGAGATCTAGACAGATTTATAGGATTAATTGTGTGTGTCACCACTGCCTGGCCTCTATGTTTAATCTAGTGGCTGGCTCTGTCCTCTGATCCTCAGACAAGCTTTTTTTTTACCCCCTCAATTATTTATTTATTTATTTATTTATTTATTTATTTATTTAGTATTTTGCCTGCATGTATGTCTGTGTGAAGGTAGATCTTGGAGTTAGAGACAGTTGTTAGCTGCCATTTGGGTGCTGGGCATTAAACCTGGGTCCTCTGGAAGAGCAATCAGTGCTCTTAACTGCTGAGTCATCTCTCCAGCCCTGCAGGCTTTATTTGATACACAATATGTCACCACAGATTTTTTTCTTTCCCTTCTGAAACAATCCTGTTTGTCTTAATAAGCCAAGAGCAGTGTGGAGGTAAAGAATTTGTTTTCACAGTTCGCATCTTTCAGGATTGGAGAGGTGACTCAGCATTTAAGAGCCCCTCTTGCCCTTGAAGAGGACTGAGATTCAGGTCTCAAGACTCACAGAACAGCTCACAACCTTCTGTAACTCAGTTGGAGGGAATCTGATGCCCTCTTCTGGCCTCTGAGAGCACTTCGTGCATGCAGGGCACGTATACATGCAGGCAAAACACATACATAAAGTAAAAATGTCTTTAAAAATTTCCCCATTCTCATGTCTTTGTGACCCAATAAGCTTGCATTGTAAATTTACTTATGCTGTGTGTATTTTGAATATTCTCAGGGGTGCTTGATAATGTGATTTTGGTTTATTGATGATGGATAGACTGTAATCAAGAAGTGATATTCAGTAATTACTGATACATTTCTGTTTGCTCTCTGCTGCCTTTCTATTCTTGTTTAAAATTTATTTATTTATTTTACATCCCAACTGCAGTTTCCCCTCCCTCCTCTCCTCCCATCACACCTCCCTGCTAATTCACTCCTCCTCTGTTTCTGTTCAGAAAGGGGCAGGCCTCCCGTGGGTATCAATAAAGCATGGCACATCAGGTTGCCTTTCTGTTTTTTGGGACCTGCCTTTGTGCTCTTTCTTTCATGTAATACCAGACATAGGCTTAAGCTACTTTACTATTAGCATTGACTGTCCAATGTCCATTATAGGTTTTACAATAATAGTATAAAAACAAGCAAACCTGAGGCAGCAAGCTAGCTTAGTGGGTAAAGATTTGTTTCCAAGCCTGACAACCTGAGTCCCATCCCTGGGACTCTTGAAAGTTGTCCTTTGACACACACACACACACACACACACACACACACACACACACAATGTAATGTAATGGAAAACCCACAAAACTTAAACTTAGCTGAGCTATGGTGGTGAGAGCATTGTCAGATGGGAATGTAAAAGCCTAACACTAGGGAAGTGTCACATGTGCTTGCTTACTAGGTGGTTATGGGTCCTGGGTATGTTCATTTTTCATCCTTAGAAGCTGTATAATTGAGTTTTTCAGAGCAGTGATGGCAGATCATAGAGACAATGTCAGCTAAATTTTAGTATTAAATCCTTTACAAATTGCAAACATTTTATGCTTATTTCTCTGTCAAAGTTCAGGAGTTCAGTGGTCATGAGGACTTAGGAGAAGGCTTAAATTTGCTAAATAGCATAAGATATTTTATAGTCATGTTTAGCAATGATAATATTCATACACACACACACTAGTACAAGGATTATATTCCTAGTAAATTTAGTAAGTTTTTTTATATTGTTTCTTATTTTTTGATAGGTGGTTTGTGAAGAAGGTGACAAATTAACCTATTCAAAGTATGGACGGTTTTGTCATGAGGTCAAAATTAACTATTCTCCATATGTGAATTACTTCACTCGCGTGTACTGGAACAGGTCCTACTTCGTATATAAAGTCAACACTGTGATATCCTTCCAATCTTGAAAATATCAGAGCCTTCACTTCAAAGACCTGCTACTTGAAGTAGAATGCAGTTTTCTTGGACCTCCACAGTGTCTTGCAGATGGAGTGTGGATACCTGGAGTGCCATGGCTCTTCCCACGCCCGCTGCTGATTCCTGGGTTTAGGGTTTTGTTGGACCAGAAGGTCAGATGTCGCTGTCTTAGTAAAATGTCAAATCCACTGCTGCAATCTTCTGACAGCTTTCTTCCTTAGTACACGATTTAAACATTTCCCCGCTGCATTGTCTCCTTATAAATCTTACCTATCATAATATTGATCTTTAATTTGGGTATTTTCAAGGTCAGTGTTTACGTCAAAAACATAATTTTTAATAAGTACTTAATGTGTGATTTTATTCTATAGTAGAAGAGAAAATTCTCCAAGCAAGTTTGTAACAGATGTAAATTTTTTACAATTAAAAAAAATTTAAATGTTAGTTAAAAATATGTGACATTTAAATTTAAAGGGAAATAACATAAAGGAAAGTGATTGTTTTATGATACTGATCCTGTCATCTGCTGCCCAAGTAGCGTAGCATGTTCTTAGCAATACATAGGACGAATTAGTACATTTAATTATTTCATGACTATTAAGTGATTGCCTTTTCTCACTTAAGCCCATTAAGTTGATAACAATTCAATCATGCTAGAACGATAACTTGTGTTTGTTTATATATATATGTGTGTGTGTATATATATATATAAATACATATATATATATAAGTCCATATATACATACACACGTATATATGGACATTTAAAAGAATTTTACGTTTTTTGGATGTGGAGTATACAATCCAATCACATGTTTTCTATGGACGTATTAAGTAAAAATAATTAACACTGTCACAGTAATAATATGTATACTACCATGGGCATCAGCTTCTAGAGGTGTCTGCAGACACTTTTAAACACACCTCTGCATATAGGTGTATTGGTTATAAAGTGTAACCAATCAAGTGGTGTTATTCATGAAACATTACATGTTTAACAGAGCAAAATGAGAATTAAATAAAATTTTCAATAATTCACAGCATAAATGCCACATTCCTTTGTGTATTTTCAACTTTGTATCATTAAAAGAAATTCTAAGTCAGTGTAGTGACTCGTGCCTTTAATCCCAGCATTTGGGAGGCAGAGGCAGGCAGATCTCTGTGAGTTCCAAGACAGCCAGAGCTACATAATCAGACCCTGTTTGTGGGGAGAAAGAAATTGTAATTAATTTGGCCTGTTAAAGAGATTCAGGATAGATGAAGCCTGTAGAGAAATGATTTTAATAAAATGAATATTTAATTTTATATTATACAGTTGTTCAGTGAACAGGTTCTCTTTTTATTTGTTACAGTGCTATAAAATTGCATTTTCAAAACTCCATATTATTAGGAGGAAAATATTTTCTTTTTGTAATATATATATATGTACATACATTTTTTTTCTTTTTCAAGTATGTGCACTTCTTTAAGATGCTTTACCGTTGTGCAGCTTTACTGACATCTGTCACACCATCTGGCTTAGCGTCATTGGTCGCGTTTGCTCTTTTACATACTTATTTCAACTACAGAAAAGCAGCTGTGGCAGCGGATCTGACTGTCTGAAAACCTTGGTAGTCAGTAGTGGTTAGCATCGGGCTTCATGAAAACTTACCAGCTACTCAAGTACACAGTGAGTAGTCATGTGGTCATCCTTAAGGGTGAAGCATGAAGAAACAGCTTACATATTGTAAAGGGAAGCCCAAACCCTGTTTCCCTTGGAATAGGAAGTATTCAGTTGAGTTTTTACTGACATGATAATGTGTGGTCTCTTAGTTTTTGTTTTGTTCGCTGTAATAGTAAGTTGCTTTGCTTGTCAACATATTTCTTAAATAGATAGAGATTTTTTTAATTAAAAGTTTATAATTAGTCCCAGGCATAGTGGTGCACTCTTTTATTCTTAGCACTCAGGAGGCAGAGGCAGGAGGATCTCTGGGTTCAAGGCCTCCCTGGTCTACATAGTGAGTTCTAGGACAGCCAAAGTTACATAGTGAGACTCTCTCTCAAAAAAACAAAAACAACAACAACAACAACAAAAGTTTATAATTAACTGTCACTCAGCATCAACTGAAACAGAAAAGTAAGCTTTATTGTAGAAATTATAATACTGGCTGTGACTGTGTAGGTCAGCAGTATAGTGCTGGGTTAGCACACACAAGGCCCTGGGTCAGTCTCCAGCACTGCCGGGGGAAAAAATAAATAAAAAAGAAGGGGAGAAAAGAGAATAAGATGATAATGTTAGGTATGAGAGATAAGTTGATTCACTTCCATCTTAACTGTCACTAACAGGAGAAAACTGTGTTGAAAGCATTTAATTATTTACTTAGTAACTTGTGGAGTAACAGGTGAAAACCTCTGCAAGTAGTTCAAACTCCCAACCTAGCAGGTGTCGGATTAACAGTGAAGCCCCATTGATGAAGCAGTTATGGGAGTGAACGGGAAGGAATTCCTCAAAGAAAGAGAAAACATTTTTGCTTTTAATGTAACAAACCCATCCAAATAAGTGCCTTAACTTCTTCATTTATAAATTCATTTTCTATTACATATCATATTACTCATTTTCTTTTCCATAAGAAAATATTGGTAACTTTTTCTACGTTGAAAAAATACAGTAAGGCTGAGGAGGTAGTCCCATGGCGGAGCACTTTCCTAGTGGACAAGAGACCCTGGGTTTATCTCCAGCACAACAAAAAAATCAAATGTCTCCATGCCATTGCCACTGTTAACTTCAGTTCAGTAATAAGCAAATCTTTGTCAGGAACTTACAGTCCCCTAAGTCAATTTGTGTAGCTTCTTGAATGCCAAATAGTCCAACAAGTGAAACTGACGTGATAAGGGAGTTTAGTAATGTTTTTATGACTTTGGCATCTGTATCCTGGTGTTTTGCATTGTACTGGCAGACTTTTACAATCTATGTGATGTACTTCAGCATTAACTTTACATACATACACACACACACACACACACGCACACGCACGCACGCACGCACGCACGCACGCACGCACACACGCACACACACACGCCCACGGTCTTTTCTTTCAAGGTCAGTAACCCAAATTGCCGTACCAGCCAGAGTCAGTCAACAAAGAAAGAGAAACGGAAGTTAAAGTGTTAACAATTTGTGGCTGAAAACATGTTTCAAATAGATTATTAATTTCTTGTATAACTCTTTTATTAAATTACTTTAGTTTTGAGAAATCTTCTTTGGGACCTCTTATTTTTGAATTGCTAACACATTTGATGCCTCATTTTGTATAAAAGTAGTATTTTTTTCAGTTGGCAGAGTTTTCAACTATGTAAACTGATCTTTTGGTAAATTTATTTTTAATGCATGAATATCTCAAGGACATATGCTACTAATTCTGTATATTTAAGAACCTTTTTAAAGCTAATAATTATTTTCTAATTTGTATCTTAGTATCCTTTCTTCTTTTATCCAGCTTTTAACATATCTAGTCTTGCTCTGTGTGGTGGTGCATACCTGTGATCCAGCATTTGGGAGGTAGAAGACAGGAGGATCAAGTGTTCAAAGTCATCCTCAGCTACAGCAGTGAGTTTGAGGCCAGCCTGGGTTGCATGAGCCCCTCTGCAAAGAAAAAAAAATCCAAAAATTAAATGCAGATTCTCTATTGTTGCTATTTGCTAATAGTGTTTAGACTCAATATGTATTAGAATTCTGGCTCTGGCCTGGCAGTGGTGGCACACACCTTTAATCCCAGCACTGGGAGGCAAAGGCAGGCAGATCTCTGTGAGTTCAAGGATAGCCTGGTCTACAGAGTGAGTTCCAGGACAGCCAACGCTACACAGAGAAACCCTGTCTCAAAAAAAAAACAAAAACAAAAACAAACAAAAAAGAATTCTGATTCTGCAAATTACAAAGGAAAATCAAATAAGTTCTTACTAAAATTACTGAGTTTTTTAATGTATAAGGTTAATGCTTTAAATAAAATTAGAAGCAGTGCTGCAAAAGAATATATATGACAGCTTATTTTCTAAATAATATATTTGCTTCTGTAATAAAATGGACATTTTGGAACCAAATGTGTTGAATTCAGTATAAAGGTTTCTTTGGATTGTTTCTGCTTCTGTCTCCTGGAATGGCAACATTGTAATCTTGACATTAGAATACTATGTGCAATTCTGTGAGCAGTAGACTTTACTTGTGATTGTTACCTGTGTTTTGTGAATGATGGCATAAGAGAAACCTTCAGTATCATATAAATTACCCTTCCCTGTTTTGAAGCCAATAGCCTTGCACAGATGCTAACAAGAGTGTACACAGCTCCCTTTATGTAGGTTGGTCTGAGTCATGTCTACAATGATGTGTATTTAGATTATATGTGTTCCTCCTGTAACCGAGGTTACATCTCTGCAAAATACAAATACTTTCAAAGAATTGTCTATGAACAGTTTTAGCCCATATTTGGTAACATTAATATTGGTTTTTCAGTAATGAAGTTCTTTCATGCTCGTTCACCCTTGTTTTGTTTTCATAATAAAACTTCCCAGAATTTTAAGCTGTCTCTTATTTGTGCTTGTCAAATTTATTGAGATATAATTAATGCATCGTTCAACTCACTCATTTAAGTGTACAATCAGTGGTTTTCAATAGCATTCAAGGTTGTGCAGTTATCACCACAACCAATTTCAAGATGTATTCATCACCTCCCACAAATAAACTCTGTTCCTTTTAGCTGTCAACTGTGACCACCCTGTCCCCAGCTTTAGGCACCTCTCACTAATCTACATATGTTTTTTCATTCTAGACATCGCATATAAATGGAATCATACATTTGGTATTCAGTGCCTAGCTGCTTTCACCTGACAGACATTGTCAAGGTTCATTCATGTTAGTATGAAATATTCTGTCTTTCTAGAGCAGTGGTTCTCAACCTTCCTAATGCTTCGACCCTTTAATACAGTTTGAGTGACCCCCAACCACAAATTTATCTTTGTAACTGCTTCATAAATGATGTAATTTTGCTACTGTAATGGATCCTAATGTAAATATCTGTGTTTTCCACTGGTCATAGGTGACCCCTATGAAAGGGTCGTTTGACCCTCCAGAGGTCACGGCCCACAGGTTGAGAACCACTGCTCTGGAGCTTGCTTATAATTTCAGGCTCACAGTGGAAACTAAATAAATTTCAGGCTATTACCTTCTCTTGTGAAGCTGTTGTAGGGGTTCTATTGCTGAGATAAAACAGCATGACCAAAAACCAATTGGGGAGGAAAGAGTTTATTTCAGTTTACAATTCCACAGCACAGTCAGTCAGTCAGGGCAGGAACTCAAACAGGACAGGAACCTACATGAAAGACTGATACAGAGGCCTTTGAGAAGTGTTTACTCACTTGTTCCCTATGGCTTGCTCATTTGTTTCCTTATATCATTTAGGATGGGGGGTAGGCACCACCTCCAGTAAGCTGTGCCCACCCACATCAATAGTGAATCAAGAAAATGCAGTACAGATTTACCAGAGATCTTATAGGGACATTTTCTCTACTGAGAATCCGAAAGGACTCTAGCTTGCGTCAAGCTAACAAAACTAACGAGGACAGTGGGGCCAGTAGCACTTTGTGGACAGTATTTAAGATCTTTATTTTTGAGCTGGGCATGGTGGAGCCAACTGCAGAACTGAGGAGGCAGAGGCAGGTGGATATGTGAGTTTGAGGCCAACCTAGTCTGTATAGGGAGTTCCAGAGCAGCCAGGGCTAGTCAGACCCTGTCTCAAAGAGTGCTTGCTACTCCTGTGCAGGACTAGAGTTCTTAGGAGACCTGACATATGCTTCTGACCTCCAGGGTGCACACATATGAATGAAAACCAATCTTTTAATTATTTTATGTATATGGGTGTTTTGCCTGTATGTATGTCTGTGTGACACAAGTGTGCCTGGTACCCGAGACAGCAAGAAGAGGGTGTCAGATACCCTGGAGCTGGAGTTACAGGTGCTTGTAAGCTCTCATGTGAGCGCTGGGAATTGAACCCAAGTGTCCTGGAAGAGTGGCCAGTGCTCTTAACTTTTTTTTTTTGTCTTTTGAGACAGGATTTCTCTGTGTGACAGCTCTGGCTGTCCTGGCTGTCCTCGAACTCATAGACATCCTCCTGCCTCTGCCTCCGGAGTGCTGAGATTAAAGTTGTGCGCCACTACCACCGGGCGTGTTCTTCTAAGCAATCTATCTCCAACTCCTGAAAATAAATCTTGTCTGTTTGTCTGTTTAAGACAGAGTTTCTCTATGTAGCATTGGCTGTCCTGGAACTCACTCTGTAGACCAAGCTGGCCTTGAACTTAGAAATCTGCCTGCCTCTGCCTCCTGAATGCTGGGATTAAAGGCGTGAGCCACCCACCACACCTGGTTCTGAAAATAAATCTTAAAAAAAAAAAAAAAAAAGGAAAAAAAGGGAACCGAGGTTGTATTCTCTGATTTTGTTTATATGTGGTGTAAGAGCTTGAGTTCCTACAGCTATGCCAGGCTTGAGAAGATAATTTTAAAAAATTGCTGGAAGAAACCACATTTGCTAGCACACTTACATCTGTCCTCATTTTGAAAGTGTGTGGACAAGACTTTAGAGTCGTAGCTTATGCCAAGGTGGCTCTGCCTTTGACAGCTGTGACTTAACAGCATGGGAGAAAAGAATAGTAAATAGGACCTGTGAGCTACAAGTGATATATGAATGTGACAGTGTCTCTCTAGCGACCGAGGAAAATTCTGAGATCTAATCCTAAAAGCACACCATAAATTCCTATGCTCTTTGTACACAGAGAATTTGTGTGTTTTAAATCCTGTCACATAAAAGCTTATTACTTGACAGTGAGAGAAAGAGGTCCCCATGACTTCTCTCCAGAGGCCCAGGTAGCCGACTTCCCACTGTCCAGAAGGACTGTATTCTTCCCTCTCTGCAACTTGAAAATGTCAACATAGAGAGAGGCACCTGTCTAGCCGTTTTCTTTACCAATCTTGTCTGCCACTGTAGAAGGCTTTACAGTTGAAAGAAAGGGTGGGGGGTTAGGGATTTAGCTCAGTGGTAGAGCGCTTGCCTAGCAAGCACAAGGCCCTGGGTTAGGTCCTCAGCTCCAGAAAAGAAAAAGAAAAAAAAAAAAAAAAAAAAAAAAAAAGGGTGGGAGTTGCCATTGAAAGACAGCATGACTGGGAAAGTCAGCTGTGGCTAAATGCAGCAATCAGTGCTGGCTCTACTGCTCAGGAACTGAGGTCTCCCTCAGTTCTCCATTCAGTGAGATACAAAAACAGAAGCTGAAGGCATTGACATGACTTTACAATAGTTTTAAATTTATTGCTGGTTTATAAAATCTACAACAAACCCGGGCCTCACTAGCCTGTCATCCCAACTATTCCTAAGGACATAATGTTACGAATTATGCACACGGGGGACCCAAGGCTGGCCAGACCAGGGCCCATGTCTGAGGGAAAATGTGCTGGGCAGATGCAGCAGGGGCGGCAGCTCGTGGAAAGTCATTCACACCCAGGCGCTGCATCCACGTGGAGAGTTTATTATGATAGAGAGATGAAGAGAAAGATAGGAAAGAGAGAGACAAGGAAGAAAGAGAAGGGAGAGAAAGCGGAGGTGTGCACACCTCGTGGGGATGGAGAGAGAGGGAGAGAGGAAGAGAAGAAGAGGGAGAGGGGAGAGAGAAGAGGAAAGGGGGGGAGAGGGGAAGGGGAGGTAGAGAGGAGATAGGAGGGGGAGGGGAGAGAGGAGGGGGAGGGGTTTTTCCTTTACCTTAGGATGCAGGGTGGCTCCAAGGGGCGGGTCAGAATACTAACACATAAGATCCACCCCCAGAGTAGTTACAGAATGGTTTTACATATTCTATATATGGTTGTATTTTTTTTTTTTAAGGAATCTAAAAACACACAAATACCCACAAAGAACCCACAAGGAACACGGTGACCTATAATCTCAGCACTTGGGAGGCAATAAGATCGTTGCAGGTTCAAGTTCAGCCTGGGCTACATAGTTTCAGGTCATTCTAGGCTACAGAGTGAAACCCTGTTTCAAACAAAGCAAAACAAAACCGAAAGGCATAAAAAAGAAACTGACTACCTCTGATTTTATTTCTATATTGTTCAGGGTCCCTTAATGAAGACAATCATCTTTAGTAATGCTTATGTGTGAAATTTTCTATGGGGTGTGTGTAGGACAGTGCTAGAGGTGGAAATTGTTTTTTTTTTTACACCCCGCCCCCCCAGGAGCTATTTCGGCTAGATCAGCTGGCCACCCAGTCCCCAGGATCCCGGGAACTCACTGTGAGGACCAATCTGGCCTCTAACTTGAGGAATCCTTAGGCTTCAGCTTCCCAAGTGCGGGTTTTCCAGGCAGGGCCCACCACGCTTTGCTCTTTAGTTTTGTGGGTGACGATACCTAAGAACGTTACAGAACGGCGGCAAATGTAAAGATACGCTTACTGTGCCTGGACTGGAGATCGGAGGAGCACTAACTAGGTCCTAAACACCTAGAGCTAGTCTTGACAAGTTGGATCTAACTGTATGCAATCTTCATTTGGAAAACGGGGAGAGGAGGTAGGTGGGAAGGACTCTCAGAAAGGGGAAGCACCAGAGACAAAACAACTCGATCTGGTCTTGCTCCTCTGATTACGAAGACATTGCAGTCACTTCATTTTCTCCGTGAGAAACTCCCAGGGAACCTGGAAAGCTCCGCCAGAACCAAGCTTCACAGTAAGGCGACTCCATGGCAGCCAGGAGGCGGGGCGGTCTCTTGCTCCCGCCCCCTTCCCCCGAATTCCGACAGCGATTGGTCGAGAGCGCGGCGTGCTGCGAATCCGGGGCGGGGCACGGGCAGGCTACTCCGCCATCTTGGGCTGTGCGAGCCGTCCGGCCGTTCCGGGCCGTTCCGCTGGACACAGGGCTCCGGCGAGGGTCAGGTTGGAGCCGGGAGGCGTCGGGAGCAGCGGCGGCGGGGGCAGGATGAGCGCGGAGGCGGCGGACCGGGAGGCGGCCACCTCCAGCCGGCCCTGCACCCCGCCGCAGACCTGCTGGTTCGAGTTCCTGCTGGAGGAGTCGCTGTTGGAGAAGCATCTGCGCAAAGCCTGCCCGGGTAAGCGGGCTGCGGCGGGCGGCGGGCGGCGGGCGGCCGGCTGCGGCGGGCGGCGGGCGGCGGGCGGCGGGCTGCGGCGGGCGGCGGGCGGCGGGCGGCGGGCGGGCGGGCGGCGGGCGGGCGGGCGGGCGGCCGGCTGCGGCGGGCGGCGGGCGGCGGGCGGCGGGCGGCGGGCGGCGGGCGGGCGTGGTTGGCCGCCCCGCTGCTCCCGGTCCCCGACCGCTGCGGCCTGGCGGGCGCGACTGAGCCCACCTGGACCGTGCCGGGACCGCGGGCATCGCCGCGGAGAGTCTGAGAAAAGGTCCAGACAAAAGCTTTCCCGTCTGCCGCGATCCTCACAGCGTGGGGCGCCGACACCTGCCACGCGGGGTCCGGGTCGCTGGAGTCGCACGGCCCCGTGGCTGGCTCCGGGAGGGGAGAGCGGGAGAAGCCAGCCGCTCCGTGCTGCGGAGCTTGCAGCCAGCCCCAGCCTTAGGTTTTTGTTTACTCGGGCAGGGCATTGTGTACTTCACTGTTGGACCCCGAATTAAAATAAAATCCCCGAAAGCAGGAACTGTTGAGCAATCGCCAGGTGGCTGTTGTGTAGGGATAACCAATGCTCGCATGAATGTTACTGGGCAAGGACCATGCTATTTTGCTCTTTCCAGGCATTTCTGAAAAGATACAATGTAAAGTTTAGTTTGCTCAGCTCTAATCCAAATTTGGCCTTACTTGTAGGAGACTACTTTGTGAAAAGTTGGCATCATTAGGTAGGCAGTTTTATCACGTGTGTCTTAATGCTTGTAGCGCTTTCTTATTGGCACATTGTTTAGGGCTTGCAGGGTGCCAAGCCACTGTACTTAGCTCTTTATATCACTTACCTTACTTAATGAAGTCTTCATAATACGTGATGTAAGGGGCATTAACCTCTACTTTTCATTGTGGGAAACAGCAGCAGACATAACTCAATAAAAGATCCTAATTGTCAAAACAATAGTTCTATCCTGCTTTTCTTTCCTCTAATTAGCACCGGTCATATGGTGAGCTGGGAACCTGTAATGGTTAGTTCTTCCCTCTGAAAAGCTTTGTTCTGAGCTAATTATTTTGATCTCTTCCTCCTCTCACTAGCTCCCTCCAGTACTGGGAACTGAACTCAGGCAGCTTGCATATCAGGCAGGCTGGCACCCACAAGCTGCAACTATCTCATTTCCAGATGCTCCGGGCCCCGCCCCACATGTATCATATTTTTTTTTTCAGTGTACCTCCATTACTGTTTGTATTCCTTTGTGGTAAAAAATAGTACAGTACAGTGAATCATTTTTCTTTTTTCTTTTTTGGTTTTTCGAGTCCTGGACTCACTCTGTAGACCAGGCTGGCCTCAAATTCACAGAGATCGCCTGCCTCTGCAGGCCATACTAAAGGCCTGTGTCACCACTGCCTGCTACAGTGACTCCTTTTGCAGATTTATAAGGCAAACTTTAAGAATTTCTTTTCTTTTCTTTTTTTTTTTTTCTTTTTTTTTTTTTTTTTTTGGTTTTTCGAGACAGAGTTTCTCTGTGTAGCTTTGCGCCTTTCCTGGAACTCACTTGGTAGCCCAGGCTGGCCTCGAACTCACAGAGATCCGCCTGGCTCTGCCTCCCGAGTGCTGGGATTAAAGGCGTGCGCCACCACCGCCCGGCTAAGAATTTATTTTCTTTTAAATCCTAGATCCTGCTCCAGTTCAGCTTATAGTTCAGTTTTTGGAGCAGGCTTCCAAACCTTCAGTTAATGAGCAAAACCAAGTCCAGCCTCCACCTGATAACAAGAGAAACCGCATCCTAAAGCTTCTTGCTCTTAAGGTTGCTGCACACTTGAAGTGGGATTTAGACATATTGGAGAAAAGGTATGAAAGTTTAAATGTCATTCCATTTGGGGCACTATTTAGATACCTTTGTTTCTGTGTATATGCTAGTGTTTTTCTGATAGTGCCGTAAATTATTTTTCTGCATGTTCATGGCAAAATAGTTAACCCTTTTAAGAAGGTACAAGAAAGTGTTTAAACGGGAAGTGTGTAGTTGCAGCATCTTGAGGCCGAGGCAGTAGGTTCAGTAGAGCCCTCAAGTTAGAGACCAGACTGGACAACATAGGGGACTCAAACCATCCAGCCCTAAACAAAGCAGGGACGACAGGGTCATTTGAATAGCAGATAAATCACCTTTCAAAGTTTAAACTTTCCCAGTCAGTGATGAGGAAGCATTTCCCTCTCTCTTACTGAAAATTGAAGTCAGGGCCTCAGGCATCCTAGGCAGGGTTTTACTACTAGGCTGTAGACCAAGCTAATTAATATTACTTTAGGTGCTATCACAGGAGACAATCCAGACTTCAAGTGCTTTAATTGTTTCAGAAAGTATTGGATGACAATGAATAAAAGTAGGTGATGGATGTAACGTATGATTTACTATTGAGTAATTCACTTCATTTTTTTGGTCAAGAGTCAGTCACTCCTTCCCCAAACTGCTAATGTCACTACTTGAATTGGCACTCATCTGCTTAAAAGCAGATACTTTCAAAGCTGTTCTTAGAAAGTTATTTGTTTTCATCCTTTCTCTCGTAATTTAAAACAAAAGGAAACACTGAACAATTCAGAAAGACAGAAGTAAGGTTTTTGTGTGATCTTTGTCCTGGTTTACCCAGTGTTTTAACTTGTTTGCAGTGTCCAAAGACTGAACCTGAACCTCAGTGGTCACATGTAACCCTTCCATTTTTATTTGTTTTATTTAGGAAAAAATTATTTATTTGTTTATATTTTGGTCTGTCTTTCTTTTTTTTTGTTTTGGGTTTTTTTATTTATTTATTTATTTATTTATTTTTTTGGTTTTTTGAGACAGAGTTTCTCTGTGTAGTTTTGTTGCTTGTCCTGGACCTCGCTCTGTAGACCAGGCTGGCCTCGAACTCACAGAGATCCATCTGTCTCTGCCTCCCATTGCTGGGAGTAAAGACATGTGCCACCACTGCTGCTTATTTAGAAAATTTATTTAAACTTTTTTTTTTTTTTTTAAAGATTTACTTTATTTTATGGATATGAATGTTTGGCACGTGCATGCACATATATATGTATGTGTACCATGTGAGTGCCTGGTGCTTTTATAGGTCAGAAGGTCAAGTTCCCTGAATTGGAGTTATAGATGGTTGTGAATCACCAAGTAAGGGCTGGGAATCGAACCCAGGTCCTCTGAATATAATGTTCTGCCTACAGGTGTGCCTGCATGCTGGAAGAGGGCACCAGATCTCATTACAGATGGTTGTGAGCCACCATGTAGTTGCTGGGAATTAGCTCAGGATCCCTGGAAGAACAGCCAGTGCTCTTAACCTCTGAGCCATCTCTCCAGCCCCTATTTTTAATTTTTTTGGTACAGAATCTTGTGTAACCCAAGCTGACCATGAACTGGCTATGTAACTGAGGAGCATCTTTTTTTTTTTTAAAAAAACTTAACTTTTTGATGAAGTATTTGCTGCATGTCAATTTTGCATTTTTCTTGGTCGAATTGATTATTTCTTCCTTCAGGCCATGAGTATTTCCTATTTATGTATGTATGTATGTATGTATGTATGTATGTATGAGGAGGATCTTGAATTCCTGATTATCTTGACTTTACCCCCCAAGTTGCTGGGATCATTCATCTCCAACTTCCTACATTTTTAGATAATGTTATCGTACCCTGTATGATGTTTTGATTTGTTCTTTCACATAATGTAATATTAACTAGTTGGATATGGTGGTGTATGATCATAATCCCAGCACTTGGGAAGCTGAGGGAAGAAGACCAGTGGTTGAAGGTCAGCCTGAGCCTTATAGCAAGGACAGTCTCAGTTCCCCACTCCCTACAGATCACCACACCGGGTCGTTAACTGTTCCTCCTGGACAGTAATGTAGTTTGTTGCCTCTGTGTGTGTGTGTGTGTGTATAGTTGGTTGTTGGTGTTTTTCAAGACAGGTTTTATCTGTGTAGTCCTGGCTGTCCTGAAACTCATTCTGTAGACCAGGCTGTCCTCAAACTCAAAGATCTGCCTGCCTCTGCCTCCCTGGAATTAAAGACTTCTGCCTCCCTGAGATTAAAGACATGTGCCACCACCACCTGTCCTTTTCATTAATTAATTTATTTTATGTATGTAGGTGTTTTGCCACCACATGTGTGCCTGGTGCCCTTGGAAGTCAGAAAAGGGCTTCAGATCCCCTGGGATTAGAGTTACAGATGGTTGTGAACCACCATGTGGGTGTTGGGAACTGAACCTGGGTCCTCTGTAAGACTAGCCAGTGCTTTTAAAACCGCTGACCCCTCTCTCCATCCCCTGTTGCCAGTTTTTCACCCTTTTAAACTCTAAGGTCTTAAATATTTTTACTGAAGCAGGAGTCCATTGTTTAGCCCAGGCTGTCTTCTGTCTCTGCCTTGCAGTTGGATGTCACCACACCCAGCTTCTGAGAATTTATACTTTAGTCAGCACAGTATTCCAAAATACTTTTCCACCATATGTTCTTCAGCATTAAATATAATTTAAAAAAAAAAAGTAAATTGAGGAACTGGAGAGATGGCTCAGCAGTTAAGAGCACTGACTGTTCTTCCAGAGTTCCTGAGTTCAATTCCCAGCAACCACACGGTGGCTCACAACCATCTGTAATGAGATCTGGTGCCCTCTTCTGGCGGGCAGGGGTATGTAGGCAGAACACTGCACACATAATAAATAAATAAATCTTAAAAAAAAAAAGTAAATTGATTATTTTTTGATTGTATGAGACATGATCCTTGGACTCCTGAGATCTTGCCTCTGCCTTCCCAGTGTTGGTATTAAGTGTGTGGTATCATGCCTGGCTTCCAGTATTTTTAATCCTTGGGGGGAGGGGACCTGTACGTTAATGGACTACAGAGACATATCTGCCCATGATCATGTATAGAGTGTTAAGGCTCACGTGGCTTATATGAAACAGTTGGAAAATTGAACACCTGCTGGATTTTTCTGGTGCTGGGAATCGAACCCATGATCTAATGCCTGCTAGAGAAGTAAGCTACCATTGGCTACATCTGGCAGAACCTCCAATTGGTTATTTGATCATAATTAAATGTAAATTATTGATTTTTCTTTTTTTTTTTTTTTTTGGTGGGGTGGTGGAGGTGTTGAGACAAGGTCTCACTCTGTAGACCCTGCTGTCTTCAGAGTCAGAGATCCTCATGGCCTCTGCCTCCATAGTACTAAGAAATTAAATTATTCCTCTGTGTCATTTTGTTGAGAATTTACTTTTTGCAGGTATGGTGGTATACACACCTGTTAAGCTGTCAGTTTGAGGCCAGCCTGGGTTGCCTGGGTTGTATTGTGTAAGTCCACAGTATAAAAAGTCTTGGAATCTGCCAGGCAGATCTGCAGATGTGATCCTTGAACAATGTAGTTATTTTCCCTCATATTAGGGGTTTGTATTCTGTGTGACTTGTGCAGCTAATATGCAGACATGCACCTTTGCTTTTCTTAAGCCTGTCTGTGCCGGTGTTGAACATGCTGCTGAACGAGCTGCTGTGCATCAGTAAAGTCCCTCCTGGGACCAAGCATGTGGACATGGACCTGGCAGCCCTTCCCCCAACCACGGCCATGGCTGTCCTCCTCTACAATAGATGGTGAGCCGCCTCTTTTACTTGCACGTTAACTTTGGGGTCCTGCTTTTGAGGGTCTCCTTTTGCTCCAGGGATCTCTAGGTATCTTTGGAACTGTGAGTCTGGAAGGGGACACGTTTTATTTATGGCTGTGTAGATGAAAAGCGTGCTGCTGAAACTGTGGAGGGAACCTAACATTTGTTAAATTATTATATTTGTTATGATTGAACTGACCTTTTTATTGTTTCCCTATCTTTTCTTTAGGGCAATTAGGACAATTGTTCAAAGTAGTTTTCCTGTCAAACAGGCAAAACCTGGACCCCCTCAACTAAATGTGTAAGTTGTAATAACCCTTGCGTGGGACGTTTTTCTCATTGTAGTCTAAGATAGCTCATGTTACAGAGGTAGTGGAGCAGAGAGAGAGGTCAGAGGGCCTGCACGGAGATGGGTTTGGAGGAGCTAGGGGTGGAGAAGCGACTATGGAGACTTTTCCAGAAAACTGTCTTTAATGTCTATTAGTTTGTACCTGGGGAAATCATTTTAGTATTTATGAGTGTTAACAAAGTTCATGACAAAAGTTTGATTGAATATGGAGTTGTAAACCCATTTCATAAATTCTAGGTGGCAACTCATCCCCCTTGGGAGCTAGACACCGTAGTGAGTGGACATAAATGAAATTGGCTTACTTACACTTAAAAGAGAATAGACTTATTTATGGACAGGTTTGAATGGTTAGCCGCGTCCTTTGGGACTTAGGCCAAACTTCAGTTGTAGGAAGCTTCTTCAGGCAGATGGTTCACTTCATGAGCCAGGATGTCAGGGAGAAAGGCTGGAGCAGGGGCTAATAATGACCTCTGCGGCACATCCCAGTGTTCTGCCCACATCCCACTTGACCTCACTCCCCAGAGGTAACAGTACATCCCAGAAGAACCATCTGGGGAGCAAACCTTTCACAAGCTGCCTCCTGAGGAAACCGTGTGTTCAGGTAATGGCAGCACATTCGGACATACAAAATACCGCAGTTCTTGGTGATACGACACATTCTCTGTCGCTATTTTTATTTTTATTTTTGGGTGTTTTTGAATAGGATCTTACTTTGTAGCTCTGGCTGACTTGGTACTCAATAATGTAGACCAGGCTGGCCTTGAACTCAGAGATTCTCCTGCCTCTACTTTCTGAGCCGAGGGATTAAGAGCTTGTGCCACCATCCCCAGCTTCTATACCTATTTATTTAATTTTATTTTATGCTGCTGAGAATTTTTCCTACATGTATGTAGTTGCACCATGTGTGTGCCTGATGCCTTAGGCCAGAAGGTCCAGATCCCCTGGAACTTGAATTACAGTAGGTTGTGAGCCAGCATGTGGGTGCTTGGAACCGAACCCCAGTATTCTAACCACTGAGCTCTCTCTCCAGCCCCTTTGTGGCTCTTCTTCAAATAAACGAGCTTTTGTTGTCAATAAGCTTATTGCTGTTTTTGTTGTGTTTTTTTTCCTTTTTTCCCCCTTTTCCTTTCTTCTTTCGCTTTCTTTTCTTCCTCTTCCTCCTGCTTGTCCGACAGGATCTGATATAGTTCAAAGTAGCCTCAGAACTCAATTTTGTAGTGTGATTGGTTTTGAAACTCCTAATCTTCCTGTCTCCAGTGCTCAAGTGCTGGGATTCTAGGTGCGTTATGCCTAGCTAGCTTTACTTCTAAGTGGAAGTTTAAAGCAATTGAGAAGGTCCTGGTAAATTAGTGATCATCATAATAATCTTGCTTTTATTTGTTTAAACAAAAAACCTGTTAACACAGTTTTGAAAAAATGGTAAGCTTCATGCTGAAGAGTAATAACCTTAAATCTAGACTTCTACAGTCTTATCTTGAGAGTTATATTTCAGTGATCTTGAATCATTTCTCTTTTTAGCATGAATCAGATGCAACAGGAAAAAGAACTAACAGAAAACATTTTGAAAGTGGTGAGTACAGTGTTAGGTTTTAGCATGTAGAAATGCCTCTTCTAATCTTAGTTTGTGAGTGTTACAAAGGTCTAAGTACACTGATGGAGTTCTGATGAAGCATGTGAGTCAAGTTTGTGTGTGTGTGTGTTTTGCTTTTATGAGACAGTGTTAACATGAAGCGTAGCCCTGCTCGGCCTCATGTAGCCAAGATGTCTCTAGTTCGTCATTATTGTAACTTTGCCTCACAAGTGACGTGTGTTACCATTACTTGGCCTAAACTGTACAGTTTTCAACACTGTTGGCACAATACTTTATTGTCAATTCTTTTGTTGAATATTTCATGGTATTTTAACAGACATTGTTCAGGACATGATTTTTTTTTTCCCCGAGACAGGCTTTATCTGTGTATCCCTGGCTGTTCTGGAGCTCATTCTGTAGAGCAGGCAAAGACATGATTTTTACAGGACTGGTAGATGGGATGACTTAGTTGGTAAAGTGCTTGCTGTTTAAGCAAAGAACCGAGTTTGATCCTCAGCAGCCATCCATGTAGACACTAGATGTATCAATGTACTTGCCTCTAATCCACCACTGGAGAAATGGAGACAGAAGGATTCCTGGAGCTTACTGGCCAGTTTATTTGCCTGCATTGGTGAGCTCCAGGTTCAGTGATTGACTCATCAAAAACTAAGATGAGGAGTAATTGAGAGAGACTTCAAGCATTGCCCTCTGGCCTTGATATACTTGCACTCCTCTGTGCATACAGTATACATGCAGAGTCAAGTGTGGTTATATACACTGAGCTCCCAGTACTCAGGAGGTGGAGGGAGGAAGATCTGGAATTTAAGGTCATTCTTAGGGATGTAGCAGGTTTGAGGCTAGCCTGGGCTACATGAGGCCTTGTCAACAAAACAAAACAGGGCTGAGGATATAGGTAAGTTGGTAGGGTGCTCGCCCAACCTGCACAAAGCCCTGGGTTTGATCCCTAAGTACCTCATAAACCTAGTAGTGGTATATATCTGTAGTCCTGGCACTGGGGAGGTAAAACCATGAGGATCAAAGTTTCAACCTCACCCTCAACTACATAAGAAGGCCATCCTGGGCTAGAGACCCTGTCTTAAAAAAAAGAAAAGAAAAAAGAAAAAAGAAAAGAAAAGAAACTAAAAAAAAAAAATCAAAAAGTTAATTTTTAGGTGATATTATTATACTCTTTGTATTTCTTAAAAATTCACACCATGGGGGGAGGGACTGGAAGGAGAGGAGGGAGGGGAAACTTTGGCAGGATTTAACAATAAATAAGTTCACAGCAACTATGTTTGAAAAACACAATTCTAGGAACTCTTGAATGTGTGCATGTGTGTTTGCTAGGCTCAAGCCCAAGGCTTGCTCATGCTAGGCAGTGCTGGGCCACTGAGCTCTGTGGTACCCCACAGGTGGGGTGGTTTTGTTTTTGTAGGATTCTTACATTTTTACTATTTTTCATTTGTTTGTGTGTATATATCTGTTGGTCTGTGTCTGTGTGCATGAGTGCAGGTGTCTGCCGGAGGCCAGGGGGTCAGACCCCCGTGGAGCTGGAGTTCCAGGTGCTGTATGCCACCTAATGTAGGTTCTGGGACTCAAACTCAAGTCCCCTGGAAGAGCAATACATGCTTTTAACTGCTAAGCCAACTCTCCAGCACCCCATATTTATTTTTTAATCTCCTCAATGTAAAAGAAATAGGAGATTATCTGTAAATTACTTATAATCTCTGTAAGTATTTAACACCTACAGTGTTTTAGAGATAGGTAAGCTGTAAGTATTGAGGAGAAGTGAGAATAAAAGAAAAAAATGATATCTATGTGAAACAAACAAACAGTAAGGTTTGTAGTATTTGCATAGAGAAACACAAAGCTTGTGTCATTTTCTCGATGGAGTGCCTAGTAACATGGCTTTGCTCAGTGAAGTCTACAAATACCCATTGCATAATTAAAGTGAAGGAGTGCAGATCTTTCCTGTATTTTAATATTTAAGATCATTACTTCAACAGGTAATTGGACCTGTTGACATGTCTCCTAGTTTAGTACATAAAGCTATTAAGTATTTTGTAAACATTTTTGTTATAACCTGCTGCTGTTGTTGCATTTTCATTTGTTGATTGAATTTTGTAGCTAAAAGAACAAGCTGCTGATTCTATTTTGGTCCTGGAAGCAGCCTTGAAGTTAGACAAGGATCTGTATGTTCACACTATGAGAACTCTAGACTTACTGGCCATGGAACCAGGCATGGTGAATGGAGAAAGCGAGAGTTCTGCAGCTGGGCTGAGAATCAAAACTGAGGAGATGCACTGCCAGGTATTGACCTCTCGGAGCCAGAGCACTGGGGAGTCTGGATGTTTCCAGTTAGGTGTACTTCGACCTTGGCTTCTCTGAGTTAGAATTGAGGGTCTTTTTTTTTTTTTTTTTTTTTTAAAGAAACACTTCTGCCAGGCAGTGGTGGCGCACACCTTTAATCCCAGCACCCGGCAGGCAGAGGCAAGTGGATCTCTGAGTTCAAGGCCAGCCTGGTCTACACTGTGAGTTCTAGGACAGCCAGGGCTACACAGAGAAACCCTGTCTTGAAAAACCAAAACCAAAACAGAACAAAAGAAACACTTCCATTAAATATAAAGGTTGGCCTGAAACTTGCTTTACTTTGTGACGAGGATTTCCTTGAATGTGTGATCTTTCTTGCATCAGCCTTGTAAGTGCTGGGGTTATTGGCATGCACCACCACCACATTGTCAGTTATATCTGAGAAGTTCTTTAGGCCTTTACATGAGATTTTTCTAAAGGAAATGGAAGGAAAATTTTATGGAGCCTGTAATTTTTGAAGTAGTTTCTGAATTGATATGTAGTATGTTCATATTAGGAATGTAATTAGATTCCCTCAAAGACAACAAAAACTAATATTGTGCTAGGCTGAAGTAGGCCTCCAGGAAAAAAATAACTGACTTTTTAAGGGTCTTGTCTGTTTCTCTGACTTGGGACCATTAGTTCCTTTAACATTTTTCAGTTTTAGCCAGGTACGGTTTACATGCCTTTAATCCTAGCACTAAGGAGGCAGAAGCAGAGGAGATTGAGGCTAGCCTGGTCTACATAGTGAGTTCCAGGACAGCCAAGGCTATATAGAAAAACCCTGTCTCAACAAACCCTGTCTCAAACAAATACCCCTTGTTTGGTGCCATCCTGGGGCAGGCGGTCCTGGGTTGTATAAGAAAGTAGACCAGATGGTGGTGGTGGTGGTGGTGGTGGCGCACACCTTTAATCCCAGCACTCGGGAGGCAGAGCCAGGCGGATCTCTGAGTTTGAGCCCAGCCTGGGCTACAGAGTGAGTTCCAGGAAAAGGCACAGAGCTACACAAAGAAACCCTGTCTTGAAAAACCAAAAAAAAAAAAAAAAAAAAAAAAGAAAAGAAAAAAAAGAAAGTAGATTGTGGGCTGGAGAGATGGCTCAGAGGTAAGAGCACTGGCTGCTCTTCCAGAGGTCTTGAGTTCAATTCCCAGCACCCACATGGTGGCTCACAACCATCTATAATGAGATCTGGCGCCCTCTTCTGGCGTGCAGGCATACATGCAGGCAGAACACTGTATACATAATAAATAAATCTTAAAAAAGAAAAGAAAAAGAAAGATGATTAAGCAAGCCAGTAGGCATTTTTCCTCCATGTTCTCTGCTTCAGTTCCTGTCTCCAGGTTCCTGCTTTGAGTTCTGCCCTGGATTCCTTCCTGATAGAGTATGATAAGAAAGTTGTCAGATGAAATAAATACTTTTATCCCCTGGTTGCTTTTGGTCATAGTCTTTATTACTGCTATATAAGTCAAACTAAGACACTAGATTATAAAATACATTAGGTCTGTCTACCTACTGCAGCTTGTTTTCTAGTAAGAGCCTTGAGAACAATAGAAATTTTAAAACATTCATTGATTACCTTTTTAGGACCAAAATCCATTAGAGTACTATTTTTTGTTGTTTTTGTTTGTTTTTTTGTTTTTCGAGACATAGTTTCTCTGTGTAGTTTTGGTGCCTGTCCTGGATCTCACTCTGTAGACCAGGCTGGCCTCGAACTCACAGAGATCCACTTGCCTTTGCCTCCCCAGTGCTGGGATTAAAGGCATGTGCCACCACCGCCCCGGCTAGAGTGCTATTTTTGTTCTTATGATAGGGTCTATATAGCCCTGGCTGGAATGAAACTTACTATGTAGTCCAGGCTGGCCTCAAACTCACAAGAATCTGCTTGTCTTTGCCTTCTAAGTGCTGGGATTAAAGGTGTGCTCCACCATGCCTGCCTAGATGATAATTTTAAAGGCTGCTGTCTGTCTATGTGCACAAATAGCGTGCTTCTTTCCCCATTTGCTGTTCTGAAAAGAGGTGGAAATAGGACAGTGTTATAAAGCATGTCTTTTCAGTTTTGGGAATAGTGAAGTAATCATTTTTTCAAGATACGATGAGAATTTATGGGTTTAAGATGTTAGGGTTTAAGCCTCAACTCTATGTCTTGGTGTTCTCTGCTTTTTAACATCACTTCTCTGCCCACTGGTGTTCTAAGAGTAGCTTACTGGATTAAGTCTGGGCTTCTTTGAAGTCTATAGTGAGTTAAGGGCATCAGTCTAAGACAAGTTCTGGGAGGCTGGTGATTCAGTGAAGTTGGTCGAGTGCTTGCCTCGCATGCATCCAAGTCCTAGCTGTGAAAGTGGAATCTTGATGTACGTTTGTAATCCTAGCACACAGATGTGGAAACAAAGTAGCAACTTCAAGGCTGTTCTAAGCTACATACCAAGTTCGTATGTACTTGAGGGGGAACAGCGCAGGGGAGGAGAGGTGTTCTTGAATATGTACACATTGTACATTTAGAAAATAACTAAAAAATCATTATAATACTATAGTCATTGCACGTCTCCTTTCAGTCTGTTAGGACAGACACCTGTCCTCATCCCTTTTGTGGGCTGTTCGTCCTCTGTGCAGCTGAACACTTCTTAGGTATTGCCTCTCTAGCTCTGTCCAGCTTGCAAGCAGGAGTGTTCCACAGGTATATGAGAGAGTTAGTTTAGACTGAATCAGGAGCTTGTAAGTCAAGGACGTGGGAGTGGTAAAGATCTGGGTGGCGGCGGCGGCGGCGGCGGCGGCGGCGGCGGCGGCGGCAGCAGTAGCAGTGACAAGGAGTGAGTGTGTGGAGTGAAGGAGCCCGTGGGGAACCAGCCTAAGCTCTGGCATCTAGTGTGGAGAACGGCTGCAGGGCTACTGTCCCCAGAGCAGCGTTGACTTGGTTTTTCTTGCTCCTGTTCCTTGTCTTTCCCACCCGATTCTTTGGCCTCCAAATAATTTTGTGAGTTATCTGAAGTCTTTCATTACTTTTGTTTTTTTGCTTAAATCAAAGTTAATACCTATAATATTTCTTTTGATGATGGTTTTTACTTGTCTTTTTTCTGTGTTTTCCTGCCATTAGACATAAGTTTGAGCTAGGCATGGTGGTAAGCACCTTTAATCTCAGCACTTGGGAGGCAGAGATAGGCAGTTCTCTGTGAGTTTGAGGCCAGCCTGGTCTACAGAGTGAGTTCAGGACAGCCGGGGCTACACAGAGAAACCTTGTCTCAAAAAACAAGCAAAAAAAGTTGAAAAAAACTCAAATTCATGTATCCATTTATTTTGTTTGTTTTGAGACAGGGTTTTTCTGTATAACCCTAGCTGTCCTGAACGCAATCTGTTCAGGCTGGCCTTGAACCCACAGAAATCTGTCTGCCTCTGCCTCCTGAGTGCTAGGATTAAAGATGTGTGCCATCACCATCTGCCCAATAAGTCCTTAAGTCCATAAAAGTTACTAAGCAAATTGGTGTTTTGTCATCATTTCAGGTATGTTACGATTTAGGTGCAGCGTACTTCCAGCAAGGCTCTACAAACTCAGCTGCCTATGAAAATGCCAGAGAAAAGTTTTTTAGAACTAAAGAATTAATTGCAGAGGTAAGTATGGTCATAAATGATGCATAATATTTGGTCCCTTAAAAACTTAAAGAAAAGCTGTGTTGAGTATCTGAGTGTAACCTGTTTGATTTTTAAGATAGTTTCACTGTGTGGCTCTGGGTGGCCTGGACTCCCAATGTAGACAAGGCTGGCCCAAGTGCTGGGATTAAATGATATGTAACACTGAACCCATTTCGGGGGTATGGCATCATGGTAGAATGTGGTTTTAGCAAGCACAAGTCCTTTGGTTCAATCCCGGCACCAACAAACCAATGTGCCTGTTGCAGAAAATTTGGAAAGTTAAAAAGAAATAGTACAAACTAGTTTTTAAAGATGTGTATTATTTCCTCATTATCTTAGTTTCTTTTCCTGTGGCTGTGATAAAATATCCAAAAGCAACTTAAGAGAACAAGGTTATTTTATATAATAGTTTGAGGTCCATCGTGCCAGGGAGTCACGGCAATAGGGACTGGAAGCAGCTGTTCATCTTGTGTCCCCTGTCATTAATTAGCGTACTAGCCAAGTGTGTGTGCACAGCTTTAGTTCCTGTCCTCAGGAGGGAGAGCCAGCCTGGTCTGTAGAACAAGCTTCTTAGGATTCAGATGATTACATTTTAAAAAGAATGATTGCTTTGTTCAGTTCTGGGTATGTGCACATGAGTCCTGGTTCACCAGGAGGCCAGCAGATGGTGTTTTGTCCCTTGGAGCTGTAGTTATAGGTGGTTGTGAGCCACCCAACGTGAGTACTGGGGACCAAGCACGTCCTCCGTGTGTGTCCTCTTAAGTACTGAGCCATCTCTCCAGCCTCAGATGATGGAATATTTAAGTGTGTAACTACTTTTTATTCTAAGAACATGGAAAATTGTTTTCATTTCCTTTTCTCATTAGAAAATTAATAGATACCCTCAAATTTATAATTTATTCTCTGTTCATCCATATTTGTAATGCTAAGGCTTGACCCTATGGTTCAGTCTGGTAGACAGGTGCTCTACCAGGGAGCTGCATCTCTAGCCCCAGGCTTACTTGCTAGAGCTATTAGAAATTGCTAATTTTGTGGAATTTTAGGTGTAATTATTTAAGACTCATTTGAAAATGTCTTTAGAAATGTTTTTGGTAGTAACATTTCTAATATTTTTGAGAGAAGATTGTTCTTTTTACTATCTTTTAAATCTGCTTGACGTATGGATTTTATGATGTAAAGACTCGCTGTAAGCCTTGTCACTCACCCTAATGCCTTCCTTGTCATACTCACTGAGTGATAATAAAGAAGTAAGAAAAGTAAGGGGCCAAACAATAAATAGCGCAGGTTTTGTGGACCACATTCAGACTCTCGAATGTTTGTTCTTTTCAACCCTGACCAGCAAAAGCAGACCACAGATTGCACTTGGTCAGTGAACAGTGTTTTGCTGATCTCTTCTCAAAACATTTAACCTTGTCATTATTTGGGATTCCTCTAGTTTTAAAATTTTCATTATCGTTTTCTTGTACTGTTAAAATGCACTAAGGAGTACTAGTCTGTTCTGTACGTTTCATTAACGGATAATGATATATAACTCTTACTTTACAGATAGGTTCATTATCTCTTCATTGTACCATAGATGAGAAGCGGTTAGCCGGCTATTGTCAGGCGTGTGATGTTCTTGTACCTTCTTCTGGTAATAACTCTCAGCAGTTGACTCCATACAGCCAAGTCCACATTTGTTTACGATCTGGCAGCTATCAGGTACGATGAAGTGGGATTCTAGAGATGTAGTTGAAAAGTTTTAGAAACAAACTGAGTTCAAATTCTGCTACCACCGTTTGCCAGGTGTGTGATGTAGAGTTAGTCACCTATGATGTCAGCCAGGCCTGAAAAATGATGTAACCCTTAATATTATTACCTCATCTTTTACGATTATCATGTGACTCGGGTGAGACATTATAGTTAGTCGTACATGTATTCACTGTTACTGAGAGAAAAGCTTGCCAGTCTTAAATCACTTCTCTAGGAAACTGTACAACTCTCAAAACCAGAAAGCCAGGCTTTACAATCACAGATAGGGAGGAAGCTTTATTCTTACGGAACCCGAGGTCTCGTTTGTGTCTTAGCTTATCTACCATCTCGACCATAGCAGGAGAATGTTATAATTAGTGTCCCATTTGGGCACTTGTCCTTCGATATTTTTGTTTGTTTTGAGTCAGAGTGTCTGTTCTGTCTCGATTTCACAGAGCCTGCTTCTGCTGGGATTGAAGGCATATGCCACCACATCTGGCTTTCCTGTGCTTTTTAATGAAAGCCACCATCAATAAGAGTTTGTGGTGGTGGTGAAGTCATTTTGAGAATGTTTTCATTCCAACGGTGTCTTTATGTTATTTAACTCAGAACAGTCAAGCTTAACTTTCACCAGTTTTTTTTTTTTTTTTTTCCCCCCCTCCACCGAGACAGGGTTTCTCTGTGTAGTTTTGCTGCCTGTCCTGGAACTCACTCTGTAGACCAGGCTGGCCTCGAACTCACAGAGATCCGCCTGCTTCTGCCTCCTGAGTGCTGAGATCAAAAGCATGCACCACCACTGCCTAGCTCCCAATTGAGTTTTTATCCCAGATTTATAATTCACTATCTTCATCTAAAATGTCATTTCTTTATCTATCCAAAAATACATGAAGAGGAAGATTGTAACTTGTATACTTTCTCCTTTTTCTCTTGTCCTTTTTTTTTTAAATCTGCTTTGTCTATGGGAGAAAATTAAATTTTTTTGAGGTGAACGATAGGTACTGGTGAATTAAAGTTGAGATATCTTTCAGTTAGATCTCAGCAATACAGGCTTATAGAGGGTTAGGCTCCAGTAGAGCAGTGGTTCTCTACCTCTGAGTCTTGACTCCTTTGGGGAGTTGAACGACCCTTTCACAGGAGTCGCATATCAGATATCCTGCGTATCAGTAATTTACATTGTAATTGATAATAGTAAAATTACAGTTATGAAGTAACAACAAAAATAATTCTATGGTTGAGGGTCACCACAACATGAGGAACTGTATCAAAGGGTCACAGTATTAGGAAGGGTGAAAACCACTGCTCTAGAGTAAAATAGGGATTATAACATGGCCCTTAAATATTTTTTTAATTAAAAAAAAAATAAGGTCAGCTGGGTGTGGTGGCATGTACCTTTAATATTAGCACTTGGAAGGCAGAGGCAGGTGGATCTCGGTGAGTTCAAGGCCAGCCAGATGTACATAGTTCCAGGCCAGTCGGCTGCGTATTAAAAGCCTGTTTCAAAAGCTCCTTCATGTGATAAGGTCTATGTAATAAGACCTTCAGAATGCTCCTCTTAGACACACGTTCCACATGATGGGTGGGGAGCGTAGGTGTAACGGGTAGCCAAGAAGGGGAGAGGGATTGTGTTGCAGCTCTGCAATGGATGGAAGTTGCATATATAGAAATTTTGTATCTTTCAGATGTCGTAGTTAGGTTTTTTGTTGGCTTTTCTTATTTGTTTATTTTCTTACTTATTTGCTTGTGGAGTCCAGGCTGGCCTCACTTCTTTTTGCCTCAGCCTCCCAAGTGCTCAATTAGAGGTGTATGATAGCACTCTTGGCTCAGGCTTGGTGTGGGTTTTGTTTTGTGTCTAGTTAGATGCAAAGGCTTCGTTAATTTGTTTCTCTCCTCTTTCTGTTTTGTGCTCCATGGTCTTGAACTTTGAAAAGGGGAACTATTTCTGTTCTTAATCTAATTTTAGAATTTTTCAAAGAAAATATCTTTCCAGTAAGATATTTGTATAATTCTCTTTAACTTAACGTATAGTTTAGGATAACATTGAACTTTTAATTCTCCTGCCTCTACTCCTTAGTGCTGAGATTACAGGCATGTACCACCATCCCCAGTTGTCTGTAGTAGTGCTGGGCATTGAGCCCAAGGCTTTGTTGATGCGAGGCAAGCAAACATTTTGCCAACTGGAGCTACATCCCTACCGTGTAGAAAGTGTGTCTTAAAGGAGCTGCCTTGGTTTTTACTTGGATGCAATTTTATGTCTTTGTTCTAGGAGGTAGTGCAGATTTTCATTGAAGACAACGTAGCCTTCACTTTACCTGTTCAGTTCCGGCAGTCAGTGTTAAGGGAGCTCTTGCAGAAAGCTCAACAGGGGTAAGTTGAAAAATTGGTGTTGATCTTTGACTAACAGTAGAAGTGCTCTGTGCGTTATTAAATTACACTTGCAAATTACAGGTCACTCACTGACATTGTTTTCACTTTTGATATAAGGGACACATGGAGACATTTTTTAAAAATTACTTGTTTTGATGTATATGGGTGTTTTCCTTGCATGGATGTCTGTATCTTATACATGAAGGTGTTGAATCTCCTAGAGCTGGAGTTTCAGACAGTTGTGAGGTGACATCAAACCCATGTCTTCCTGAAGAACAACAACTGCTCTTACTCACTGAGACCGCCCTTTAGCCCCAGTGGAGACATTTCCAAGTTCTTTCTCTAGCTTCTTCTCTAAGTACTTAAAGTGAGAAAGTTATGTGGAGCACAGCTCTGTTCTTATGCTTGGTTTTTAGAATTAAACTAACCTTTTCGTACATTTTTTGTGTGTTGGTATATGTTTAGTTGTGTACTTGAAGATCCTAAAATATTACTTCTCAAGAAGAAATGGTTCCATCCTTTTAACTTTTGTTTTGTGCTACTGTTCCCATTTTATAATAAAAGAAACATTCATGTTTCTACTTTTGTGTTCTGTAGAAATGAAGCTCTAGATGAAATCTGTTTTAAAGTGTGCGCCTGCAACACAGTACGCGATATTCTGGAAGGCAGACCAATTAGTGTCCAGTTTAATCAGCTGTTTCTTAGACCGAACAAAGAAAAAATAGACTTTCTCCTTGAGGTAAGGCATTGTTCTCCTGTGGAGATAGACCACTGCTTTGTTCTCACGCCTGTCCAGGGCTCGGCTTTGCCTTAGGCCTTTCTTCTCTGTGGTGTTGTCAGCAGTGGTAACAAACTGAGCGGCAGCTGCCTCTTCTGCCCTCCCCCTCTCCCCCTCCTCCTCCTCCGCCTCCTCCCCCCATCCTTCTTCCTCTTCTCCTCTCCCTCTTTTCCTCCCTCCCTCTTCCTCTTGTTCCTCCAGCCTTCTCTTCATCCTCACTCCCTTCTCTTCCTCTTTCCCTTCCACCTCTTACTCTTTTTCCCCTCCTCTTCCTCCCCCTTTTTTTAAAGACTGGATCTTGCTGTAGCCCAGGCCTCGAGTCTCTGTTCTTCTGCCCAGCTCCCAATGGTGAGGTAGGCACATGCCATCACATTGTGTTTGGATTCACCTTCAGACAGCTCTTTCCTCCTTTTCCTCCTGTCTCTCTGCTGCATCCTTCTTGGTCTTTCCCTGGCTGTTCTGCTCTGCTGCACTTAACACTGCACCCTAAGGTTCTGCTTTTTTTTTTGGTTTTTCGAGACAGGGTTTCTCTGTGTAGCTTTGCGCCTTTCCTGGATATCGCTCTATAGACCAGGCTGGCTTTGAACTCACAAAGATCCTCCTGCCTCCGCCTCTCAAGTGCAGGGATAAAGGCGTGCGCCACCACTGCCCGGCCCTGCTTTTTTTTTTTTTTTTTTTTTTTTGGTTTTTCGAGACACGGTTTCTCTGCGTAGCTTTGCGCCTTTCCTGGAACTCACTTGGTAGCCCAGGCTGGCCTCGAACTCACAGAGATCCGCCTGGCTCTGCCTCCCGAGTGCTGGGATTAAAGGCGTGCGCCACCACCGCCCGGCCTGCTTTTTTTTTTTAAAGTGAAAAATCTGTTTATTTATTGAGACAATAAATAAATGTATTTATTAAGACAGAGTCCAGGGTAGCCTCAAACTTAGAGTTCCACTTGTGTCTGCCTCCCAAGTGATGAGACTAAAGGCCTACACCACCACACTTGGCCTAAGATTCTGTGTGTGTCTGAGTTTATGTGCACCATGTGTGTGCATGTGCCTACAGAGGCCATAAAGCATCAGATGCCCTGGAATTGGAGTTACTACAAGCAGCTGTGAACTGTCTGTTCTGGGTGTTGGGAAGTGAACCCAGGTCTTCTGCAAGAGCAGTAAGTGCTCTTAACTGCTGAACCATCTCTCCATTCTCCATCATTTTGTTGTTGTTATTTTGTTATTTGAGGGTTTTTTTTTGTTTTGTTTTGTTTTGTTTTGTTTTTTTTGGATGCAGGGTCACTACAGTCTTGGCTGTCCTGGAACTGCCTATGTAGTCAGGCTGGCCTTGAACTCACGGAGAGTTCTACTTATGCCTCCCAGGAGCTGGGATTAAAGGCATGTGCCACCACCCAACTTCCCAACTTCAGCCCCTAATTATTAATTAAAAAGTATTTATTTTTAAAAATGTTTTATCATACTTATGTATTTGTTTATTGTATGTATATGTGTGTGCACAAGTAAATGCACGAAAGTGGAGGTCAGAAGACAATTTGCCGAGGTTGGAACTCAAAGATTATCATGCTATATCAAGCTCCCTTGCCTCTTGAACCATCTTGCCAGACCTGAAGATTCACTTTTATTTATCTGTATGAACATATGTACATAGGTGTACACACCTGTGTATGAGCTCAGAGGCCAGAAGACGGTGTTAGGTGTCCTCTTCTGTCACTCCCCACTTCATCTTGTGAGTCAAGATCTCATTGCTGACCTTAGAGCTTGTGTTTCTCCACTCTGTGGGAGTCCTCTTGTCTCTGATCCCTTGGAGCTGGGTTCGATGGCCTTGTGTGAGTGCTGGAGTCTGAGTTCTGCTCTTTAGAATTCTCAGAGCAACTGTTCAGTAGTTTCTCAGCTTTGTTTTGTTTTGTGATAAAGGCTGGCTGCTTAGCCTGGGGTGGCGTCAAACTTGACATCTTACTACCTTTGCCTTCTAAGTACTGGGATTGCAGGCATATGCAACCTTGCCTGGCTTTAAGTGTTTTATTGTATGGACTTGATGCATTGATTACAGGCATAATGAACTTTCTACATTTTTATCTCCAACATCATTGCTAATCTATAAAAAGTTTTCCTTATTGGACTGGAGCTGTAGCTCCATTGGTGGAATGCTTTCATAGCATGAACAAAAGCCCTCAGTTCATCCCCATCAACATGTAAAACTGATTGTGCTAGCACAGGTCTGTAGTTCCAGTGCTGAGATTATTGCAGGAGAAGTCCAAGGTCATTGTCAGCCACATAACAGATTGGAGGCCACCTGCAGTATATGTAACCCTGCCTCAAAAGAGAGTGAGGGAAGAAAGAAAACAACAATGAACTCATTTTACAATTAAAAGTAGAAGACCCCCCCCAAAAAGCATTGTCACTGTATTTAAATTCTCAGTCTCGCCTCTGCTGTCATAGGTATTTGGACTCCTACCTTTTTTGAGGGTGCTTGTCAATATTTTCCCCTCTTATGTGTTAGAATAATTTCTGAAACTTAGTATAAGACAGATCCTGTCTCCTATAATAGGAACTTAATGCCCCAGGTTATTCTTAATTCCATATGCCTGAACTTATGAAAATGGTCTGTTCCTCTTTCTTTAATGGGTTCTTATCTTGACTTTTGTCTTATATTACTTAACCAAATCAGTGATTAGTGATTGTGTTAGAGTTTCTATTGCTGTGAAGAGACACCGTGATCATGGCAACTCTTACAAAGGAAAACATTTAATTGGGGTGGCACACTTACAGTTCAGAGGTCTAGTCCATCACCATCGTGGTGGACGGCAGGCAGACATGGTGCTGGTGCTGGAGACTGAGAGTCCGACATCTTGACTTGCAGGCAACAGGAAGTAGTCATCTCACTGGGTGTGGCTTAAGCATATATGAGACCTCAAAGCCTGCCTCTACAGTGATACATTTCCTCCAGAAGGCCACACCCACTTCACAAATACCTTCCAATAGTGCCAGTCCCTTTGTGGGCCGATTCTTTAAAACTGCCACGGTGAGGCCTAAGAGCCCAGGTGTTTGGGGCACTGGAGGGATGGCTCAGTGGCTAAGAGTACTGGCTGCCCTTCCAGAGGATTCCCAGCACCTACATGGCCGCTCAAAAGGATCTGTAACTCCAGTGCCAGAGAATCCATCCAGCACCACCTCTGGCCTCTGCAGGCATCAGGCACGTACATGTTACACAGATAGATATCCAAGCTAAACATCCATACACATTTAAAAAAAAAAAAAAGAAAAGAAAAGCTGGGTGGTGGTGGCACAAGCCTTTAATCCCAGCACTCAGGGAGGCAGAGGCAGGTGGATCTCTGTGAGTTCGAGGCGAGCCTGGTCTACAGAGTGAGTTCCAGGACAGCCAGGGCTACACAGAGAAACCCTATCTCGAAAAAACAAAACAAAACTCTAAAACTTCTGTTGTTTGTAAATCTCAAAATTTCAAACTGAGATCCATATTCAAATGAAAACTACTCAAATTCCTAGGTATGTTCAAGATCAATAAACGTAGAAAAAGCTTCAGAGTCTTTGAAGGGAAACATGGCTGCTTTTCTAAAGTAAGTACCTTTTTTTTCTTTTTTTCTTTTTTTAAACTTGGAACTTAGTTTTATGAGAAAAGTGCTTTTTTTTTTTAAAGACATTTTAGTTTTTAAATTTGTACGAGTGTGTCTGTCTGTCTGTCTCTCTGTATGAGCACATGCCAGGGTGTGTGTGGATATAAGTGGACAGGCTAAAGGATTCTGTTCTTTCCTTGTATCATGTGTGCTCTGGGAATTAAGCCTGGCTTAGCAACAATGCTGTAACCCTGTGAGCTTCACTGTCCTCCTTGCACCTGTCACTGCCCTACCCCTGCTTTCGTTTTTTGAGATAGGGTTCTGCTACGAATATCCAGTTATTCTGAAACTCATTATCCTGTGACTTGGAGTCCTGGCTGCTGGGATTGAATGTGTGTGCTACCATCATGCCTTGCTGAGACACGTGTGTGTGTGTGTGTGTGTGTGTGTGTGTGTGTGAGAGAGAGAGAGAGAGAGAGAGAGAGAGAGAGAGAGAGATACTGGAGATCAAACCCAAGACTTGCACATGCTGGGCAGTACTCTGCTGATGGACTGCACTCACAGCATTTATTCCCTGGAGACTGGGGCTCACCATGTAACTTCACTGCAGTTGGCCCCACACTCTTACTTTTCCTTCCTTTGTTTCCCAAATGCTGAGATTGCAGGTGTGCACTGCCGTGCCCATCTGGCTACATAATTTACATAATTTATGAAATGGTGGCTTTTTAAAGTGGCTTATGAATAGTAATTGGTTGATAGGAATGTTTTTCCCAAACCAAAGTTTACACTCTGTTTTATAATGTTTCTTGCTGCTTTAGGAATGTTTGTCTGGGGTTGGAGGATCTGCAGTATGTCTTCATGATCTCTTCACATGAGCTTTCCATTACATTGTTGAGAGACGAGGAACGAAAGCTGCTTGTTGATCAGATGAGGAAGAGATCTCCTAGAGTGAATCTGTGCATTAAACCTGTGACTTCATTTTATGATATCCCAGGTTAGCCCTATTCTCACAGCTCACATTTCGCCCCTTTCAAGTTAATACTAAGATATTCCTAAGTCTTTCTTGGTATTTCAATAAGTATTTGTGAGAGTAATTAATAGAAACTCAGTCTATCTGCTGTGGTCAGATTTCTGTGTGAACAGTTCTTGGTTCTTGGCTGAGCCAGAGGCTGGTGGAGATTTGGGCATAGTTCATAAAAGGGTTTAGCTGGGGATAGACCCAGACAGACACTACTGCTAGTATGTTCTTGAGGGTAAAAGTATGGATGGAGCAGGGTTGGTAAGGGACCACAAGGAATTGTGATAGTCAGCCAGTGTGGCTGTGCTGTCAACTGCAGGCTAAGCATTTCACTTTGAGAATGTCATTTTTATCTTATTTGACTTTTCTCCCGTGTTTTGATCTTATCAATATGTATACAAAATACAGTTCTATTGTTAGTAAGAAACATTAGCCTAAAACCTAAAACCACACAGGTTGTGAGTCATTTACTTGGTTTATCCAAAGAAAATGTTTAGCTGTCTTCATCATTGGCTTTTAGCTGTCTGAATGTTCAGTATAAAGAATGATATTAACACATAAAACTGCCAGGTATGTGTTATTGAAGGCTGATAACTGAGCTGAAAAATTAGATTTTTTGTAGTCATTTGGGTGTTTTGTTTTTGTTTTGTTTGTGCGGTGCGAGGATGGGAATCTTCCTTCCTCTTTCTTTCCCCTTAAAAAGCATACATCTGGGCTGAGAGGACGGTCCTTGTCACCAAGCCTGTTGTCCCAGTTCAGTTCCCAGAACCTGTGTGGTAGCAGGAGAGAATCATCTCCTGCAGCTTGTCTTTTGACCTCCACATATATTCTTTTTTTTGAAAGACAAGAAGAAATTTTACTTGAAACTACTTTCCTAATTGAAAACAACATGTGATTAGTACAATTGGGTAAGAGACTATGTATAAAGTTCTCAAGTATTTTAAATCAATAACATGAATATTAACAGTCTAGATTAGAGAAGAGTATGGTGGGGTTGTGGGATTGGCCATCTTGAATACCAGAAGATCAGGCATGGGACTGGCCATCTTTAATTTCAGAAGAGCAGAGGCAGATGTAGGTAGACCTCTATGAATCCCACATATCTCCATATTCACAGAAGGTTACAGAGAAGTCCAAATACAAATGAGGTCCTGCTCATATGAAAGTAAACCTGGATTGCAAGCATGGATAACTTCAATGGCTCCAGTATAAAGAGACTCTGTCTCATTGGAAATCTCATTGTCTGGACAAGGTGTGCAATCATAGCAGCAAACAGCCTTGCCCTCGAGGGAAATTTTCCTGAATCCAGGCCCCCAGGACTCACTGCACACAGGCTGAGGAATCTTAGTTCAAGAGATCTTTTGGCCTTGGAGCTAAAGACAGTTGTGTGCCTCCACCCGGGTACTGGGAATTGAATCAAGGTCCTCTGGAAGAGTAGTCAGTGCTCTTAATTGTTGAGCCATCTCTCCAGCCCCATCATCCAGTCCTTTAACTACAATTCTAAGTGGTAGCTTTAGAACTGGAGACAGAATTTACTTTCTCCTTCCTTGGTGATTGGAACATTGATGTGGGTGTTTTCCTTTTAGGCATCAATTTACCTTTTTTTTTTTTTTCCCCTGATGCAAGCACATAACGGTCCTTTTATTCAGGTTCAGCCTGGGCTACTGCACAGCAGATGGAAGGAAATGTGGCCATGGCCACGAGCCCAGAAGTAGAGAGGTTTTTTTTGGGGGGGGGGGGCTGGTATTTATTTATTTGTTTGTTTGTTTATTCATTTATTCATTTATTCATTCATTTATTTATTTATTCTTTCTGTTATCAGCTTGATAAAGTACAAATTCTTATCCTAATAGTGAAACGTTTCACTGAGGCTTGTCCAGTGATTGAGTAAACCCAAAACTTATTATAAGCCACAGTCATTCTGGGGTCCCCCTGCTATGTAGCCTCCCTGGTTCTGGACCTCCACATATATTCTGTGGCATGTGGGCACACACACAAGATAAGTGTGAGAAATGGATTAAGAAACAAAAGCACATACTTCTTTAGTATTTGCTAATGATGTTGTATTCCATACACACTTTTATTAATACTTGTTCAAAAGGGAGAGTCTAGTTATCAATTATTTCCATATGGTCCACAAATTCTGAGTGCGAGTTAATTACTTTGACTGTTACATTTTTACTGTGTATTTTTTTTTTTAAGATTTATTTGTTGTGTATAAAGTGCTCTGCCTGCATGTATGCCTGCATGCCAGAAGAGGGTACCAGATCTCATTACAGATGGTTGTGAGCCACCATGTGGTTGCTGGGAACCTAACTCAGGACCTTGGGAAGAGCAGCCAGTGCTCTTAACCTTTGAGCCATCTCTCCAGCCCTTTTACTGTGTATTTTGAAAGATGCATTCACTTTACTAAGTGCATAAAAGTTGTGGTAGGTTTTCTGTGTGGGAATAAAGGTAGTATGTAATTTGAGTTATGTAAAATAATTCCATTCTCAAAATGGTTTCTACTTTTTTAACTTAAGGCACTTCACACATTCCATTTCTCTCAGTTGTATCATACTCAAAATTTTATATTTAACTTTGAGTTTAATCATTAGTTGAATTGGAGCTCTCTTCCTTAGCTTCAGCAAGTGTCAACATTGGCCAGTTGGAACATCAGCTTATATTGTCAGTGGATCCCTGGCGGATTAGACAGATTTTAATTGAATTACATGGTATGACTTCAGAGCGACAATTTTGGACTGTGTCCAATAAGGTAAGAAACTGTTAACAACAGGTATGAGTTTCTTTGTTTTATACTATATTCTAGGAGAAGTGCTATTCTCTGACTTTTTTTTAAATACTGAAGATGCCTTTAGTAGGTTGACTTTCTCTCTCTCTCTCTTTCTCTCTCTCTCTCTCTCTCTCTCTAAGATTTATTTATTTGTTATGTATACAGTGTTCTGTCTGCATGTATACCTGCAGGCTAGAAGAGGGCGCCAGATCTCACTACAGATGATTGTGAGCCACCATGTGGGTGCTGGGAATTGACTCAGGTCCTCTGGAAGAACAGCCAGTACTCTTAACTGCTGAGCCATGTCTCCAGCCCCTAGTAGACTTTCATATGACCACAATTGTACCTTCAGCATTGATGGTGGAAAGAAAAAAGGAAAACACACACATACAAATTCAGTAACGTGAACATAGTTTAAACACATCTGTAAATATGGGTAAAAAGTGTATTATATTATATTATATCTTTATGGGGTTCAAGGCTGCTGTTGTTGTCTTTTTTGTTTCTGGTTCTGAGAATTGAACCCAAGGCCACTGAGGTATACCTCCAACCCTTGTATTTTTATTTTATTTTACTAATATTTTTTGTTCTTTGAGAGTTTCATGCATGTATACAGTGTGTTTTGATCATACTTACTCCCACTCATTTCCCAACTCTTCCCAGACCTCCACTCACAACCCCCTCCCAACTTCCTTTTCTTTCTTTCTTTATTGCCTCTTGAACCCAACTCATACCGGCCCATCTATCTGTACATGGGTTTGGGGCAATGTCCTGGAGCATGGGCTTGAAGAAAACTCCCTGCCCTAGCAGCCTTCACCTACCAGTGCTTCCTCAGCTTTGGTGGGGAAGGCGTCGTGAGTCCCTCCCCACCCATGCTGGAATTCTGACCTGTTTGATCTCCTGCTAAGTGTTCTTACTTCTGGCCAGGTGTAATGCTGCATGCCTTTACTTCCAGCACTCAGGAGGCAAAAGCAGGTGGACTTCTTGAGTTCCAGGCTAGCCTGGTCTACAGAGTGAGTTTCAGGACAGCCAGGGATATATAGACAACCTATGTAGGTTTTTTCCAAGACACCTTTTCTTGAGGGGGTCGGGGGGGAGTGGTTTTGCTTTTTATTGTTATCTTGAAATCTACAGGTTCCACTTTGGAATCAACTTATTTGAAACTTTTTTATAATACTTATTTCTTTAAAACGTTCATGCATGAAAATAACTTTCAAAGTAGTGTTTCAAACTGGAAACACAAGTGTATACCTCTGATCCCAGCATGCAAGAAGCTAGGGTAGGAGCATCCAGAGTTCAAGGCCAACTTGCATTACAGACTGGGACCCTGTCTCAAAAATATAGTAAAAATAAAAATACATAAAATACACTTGGAGTGGATTGTAGTTTATAGGGAAAAGGCAGTAACCATGGGAGAAACTTGCGGTAATATGGCAGTGCTTTTTGACAGATTTGGTTGTAAGGCCAGCCTGTAAAGCTGAGCCCTCTCTCCAGCTCTTTGGCAGTGTTTCTCACTGCATCTTCTTGGTGACACTCTTTAAGAAAAGCCTGAAATACATTTATGTTTTATAAGGCTTAAATACACAAATGCAGTGACATGGAAATTGTTCTCAATATTAATGAATTCTTCTGGTATTTATGGTATTTATTGGTGTTAATTTGTTTTTGTTGTTGTTTTTCTTTTTCAAGACAGTGTTTCTCCATGTAGCAGCTCCGGCTGTCATGGAACTAGCTTTGTAGACCAGACTGGCCTTGAACTCAGAGAGATCCATTGCCTCTGCCTCTTGAGGTTAAGGATGCAATATTTATCTTTTAAATGCATTTGAAAGCCATTGAGAGATTCTCACCTAGATTTGCTTTCTACTGTGTGTGTGTTTATGTATTTTCATTATGTATTTTTTTATTTTTTTTAGTGGGAAGTACCTTCTGTATATAGTGGTGTTATCTTAGGAATCAAGGACAATTTAACAAGAGATTTGGTTTACATTCTCATGGCCAAAGGTTTACACTGCAGTACTGTTAAGGTGAGTGAAAATGTGCAAGAAACATTTGTTCAAGCCCTCTTCAGAGGTTGGGGAGATGATCAGTGGATAAAGCGCTTGGTGCATGGCATGAGGACCTGAGTTCAGATGCCCAGAACTCACGTAAAGTCAGACATGGCAGCAGGACCCTGTAATCCTTGCACTCCTAGGGTGAGGTGAAGTGGAGACAAAAGTCTAGGCTCCAGAAGTCTAGGCCCAGATAGCTTGGTGTAGTCAACAAAACCGACAAAGAGATCTTGTCTCACACAAAGTAGAAGGTGAACACCAACCTGAAGTTGGCCTCTTGACTTCCACATACATGACATTCGACATGCACCACACACACAAATGGGCACACACCATATACTTCTCTAATCAGAACAAAAATCCTATTTTAATAATTTCAGGAGAAAGGAATGAAAGCTGATTGTTTCCAGATCTGAAAAATATTTTTGTTTTTAATTATATATCGGTATGTGTCTGTGTGTGGACATGTGCATAATGTGTGCAGGTGCCCTTGGGTGCCAGAGGTATCAGATCACATTACTTCGGAGTTACAGGAGGTTTTGCACTCTCAGACGTGAGTGCTTTGAACTGAACGTGGGTCCTCTTTGAGAACACATGTGCTCTTGCCTGCTGAGCTCTCTCTCCAGTCCTTACTTCCTGGTTTTAATGTACAGGATGGAGTCCTACAGCAGAGCACCATCAGCTCGACGACGATGTGATAAGTATAGATACCACACAAATACAAAACAGGAAAAGATAGCAAGTTTGGAAAGATGGCTCATCAGTTAAGAGCACTTGCTGCTTTTGTAGAGGACCTGGTTTGGTTTCCAGTACCCATGTGGTGGCTTACCAACATTCTAAATTCAGTTCCATGGGGTCTAATGCCCACTTTATGGACACACCCACTGCACATACATACAAACAAAACACTCATGCACAAAATAAAAATAGTCTGTGACTGGTGGTGGTGGTGCAACCCCTTGTTTTAAAGATTTATTTTTACTTTATATGCATTGGTGTTTTGCTTGATGTATGCCTGTGTGAGGGTGTTGGATCCCCTGGAACTGGAGTTACAGACTTGTGAGCTACCATGTGAGTGCTAGGAATTGAATTCTGTATTGAAAAACCAAAAGAGAAAGGTGATTTTTTGTTTGTTTGTTTGTTTTTTATTTGTGCTTTGCTTGTATGTATGTCTGTGTGAGGGTGTTGTATCCTGGAATTACAGAAAGTTGTGAGCTACCATGTGGGTGCTGGGAATTGAACCTGGATTCCCTGGAAGAGTAGTCAGTGCTCTTAACCACTCAGCCATCTCAGAGAAAGTCTTTAAGGAAAAGAGAAGCATTTGGGTGTGATAGTACATGCCTTTACTTCTAGCATTTGGGAGGAAGAAACAGATCTTTGTGAGGTTGAAGCCATACTGGTATGCATAGGCAGTTCTGGACAGCCATGGCTGCATCTTGTGGTCCTGTCTAAGAAACAAACAAAACAAAGTGACTAGCAGGACACTGCAGTGCTGCCCCGACTCCAGGAAGGTAGCTGCAAAGACCTTTTACTGTGAGGGCTGCTACCTCATCGTAATTGGGGAGTCACCATGTTGGCATGAGAAAGGGATTGGGAGAGTGTCAATGCTAGTTTGCAGTGGCATGAGTAGGAAACATAGATGATTACATTTGTTTGATTTATTAGGTAGTTACACAGTCGATATGCAAAGTAGGAAACACAGATGATTACATTTGTTTGATTTATTAGGTACTTACACAGTCGATATGCAAAGAGTGTGGAATGTGAAACCTACTTCAGGGTCTATGGTCAAATTCTGAGTATCTTAGGTGGAGAAGGGTTCTTGTCATAAAATTTTATACTTGTGGAATACCGTTCTTTGTTACTGTATAATTTGTGTCCAGCTTGTTTAGTAGTGCGTGCATTTATAGTTATTTATTGTAATAAATCAACAGTAAAGAAAAAGATAGTCTGGCCTCACTCTCCTAGCTGCAGTGATAACATTTCAGTTGTACCCTTCTCTTTTTCCCAGTGCCTGTGAACACACACATTACGTTGGCCCCAGAGGACTGACTCAGGCTATCCTCTTGCTTCTTTTATAGGACTTTCCCCATGCAAAACAGCTATTTGCTGCTTGTTTGGAGTTGGTAACAGAGTTCTCACCGAAACTCCGCCAGGTTATGCTGAATGAGATGTTACTTTTGGATATTCACACCCATGAAGCTGGAATGGGACAGTCAGGAGAGAGACCTCCTTCCGACCTTATTAGTAGGGTCCGAGGATATCTGGAAATGAGGCTTCCTGGTAAATATCTTACTCTGAAAGTGATCATATCATGTAAACTGACATGGTTTTTAGGTACAGTGGTTTCTTATTCTCATAGGTTTGAAATGTAGTTGCAGAAATTAATGTATACGTTTGATACTATAGACAGTAAAATTGAATTGTGAGGAAAGATGCTAACTATGCCTAAGCAGTAATAACTGGTAGCCCTCTGGGGGATTATGAGTAAGATTAATTATTTCATTCTAATTTCCAAAGAGACTTGTAATTTTAAATGACCAGTTTTCAACAGTATGTGTTGGTATCTTTCAGCTTTAGCTCACCAGTGCTCTTTGTTAGCATGATGTTTGCTTTGGGTGGTAATGGGGATTGCATCCAGGGCCTCACATGCCAGGCCAGCACTTTACTGCTAAGCTGTAGCTCCTACCCAGGCTTTACATTGGTGAACTAATATGGAAGTCACATAACGTCAGTGTCTCTCTTTTTCCCTCATGGTGGATCGTCAGTAAACATGTAATTTAGGTAAATTCTTACTTAACTGTTCAGCAACTTGTCCCATAGCTTATGTTATTACTGCTGTTTAGAATGAGAAGAAAAAATTGTATTATTTCAAATGTTTCGAGAAAAATAAGGAAATGATTTTTTTCCCCCCATGGGTATAGTTCCTATTTTTGTCTAAGCCATAATTACATACTTAGGTGTTTGACTATAGCATAGACTGAATCAGTACCACTGTAAGAGTCAGAGTTGGTAGGCATGCTCTCTCTGAGGGTCAGGATGTGGGAGAGATTTGTCTAGTGTATGCACATGTGTAATGGGGTGCCCTTTCAGATTCAGTGAGAGAATCTATCTCAAAAAAAAAAAAAAAGGCTGGAGAGGGGATGGAGAGATGGTTCAGCAGATAGAAGCACTGGTTGCTTTTACAGAGCATCTGGGTTCAGTTCCACGCACCCACATGGTGTCTTCCAGCCATGTGTAACTGCAGTTCTAGGAGATCCAGTGGCCTATTCTGGCCTTAGACACCGGATTCATTTGTCTCTCTATGACATTGTCTTGGCGTTGTGACTTAGGATGCATTATATTTTTATTCCTAAAATACATTAAAATCTTGTTACTGCTTTGAGCCACAAAAAGTTCATAAAATACTTTGGTATATTTATTTCAAAAAAATAATGGTTACAGCAAGCTCTGGTGATTCCCCCCCCCCCCCACTACTTTTGTATTTTGAGTATGTATCTGTCTGTTCACTTGTTCATGGGGAAGGTCTTTTGTCATTTGCAGTTGCTGTGGAGCTTAGGGTGACCTTGAACTTCTGACCCTCTTGCCTCTCCAACCTTGGTCTCCTCACTTGGCTATTCCAACTGTTTCTTACTTGTTCTTTAGATATTCCACTTCGTCAAGTTGTAGCTGAAGAGTGTGTTGCTTTCATGTTAAACTGGAGAGAAAATGAGTATCTCACTCTGCAAGTTCCTGCATTTTTACTTCAGAGTAATCCATATGTCAAGGTAATTAATATTTAATCTAAAATGGTTATCAGTGTGTTAGTATTTTATATTGTTAGTACTCTCTGTATTTACCCATTTCTTTCGCTTCTACTACTCTGAAATTTGTCTGATTTCTATAGTACCATGCCAGTTAAGGCAAGCACTTGTCAGTTTGTAGTGAAGTACAGTTTGGGGCTGGGAATGTAGCTTAGTTTCTAGAGATTTTTCCTGGCATATATGAAACCAAAGTAATCCCAACACCCTGTAGTTTAGATAGTGTAAGCCACTTGGCTTTGTCCTGATACTGCTTCCTAGTACCCTATAACTTGACGTACAAACACAAGTTGTGAGATTCAGCAAACGTTTTGCTACATTTGTAAAGTAGCAGGAGGTTTGTTACCATTTCTTCTTTGAGTGCTAAGGTCAGACTCTTAACTGGTGGAAAACATGGCTTCTATCCATTTTCCCTTTTGACCAGTTACCCAATTTGTCTTGATTTGTTGTGTAGCCAAGGATAACCTTCACTTCTGGCCTTCCTGCCTCTGCTTCCTAGGAGCTAGTTAGGCATGCATATGAGCTCATTTGAGTTCAACCCTTTGAAAATCTATCGATTCTTTTGTTTTCTTCCTCTTTGGACAGTTCATGAATGTATTGGTATATTTAAATTGCCTTTGGGGTTTCAGCTATTTGTTATCTCTGTAGTAAATTTTCTGGACTATGAGTTCTAATATCCAAAGTAACTTGATCATGTCCAACACTCTTCCCCATGACCTTTAATAGTAAGCTCTCAGAACTGTCTTTCCATGATTATTAATGTTTCCGTTTAGAATTAAGTTTGCTGCTCATTATTAAGACAGTACAGTAGCTCCTCTCTTGACTTGTAGCAGTCTTTGGGGTCATGTACCATGAGAGAGAGGCAGGCACATGGTTGTGTGGAAATGGTTTTGGCTTGTGATGTGTAAGGACACAGGAAGTTGTGTATTAGATTGCATACGTTATCTCATTGCCTCCTGCAGTCCCTTGATATAGCCCAAAAGGAGGAAGAATGTGTAGTGATCTTGGTAAAAGGTAATAATCAAGTCACCTAGTGATTAGGTAATTAGACCTCCTTCCATAATTGGCCCCTTTCTCGTTTGATATTAAGAAAGAAGCAGAGGTATAAAGTGAGAATTGTGTTTTGACAGTATGGTTTGGAGCAGTTTCTTCCAGTTTTGTTGGGATATGTGTCTGTAAAAACATGGAAAGATTAGGATGTACTATCTGTCTCTGAGGAGTAGGACATTGACTTTAGTGATGTTTATGTTCTTCGTTACTCATGTTTGCTTTGTTTTTGTGAAACAAAATGTCTCTATGTAAATCTGGCTGCCCTGGAATTCATGAATTTTCTACCTCCGTTTTCTGCCATGTGCTGAGGTTATAGATGTGCATGCAGCTTCTAAGCCCCACAACCCCACTGTGCTTTCTTTTTTGATTAGAAATTGTCTATCAAGAAGTAAAAGCATTCCTGAGAATATGACTTGGCTAGTGGGCTGAGGGTAAAGACCATGTTTTCTTTTAACACATTACATATTATATAATCAAAGGAAAGGGACAGTCTTTGGCAGATGACTAATATTCCTTTTTGAAATAATACAAAACTATATCGTCAGCTCTCTGGGCCAGAAAGGGAGACATTGTGGTTTAATGGCAACAGCACAGGGTTTACAGGGTTCACAGGGTTGTTGTCACTCCAGTACACAGCTGGTGACGGGTGTTAGTGGCAGCAGTGCTGATCTTGTAGGAAAACAGCTCCCATTTGTCTGAGTGGTAAGAACCACTTTATTTTATGTGTAAGGGTGTTTTGCTTGCACGCATGTCTATGCACTTACATGTCTGGTGTCTTCTAAAGTCAGAAGAGTGCATTGGATCTCTTGAAATTTGAGTTACAGTTGGTTGTGATCTGTTATGTGGGTGCTGGGAATTGTAGTTGGATCCTCTAGAAGAGCAGCCAGTGCTCTTAAGGGCTAAAACATCTCTCCTGAGTTTTTTGTTTGATTGTTTGTTTGTTTCGAGACAGGGTTTCTCTGTGTAGCTTTGGAGCCTGTCCTGGAACTCACTCTGTAGCCCAGGCTGTCCTCGAACTCAACAGAGATCCACCTGACTCTGCCTCCCGAGTGCTGGGATTAAAGGTGTGTACCACCACCGCCTGGCTCTCTTGAGATTTTTTAATCTGACCTACAAGGCTTTTTTTTTTCCTTTTGGTTTTTTTGAGACAGGGTTTCTCTGTGTAGTTTTGGTGCCTGTCCTGGATCTTGCTCTGTAGGCTAGACTGGCCTCAAACTCACGGAGATCTGCCTGCCTCTGCCTCCCGAGTGCTGTGATTAAAGACATACGCCACCACTGCTCAGCCCTACTGGACCATCTTATTGGCCTTGAATTTGATTTAAACTTGTACCCTCTTTATTCCAAAGTTGGTCCTGCATCTTAGGGCCTTAAGTCAATTTTAATTAGATCAACCACCTTCGGTAATCTTGGTAATTTTAGATCGACTGAGGCAGGTGCCTTGCCTCAGCATATAAAAGGTGCTTTTCACCAGTTCTGACAACCTGAGTTTGATCCCCGGAACCCATATGGTGGAAGGATAGTTCTCAGACATTTTATTGAATACTGAGCATAAATGTTTGAATGTTTGTCTAGGTTCCTGTCATTCCTCTAGTGTGCCCTTATAATAAAATTGTCATGTGAATTAGATTTTCTTTTATATATTTTTGTTTTGGTTTTCACATTACAGCTTGGACAGCTTTTAGCAGCCACCTGCAAAGAACTTCCAGGCCCTAAAGAGAGCAGGCGGACTGCTAAAGACCTTTGGGAAGTGGTTGTTCAGATCTGCAGTGTGTCTAACCAGCACAAACGAGGAAATGATGGCCGAGTTAGTTTGATAAAGCAGAGGGAGTCCACACTAGGCATAATGTATCGGTACGTTTCTCTCCGTAATAGTTGTGCATTCAGATTTGTTTACACTGCCTGTACTTTGTCAAGAACATCTTTATCCTAAAGATAGATAATCTTAGGTTGTGATGTAGCTGAGTGGGGGAGTATTACCTAATGTTCACAAGACTGGGTTCATTTGTGCAAAACAAAACAAAACAAAAAACCCAAGATGTATAATTAATACATATAATGTATACATATATACAATAATGTATAATAATCTTAAAACGCAAGATTTTAATAATTGTGGCGATGAGTATAGTGGTGCATGCTTTTAATCCAAGCACTTGGGAGGCGGAGGCAGAGGCAGGCGGATCTCTGAGTTCAAGGCCAGCCTGACCTAACAGTGCGAGTTCCAAGACAGCCAGAGCCATAGTGAGACACTGTCTCAAAAACCAAAATAGGAAACAAAAAGAATTCTGGGCTGGTGAAATGGCCCACTGGGTAAAGGCATTCTCCACCAAGTCTGATGTCTCAAGTTCAGTCCCACCTATATGCTAGAGGAAGAGAACTAACACTTGCGGGCTGTCTCCTGTTCTCCCCAGGCGCATCATGCCGTGTGTGTGTGTGTGTGTGTGTGTGTGTGTGTGTGTGTGTGTGTGTGCGCGCGCGCGCGAAATGAATTAATGTATTTAAAAGAATTTGGAGGTGTTCCTCTCCACTCCTAGAAATAATATCGTTTTGTTTAAGAAGACTGTCTATCAGCAGTTTAATTATTTGTTTGTTTGCTTTGCTTGGGGGTGGTTGCATGTGTGGAGTTCAGAGGACAACTGGACAAGTTGTTTCTTTCCAATTCAGGTCCTCAGGCTTGTCAGCAAATGCCTTTCCCCACCCGGCCATCTTGCCGGCCCCAGCAGTTTTATTTCATCTCTGTGAAATTAAAAATTCAAAATCAGTAATGTCTATAGTTGGATCATATTGAGGAATTCATGTGATTAAAGTAGAGAATAAATGTTATTGGGTTATGACAATGGGTATAATAAACTTCTTTTTGGTCTTTTGAGACAGGGTTTCTCTGTGTAGCTCTGGCTGTCCTGGAACTCACTCTGTAGACCAGGCTGACCTTGAACTTACAGGGATCCACTTGTCTCTGCCTCCTGAGTGCTGGGATTAAAGACGTGCACCAGTATGCTTGGCTAAGCATACTTTCATAACTAAAAGAGGAAAGTAAAGCATTATATCATTTACATTCTTTATCTTATTTTAGTGTCTGATATTAAGTATATTTACAATTTTTTTTGTAGGAGTGAACTGCTTTCTTTTATCAAAAAATTACGGGTAAGTTTTTTTTTTAATGTAATTACTGAGTTTTTAAATATAATTTATTTATTTTATTTTATTTTATTTTATTTGCATTGGTGTTTTGCTGCATGTGTGTCTGTGTGAGGATGTCAGATCTTGAGTTACAGACAGTTGTGAGCTGCCATGTGGGTGCTGAGACTTGAACTGAGGTCCTCTGGGAGAGCAATCAGTGCTCTTAACCACTGAGCCATTTTTCCAGCCCCTAATCACTGAGTTTTATAAGATTTCAAATGCTGGTTTAATCACTAACATGTTTGTCTGGAGTGATTTTTATTGAGCATGGAATAATCTGAATCAAGAAATGAATTTTGCTTGCTGGTTTTAATAATATAGTAGTACCTTTTTTTAAAAATTTTTCTTAAACTTTATTTTTTATGTGCATTGGTGTGAAGGTGTCAGATCCCCTGAAACTGGAATTGCAGACATTTGTGAGCTGCCATGTGGGTGCAGGGAATTGAACCCAGGTCCTCTGGAAGAGCAGCTAGGGCTCTTAACCGTGGGACCTTTTTAAACTAAGTCTTAGGCTAGGTGTGGTGGCACACACTTACAATCTAAGCACTTGGGAAGCTGAGATGGGAGGATTTCAAGTTTGAAAGCAGCCTGGGTTATATAAGGAGACCTTGTTTCAAAAAAACATACGAATATAAAGTCACCTATCACACACAAGTCTCCATAAATGTGTGTTTACTTAATGGTCATAACCTAGGTTTCATCTTTTAAGTATCACTTTAAATGAATAATAGTTCAGTTTTGGAAGTAGCAAAAAGTCTTGGAAAGATATCAAAAGTCACATAAAAGGGAGTGCTATGGGAGGGTGTACTCAGTGGTGGCTGAGTGTTTGCTCAGGGGTTTGGTTTAATTTCCTAGCATTGCTCTCCCAAAAAAATGGGAACGAAAAGAAAGATATACTGGTGATTATAAGCCAGGGATGTAAATGTGATGATTTTCATGTATAGTATGCGCTGTGATTTTGTTGTGAGATTTTCTGTGTTCCCAAGTAGAGGCCAGATTCTCACCTGACAGAGTTCTCTTGTAAGAGAGTACGACATGATGCCTCTGAGATTGGCAGGACACACAAGCACCAGCGCACACACTTTAATATTCTTCTTGTGTTTTCTTTCTCATAGGAACCACTGGTTCTGACTATTATTGTATCACTCTTTGTGAAGCTTCACAATGTTCGGGTCAGTATCTTGTAATTTCATTACAAAATTATTTGAAATAAATTGTTAAAAATCATGCTGATTAAAAATAAAAAACACATTTTTCTTTCTAAAAGGAGGACATTGTGAATGATATCACAGCTGAACACATTTCTATTTGGCCATCTTCCATTCCTAAGTAAGTAGTAGTATATACTTAGAATAAATTGTGTATTTAGAAATCATCTTGTTTGGTATAGATACCCTGAAGTAATTAAAGGCTACAAGTAGGTTCGACTCTACAGACATCTGTGTGGTTTTCTGCTGCCGTTGTTACCGTCCTAACAATTATAAAAGGGATTTGTTTTATAATTCGCAGTAGCTCTGTTCTAATCCTGTGGTTTTATGGGTCTCCCAGCCCTTTTTAGCTGTCATAGGAGCAGTTCATCCATTCACCTGCCTTCCTTTACATGGGTTTCTTTTTGTAGTCTAGGCCGGTCTGGAACTTTCGGTCTTCTGGCTCAGTCTCCCCAGTTACTAGGGTTACAGGAGTAGCATCATGCCAGTGTTATGGCCCAAAGTTTCTTTTTCAAATTTCTGCCATCCCTCCTAAGCTTACTATGTGCTTGAAAGACAGGTTCCCAACCTTATATTTTCAATCTTAGTGACATCTTTGAAGAAGAAAAAGTTTAATAGGTAGAAAGAGTACAGTGAATAAAAATAATTTTTTTCCATCTCTCAGCGATTGGAAGCAGCAGTTCTGGTGGTCTGATTCCCGGTCTAGAGGCTGGGACCTGGGAGGGTGGAGCTGATAAGTGAGGGGGACTAAAGTCCATGCAATAGTCAACTCTTTCAGAGCACCAGACAGTTTGTCCTGTGAGGGATGCGAAGAGTCACAGTAAAGTGTCCAGTCACAAGGGTTAAGCTGTCTGTGGCAGGCAGGTCGTAAGTGAGTGGCAAAAGCATGCTTTTCCATAAAGCCATATGAACAATGGCCTGTTGTAATGAATAATCCAAAAGCATTTTTATGTTTTTGAAGAAACTGGGGTCACAGACTTGTCTTGGTTTCTTACAAGCACTCAGAATCAGAAATCTCCTCAAATGACTCCATGTCTCGACAGTGGTGCATGCCTATAACTGAGGCAGGAGGACCATCAAGCTTGAGGCCAACTTGGGCTACATAATGAGGTCCTCTGTCGCTCCCCCCCAAAAAAAGAAAAAAAAAAACAAGAGAGGGAGGGAGAGAGGAGAGCAGTTGTGTCACATACAGCAGACTGGAAAGTTAGAGAGGCTCTGTGACATGTGTCCACTGCTGGCCTCCAAAGGAGCAGTGTGCTTAACTGTCCACGTGCGCTCGCACCATGTGCATGTGCACCCCGGCACCCAGGCTGCAGATTGGACTGTGTATGTTTCTGATTTTATACACAGTTTGCTATGCGATAAGCATTCCAAGAATCAGAAGTTTTGTGTCCTGCTTCTTTGTTTTGAATGGTACTGGGAATTGAACTCAGAACCAGTGCTAGGCAGGCATCCTGCAACTGAACTCCATTCCCTGCCTCTAGTTTTGTCTTTCTGACTGGTGGCTTCGGTGATTGAATTTGTTACCTCTGTCACTTTGGCTTAAGTTCAGACTGTCACAGTTGATTTCCAGTCTGTGTTCATAAGAAGCAGACGGGGCTTATATTGGAGCCCTGAAGCATGCTCTTCGTGCACTAGGTATGTGACCTCAAGGAACTTGCTTTTATGCTAAATTCTTCATCTCTAAAACGGGTATAAAAATAGTATATACCCTTGACATGTGAGAGTTAATAAGTTGGTGCAGGCTTAATTGCTGTCTTTTATGATGCTAATACTTTAATGTAAATTGATTCTGAAAAAACAAAAGGTTTGACCATATCTCACCTGACCGAGTCCTTATGGATTCCTAAGATGGCACTCCAAGAACAGTGTGGCGGGCCCTGGATTAAGTGTTACTATTTAATACTGGTTACACATAGACAGGACTCTCAGACCTGGTCACATTTTATAGATTCAGTAAAACAACAGAAGCCAGTTTAACTCCTTTAGAACTGGTCGTTTGCTAACAATACTGCACTTTCTTCCTCATTGTACAGGGTACAGTTGTGGGTCATGAGAAAGTCTAACCCCTTAGGCCAACAGAAGTGCTTTGTCATGCTCCCTTGTAAGTGGCCTTGACACATGAGCCTCATGAGCTTCTGAATCCGAGATCTGGGTTCCTCTCACTATGCTTTTGGTTTCTAGGAAAGAGGAGCAGTCGGCAGTTTTCTTGGGTGCTGGCCTGGCTTTACTCAGGCCAGAGCACGTGGACTTGTCCCTGCTGTTTTCTTGACTATGTTGCCGCCCTGAAATGGCGTATGTGCCACCCCTACCCTGTAACCTCATTAGGGCCAGTGAAACATTGGATCAGGAGCACACTCTTGTGGGAAGTTCTGGGTAGATTAAAGGTCACATAGCAGTATTTGTTAGTATTTGAGCCTTTGGTTTTTTGTGGCTTCTAGAAAACAGAATTTTGTTGTTGCTCTAAGTAATGCTAAACAGAGGTAAAGGTTGTATTATAATGTGGCTACTGAGATTTTGGCTGTGTCTTTTGTTTTTTAATAAATGCATGTATAGAATTTGAAACAGACTTTGAAAATAGAGAATAATGTATAATATTTTCCTCCAGCCTCCAGTCTGTGGATTTTGAAGCTGTAGCAATCACAGTGAAAGAGCTAGTTCGATATACACTCACTATAAATCCAAACAACCATGCTTGGTTAATTATTCAAGCAGATATTTATTTTGGTAAGTGAGATATTTACTGCTTTATGTTTTATTTGTGGAAGAGCAGTATGTACTCTTTCTTAACCATTGAACCATCTCTCTAGATCTCTCTAGATCTGGTCATATGAGTGAGGCTTGTTTGTAAAATTCCAGCTTAAAAATTCTAGCCTGGGCCTGATGAGATGGCATAGTAGGTAAAGGTACTTGCCACCAAGCCTGCTGTCCCGATTTCAGTATCCAGGACCCCACGCGGTGGACGTAGAGAACCAGCTCTGCAAAGTTGGCCTTTGACCTTCATATGTGCAAGGGTATGCACATACACAAATAAATAAGTGACATAAATAAATGTAAAAATTCTAACGGGGCGGGGGGAGGACAGGGGAATCCGTGGCTGGTATGTAAAATTAAATTAATTATAAAATAAAAATATTAAAAAAATTCTAACTAAGTGCGGTTCCTCGTCCTTGTAACCTCAGCACTTGGAAGACTGACATAGGGAGATTGGTACAAGTTCAAGATTCATAGGAGGAATATCCAGGCCAGCCAAGGCTACATGCTCAGACCCTGTCCCCAACTGGGGAGCATTTGTGCACACACACACACAGAGTTACATAGGTAATTCTAAAATCTGTATTCTTGGAAATTAATGTCTATGGGGGCCATAAATAATTCTATGTCATAGGATTTCCAAGGTAATATGGAATTTCCAAAATTCATCTTACTATACAGATAAAATTCCTGACTGGTATCATTTTTGGGATCAATGTTTTTAAAACATGAATTTCAAAATTTAAAGGTACAGAGATAATAAAATGAACTTTCATGTATCTGCTGGGGATGTCTTTCTGTATGCAGTGAATGTATTGCTCTGATTGATTGATAAATGAAATGCTGATTGGCCAGTAGCCAGGCAGGAAGTATAGTATATATAGGCGGGATAAGCAGAGAGAAGAATTCTGGGAAGTGGAAGGCTGAGTCAGGAGACAATGCCAGCCACCGCCACCATGAGAAGTAAAGTGTAAAGTACCGGTAAGCCACAAGCCATGTGGCAACTTATAGATTAATAGAAATGGGTTAATTTAAGATATAAGAACTGGATAGCAAGAAGCCTGCCACAGCCATACAGTTTATAAGTAATATAAGTCTCTGTGTGTTTACTTGGGTTCAAGCGGCTGCAGGACTGGTGGGTGAGAGAGATTTGTCCTGACCATGGGCCAGGTGGGACACAGGAAAGCCTCAGCTACATGTATTCAATAATTTATTTTTAGGGGGTGTTGTAAGGGTTGAGATAGGGTCTATCATAGCCCATTTTGGCCTGGTATTCATGACTTAGCTGAGGATGGCCTTAAATTCCCATCATGATGTCTCTACTTCTCAAGTACTAGGATTACAGGTGTGTACCACCACAGTCAGCTAATTGCTTGTTTTTAACAGTTATTTTTCACCCTAGCTTTCAAAAGAATGCATTGCCAAATCTTAATTGTCTAATTGCACACTGGATATGTAGATTCTAAAGTACCTTCAAAAATTAGGAAATATTTCTAGTCTGGATATATGGGAAATAAAAATCTCCATTATAATAAATCCTGCAGTCACTGGGTGGTGGTGGCATGCACCTTTAATTCCAGCACTGAGGAGGCAGAGGCAGGTGGATCTCTGAGTTCACATCCAGCCTGGTCTACAGAGAGAGTTCCAGGACAGCCAGGGTTACACAGAAACCGTGTCTTGAAAAACATAACAAAGCAAAACAAAACAAACAAATAAACGTGTGTGTGTGTTTAGTATAGGAGATATATATATATATATATATCTCCTATACTATAAATTTAATGAGAAATCTGATCTAGATTTTGGTAATCAGTTTTAGGAGGTAAAGAATTTTTCACAATGTTATCCTGAATAAAATGTATTATCACTGCTTAGCCAAATACCAAGTTCTGCCCTTTTTAAAAATAATATGTGTGTGTGTGCACATGGCATACATGTGAAGTTCAGATGACAACTTGTGGAAGTCACTTTTCCCTTTCTACCATGTGGGTCCCAAGGATCAAACTCAGGTGGTCAGGCCTGGTGGCAGCACCTTTACCTGCTGAGCCATCTTGCTGGCCCAGAATTTTATCTTTAACTTATTGTTTGAATCTGTTTCAACTCTTGTATTTTAACAGCAAGTAACTCTTCACTCCTGTCTTCCTTTCTAGCAACAAATCAGCATTCAGCAGCTCTTCACTATTACCTCCAGGCTGGGGCTGTCTGCTCTGACTTCTTTAATAAGGCTGTGCCCCCTGATGTGTATACAGATCAAGTAAGTTGTCCTGTGGGCTTGCTTGCTGCTTGCCTACCTTCAGTTTTTTTCTTCATGAGCCTCCTTAGGGTGGAACTTAGCTATTGCTGTGTGTGTGATGATAACTCTCAAGTTGATGGCTTTAGACCATATTGCTCTCCATTTGTTGGTTTTTGGCCTTTTGGAGATGGACTTGATATGTAGCCCGTATTAGTCTTGAACTTGTAGTGATTCACCTTCTTCAGCCTCCCCACTTGTAGGATTCACAGGCATGTGCTATCATGCCCAGCTTGCATCTCATTTTCAGGGCTAGTATGTACAATGCTTTTTGCTGCTTTGATACCCTCACTCACACCCCCAAACTCCTGACTCAGCCCGTTCAAAACTGATTTCAGTGTCTTACTGTACTGGGTCCTCTCCTAACAAAATGACCTACCCTTCCACAAAGCCCTCCAAAACACCAAACACTTAGCCATTTGAGTTCACTAAGCCCCAGTCCTGAGCACCATGCTCTGTTCTTTTCCCCAACTAATCTTGTTAGAATACCCACTTAGCTCTCACATCATACAGATTCTATTGCCTACCCCCCTTCCTTATGTGTGTTTATGACATAAAGCATGTTGTGATACACCTAAAAAGTGGTATTACAGTAAATGTACATTGCCTTCCATAGTTACCCTTTTGTGATAGGAATTCCTGAAGTCAGGAATCAGTTGTTGTGGTACATATTAATGATCCCAGCACTTGGAAGGCTGAAGCATCACTACAAGTATGAGGCCAGCCTGGGATGTGATTGATGGATCTAAAAAGCAAACAAAAAACTCTAAAATCCACTTTTTGTTGTTGTTCCTGTTTGTTTTTGAGACAGGGTCTCTCTGTAGCCCTGGCTTGCCTGAAATTCACTGTGTTGACCAGGCAGGCCCTGAACTCAGAGATCTTCCTGCCTCTACCACCTTAGTGCTGCATTGAAGGTGTGCACCACTCTGCCTGGTCCGTGCACTCTTTCTAGATTTTGTTAGTGCACATTGCACTTCCGTTATGATTTTTATAGTGTTGGGGTCTCACCTAGGACTTGGTGTGTGCTACTCAAGAGCTTTATCTCTAGCCTTTCAAGACAAATTAACTCTTCCTCAATGCTGGCCATTAACTCTCTAGATGTATTCATCTTGCTTGCTCATACCTTTGACATACTTTCCCCCCATCTCTACCTCAAACTAAATTCTGTTTTGCTCTTTTAATTATGTTGCTATTAAGTCTGATTTAGACCACTAGTATAACATAACAAATGAGAATTTTCAGTATTTAACAAATTTTAAAAGTAAGATTTAAAGATTTTTAGTAGATTATTTCTTTATAGCATTTTAAACTAGCAAAAGTGAATGGGAAGCTCTGAATTCCCACATAGTTACTGACATCTTGTACCAGAGTGATTAATTTATTAGTCAGTGCTAGCTAATTTTTGAAAATAATCATTGTCTTTTGTAGGTGATAAAACGAATGATTAAGTGCTGCTCTTTGCTGAATTGTCACACACAGGTTAGTTTTTGATACCGTAGTATTGGCTTATAGTCATGCGTTTATATGTAATTGTGTGGTGGGAAGTAGCTTTTATTTTGTATCAGAAAGGTGTTAGTAGCTTAGCATATTCTTTAAATTTCTTAGTAATTTATAGAACTAAACTAGATGTAGGTAGGAATTAGTAAACATTGACCATTACACTTAACTAGAAAAGAAGCACGTTATACTTTCTTATATTTGTGATAAGATATGTATACTAGTCATTGGGGAAATGCAAATCAGCCAGGGTTGTGGAAAAACTGGAACCCTCATGCTACTAGGAACTTGAAAAGGTGCAGCTTTGGCAAACTGTTTGGCAGTTCCACTTCTAATTAAATACCCAAGAGAATTAGAAAAGGTTGTCCTTGCTTGTTCATAGAGGCAACGTTCACCAGAGCCAAATAATAAGGAAAAAAATCCCAGTGTCCGTTGGTTAAGTAAAGTATGATGTGTCTATATCTCAAAATCCTGCAACTGTATAAAGGAATGAATTACAGATGCACTAAAACATGGGTTAACTGAAAAACTGCTAAGTGAAAGACAGGGCTATATATGATTCTATTTGTAAGAAATGCTCAAAATGGGCAAGTCTATAGAGACAAAGCATGGTTTAAGCTCATCAGAGGCTTGATGGAGAGAAAATGGGGACTGGACATTGGATCTCTTTCAAGGAGGATAATGAATGGGCTTTAGAACTAATGGGGATTGTTACACAATTCTGTAATGACACTAAGACATCTGTGGGGTTTTTGTTTGTTTGTTTTCCAGACAGGGTTTCTCTGTGTAGTCCTGGCTGTCCTAGAACTCACTTTGTAGACCAGGCTAGCCTCAAACTCAGAGATCTACCATCCTCTGCCTCCTGAGTGCTGGAATGAAAGGCATTCACTACCTCCACTGGCCTTTTGTTTGTTTTGTTTTTGTTTATTTGATTGTTTTTTGAGATAAGGTTTCTCTATGTATCTCTGGCTGTCCTGTGTTTTAGTTTTTGAAAAACATAATTTTTATGGCATATGAACTAATGCAAATATTCTTTTTTTTTTTTTTAATTAAAAATTTTTTATTTCATTCAAGACAAGGTCTCTGTAGCTTTGGCTGTTCTGGAACTCAACTATGATGACTAGGCTGGTCTTGAACTCACAGACATGTGTCTGCCTCTGTATCCTGAGTTGCTGGGACTAAAGGCGTGGGCTACCAGGCCCAGCTTTCAATTTTTTTTTTTTTTTTTTTTTTCTAGACAGGGTTTCTCTGTGTAGCTTTGCGCCTCTCCTGGAACTCACTTGGTAGCCCAGGCTGGCCTCGAACTCACAGAGATCTGCCTGGCTCTGCCTCCTGAGTGCTGGGATTAAAGGCGTGCGCCACCACCGCCCGGCTCAATTTTTTTTAAAAAACAGGTTTATTTATGTGTACAGTGTTCTGCCTGCATGTATACTTAAACACACCAGAAGAGGGCACCAGATCTCATTAGAGGTGGTTGTGAGCCACCATGTGGTTGCTGGGAATTGAACTCAGGACCTCTGGAATAGCAGCCAGTGTTCTTAACCTCTTTACCATCTCTCTAATCCCTCAATTTTTATTTTTAATCTTTGCTTTTTCTAATACTGAAGATTAACCCTGATCCTCACAACACTTCCAGTTCCCTCCAAGATAAGCATTCAGACCTATCTGCCTGATTGAATTCAATGCTTTCTGTGTGGCCTATGTATTTTAAAAATGACCTTCTATATCTGCCAGTTTTTAAGGGTACAATGTTTCTATGTCTTTGAATGCTAGGGTATTTGCTTGGCAGTTTCCACCTTTGGGTTCCCATTCAAATGAAGAAATATCTAAAACTGATTTAGGTCACTGATGAACTATTTTGTGGTTCACATAGACACAAAAATCTTGGATAAAGGTTTTTGAAACAAAAATTAAATGGGATCCATAAATATGAGATGACTTTATCTAGCATGATTTGAAATTTTCCTAAAGAATATATTTCTGCCGGGCGGTGGTGGCGCACGCCTTTAATCCCAGCACTCGGGAGGCAGAGCCAGGCGGATCTCTGTGAGTTCAGGCCAGCCTGGACTACCAAGTGAGTTCCAGGAAAGGTGCAAAGCTACACAGAGAACCCCTGTCTCGGGGGGGAAAAAAAAAGAATATATTTGTGAGGCTGGAGAATTGACTTGGTGTTTAGGAACAGTGGCTTCTCTTCCAGAGGATCTGGGTTCAGTTCCCAGCCCCCACATGTCAGTTCATAGCCATCTGTAACTCCAGTTCTGGGGTATCTTTTTTTCTTTCTTCAAGACAGTGTTTTTCTGTATAATAAACAGCCCTGGCTGTCCTGGAACTCTCTTTGTAAACCAGGCTGGCCTCAAGAGATTCACCTACCTCTGCCACCCAAGTGCTGGGATTAGAGGTGTGCTCCACCACCGCCTGGCAGTTCTGGGGGATCCTATGCCGTCTTCTGGTCTCTGCAGGCCCCAGGCACACATGTGGTGCTCTACTCACCGACATAGAATAAGATAAATTGAAAAAAAATAAAAATAAAAATTACTCTCAAACCAGGCTTATGTTACCTTTTTCAAATATTTGTTTATATAGGTGGCAATTTTATGTCAGTTCCTCAGAGAAATTGACTACAAGACAGCCTTCAAGTCATTGCAGGAACAAAACAGGTATGAGTTGTTTTTTTGTTTTTTTTTTTAAACATGAAGCTGAAGCTTTTTTGCATTAGTAACGAGATTCTGTTTTGCAGCCATGATGCTATGGACTCCTACTATGACTACATTTGGGATGTCACTATCTTGGAGTACTTGACTTGTATCCTTCCATCAGTGCTTGTGACGGCACAGCAGTTCATGTCTGTAATTTAAAGTATTTCTAGAGGCGGTGGTGGCGCATGCCTCTAATCCCGCACTTAGGGGGCAGAGGCAGGCGGATCTCTGTGAGTTCCAGGACAGCTGGGGCTACACAAGGAGACCCTGTCTCAAAAAAAAAAAAAAAAAAAATTAAATAAAAAATTGTGGAACATATTTTCCAAGCTAAAGTAGAAGGAGTTTGGAATTTTAAAAATATATTACATATATGATTGTGTGTGTGTACATATTCCACAGTGTGTGAATATCACACATACTGAGGACAACCTTGAAGTCCATTTTCTTCTGCCATATGGGTCTTGACGGTTGAGCTCCGGTCATAAGATTTGGCAGCAAGCTCCTTTACATGCTGAACCACCTCCCCAGCCTCAAAGAGTTGAGATCCCATCAAGATATAATACCAGTTTTGTTTTTCTTAACTGACACATTTAGATCTTCATCATAAAAGAGGAGAAACAGATAAAAGACAGATTGCTGTAAGTTGCCCTACACCTTTCTTCAGTGATGTTTTCCGAATACTAAACAATTTAGATTTGTGCCATTGAGCAAAGATTGTGTTTGCCCATTTACTGCCAGAATTTAGTTATCATTATTTACTTGTAATGTTTATTGACTTTAAAATATTAGATAGAGCATTGTATATATCTGGTCTAAATCTTCAGGTGGTTTTTCATCTCACAGGATCCTTACAGTGGCTTGCTGACTTGGTTTTCCCCTTTGCTTAACATCAGTACAAATATCCCCACAATTGTTCAGATATGTCAAGAACAGTAATTCTCCAGGGACCTTTGGCATTTTCTTATCCAGGAACATTCATGTTCCTTCTGGTCTTGGCTTTGCTGTTTCAGTGGTTAGCCTTCCCTGGACATCTTACAGACTAACATGCCTCCTACCACCCTGTTACTCTTTTTTTTTTTAAAGATTTATTTATTATGTATGCAGTGTTCTGCCTGCAGCCAAATAGGGTAATCAGAATCTCGTTTTTTATTACAGATGGTTGTGAGGTCGCCTAGGCCGAGAAGCATGTCGCAGATCTGAATTGACTCAGGACCTCTGGAAGAGCATCCAAGTGTTCTTAACCTCTGAGCCATCTCTCCAGTCCCTGTTACTCTTCTTATTCTCATTCTCCTTCTAAAGTTTTTCTCTGTAACACTCACCAACATTGGACATGCTATATATTTACTGTTCTGTCAGGACTTGGCTTGTTCATAGGTAACTAGAATGGTCCCCAGCAATTACTGAATAAGTAATCTATTTGAATTTGACTTGTCTTTTTTTTTTTCCTCACGTTTCTGTATGTGTATTCTATAGGTCAGAGGACAACTTGCATTAGTCTGTTCTCTCCTTCTATTATGTGAGATTATGTCAAAGATTGAAACTCAGGATATCAGGTTTGGCAGCAAGCTGTTTTACCCCCCAACCCCCAACCATCTTGCTATCTGTCTTAGGGCTTTATTGCTGTGAAGATAGACCATGACCACAGCAGCTCTTACAAAGGAAACATTTAATTGGGACTGGCTTACAGTTCAGAGGTTTAGTCCATTATTATTATGGTGAGAAGTATGGTGGCATACAGGTAGACATGGTGCTGGAGAGGTAGCTGAGAGTTCTACGTCTGGATCTGCAAGCAGCAGGAAGAGTGCCACACTGGGCCTGGCTTGAGTTTCTGAGACCTCAAAACCCACCACCAGTGACATTTTCCCCAATATACCACATCCACTCCAAAAGGCCACACCTGATAGTGCCACTCCCTGTGAGCTTATGGGAACCATTTTCTTTCAAATCACCACACTGGCCTGATGTTTAAAATTTCACACTCATTACATGTGGTAAATCAGTATTACTGCAGATCTTTTCTTGCTTTTACTCATTAATGTAGATGCTTTTAGTACCTTTTAAGATGTACTCAGACGAAGTTATATGACTATTTAGATGAAACAGACTTTTAACACCCTAAAATAGTGAAATAAAGAACATGAAGTTAGCCCAATTGATTGAATGCCATACTTTCTCCCATTTCTTTCTTCCCTTTTAATGATGTGTATACATTGTGTTTGTAGTGTTTAAGTGTGGGCACACATGTGCTGTGATGCATGTGGTGGTCAGGACAACCCTTGGCATTGACCCTTGCCTTCTACTTTGGAACAGTGTCTTTTGTTCATTGCTGGGTCCATTAGACCAATGGGTCTGAAGGCTTCTGGGAATTGTCTTCACTTGCCATCTCTCCATAGGGACATGCTGGGATTACAGATATGTGTACTGTTGTGGCTGGCCTTTATGGTGGTCTGGGAACCTGAACTCAAGTCAAGCTTGAATGGCAAACACTGCCTATTGAACCATCTCCCCAGCCCCTATTATGTTTCCTTTTTATTATTAGTGCATGTGTATCATGTGTGAATGTAGATGTGTGTGTCATCACAGTATACATGGAGAGTTCAGAGTTCAATTTTGGGCTTACATGGCAAGCACTTTTACCAATGAGCCATCTTGCTTCTTCTCTCTCATTCCTAATTTAGCTGAGGCTGGAAGGCAATATTCTTAGTGTTCCCTTAGTATTTTTATACTGTATCATTAAAAAAATAAAACATTTGAGAGTATAGCATTTTTCCCTTCCCTTTCCTTTCCTCCAAGCCCTCTCATATACCCTTCTTTTTCTCAAATTCATGGCCATTTTTTAAAAAAGGTTAATTGTTACATACATACATGTGTGTATCTACAATAACTAGTAACTAGTTGGTGGCTCTTCCCTGGACTATTTTTCCCACTCTTAGGATTAAGGACTTGTAAGCTTTCCCCTGTCCACTTCAGCATGTCTGTTGTCCTTGTTCGGTTCACTTAGTATTTACGGGCTTCTGACACTCCCAGGAGATGCAATCTCACAGCAAACTCCCTTACCCTCTGGCTTTTTACATCTTTAAAACTCCTCTTCTGAAATGATCTCTGAGCCTTAAGTGTGGGAGTTATTCTGTAGATATATCTGTTGTGACTGGGCTTCACAACTCTGTACTTTGATCAGTTGAGGGTTTTTGTAATGGTTTCTGTCTGGTGCAAAGAGAAGTTTTCTTGTTGAGGAGTGAGGACTACACTTAACCTGTGGGTATAAGGACAGATGTCTAGAATCTAGTTAGGGATTATGCTGTAAAGTGGCTCAAGATCCAGGATTTCAATAGCCCTGGGTAGTTGGATAGGTTTCTTGTACGAGGCATGGTTTCCCTCTTGTTGAATAGGTCTTAGGTCCAATTAGAGAGCTGTTGGTTACCACCAAGGTATGAGTGACACTACTGCACTGTTGGGTTTATTGAGCCACGCTGGTGGTTGTGGTGGTTCATAGGTGTCACAGCTAAGCAGGACTGTTGCTACTTTGGAAGGCTGAATGTTGCTTTCTGATACCTAGCTAGTCCCCATGAGGCTTTCAGATCAATTCCAGGTCAGGAGACTCTGGGCCCTATGTCTGAAGTATATCACATCTTCAGCAATAATAGGTACTTACCTTCCATCTCTGGGAGGCAGCCAAGGGCAATTTAGCAATAGCCCGTGATGTCTTTGTTTAATTTTCTGAGACAGTCTTACTATGTAACCCTCGGGGGCCTGAACTCACTGTGAAGATCAGCCTGGCTTCAGATGCAGAGATCATTAGCCTCTACTTACTAAATGCTCCTGACCGGGGCCTGAACTCACTGTGAAGATCAGCCTGGCTTCAGATGCAGAGATCATTAGCCTCTACTTACTAAATGCTCCTGACCCCCAACTATATTATTTTAAAGCTTCTAACTACATATCCATTTAGCCTCTTGACTCTTCTACATGCATCCACAGGTATAGGCTTATCTCTTATCCCCACATTAGAGGCCTCTCAGCCAGTTTTAGTTACTACTTTTACTCTGTGCCAGCTATCTATGCTGTTCTTACTGTCAAGTGCTTTTCCATGGTCTTATTACTATAACCCATTCTGCCTATAGCCTCTTCTGACTTCCTTGTTTCTGTGTGGGTTTGTGACGGACCTCCCCCAACCCCCATCAGCCTCTTCCATCTACTTTTCCTCTCCTGCTCACCCATAAGCATACAGGAATTTATTTAATGTAATAAAATGTCCTTCAGATAAGTATAAACTAAATCTTAGTAGATCGATGCAGTAGTTACACTATTTTTTTCTGTAGCTCTTAAATTTTAAAATTTGATTTAGTTATTTTTAACTTTGACTTATGTGTACTACTAGGAAGACTTATAACACTTTTCTGTTTTCAGATCAAAGCCATTGGACAAACAGAATTGAATGCAAGCAACCCTGAGGAAGTATTACAGCTAGCAGCACAGAGAAGGAAAAAGAAGTTTCTACAAGCAATGGCAAAACTTTACTTTTAAACAGTTAGTTAATTTTTTAAACTTTTATTTTTTAAACATGGGCTAAAAGTAAACAACAGTATTAAAAGATTAAGTTTATATAATACATATGTACAATTTAGTGGTGTTTTCTTTTCAGACAAAAACTATACAAAAACTTCACGCATTAACAGAAATTTACAATTTCTTCAAAGAGAGAAAAGGTTCACATGTCTGGTAACCTGGCAATCTGGTATCACTTTTTTTCTAATGAAATTGACTTTTTTAGGCCCAAATTTCCTTTTCAAAGGCTAACTTAAAATATTTAATGCATAAGTAGCTATTCTATATACAGCAAGTTTAAATAAATAGATTTCTAGGAGTCAGTATACATTTAATATTTTTTCTGCCATAGAAAATAGAAGTTTAGGTCACATGCTCAGTCTTTCCATGTCGACACAGTCCTCATAATATGGGACTTAAAAATGGACTGCCAGTTTTGCAAACATAAAGCCTCAGTCACACTACATTTCAAAAATACTTACGGGTAGCTTAGTGTAATAAAGTGACTTTCTTATATAGTTTGAAAAGGCATTAAAGTTTTACCCAGAATGTGATATGAAAAGACTATAAAGCAACCCTTAGATGAAGTAAAACCCCTGTAGAAGCCAAAGCATTTATCTTGTTTATAATTTCTTTGGTTCTCCCATCATTTAGAGCACAGTTTAAACATTTGGTTCAATGCCTTACTGATTAAGAAATACGATGGCAAGGCAAACAGACTAGTTAAAAACAGATTGAACTTCACCATTTGTAAAAATTCAAGTTTTATCATTGTTACAAAACAACTTCAGATAAATTAGTCACTTTATTACAAAACAATCTTTGTAAATAAGTTTAAATTTCATTTTCAAAAGAAATTGCACCATTCAAGAGTATAGGAATTTAAGAATCTAAAATCTAGATTCAAAGTTCTGTGTCAGCTAATACATCTTTTAAGTAGCACTAGTTTTGTCCATATTCCAATGATAAAATTCCTAGTTTATCAAGAGAAACACAGTAACACAGGAACTTAAAGGAACACAGAAACAAACAACTGCTACAGCATAAATTGTTGCTGGCTTCTATCCACTGTCCTTGGGAGTGAAGCCACCTCTGTAAACAAGTCCTCTTTTCTTTTAAACAGCTAGAGGAAATTTCTTTAGTGCCAATCTTTTTTTGAAGTTTTTTTGTTTTGTTCTTTTGTAGTGCTGGGGATTGAACCCAGGGCTTCATGCATCCTAGGCATTTAGTGCCAAACTGATGTAGTTTTTAAAGAAAAGAATGGCAGTGTAACTCCTCAGCGGGCAAGGACAGCCATAGCACTACTTTATGTAAAACTTACTCATTTGTATGAACTCTATCCAGTATCTGCTCAATTCCAATGTGTTGTTAACTTCAGTGCTTTACTGGTGGTTTTTCAGTACTCTTCGGGGGTGTCATAATGCCGCCATTACACACGGGTGACAGCTGCCCTCCTTTTCTGAAGGTGTTCACATAGTTTACTTCATTCTGTACACATGAAGGAATAATGCAATAATTAACAGCTAAGATAAAACAAATACATAGTAAGGTGAAACCACATATCTATCTACTTGTTTGAGACATCCAAGTCTATTTAAGAGTCTCTATCTTAGGCCAGTTGTTTAATCCTATCACTCAGGAGGCAGCTTTATGAATTTGAGGCCAGCCTGGTCTACATAGCATATTCCAGTAAGGCCCTATCTCAAAACAAGCAAAAACATGTTTTAATTTCTTATCTGGACTGCTGGTCTTGATTTTGAGTAATATTTTTCTTAAGACAGTCTTACTATGTGGCCCATGAACTCATGATCCTCCTGCCTCAGCCTCCCCATTGCTAAGATTATAGGCCTGTGCCACCAAGTCTGCCTTAGTGTTTTTAATCTCCTTTACATTTTAAAATCAGCATGACTATTACTTTCCCTTTATCATCTTACATAACTGTCTAAAGTAGTAACACACAGTATCCTCTCTATCAGTTCTAGGACTTAACTAGATAGCAAGATTTTAAAAATCAGTGAAAAGATCTTAAATTAAAAGAAAAACAAACAAACCCCCAAAACCAAAAACCATACCAGCAAAGCCAAATAATTTGTGTGTGTCTGGATATTGTGTCTGTCTTCCATGGGTATCTTCTTAAAAGTCTTCAGCTTCACTGGACTTACACTTTTTACTACACTGACAAAAGGCACCATCCAGTCTACACATTCTGAAATGTCATCCCATTCCAAACCTGAATTAAAAAAATTAGTAAGATGTTAAAGTTATACAACAGAAACTACCCAATCTGCCCAATGTACTTTGCTCTACTTCCAAGTCATTTAAAAACTCAAAAGAAATGATTACACATTTATCAAACTTTATATGACCTTAAAGCTGAAAGAATTTAGCTTTCTGGAAGCTCATTCTGTAGCCCAGGTTGGCTGTCCTCCTGGTTCAGCCCCCCAAGTGCTGAGGTTACAGGTTTATGCCTCCCATCTGACTCTTTTCTTTTTAGGTTTATGATTATGTAAGTCTGTACACAAGTGTCCACAGAGATCAGAAGAGCGTATCAGATGCCCTGGACCTGTAGTTACAGGTGGTTGTGTGCCATTTGCTATGGGGGCTAGGAACCAAACTGGGTCTTCTCCAAGAGCAGTATGTGCTCTTAACCATTGAGACATCTTTTTAGGCCCTCTTCAGCTTTTTAACCAGTACATATTCATACAAGGTAGAACTGTGCTTATTTGCTTCAAATGAATTTGATACACTAAGGGCTGTAAAGTATTTCTAACAAAAAAAAAGTGAGTAAATTATTAAATTGTGTGCTTGATAAGGTAAATTATTAAATTGTGTGCTTGATAAGTTCCCAAGTACCATTGAAAGTGAACAAAATAGTCATACCTGAGGCTTTCTTAACCACTTCAATGGAGGTAAAATGGCATAAGGCTGCAGCTGCCAGAATTCTGTATTGGAATTCTAATGAGTCAATGGCTAAGATGCACAGATCTAAAAGCTAACAAGGAAAAAGCAAAAGTGTAAGTAATTTAAAAGAAAGATGAGTATGTCCTTACTCTATAGAACATATACCATCACTGCTAACTCTAAGACAAATAACCACCACCTAGTTTCAGTATTGCAGGGAAGGGAGGAAAAAACAAGACAGGATTGTAGGAACACAGTGATAATGTATTAGCAGGGTATGCACTTCATCTAGATTGGAAAAAGCCAGTGAAGGCTTCTAAATTAGATAAGCTAGGCAGGAAGATCGGTGGGCATAGAATGTTTGAGATACAAGAACATTACCAAAGGTAATACTACTTAATTATGAAATAAGCAAGGAATACCTTCCTTCCTTAGCCAAGGTGAGCAGTTGAAGGCAAAGAAAGTAGAGGTAACCTAGTTAAGTTATAAATAAAGGCCCTTTAGAAGTTAGAGCGCTACCACTGAAGCTTATTGAAACTACTGTTAAGATTCTAAATCCAGGAAAGTTATACTTTAAAAAGGGCACGGCAGACAAACTAGAACACAGCAGTCTTAGCAGCAACTAGATACAACTGGTAAAGGAGCAGCTGGAACGGTGTGAAGGCTAGCTAGATTTTCAGGGGGTTAAGACGATTCCTGTTCAGTGAGTAAAACAAGTAAGTGGTATAAAAGACAAACTAGAACACAGCAGTCTTAGCAGCAACTAGATACAACTGGTAAAGGAGCAGCTGGCACGGTGTGAAGGCTAGCTAGATTTTCAGGGGGTTAAGGCGATTCCTGTTCAGTGAGTAAAACAAGTAAGTGGTATAAACTGGAGGAGTTGGAAGTGAAATACTACCAGATTGAATATTCTTTGAGTAATGTATGAGATAAGTGTTTTGGAATCTGGACGTTTTTGGATTTCCCAATATTTGCATGTATAAGATCCCCTGGGAGTTGAGATTCATGTCAAAACTTGATTCACTTACATATACCTTATATACATATATATGTATTTGATTTTATAGAATATTTTTAGTGTGCCTGTTCTTTTTGACCAATTACTGAAGTCGTGTGGAATGTTTCACATTCAAAAATTCTAATTTTAGAGTATTTTCAAAGTTTTGGAATAGGGATATTCAACAGTATATACTAGAAACATTTTACATTTTTGTTGGCTAACAGATTTTAAAACACAAGGTCTAACCCAAATGACTTAACACTCATCCCTAAATTCCAATTTCACATCCTACATAGAATAAAATTGAAGATTTTCTTCACATTTATATATGGTAGAATTGCACCCTTCAAGTCTTACTTATATGCAAAGAATGGGATTCTCAACCTCTGTAGTTACTTTGTTAGAATATGTTATATGCTGGTCTAGGAAAGTTTAATTAGAATTAAGTAACAGCAGGTTGGGCATAGTGGTTATATTCCACCTTTAATCCAGCACTTGGGAGGCAGCGACAGGTGGATCTCTGTGAGTTTGAGGCAAGCCTAGTCTACATAGTGAGTTCCAGGACACTCAGAGCTACATAGTGAGACCCTGTCTCAGAACCCCACCACCACACCAAAAAAAAAAAAAAAAACCTTGCCAAACCAACAACAACAAAACCTTTAAGAGAACTAGCTGAAAACATTTTTCTCCATTTTATATTAAAAAGGTATTTTACTCTAATCCCAAACCCTAAAAGAATGGGAATACCCATAAAAGTTTAAAGTTTTCTTCTCTAAGTTATGAAGCAATGTAAATACTAGGGACAGAATTTTATGGGTCAAAAGTTACTTTGTCAACTAAGATTTAACTCAATATGCCATTTTGTTGTATAGTCCAGGACTTACGTGTGTGTGTGTGTGTGTGTGTGTGTGTGTGTGTGTGTATGAAACAAATCTGTAATCAACAATAACATTAGCTATGTTCAGTAACAGGGTCAGTACCTGTGCTATCTGGATGAACGTCTCCTGAGAATATTGAGGTAGAAGAACCTTGGGAACATCTTTAACAGCATCAACTTGGAGAAAAACATTCAACCAGGAAATGACTGTTACAGGACAAAGTTCCCATTTTAATGCCTGTCAACAAAATTTTAAAATGCCCATTAATAACTACATATATATTACATTATGTACATAGTAGAGTTTAGAGGTTAAGTAAATGTCCTTACCAACCATCAATCAATATCAATATTTTACTGCATTAACCTTTTAACCTTTTCTATGCTCAGACTAAAACATCAATTTTGGCTTTTTAAAAATTTGTTCAAAATTATATTTATTTCGGGTGTAGGTACATGCTGTGACTTGCATATGGAGGTCAGAGGACAACTTACACTATGTATGTCCCCCAGGAATCAAAATGTTGTCATGCCTCCCTGGCAGTGAAATGCCTTTAACTTACTGAGTTGGCTATTTGTTGTATCAGAAGTTCACTCATAACTATTATATTAAAAAGTTGCAACTAAGAAAGTGCATTATTATTACCTTTAATATATTGAGTTCCATCTTTAAGATATCTACTTCACTGCAAGCACCATCAGTGACATAAGCAAACTCTTGGAGTTTGGGAGCGTAGATTTCCTTTAATTTAGAACATTTTTATTAAGCATTTTAAACAAAAACAAAAAGAATTACATACAGACTATATGTATGCTTCAGTTTTAAGGACAGCTTCACAAAGTGATTATAAATCAAAACTGTGTAAGATTTTCTTTCTGTGGCTAGCTACTGTACTGATTTTCAAGTTTATTTTTCTAGAGTTGACTTTGTATCTAACAATGCGTATCTTAATCTGTTATTTCAATTAAGAAACAATTAACAACCTTTTAAATACTGTCTAGTCTGGTGGTCAGACCAGAACAAGACACTCTACAAATAAGTTCCAGTGTGGCTCATTTGGTTGAGCACTTGCCTAACGTGTAGGAAATCCTGGCACTGCATATAGACCTGTAAATCCTGTTCCTTGGGAAGTGGGGGCAGGAAGATCGAAGTCATCTACCAGCTGCAGACTGAGTTCAAAGCTAGCTTGGGCCACTCAAAAAAGCAAAAATAAGGTCTAGAAACCAAACACATTAACTTAGTATGAAAGTATTAATTATCAAAAAATACTGGGCTTATGCTTGCTTTGGTTACACCTATACTTTAAAAAACAAAACAAGGCCAGGTGTAGCAACACACATTTTTTTAATCCCAGCAGTCAAGAGGTAAGGCAGGCAAATCTCTTTGGGGTCTATATAGTAAGTTACAGGCCAGCTAGGACTACATTGTTAGACCCCTCTCTCAAAGTGCTGACCTAGGATGGGCAAGGCCCTGGGCTTCAATCCCAGTATAAGCAGAGGAGGAGGAGAGGATTGTGTTTTGGCTGATGGCAAATTTGTCTTAAAAGTCCCAAGAATTAGAAATTATCAGAGGGTTAGATAAAGCTGGCACATGATTTCAATACACAAAGATGCTTGAAACAAGAGGACAGGCTGACTCTACAAACTGATGTGCTGTATGCTGTAGAACTGGGAGATAACTTAAACAGCTCAGATGGCACACTGGAAGAGAAAAACATACTTTGGGATATTAATGTGCTCATAATCCCTCAAAATGGTACCAGCCTCAAAGAATATTGGTAACAGTCAACAGTGTGTTAAAAAGTAATAGGTGATTATATATTTTTGAAAGTTTGAAGCAATAGTTTTCTTCTAACGTGAAACCAACCAACACTAGACAGGAAAAAGTAGGTTTGACAGACCATTATCCTTAACCAACATAACACAACATTTCTTTCATTTGATTGTTTAGTGTTTAAAGACCATTCTTTTGAATCCATGTGCTATATAATTATGTAACAACACCATTAGTTTATCTGGTGAAATGAGCCATACAATTCCCAGCATCTAAACTAGAGACTAATATAGATAAACTATGTAAGCTAGAGACTAAAATAAAGACCTATGATAATTTCTTCTTCCACTATATAATAAAACAATTCCTATTCCCTAAAGATTTAATACAGAAAATGTTAGTATCCTGAGATTAATATGTTCATTTAAAAACTAGGTTTACAGTAAATTTATCTGGATGAAATTTAAGAACTTACCTCAAGTTTAGAAGCAATGAACAATGTGGTAATCCCAATGAGTTGAAGCATATTTTTATTTATATCTTTTTGTGTCAACATATATCTGTCAAAAAAGTCTTGGGCAAGGTAAAATGTCTCCCTATGAAGTGTGTATACTTCACATACCTGAAGAACCAAATATTCAAATATCACCTTTAGAATTTATCCAAATTACAAAGTTATCTTTATTATACCAAGGCTAAACTTCTTTAGGATGCTAATATTAACATAAAGGAAGGACTAGCATGTACTGATAGTGAGCCTATTATCCTTAGTTTTACAGTTTTTCACTTTCATATCTATTGCAGACTAATATAAAAATCTTTCCATGTTTTTGATTTAATAAGCATTACCCTCATTTTCACTATTGTTAATAATATTGCCATTCCCATACTTAAAGGAAAGTTTCTAACTTTCAAACTTACTCCATGAATTGGGTGCCATTATCTCCTTTTTGGAAATGAGAAAACAGGAACAGTAATAGATGAGTTTAAAACAAACACTGAGTACATCAAAGAACTATTCTGTTCCTATCTTATACTGTTTTAAAATCAGACACCTGGTGAATGGTTCAGTAGCAAAGAGCTTGTACTGGTTCCTAGCACCAGAATCTAGGCATCTCATCACTGCTTATAACCTCAGTGCCAGGAGATCTGATGCCCTCTTCTGATCTGGATACCTGCACTCAATTTACACATAATTAAAAATCTTAACATCAGGAATAGATGTTGTATTTCAAAGACATCTTTTCCATGTGTTGACATTTTAAGATTTTTCAATCAGTGAACTTATTTTTACATTCAGATTGAAAATAAGTTTGTCATCATACAAAGTAAAAACTTTTAGTTAACATAATTCTGATGCATTGATGCTATTATCACTAGATATTCAGAAATAGACATGATGTTCAATTTTCAGATCCTCCAATGAAAAAGGGCAAACCCAACAACATTCTTGCTTTGCGCCTTTCCTGGATCTCGCTTTGTAGACCAGGCTGGCCTCGAACTCACTCCGCTTACCTCTGCCTCCTGAGTGCTGGGATTAAAGGTATGTGCCACCACCGCCCGGCCAATGGATAATCTTTAAGGACCTGATAACACAACTTCCTCTTATAGTCTTGGAAACATTTCTGAGATCTACCGAAAGGTCCACCCAGTCTTCCTCCCTTAGAATGAATATACACCTTTCCCCCAATGTTAGGGATTAAACACAGGGTTTTACTGTGTGTTAGGCAAGCATTTCACCACTAAGCTTCATATACCCCACCTGCCCCTTACTTTATTTTGAGATAATATCATTATAACCTGTACTGGCTTTTGTAAAACTTGTAAATCCTCCTGCCACAATCCATCATCTCCTGTCAGACTACACAGCAAATATCCAGGGTTGTAAGAAATCAGTTTAGCCGGGCAGTAGTGGAGCACACCTTTAATCCCAGCACTCGGGTGGCAGAGCCAGGGGATCTCTGTGAGTTTAAGGCCAGCCTGGGCTACAGAGTGAGTTCCAGGAGAGGCACCAAAGCTACACAGAGAAACCCTGTATCGAAAATCCAAAAAAAAAAAAAAAAAAAAAAATCAGTTTAACATCAAGTAATTGTTTCCTCAGCAATAATTTGAGGGATTTACAATAATCCAGAGAAAGGGAATGGACCAAAATAAGAAAAAAATGTTTGCGTAGATCTATAGATTTCAGGCTCACTGGATACTCCTTAAATTGATGATATGATGATGTGTGTGTGTTTGTGTGTGTGTATATGCACAGATATATTCTTTAAAATTATTTATTTATTTTTTAGGCAAGGTTTCAGTATGTAATCCTCTGATCTGCACTTTCTATTAGCCCAGGTTGGGTGTAAAGTCCCAACATTCCTTTGTGGATTGCAGGCATACGCCACAACACCCAGAAGTAGTGTACTTCTGAAAGGGACAGCAGTATATTATAAAGGAAGCTAAATGGGATTTAGAGGGTTTATGGTATAAAATCAAAATTCATGATTTGGCTTTGATAATGCAGAAAAAGGATGTCTAAGGGCTTGGAAGCCTAAGCTGGTTCTTTGCTTGTATTCAAAACCTAGTCAACTAACTATACATTCTATTCACCTTCAGTACCCTCAAGTAGAACCAAACCTTGCATGTCAGGGATTTCTGATTTTGTTTTGGGTTGTATCATAGGAGATGTGTTCGTAGGATTTTACTCTCTGCTTTGGTACTGAGGACACACTACCATTGAGCTATACCACCAGCTCCTGATTTTACTCTTAAAAAAGTTGGTTTGGTCTGGAGTTGTAGCTCAGTGCTGGCCTAACACACACAAGGCCCTAGGTTCAAACTCCAGCAGTACAAGGGAAAAATCAAGTCATATTCTACTTTAGGTGCCACAAACTACAGTTTGTGCCTCACAAAGGTAGTTTTCTAGTCATGGACAGCATACCCTGAAGTCACATGGAAAGCACATACCCATCTAAACATTTTTCCATTGTAGACACAAAAGAAATTTCTATTTTTAGAACATACCTCCAAAAGCCAGTCTAAAAGTATTGACCTCATCTGTGGTTCCAGGTCAGAATGAAGAACTTCAAAATGTTTGTCATGTACATATCTGTTCTCCTTTTGTAGCATGTTTTGCCAAACCTCCTGTGAACATCCCCAGCTACATGGCAAGGAGAGGAATAATTTATATTTTGTCATCTATAAAAGTTCTGTTTACAATAGCACAACTCCGTGTTTCATTCACACATCCCACTTCAACTTCCAATTACAAATTCAAAAAAGTAGCTCTTGGAGTAAACTCAAAAGATTTCTGCTTTACTGGTAAATTTCAGGAATTCTGTATACTCAGCCCTTTCTTAGAATTGATAAAAGTTATGGTTTAAGGAAATTCTTAAAAGCAAACTAGAAAAATATTTAAAATATATGATCACAATGATAATGAAGTCCCAACACTTCAAAGTATGCCAGCAGCATCACTTATGTAGCAGTACCATTTATTACGAGGTTAAGGTGGAACAAAGTAGCAGGCGTGGGGATGAGCTATTTAAGTTAAATGTCAGTTACTACATAGATGTTTTCTATAAGCTGTACCTCTTGGTCATATCACAACCGATAGTAAGCTTGGTTAGGAATGAGTGGGGAGAAGTCAATTGAAAATGCCATTAAAAATGTTCCCATTTTAATTAGAGAATTATTTAAGCTATATTTAAAAGATAGTTCAGTTCTGCTAAGTTTGGAAGCATTCAACAAGCAAGTGAAAGAGAGTCTGGGTTTTAAATATATCATTTGCTAACACTTGCAAATAATGGCTCGTGTAGTAGGATGCATGTTTCTCAGTACGGGAAGTATTAAGAAATACATGGCATTATTTTAAATCTACTGTTTTAACCTTTGATATTAAATTACTGAAAAAAAAATTTTTTACCTTAAGTCTGGCAGAGGCGAAGGATTAATGAAAAGATTTTTAAATCTGTAATTTGTAAACCTAGAGAAGTCACTTGTTTCTATTTCTTTATGGGGTGTTTCAATGATAATGCAAGGACTGATTCCTCCAGACAGGACAGGTGGCCAACAATTCTGTCATTTCAAAACAGAACAGAAAAACTTATTAGTGTATCAAGAAACCATGGCTTTTGTTCTGCATCTTCAAATGATAGCCAATTTGATATTCATACCTAATTTTAAAGCCATACAATTCATACCAGTCTTCATAAATTAGATAACAATTCCTACATAAGACATTAAGTATTGAAATAATAACGAATGCATTTGTAGTGTAAAATAATTTTAAAAGAAATAGCTGCAGTTCTCTGAATTTAGAAATTTTAGCAAGGATACTTGTTTTAAAAATTAAGAGCTCTTTTTTAAAAAAGTGTTTTCTAATAGTTGAGAAAACTTGAATGCAAAAAACTTAAAAATTCAATCAAGTGGAGTCACTTAGAGGATCTTTTCAAAAGAATTACCATCTCCAAGTGAACACAGAAGTAGCAAAAGGCTGGGTACCAGGCTGTCAGTGATCTCACATCCTTTTTATGCCAACTCAGTAGCTATTAGGACCCTCCACTGCAGTCTCAAAGTGAACAAAGAGCGGTATATAGGCGGGCCCTGGTATACCAGCCAGCTCCAAGAGGGAGAGGGAGGGATTTACAGAAAGGAACCAGCTGCTTCTAGGCCAACTACACTGCAGCTGTAGGATTCAGGCATCTATGAAACTCCTTCCTGTTAACCTCTAAGATCATTAGAAGAGAAATCTTCCACTGTAAGGCAGTGACACACAACTCTACTCCTGTCCTTCCCCAACCCACTCAGTCCAGTTCTGCATTACCCTAATCTCATACTGGTGCTTCTTGCTGATCTCCTCTTGTCTTTTTTTGACATCCTGGAGAATAGAAAAGACCACTGTAAATTAAGCTCTCAACAAGGAACTTCCTCCCTTCCTCCCTCGTTTTTCTTAAATCACCTGTGCCGTTTTTCTCTTCTTGGCCTGAATTATCTGGGCTTCTTGTGGAGAGTCTGGCTGGTTGGGCTGGGCATGCTGCTGCTTAGCTTGTAAACGGCTACTGTGATGAAGTTTAGGAAGTTTAATTAGTAAGTCATGTATTTCAAAGGCAGCAGATAATTTTGAAACACATCTCCAAGACTAACAGTGTTACCTGCGTCTCGACATTCTCTTCTTTGAGGCCTATGAAATCTCTAAATGGGGGAGAAGAAAAACCACAATCAAGAACATAGTCATTCATATTCTCCAATTGCCAATCAAAACCGATTCAGAAATTAACAGCTAATGTTACCAGAAGGTGGCCTGAGCCTTTAAAAACATATCTTCTGAAATACATTAATTATCTCATAGTAATTTTACATACATGCCTTCATTTCCTCAAATGAAGTACACTCGAAAAGAAAGTGAGTTCAGAAATGTGCAAAGTACCCCAGCACCCTTCAGATGAGTTTTTTTCGGCCATGCATGCATTTCCCTGAACAACCAGGGTGGGAAAAGCACAGCCCGGCCTCGGCCCGCCAGGCGCCTAGACCAGCCTCCAAGAGCGGGCTCTGGAGAAGCCGGTTCCGCGCCAATTTGGAGAGCCGCAGTGGCGGGGAGCCGTGGGTGGAGGGAACCGAGTCTGGTGTCACGTCCTTCAGGCTCCCTTCCCTTCTTCCCAGCCCCACCCGGCGAGCAGTGCCGCTTGCAGGGGCGACAGGACCCCATTTCCAGAAGAGCAAAGGGGGGGGGGGGCTAAAGGTGGAAACTCTGTCCAAGAATTCTTCCCCCGTAAACGATCCACACCTCCATCCTCTCGCGCGGGAGACCTTCCCCAAATGAGGGTGGACTGAGGCTTTTCCGTGGCCTCTCACTTAGGGGTGCCCTCCATCCCCCGCTTCTCCTTGGCCCCCTGACAAGGATTCTGACAGGGACCGACCTCGGGAACCCATTAATCCCAGGCTCCTGGTTCTCATCGCCCCCATTTTTCCTCTCCCACGGCTCCCGCCAGACTGGGTTCCCTTCCCTCCCGCATCCCCCCTGGAGTCAGCACCTCCTCACCGCCAGACCCTCTACAGCTCGGCTCAGCTGGCGCCGGCGCCAACTCAATATATAGGCCTGGCCCGGACCGCCCCGCACGCATGCGCCGCAGACTGACACCTCGGACGGCGCCTTCCCCTCCCCCGCCCGCGCCCGCCCAGCTCGCCCGCGCGCGCCGCGCCCTGCCCTCAGTGCGCGCGGGCGGGCGCCGAGTGGCCGCAGGCTGCCCTCGCGGCCCGTGCTCCTCCGCCCCGCCCGCCCGCCCGCCCGGCGCTTCACCTGCGCGCGCCGCGGCCGCAGCAGCCTGCAGACTCCTCCCCGTGCCGGTGTCCCCCCACCGGCTCCCGCACGCCGTCCAGCTCGCCCCTGTCCCTCCCACGGTGGCTCTGGGATCTCGGGGTGTCAGACGGCCGTTCAGCGCGGCATTGCGGGGGAGGGACGCCGCCCCGCCCAGGCCGCGGGGAACCAGGGTCTTCCCCGCGACGCGGGGAGCGGGAGCCGAGGGCCCGCCCCTCCGGGCGGAGCCAGGCGGTGGCTGAGGAGCCGGCCAATGGCGAGCGAGGACGGCGGCGGAGCCGGCCAATGGCGAGCGAGGACGGCGGCACAACGTGGAGCGGCCGCAGAATGTAAACACGCCGGAGCGCGCGGCCCGCCACGTGCGGAGCCGGAGCCATCCGCCGGGCGACGAGCGGCTCGTCGCCAGCCCCCACCCCCGGGCGGCCGCGCACAGGAAGGCGCCTCGGCCCCTGGATGAGGTACGTGTCGCCCTGTCCCCGCGCCCGGCCGCTCCGCTCCTGCCCGCGGCCCCGCGGCACACCCCGCGCGGGAAAGCCTGGCGCCGCGCCCTCCCCTCCTGGTCCTAGACTCGTGTCCCGGCCGCTGCCCACCGCTCGGGCCTGAAGCGGGAGCTGTCCCCATCCGCACGAGTGCGGGGTCTCTGCGGCCCCGCCGGAGGCCAGGACGGTGCGCACCACGTGCGCGCCCGGGCCGCGCGCCCCGCCCCGCCCTGCCCTGCCCCGCCGCCAGCGCGCCCTGCGGAGCCCGCGCGAACCGCCTGCGCGGGAGAGCCGCCCGCCGGCGGGCGCTGCCGGGACGGGGCGGGCCGCGCCGCGCCTGGAGCCGGCCCTCCGAGCCCGGGGCTCCCGCTACCTCAGACGGCCTGCACATCCACCGGCCTGCCGTGCGGGTGACGCTCCGCGCACAGCTCCCGGGCGGGCCGCCGCCCCGGGAACAAAGACCCCCGGGCCGCGGGAGCCGAGGGAAGACTCGTGGAGGCCGGCCGACGGGCGGTCCTCCGTCCTCGTCCCGAGCGAGCGGGTGCGAGGGCGCCGAGGCCGCCAGCCGCGCGGGCCGGCCCTTCCCGAGATGCACCTGGAGCGGCCCCCGCGCCGACCGTGTGTGCCGCGCTGCTCGGGGGCCCTCCGAGCCCGGGGGGGACCTCCGCCTTTCTCCCGCGCCGGCCGGCCCCGTGGCATGCTCTTTCCGGTTCTTAGGGTGGTCTCCGACCCCGGCAGAAGCTCGCTTTCCCGGATTTACACGTAGGCGACAGAATCAGAGACAGTCCTAGGCCTAAGGAAGCTCAACCAACCAGTAATGCTTATCGTGGCTCCAGAGGGCGGGAGCTGCCTCTTTTTATGGTTGCTGTCATCTTGTACAGCTTAGAGACCTGACCTGTGAGGGCAAGAAAGCAGAGGGGTGCGAGTGAATGTCTTTGAATAAACGTGTGTTAAATGCGTATAAGCAGAGCGGATGGCCTACAGCCTCGGCTCCGTAGTGAGTTCAAGACCAACCTAAGTTATATGAGACACTGTCCTAGAAAACCAAACTGGTGGCCAGTGTGGGTGAACTTGAGTAAGATATACTGAAGGGGAGGGATGTTGTTAACACCGGGTTGCCTTTGAGTATCACATGCCAAGCCAAATAAATTCATGCAAATCAGTCATTAGAAATGTACTGCGGTTATTTTTTTTTTTTTTTTTTTTTTTTTTTTTGGTTTTTTCAAGACAGGGTTTCTCTGTGTAGTTTTGCGCCTTTCCTGGAACTCGCTTTGGAGACCAGGCTGGCCTCGAACTCACAGAGATCCGCCTGGCTCTGCCTCCCGAGTGCTGGGATTAAAGGCGTGCGCCACCACCGCCCGGCATACTGCGGTTATTAATAAATGCCATTAATTAGTATGTGAGCGGAGTAGCTGTAGTGAAAGCAAAATCACGATGATTCTCTTGAGCACACACCCGAAGGAACTGAGTCAACATAAAACAAAGGTGCAGAGGCAGGCGGATCTCTGTGAGTTCGAGGCCAGCCTGGGCTACATAGTGAATTCCAAGACAGCCAAGACTACACAGAGAAACTGTCTCGAAAAACCAAATAAATAAGTAAAATAAAGGTATCTACAAGTGTTTATTATGACATCGATATTCACAATAGCTAAGTTACAGAATCATCTTAGGCGACTGTCCACATGAATGGATAAAGAAAATGTGCTAGATTTACATAATCGTGTATTATTCAGTCATAAAGAACAAAGTTATATTTGCAAGAAAATTGATGGAACTGGGACATAAAAGGGAGGTAAGATTCAGAAAGACAAGTATGACATGTTTTCTCATGCAAAACCTAGATTAAAATTAAAGACACAGGAATAGCTCAGTGGTAGAGCCCTTACCTATCATGAGTTTGATCCTCACCACATGTTGTGTGTGTGTGGGGGGGACATGAAATAGAAAGGGGCCTGTCTATAAAGAGAAACTGAAAAGAATGGATAATGGGAGATGAATATGATCAAGGTTTTATGCAGGCATATAATGTCTTGGTGAAACCTTTCTGAAGAGCTGATGTGTGCTGATGAGAAAGATGAAATTTGGTTATGTGCAGACTCCTTCCATATCAGCCAGTCACAGAATTGATGACCGATAAATACGAGCCATTCTGGCTCTTACATCCCCCCCTCCTTACCAGAAGTTAGAACACTGTTCCAGCCCTCTGTCAGGGTGGCAGGCAGAGGCAGGTGGAGCTCTGAGTGAGAGAGAGCTCAGTCTGGTCTGCGGGGCGAGTTCCATACTTGCTGGGTATTTCCTTAAGCATCATCTTAAGTATGTCATCTTTCATATTTTAAAGTTCGTTTTTGGTGTCCTTTCCCCCAGTCATTCTAGTTTAACATTTACCTGCTTTAAAATGTATAAAATTCTAACAGGCATGGTGACCCACACCTTCAGTCTGAGCAGAGCAGGAGGATCTCTGATTCCAAGCTGGGCTGTGGTGGCACTCAGGATCCTACCACTCGGGAGGCAGAGGCAGGCAGATCTCTGAGTTCAAGGCCAGCCTGGTCTACAGAGTGAATTCCAGGACAGCCAGGGTTATGTAGAAAGAGTATAAAATTCCTTTATACATTTAGAAAATTTCCATTTTCTGAAGAACCTATTGTACATGCCCTAAAATCTGTGGCTAATAAACTGTTAACCTCTACAACATTTCTTGGTGTAATTCATTTTCATGAAGGAAAAAAAACAAAACAAAACTACAAAGATTCTTGAAGGCACAGGTCTCTTTATTTTCCAGTAAGCCAGGTTCAGGGTTTATACCTGTTGTTCTGATTACTGATAAACGGAGGCATGGTTGTTTGAGCCCAGGTTCCCAGGCTAATCTGGGCAGGATAATAAAACCTGTTTCTTCGAAGTTAGACCCAGCCGACATACTTCTGTTCCTGGGTGTTTGCCGTGCCTTCTGTGTGAAGACCTCCCAGATCTTTGTTTCTGTACTCTGTAGTTCTGGCCTCTAAACAAGACAACAGTTACCGACTTAAGCCCTGAACCTAGAGCCTCCTGTATAAATACCACCTTTTTACTTTTTGAGATAGGGTCTCAATAAGTTGCCTGGGCTGGCCTTGAATTTGCAACACTCCTGCCTCAGCGTCTGACACAGCAGGGATTACGGGACTGCACCACCAGTCTACCTTTGTTCATCTTTTTATTTTATTTATTTATTTATTTATTTATTTATTTATTTATTTATTTATTTATGGTTTTTCGAGACAGGGTTTCTCTGTGTAGCTTTGCGCCTTTTCCTGGAACTCCCTTGGTAGCCCAGGCTGGCCTCGAACTCACAGACATCCGCCTGGCTCTGCCTCCCGAGTGCTGGGATTAAAGGCGTGCGCCACCACCGCCCGGCTGTTCATCTTTTTATACTTAGTTAACCCAGTGGTTCGGAGACATATGCAGTAGGACCTTGGTAATGTTAATTTGATAGATGATGGGTAGGAGAATTAACTAAACTGCTTTTGTCAAGGCTGTGAGACAAGAGCTCACTGTAGCCCTGGCTGGTCTGAACTTGTTATGTAGATCAGGATGCCTTTAAACTCATAGAGATCCGCCTGTCTCTGCCTACCCACCCCCAACTCTTGTATATTCTTTCTGTAGTTTTTGTTGTTGTTGTTTTAATAGTTGTAAGCTTACAGAAAAACAGAGCAGGTAGAATCCCTGCTTGCTTCACACACATTCCAGTATATTATACTCCAGTGTCACATGTTTGTTATCATGATATATTTGTCATTAATAAGTCAGTGTTGATGTGTTATTATTAGCTAGCTAAAGTATTATTCAGATTTCCTTTGTTTCTACCTAATGCCTGTTTGGTTTCTTTGTCTTTGAAACAGGTTCCCATGAATCTCAGGATCGCCTTGAATTCTTTTTGTAGTTGAGGATAGCTTTGAACTTAATGACGCCAGTGCTGGCATCACAGGTGTGTACTATCATACATAACCAATTTATATGGTTCTGGGTAGGACTCTCACCTACTTAGACAGGGTCTCTCACTGTCTATAGCCAGCTCAAGCTGGCCTTGAACTTCTGACCCTCCTGCCTCCATGTCCCAAATGATGCATCATTGTGTTTTTACCCTCCACAAGTGTATCTTAAACATGGTACATTCAGATTCTGGGTCCTTCATTTCCTTTGACAGTTTTCAGCTTTGCCTGGTTTCTTATGACTGAACTTTTTTTTTATTTTTATTTTTATTTTTATTTTCGAGACAGGGTTTCTCTGTGTAGCTTTGCGCCTTTCCTGGGACTCACTTGGTAGCCCAGGCTGGCCTTGAACTCACAGAGATCCACCTGCCTCTGCCTCCCGAGGGCTGGGATTAAAGGCATGTGCCACCACCGCCCGGCATGACTGAACATTTTTAAGAAAGCTGATAAAATGTTTTGTAGGCTGCCCTTCTTTAGGAATTTGGTGGGGTTGTTTGTTTGAATATTTTTGGATTTATTTATTTTGTATGTAGAGTGTTTTGCCTGCATGTATGTGTGTGTACCATGTGCTTGTCTGGTAGACATATGTGCTTTACCTGCACATATGTATGTATGCAATGTGCTTGTCTAGTGCTCACAGAGGTGAGAAGGCATCAGATCCCTAGGACTGGAGTTGTGAGCTGCTGTGACTTGAACCTTTGCAAGAGTAACAAGTATTCTTAACTGCTAAGTCAACTCTCCAGCCCTTCTTTGTTTTTTTAATAATGGTTGGATTGATGTAAAATGCATTTTCATTTCATTGAATTAAGTTGTATACTTGCATGATTTATTATTGACCACTGATCACTTATCTGCAGTAATCTTTGCCATTGTAAAGTTAGTCTTTTTTCCCATTCCATGCTGTGCTCTTTGGAAAGAGTCAGTACATGTTGCTCATGCCTAAGTATCAAGGAAATAATGTCTATTCCCCTTTAAAGTGAAGTATCCACTGTTGGAGCCCATTTAGATTTCCTAGTGGCTTTACCCAGCAGGTCTGCATAATGAGGATGGTTGGACCACAGGCCTGAGTACGAGGTGTCTGAGATGGTCTGCGCTTGGCTGTGCTGGGGGAAGGTCTTTTGCTCCACACCTTGGCATTCCTTTAAAAGCCCTTTGGAAGAGACAGTCGGGGCCCATGGATTAGGATCCAGGCCCTCCCGAGGCTATCCTATATTTTCTTTTTCTCTCCCCTCTGTCCTATTTCCTGCTGCTCCTGCTCAAGAGTACCCTGGGGAAAAGTGGGGGTGGGATGGCCCCCCACAATCCACATCTATGGTTTTTCTGCGTTGAAGATTTGTTATTGTTTTATTTATTCCATTGTTTGTATCTAACTATTTTATGTAACTCAGCACTTAATCTTGGGCAAATAGTATAAACCTTTGATCTTTATGTTTTTAATACTTTTTAAATCATGAAGCAGATTTGAAGCTAAGAAAAAATGAATTATGCATAATGATAATTAGATAATGCATAATGATAATCTCACATAATAAGAAAAGACAAGCCAGGGCTGGGATATGATTCAATAGTAGAGTGCTTATTTAGGACCCATACCTATACTTAACCTCCAGCACTGCCTGGATGTGAAGGGGACCCATATAAACCCTGCTGAGCTGGGCATAATCACACATACTTGTAATCCAGGCAATCAGGAGGTAGAGCAGGAAGATCAGAAATTCAAGGAAACTTAACAGACAAGGCTTCTAGCACCTCCCTTTGCAGGAAGTCCAGCCATGTGCTGTTGTCCACAGGCCTGCCTTCAGTAAGGTGTTTCCTTCCACTCTTCCACTGCGTGCACCGCCAAACCCCCCCCCCCCCAATTTATCCATGCACACTTAAACCACGTCCCTCCTCTAGAAAACTGTCCTGCCTGCACCGAAGTATTTGGGACTTTGAAGCTGTGCCTCCCTATTACATGTACTTTACCTCTACCAATGCCCTAGCTGGCCTGCTCAGAGCAGGACTGACTCTTTCATGACCCCAGCACTCATGAGGTATCAGCTGTCAGCAGAGGTGTCTGCACTCTCCTGTGAACTAAAGTCCATGGAAAACTTTGTGGCTGATCCCTCAACAGGATCATCAGTGTCTTGTCCTCTAAAGGCAGACAGTGTCTTGTCCTCTAAAGGCAGAGCTGTTCCTGACATCTGGGGTGACAAAAACCTGGCCTTTTGATAGGCTCTGTGGACTTGCCCTAGGAGTAAAGGCAGAGAGTAACTCTAGTGCCTGGGAGATGGAGGCAGGAGGATCAGGAATTTAAGATCATCCTTGGCTACAAGGTAAGTTCTAAGCCAACTTGGGCTCCAAGTTCCTGCCTAAAAGAAAAAACAGAGAAAGGCAGACAAGAAGGCAGGCCTAGTGAGGCAAGAGCTAGAGCACAGTCCAGGGACAGTGGCTGTGCTTCCTCAGCTCCTCAACACTCCGTGGTGAGATGCGCAGCCTGGTAAGTGGATATTGTGAATCCAGATGCTGCAGGTAGACACCCACATGGACAGGGTGCCAGCTTTCTGCAAGAGACATGGCACTCACCAGTAAGTTATCTCAGGGTTAGTGAGATAGCTCAATAGAATAGGTAAAGGCTCCTCCTAGAAATCTGACCTGGGGGGGCTGGAGAGATGGCTCAGAGGTTAAGAGCACTGGCTGCTCTTCCATAGGTCCTGAGTTCAATTCCCAGCAACCACATGGTGGCTCACATCCATCTGTAATGAGATCTAGTGCCCTCTTCTGACCTGCAGGCATACATACAGGCAGAACACTGTATACATAATAAAATAAATCTTAAAAAAAGAAAAGAAAAGAAATCTGACCTGAGTTCAGCCCTCAGGTGTAATACAAATTGCTAAACCATCTTATTAATAAAAAAGCCGGGGCCAGATATTGGGGTGAAAGCTGAACAATCAGAGAAACAGAACAAGCCGCAGCCAACCTCACCTCGCCAACTCCTCATCTGATCCTGTTTCCATAAATCCTCAGACTGAAAGCTTCTGAGTCCTCACCTGAATGGATCTCAACTGAACTGCTGCTATAAGCTTAAAAGCCTCTAGTTCCTGGTTCTCACACCTTATATACCATTCTGCTTCTTGCCATCACTTCCTGGGATTAAAGGCATGCATTTTTCCCAAGCCAGACATGAGATCTCAAGTCCTGGAATTAAAGACATGTGCCACCATGTCTAGCTCTGTTTCCAGTGTGACCTTGAACTCATAGGCATCCGGATGGATCTGTGACTCCGGAATGCCAGGATTAAAGGCAAAGGTGTGTGCCATCTCTGTCTGGACTCTATGTCTAATCTAGTGGCTGTTTTTATTTATTTATTAGGGTACACAGTATATTGGCATACACAATATATCAGCACGCAGGAACCAACTCCCACAAGTTGTTCTCTGATAGACGCATGTATGCACACACAAATAATTTGCTAAAGAATAAATGATCTCTGGGAAGGTGACAGAATAAGTGGGTATCTATCGCTAAGCACTAAGGAAAAAACAATGCTGCTCAGAGTGGAGTGACCTGGGAAGGAAGCAGAAATGTTTTATTCTTGAATTCATTACTACTACAGATGCTAGTATATCGTTTTTGACTGCTTGGAACACAGTTCTGGTCAGGAAAGGGTAAGCAACAGAAAAAGACAAACACATGTCTGGTGGTCGTGACCGAGAAGGAAAGTAAAGATAGGGTGAGGGATATGCTGTGTTGCATGTTCAGTGAAGATGTCTGTTGTAACATGAGCAGAGACGTGTGACCAAGTCATACATGAAGTGAGGAGGACTATTCAGGTAGAGAAATGACAAGCCAAGGGACCTTGGCATATTCAAACGGAGAGCAGTATGATGTGGTGGAAGTGGGCAGAGGAGATGCAGTAGGGGAGATTCTGCACTGTTTGAAGTAGCCCCAGGAATGAGTAATAGAGCACAGTGCGCTCTAGTTGGGAGACTGGTCCAGTGGGAGCGAGGGTCACTGGGAAATGGTGACGTGCCCAATTCAGTGTATGTGTCACAGGTAGGGCTGAACAGCTATCCTGAGAAGTGGACCCCAGAGAGAGGTGTCAACGGCTAGTCAGGTGAGTAGCTTGTCTCTGGCTTGGAGGAGGAGCTATAGACATGATGACATCAAGAATTTGTTTAGGACAACTTAATTGTTGAAAAGTTTCGTTTGCATTTTATTACAGAAAGTTTAAAGTGATTAGCAGAGGTGAAAGGATTTTATAATGAATACCCATGTACCCACAACCAGAATTCATCATTGCCATTTCTCTGTGTTTACTTTATAATCGAATTTTCCATCTGTTCTGTCTTATTTGGGGGAACATTTCCAAAAATAAATTAAAAGATTGTACACTCTAAATATTTCAGTATGTATAATATTAGGAGTTCAATATTTTGATTAGCTTTTCTTTTGAAGTAAAGTTTAATATCAATATAAAGTATAAATTTTTCAGTGCTGGAGATTGTTTAGACATGCTAATAAGTATCTACCATTGTGCTGTACCTTCATTCTAAAAAATATAAAAAGTATATAAAGCTTTTTGAGACAGGGTCTCATGTAGTTCAGGATGATCTCAAACTCAATGTAGCCAAGGATGACCTTGAACTGATACTCCTGCTTTTACATCCCTACTGCTGGAATTACAGATGTGTATCACCCTATCTGATTTTTTATTTAATTTTGTTTATTTATTTGTTTGTTTGTTTATGAGGCAGGATTTCTCTGTGTAACCTAGATATTCTGGAACTCCCTCTGTAGAACATGCAGGCCTCCAATTTAGATCAGCCTGCTTCCACCTCCAAGAGCTGGGATTAAAGTGCCTGGCTTAAGCATGCCCAGTTTTAAGCGTGTGTGTGTGTGTGTGTGTGTGTGTGTGTGTGTGTGTGCGCGCGTGTGTGTGTGCGCGCGCGCGCGCATTCGTGTTTACATTTGTATAGAGGCAGTCAACTTTGGGTGTCTTTCTCAGTTGCTTTCCACCTTTCCCCCCATTTTATTAACATTTATTAATTGTACAAAATAATGGGTTTCATTATGACATTTCATGCGTGTATACTTGTACTTTTCTCAGTTATACAGCATCACCAGTACCCCAGAAAGTTTCTTTTCCGTATTAATCCTCGCTTCCCTTCCCTAGAGGCATCTGTAATTCTGTTTTTTCCATCCCAGATTGGTGTCACCAACACTAGAGCTGTATGAGTGGAGACATACACCTGTCTTTGAGTAACGGTTCTTCCGTGTAGCACAGCTGCGCCATGCTGTTGCACAGGTGGTACTCGGTTCCTACTTTTTTGTACAGTGCTCTGCCTGCATGTATGCTGCAGGCCAGAAGAGGGCGCCAGATCTCATTGCAGATGGTTGGTTGTGGGCCACCATGCAGTTGCTGGGAGTTCAACTCGGGACCTCTGGAAGAGCAGCCTTTGAGCCATCTCTCCCTAACCTTTGAGCCATCTCTCCAGCTCCACTCTGTTCCTTCTTTTTTTTTAATTTATTTCTTTTCTTTTTTCTTTTTTTATTTTTCCAGACAGGGTTTCTCTGTGTAGCTTTTTTTTTTTTTTTTTTTTTGGTTTTTCGAGACAGAGTTTCTCTGTGTAGCTTTGCGCCTTTCCTGGAACTCGCTTTGGAGACCAGGCTGGCCTCGAACTCACAGAGATCCGCCTGGCTCTGCCTCCCGAGTGCTGGGATTAAAGGCGTGCGCCACCACCGCCCGGCCTCTCTGTGTAGCTTTGCGCCTTTCCTGGAACTCACTCTGTAGCCCAGGCTGGCCTTGAACTCACAGACATCTGCCTGCCTCTGCCTCCCAAGTGCTGGGATTAAAGGCGTGCGCCACCACCGCCCGGCCTCCACTCTGTTCCTTCTTATTGCTGGTTGATGTGCTGGTATATGATGCATCATGGCTTAGTTTTTAGTTTTTAGCTATCATGAATAAAGATGGCTATTCTTTATTTATAATAATGTTCTGTATATCCACAAGGAAGTCCTTTTTTGGACATTCAGATTCATTTCTTTAGTCCTTAGAGTGCAATTTGAGGATCATAGTGTAGGCAATAAGTTTGAGTTTTAGGGTGTAAAAAAAAAAGGAACTGTCATACCTTTTTCATAAAGGTCCACCAACAAAAGAATGTATGAAAACATTGTGATGTAGTTAAAATGGAGCAAAGCCAGAAGAAGTACAGATAGAGATCAGTTTCAGAGACTGCTCAGTGTGATAGCCAAAGTCTCTAGTCCTAGCACTTGGTAAGCCAAAACAAGAGAGCTACAAGTTCAAGGCCAGCTTGGGCTATGGGAGACTCTGTCTCAGAAAGCCAAGAAGGGGCTGGAGAGATGGCTCAGTAGTTATAACACTGACTGCTCTTCCAGAGGACCCTGGTTTGATTCCCATGTAAGTTCAGTTCCAGGGGATCTGATACCTTCTGACCCCCAGGGCCAGGGCCAGGCATGAAATGGTACACAGACAGACACACGTGTGAGTAAGACACCCATGCATAAAGAAGACTATACATTGAAACATTCAGTGTGGTTGTGTTTATATAAAATTAGAAAGCATGTGAGACACAAACGTTACACACTGTCGTAAGTACGTACTTACGAGGTAACAACATGTTTGCAAAAGTAAGTCTTTGATGTCAGGACAGTGGAACCTCTACAGTAGGTGACACATGGGATTAGAGGGGCTCATAATAGTCTCCAACTAAATGAGTAAAGTGGCATTTCCTTAAAGGCATTAGAAGCAATTTTAGTAAAATGTCAAGATTTGATACTGAAGAATGCATATTCCTCCACAGGTGTTAAGCTCTGAGCTTTGTGGATTTCTGCTTGCTGACTTAGCTCCCAAAGATCTTCTGAACTGTTTATTTACCACTTTAGCCCTATCCTGCTCCTAGGGGTGACTGAAGCTGGGTGGGACTAGGAGGTGGGGCACAGCCCCGTCCTCTCTAGGCCACCACCTTGCATGAACAGCTCCTTGGGGGCTGGGACAGAGTACCTCTGACCTGCTCCTAGCTACTGCCTCAAGAGAGCCTGCAGGCAGGCCTGCCTTCCCTTTGTCCCTGAATCTTGGACTGACCTGGTGCTGGGTGAATTTAAGGCACATGTTAAAATATTTGTTCCCTTCCATTGTTTTGGGTCTTTTACTTTGGTGACTCAGCATTGTATTTATGTGTTTTCAATCTGCCCATCTTCTCTGTCATTTCCTATCTATTAGTTTTAAAATTTCCCCATTCTTCCCCTTTCTTATTTCATGTTTCACAGAGGGTCCTTAAAATGCTACCACATGTCCCCGGGGGTTTTGTTTTTTAATTGGTTTTTCAGCTCTGAAGTGTGTGTGTGTGTGTGTGTGTGTGTGTGTGTGTGTGTGTGTGTGTGTTTTCCCTTTTCCTTTCTGAGCTCCCAGTCGCTGGTTCAGATACCGCCTATGGCTTCTGTTCTCGGGCCAGCCCTTCCTGCTTTTTATTACTTGTGCTGCATCATCTTCCTGCATAGCCATTGCCTCGTTACATTTTTAGAGTTCATAATAGAATACTGGTTTAAAATCGCCTTCTTCCCATGGTGATGGTTTTTTCTATTCCTTTTCAGTTTTGTGGCAGTACTTTACACAGGCTCGTTATGCCTTTTATGCTCTGCCTTTGATTGGATGCTGAGTTACACCTTTGTCTTAGTTAAGGTTTCTGTTGCTGTGGAGAGACACCATGACCACAGCAACTCTTATAAAGGAAAACATTTAATTGAGGTGGCTGGTTTACAGTTCAGAGGTTCAGTTCATTGTCATCATGGTGGGACATGGCTGTGTGCAGGCAGACATGGTGCTGGAGAAGTTGAGAGTCCTATAATGGGCAGGCAACAGGAAGTGGTCTGGGACACTGGGTGTGGCTTCAGCATATTTGAGATCTCAAAGTCTGCCCCCACAGTGACACACTTCTTCCAACAAGGCCACACCTCCTAATAGTGCTTCTCCCTATGAGCTTAGGGGGGGCAGTTACATTCAAACTACCATGACCTTTTATCTTTTATTTTGAGGTGCATTTTATATATATATATATATATATTGGTTTTTTGAGACAGGGTTTCTCTGTGTAGCTTTGTGCCTTTTCCTGGATCTCGCTCTGTAGACCAGGCTGGCCTCAAACTCATAAAGATCCACCTGCTTCTGCCTCTGCCTCCGCCTCCCAAGTGCTGGGATTAAAGGCGTGCACCACCACCGCCCGGTGCATTATATTTTTTCAAACCAGCAGCCAAACAATCCTGTCATAGGGTGAGGGAAGTGTGGGAGCCCGTTCTCGGGTTCCTCGTGGCTTTACCCAGCAGGTCCACATAGAGGATGATTAGACCACGGGCCTGAGTGCAGGTGTCTGAGATGGTCTGCACTTGGCTGTGCTGGGGGAGGAGGTCTTTTGCTCCACCCCTTGGCGTCTCTATAAAAACCCTGGGGCAGAGACAGTCGGGGGCCCGTTGGAATAGGTTCCAGGCCCTCTCGAGGCTATCCTTTATTTTCTATCTGTTTATCTCCGCGATATTCTCCGCAATAAATCCTTCTATCTAATATTTCCTGCTGCTTGCACTCAAGAAAACTCTGGGGAACTGTGGGGGTGGTTGGGTAAACGCCCCACAGAATGGCGCCTGAACAGGGACTAAAGAAAAAAGAAAAAAAGGGACTAAAGAAAAAAAAGGGGGGACTAAAAAAAGGGGGGGGACTAAAGACAAATGAACAGGGACTAAAGACAAAGTAATAGGGACTAAAGATAAAGGAAAATAATAGTTTTATTACAGAGTTTTTGGCGAAAGTGCTGAGTTCAGCCCTGCCAGTGGATAAGGCATGCCGGTGTTATGGAAAATATATATTTTTTATATATATTGAGAGGCAGGGGTTTTATCCTCGAGAGAAAAGGAAAGTGGACTGGAAGGATGTCCGATGCTGCAGCGAAATTCTCTTCTGTCAAAATTTTCTGTCTATCCCTTTCTCAATTTCTATCTGTGAAAAAGTATAAGGCATAGGGTAGTAAAATAGTGTAGGAAAAACTTAGAAGTGTAAGATTGTGTAGGAAAAAAAAATAAGGCAACTAGACAGAAAAACTCTTCAATTTTCTAACTTTGGGGGATATAAACGCAAACTGGGAAAAAAAATCTTTCTTTGGGCTTTTTGGGTAGTAAAAAAGCTCTTCTCTGAGCTTATGGGGAAGAAAAAGTTTCCTATGGAAGCTTTTGACCTAGGGACAGCTGAAATGCTAAGTTCAAGCGGCAGGAGAAAGTGATTTCTCCCTGAGGCAAAAATGGGGATGTAAAAAGCCAAAAAGTTTAAAGTTGGGAAGTTTTGGGAAAAGTTGCTCTTTCTCTTGGGGGGAAAAAAACCCTTTCTCTTAAAGCTTTTCTTGGAAAATTTGGGGGAAAAAACTCTAAAAAGCCTTCATCTTTCTCAAAGGCTCTCAAACTTAAAAACTAAAGCCTTTAACTTTCAGAAGGACAAAAATTAGAATCACCTGAAGATATTAGTATGGGGACCACCTGTGATTAGCTCTAAGGGAAAAACAACAAACCTCTTAAGACAGCAAAACCTCTAGGTTCTGTTTTTCAAGCCTTAAAAATTGTCCCTGCAATGCAGGAGGCAGGGACAAGTTCCTAAAAACCTCTTCTAAGCTCTGTCTCTTCAAGCTAGTAAAAGACAGTGGGTCAGAGTACCCTGAGGGAAACGCTTGGGAGAGTGTGGGTAAAGAGCTACAGAGAGCCCAAAAGGGCCAGAAACTTTACCTGAGAAAAGCAAAAAAGCCAAGCTTTTCAGTTAAAACCGAGCTGAGGCATCAAGGGTTTTGTTTCTGAGTTGAGCATTTCAGAATGAAAAGGTGCTCCTAACGGTCCTAATGCAAAGATCCCCTGAAGCAATGCAAACTGTTAGCTTTGTATCCTCTCTTCTGAGCAAAAACCCAGAGGGACTGGCCAGCTTCTCTGAGTTGGAGTGCATTTCAGGGATACTAGGGTTCCTGCAGTTGCAAACTTCCTGGAGCACAGAGCTGAGGCAGGAAGGTGCAGGACCCAGGGGAAGGTTGCTAATGAACAACCAAAGCTAAAGCCAGTGGGAACAGCACAGTTGTCTGCTTTCCTACAAGTCCCGGGTTGGTAGGTCCACTGCTGCAAAAAGACATCTGAAAAAAGCTTTCCTATCAGTAAGGACCTTTCTGGGAAAACAGTAAAGCTGAACTGTGTCTGAAGCAGTTGTGCTGCTGAGTCAGAACGCTGTCTGGGGAAAGAGCCTAGCCAGGGCAGAACAGCACTATCCAGGAGTAAAGCTTTCTTTTCTGTCAGAGAAAACACCTCTTTGAGAAAAGCTTTGTTTCAACTGACTCCCCTGAGATGAGGGAGTGTAGCCCTGAGGGGTGATTGCCTCTGGAATAAGCTCTGTCCTTGAGCACCCAGACAAGCAAATGCAACCCACTGGGGGACTGGGCCAGGTGAAGGTCTGATAAGGCAAAACACCTGTCCTAATGGGAGTTTAGAAATGGCAAAAACCTCCCTTGTTAGATTTTCAGTCTGTACGCAAACCACACAGACCCAGAAAACAAACGGACAAAAAGCCCCTACCTTCAGTAGCAGGGAAAGCCGCCACTGTAGTGTCGGAAACTGTTTCTGGGGTAGAGGGGATAAACTGAGACCAAACTGGGAACTGTCTGGGAGAAAGACTCTGAAGAAACAGAGAAGGGACATAATCCTCCCCAGAAAACTATATGACCTGAAAAAGCTGCTAGAATTTGAGGCAGATTTGGGGGGAGAAAAAAGCCCCTACCTCCAAAGGCAGCTAGCAGAGGAACAGAGCTGCAGATACTTGAAGCTCTGCATCTGGGGAAGGGAGGAACAAGCAAAATGAGATAGATCAGTGGGAGAAAATCTCTCTGAAAGAGCTATGGGAAAGTTGTTGTGAATGTTTTTCACTGACTGGCTAAGACAAACACAAGCCCCGAGGAAAGTTGCTATCAGAAATGCCAGCCTCAATGCTAATGAGGCAGGTGCAGTTCTGATTTGGGGGCCAGTGTCAAATGAAGGAGAGACACCTGTTGAAGTCAGCTGAGGAGAGAATAGAAATCTCCCAATGTGCCATAATTGAAAATGTAAAATGCTTGTTCAAATCTCCCGTTGCAAAAGCAAAAAACTTTGTTCAAACCTCCCAGGCAAGAATTTGTAAGCAAGTCTGGTAAAAAAGAACTTAGAAGTTGACTCTCAGACCCGAAAAGAACTATGGGAAATGACTGATGGAAAAATGATATAAAGGACTGATATAAGGGACTGATACTATTATGGATTGATATAAGGGAAATGCATTCTGGGAAAGGTAGTTTTTCTGCTAAAGATGGCGACATTGCCCTGAAACACTTTTGTCAGCTCGAAAATACGTTCATGGTAAACTTTAAAATACAGCTTTTAAAAGAATAAGGAGGAAAATCATCTAAGAGTTTTAAGTGTCAGTTCCAATGAAACATTGAAAGGATATGGAACTAGGCACTTCGCGGTTTGGGGGTTGGTAAAATGACTTATTTACCCTAATAGCTGTGCAAAGTTTTAACGGTAGTTGGATGACAGAAAGCTACCTATAAGATCAAACAAGCCACTTTAAAATCCTTAAAGCAAGAGAGAGCAGTTTATACACTGAACGTTGTCTTAGATATGAAGGAAACTTATGCTATCTACAAAAGAAAGCGCTGCCATGCTTTGTGGGCCATATTAGAGTTCACTCCAATCTTCCTGGTCCTTTAGCTGAGGGTAATGCGAAATGGAAAGATCCCTGCTCGGGATTGTGGAAGGGTCCCGATCCTGTGTTAATATGGGGTCGAGGACATGTTTGTGTTTTTTCACAAGAGGAGAATGAAGCTCGGTGATTACCGGAGCGTTTCGTAAGGAGCTTGGAACTAAGAAAGGTCAGCTCCAATGATGATCCTACAATGGAACCAGAATGAAAGTGGCTCAATTAGTGTTTCTGAGGTTTTGTCACTGGTTAATGCAAACAGTGAGGAAATAGAGTTCGGAGCTGTGCCGCTTTTGGCTTTACTAGCTCCTTTGGAAAAATACTTTATATCACCTAATAACTGTGCGATATTTGGCAAAGAGCTTACAGCAGCTAAATACGGTAATTTCACCGTCAGCATGAAGGGAAGTTTTTCGGTAGAACAAACCAAGAGTACTGCTGTAATAGAAACATTTGTCTGAATTGAAACACTTAGGGGAACTATTATGAATTTGGGTGAAGGGACAGCCTCTAGTTAAACACCGTCTACCGCTGACAGTGCATCTCTGCTGGGTCCGGAACGGCTGAGAGAACTGGCGACTTTGGAGTGTGGCGTCATCCTGGGAAGGTTACAGTCCCCTAGCAACAACTATCACAATTCTATAACAACACTCACTAAATCCCAGTGCTTTATAACAAAGCTGACTATACACTCTAAACGTTAGCAATGATGTACGTACTTCCTGTCTAGTTAAGAATCTTTCTAATAGAGATAGTGATAATAATTAAGAGTAAGAAATAGAAAAAGATGAAAATAAGATATGTAAGTTTATAAAAATTCTCTTGTTAGATCTGTGTTAAAAAATCTTTAGGTGTTTGCTAAGTTAAATATATGCTAATGGTAGCCCTATATAAGTTTGTAAAATAGATCTATAGATCCTTTAAGAATATAAGCTTGCAAGAAGTATCTAAGGTAGTCTTAAGACATGTAGTGATAAGCTTGTAAGAAGTAAAGATGTTAGCTGTAAATGTAAGTTTAAATAAGAATAAGATGGAATGAATATAAGAAATATATAAGTAATAAGAAATATATTTGCTAAAGTAGTTCTATAGTTTCCTTAAGGAGTATAAATAAGTAGATGTTAATACGTTATATGTGAGTTTGTAAAATGTAGATGTTGAATGTGAGTCTAAATGCTTTGCAAGGCAAAAGGTTATATGTGAGTTTGTAAAGTGTAAATGTTAAGTGTGAGTCTATTCTTAATGTATATGGTGAAAGAACCCGAGAACGGGCTCCCACAGGGAAGTACCTTCCTTCCTCCTCTTCCTCCTAACCCACCATCTCCAGAGAAACCAGATGCATTAGCCCACCTGTGACTCAGTAGTGCCACTCACTACCTTGGCAACAGTGATCTTTCAGGGAAAGGTAGATGTCCAGGGAGAAGCCCACTGTTGTCTGCGGTCACTGTCGTAGGATGTTTACCTGGAAAGACAGTCCACCTGCTAAAGTTCGTGACTGGACAGAGCAGAGAGCATCAGCGTGTAACGCCACCCATTTTGCCATGTATTCCCATACAGTAGTTGAAGTCTGTTTTGTCATGTGCAACTGAAAGGACCCTGACAGACGCACCTCACTTGTTCTCACACAGCCCAGCTGCCCTGACTGGCCCACTTCACTCTTTTTGTGGACACTGACTGCTTTTTTCATTTGCCTGCATCTCCCACTGAAAGTGCTTCACTGCTCATGTTTGGTACTCTCGCACTGTACCTGGCCAGCACTGGGCAGGGAAAAATTCAATTGAGAGCCAGGTACGTTGGTGCATTCCTGTAAACCTTAGCATTTGGAAGACAAAGCCAAGAAGTGTGCTGCAGTTCCAGCCAGCCTGGCCAGCACACCAAGTTTCAAGCCAGCCAGGTTTACATAGTATGATGGCTATTCTTGGTTGTCAACTTGACTATATCTGGAATGAACTATAATTCAGATCTTGAAGCAAAAAGACAACATACCTTTGATCCTCTTCTTGAGGCTGGAAGGCACACCTTTAATCCGGGCCATTCCTTCTGCTGGAAGTCTGTATAAGGACAAGGGAAGAAGGAAGGGGCGTGTTCTTCCTTTGCTTGCTTGCCCTGCCTTGTCAGCACATCCATTCCTTTACTGACATTGGAGCCTACTTGTGGAATATTAATTTAAGATGTATTACATTCGTTTATGCTGTGGAACACTTGTTTAATGATGCAAAAGACATGTTACATTTGTTTGATTAAATAAAATTAACCTGGGATCAGGAGGCTGAGTCAGCAACTAGCTGACAGGATGTGGTAGGGAGGAACCATGTGTAGCCAGTCTTAACTGGGGATGAGCAGAAGGATGCCCTGTTTGGGGGGTGATGTGAGGTAGGAGTGAAGATTAGCTACTTGCTATTCAGCCTCTTGGAGCGAGCAGAATTTCACCTCAACCTTTGAATCCTGAGTTTGACCGAGGGATGGAGATCTCTTTAGCGGCTGTGATAGAGCTGGTGCCGGAAGGAGAAGAATTCCTGCCTGGCTATAGCCAGTGCAGGCGAACCAATACTGGTAGCTTCGGAGTTGCAGTTGCTGATTAGGACAGAAGTTGTTTAAGGGCAGCTACTGAATTTAATGAGAAACAACACCTACTTCTTTGGAATTTTGGCATATACAGAAGACCATGGGACTGAGCAGCTACTAGATTCTTGGACTTCCCATTCACATCTAGCCATTGTTGGACTGCAGCCTGTAAGTCATTCTGGTAAATTCATATATATATATGAAAATTTATTATATACGTGTGTGTATATATGGAGAGAGATATTCATTCCATAAGTTCTGTGACTAGAGAACCCTGACTAATACACATAGGAAGGCCCTCTCTTAAACTAACTGAACAACAAAAAGAACAGGGCCAGACACAGTGGTGCATGCCTTTAGTTCTTGCATTTGGGAGGCAGAGTCAGGCCTCTCTTGGGTTTGAAGCCAGCTTGTTCTGCAGAGTGAGTTCCCTGCCTGCCAGGCAGAATATGTTTGTCTCAAAAAATAAAGAACAAAAACAGTAAAACGAATTCAACTGAAGGTGTTTGTACAGAGCAACCTCTCACCAGCGCTGTCTCTTCTACTCTAGTAACTAGTTTCGCGTGGCTCAAGTGTGGTAATTTTTTTTTAATAAAAAGTTTTGAGAGAATAACTGACATGGTCAGAGGGCTATAATCTTTTTTTTAATTTTTTTCGAGACAGGGTTTCTCTGTGTAGCTTTGCGCCTTTCCTGGAACTCACTCTGTAGCCCAGGCTGGTCTCGAACTCACAGAGATCCGCCTGGCTCTGCCTCCCAAGTGCTGGGATTAAAGGTGTGTACCACCACTGCCCGGCTATAGTGTACTTTCTGTCTTTTGATGTTTGTCAGGTTGCTTCAATTCAGCTTTGTCTGTAAGGGGACGATATGTACACCGTAGCGCTCTAGACTAGGGAAGCAGAAGCTTATTGTAATCCTTCCTGAAGGCTCCTGTATTTTTCTCGACACACAAACAATTTGGTGGAGTATTAATTAACACGTGCAAAACTAATGGGCTCTGCTGCTGGTGCGTGCTTTCCTGGTGTTCTAGTCTTGACCTTGGCCCTCAACAGGTAGATTTGTGCAGACGATATCAGGAGGTAATCTCTATTTCCCTTGAATGCTTTTAGACTAGAGTGAGAATAATAGTCAATAGAGCCTTCGCCCTTGAGGGCCCCTTTTCTAGTACTGTAATTTATAATAACCCAAACTGAGGAGGAAAGAATAGGGCATCTGCTAAAACAGCTGTCTCAAGTCCCAGCTTCTCCCAGCTCATTTGCTCCTGGTTCAGACAACCCAAGAAGCCTTCCCAGCGTCAGTCATTAGCAAGGATGCAACAGTAGGCAGCTAGAGAGCAGAAGTGGCTGCCTGGACTGGACTCAAGGGCTTAGGAGACTGTCTGAAACAAACAGAACCCTGGAAGCCAGATGTTCACTATGAATTGCTGTTCATTATAGTGCTGCTGCTGCTTTACTTTGACTTTGTAAAGATCCCTAATTACAGTAGGACACCATCTAAAAGTATTTCCACCAGGTGTGGCCTTCTTTCAGTTTTATTGTTTAAAAAGTAAGAAGTAGGGGTGTGTGTGTGTGTGTGTATGTATTCATTCAAGAACACAACACAGTGATCTGGGTACCACAAGAGAAAAGCACAGTTCGAAACCTGCTTAACCCACTGTGTGCTCATTTTTCTGTTTGTTTATTATGATTCTTGGGAGTTGAATCTAGGGCCCCAGTGTGGTAGGTAAGCACTCCACCACTAAACTGGATCCCCAGCCATCCTTTTTGATGAGGAGATGGATTCATGCATTTAATTAGAACAAATAGTCCAGCCACACAATAAAATAAACTTGGTGGTCATAGGCATCTATCACTTCTCAGAAACAACTGTGCATTTAAAGTGAAGATATTAGGGTTTCTTCGCATACACACCCATAGCCCACTCCTAGTTGATTGAGTAGTGTATTCTAATGAATAGGCTGTTAGTTACAAGTATGTTAAGACTGTATAAGACAAAAAGAATGTGTGATAATCTGTTCTCTGAGAATAGTGGCACTGCACAGGTAAGAGAGGCTGGTACCCTTCAGGTACTTCTAGCCTGGCCCTCTTTTTCACTTGCTGTTTGGAGACAAGGTCTCACTAAATTGCCCAGGCTGGCCTTAAATTGACTTTCTTACCCAAGCAGATCTTGAATTTGGAATCCTGCCTTAACCTCTAAAGTAGCTGGGATTTCAGACCTGTGCCACCAGCCCTAGCTGCTCTCTGAGGAAAGGTTTACAATCTATTACCCAGAAATTTGGAAGCTGGATAAGTTTTAGAATTCAGAACTTTTCAGATGTCTTGAAAGAGCATGAATGAATGTATTCATGCCATATGTTTCTTGACAGCCCAGCAGGGCCTGAAGTAATGTTCCCATAGCCAAACGTAATATTCCTTTAAATTTTTTAATGTATGTGTTTATTGGGAGGGATGTGTCTATGGAGAAGCCAGAGGTGGAGGTCAGCTGTCTTCCTCATCTGCTCTCCAGCCTAGTTTTTGAAACAGTCTGTCACTGAACCTAGAGCTTGCCAATTTGGCTAACCTGGCTGGTAAGCCAGTGGGACCCTACTATCCCCACCTCCCAATATTGGGGTCACAGGTGTCCCCTACCATACCCAGCTTTTGTAGGTGCTCAGGATCAGCTCAGATCCTCTTGTTTGAATGGTAAGTGCTTTACCAATGGAACCATCTCTCCTGCCCCTCCTTTTCTGGTTTTCTTTCTTTTCTTAAAACGGGTTGCATTGTGTTTTCGTTTATGTCTCCGGACGATATAAATGCAGTACCTTCTGAGGCCGGAAGAGGGCAGCAGACCCTCTGGACTCGAAGTGACAGGTGGAGTTGCTGTTGGATTCTGAGATAGGTGTATGGGTGCTGACCTAGGTGCTGGGAACCAAACCTGGGTCCTCTGGAAGGCTGGCCGGCGCTCTTAGTGGCTGAGCCATCACTTCAGTACCCCCACTGAATCTTTGATTCTATTTGATACTTGTAGGGCTACAGAAAAACAAAACAGCAACAATATCAGCACATGGGTGAGGCATTGGACAGACTGCTTTGACAGCTAAGTCTTAGGTCAGTTAAGACAGGTTTGGGTTTTTTTTTTTTGTTTTTTGTTTTTTGTTTTTAATTTGGGTAATAAGTTTGGCAACAAACTTGGGGGGGTACCTTAGTTTTAAGGGCTTTTCAAGTATTGCAAACAAAGAATTATGGACTGAATTATATTTTTATTAGTATGTATGAGAAATTGTTCAAGCAGATCACACTTGTGGCAGTCGGAGGGCAATGTTTGGGAGTCTGTTCTCTTGTTCCATCATAGGATCCAGAGATTGAGATTCATGTCATCAGGGATGCATAGCAAGTATTTTTACACAAACACACACCACCACCACCACCACCAACAACAACAAACTGAAAATCAAACACTAAAATCTACAAGAAATGGGTTGCTCTTGTTACTGCTCTTTGGCAGTGCTGAGGATTCTAGTCAGGGCCTCCATATAGTAGGAAAAGACTGACTCACCACCAAACTGTATCTCCAGTCCACAGGTCAGACAGTTTGGTTAGAGCATAAACAGTCTGCTTTGTCAAGCCCTTCATGATGTTATGCCACAAGACCTAATGTTTTACTAGTCTGATTCTGGGACAAGGTGGACAAGAGCAACTCACATTGTTCTAAGAATTGGAACTCCTGATCATCTTACTACACCTCCCTAGTCCCAGGATTCAGGCAAAACACCATACCCAGTTTTATCCAGTGTGTCCAGGCGTTCTACCTCATTAGGTTTGTTTAAGTATGAGAATGAGGGGAAGATTCTTTAGGCCAGCAGTCCCTTAGGCATTTCTAGGGCTGTGTCTACATACATCTCTAGGGCTGCAAATTGACATTCTCTAGTACGTTTGTCCAGTATTTTCAGATCAATAAGGCTTTCTTTTGAGTTAGATGTGGTACACACCTGTAAATTCCAAGCAGAGGCAGGAAGAGTGCCACAGGTTTGAGGCTAGCCCAGGCTACATACTGAGACCCTGCCCAACTGTCCCTCCCTAAAACAACAAAAATATTTTTTTGAAACTTATTTCTTAATTTCAATACTTTTAAGCTTGCTGAAAGTGAGTATCTGATTTTTTTTTCTTTTAGAATGAAATATTGATTGACTCCTTAACACTCAGAAACTTTGTATTCACACAGGGTCTCATGTAGTTCAGGCTGGCCTCGAATTTGCTATTATCAAGGATGACCTTGAATCCCTGATCCTCTGGCCTCCTTCCACCTCACAATCCTGGGGTTGGAGGCATGTACCACCAAACCCCACTGACAAATTTGTTAGCTTCTCAGTTTAACAAGGTATTCAACATAACCAGTGGCTCCTTTTCTGAGTGACACAGTCCAGGCTCCTCAAAGAAAAAGATACCCTCAAACAACGACACTGTCTGACCCTCTGAATCCCCTGGGATTTGTGTCGTGAGTGGCCTTGACCTGAACCCCTCAGTGTTTCCAGACATGCTGGTGCAGAGTGGGCCTGGGCCCTGTGCCACCAGGTCAGGCTCTGTGGTGATTTCAGAGGCTTGGCTTATTTCAGAAAAAGCATGGCTAACTCTTTAACTGCTAGACATTTTCACCCTATACATTTCCCCAGAGGCTGGTTTTAGAATATAAGATCACTAAATAAAATATTTTGATTTTTTTTCTTTGTTAACTCTTGAGTATAGTTACCAAAAATTTAATGGGTAACTTTCATCCCGTGATTTGCCGTTAAAGGGCAGGCAGAGAGAGGTACACAGGGCAGTGTGCTCTGCTTGTATCCCAGTAGCCTGGACTAGATGCGACTATCCTTTGCTTACCTCCTCTTAGTACCCTCATCTCCACTCTAACCCAGTTAGTTACACACTTCTTTCTGCCCCCACAGTCTGTAGTGACCTGCTACCTCCAGTGTTTTATCTTTGGAGATAGAAAACCCAGAACTGATTAAATGGGTTTCTTTTTTTTTTTTAAATTTGGATATGTATGACAGATTTTAATTTAACTAGGTGTTACATTTTACTTAAAGCTTTTAGAGCAAGGTTTATTGAGGTAATTTTCTAACACATCCTTTTTGGCAAAACCACTCAACAACAGGACAAGACTTTGGGCTAGGAATATGGCTCAGAGTGAGGCCTTTGGGTGCAAGCATGAGGGCGGGAGCCAAGAACCTTAGTACCTACAGAGCAGCAGGGGGGTGTGCCGGGCCTGGGGTCTCTGCAGTGCCCTGGCTAGTTCAACTCTTGAAGGAATTCAGAGCTCTAAGTTCATGTGACACCCTGCCTGAGCAAAATAAGTCGGAGAGCCACTGAGGAAGACACCAGCCATGACCTTTGGTGCCGGAGCTTTTCCCCACACACGGCATGTATACACAGAAACACTGGATGAGAAACTGAAGTTTTATTCATGGTAACAGTAAACTCTTCTCTTCTAAAGGACTGGCCCCCCAAATACAAGTTTATTTCTACCTTCCTTTGAAAAATAGCAGATCAGGAGGATCAGGAGTTCAAGGCCAGCCTGGGTTAGCTGATACACTGTCTCAAAAAATTAACTTTGGGGCTGGAGAGATGGCTCCATGGTTAAGAACACTGGTTAATCTTCTAGAGGACCAGGGTCCAATTCCAAGCTCTTCTTTGACAGCTCACAACTGCAACTCTAGACCCAAGGGATCCATCACCCTATTCTGGCCTCCATGGGCACTGATGCACATGGTACACAGACATACATGTAAAACCCATACACCCTCCCCCCACCAAAAGAAAGAATAGATTGGTTAGAGGAGAAAGTACTAGTTGGAAATAACTATTCACTTTAGATGGAAAAACTTTATATAAATAAGATTTATCTATACAATGTGTATTTGTATGTATAAACAAAGGCTTTTTGTTGTTGTTGTTTTTCAAGATAGGGTTTCTCTGTGCATCCCTGGCTGTCCTGGAACTCACTTTGTAGACCAGACTAGCCTTGCCTACTTCTGCCTCCTGAGTGCTCAGATTAAAGACATGCACCACCACACTTGGCTAAACAAAGGCTTTTTAAAAAAGAAGACGGGCTGGGAAGCGGTGGTGCACGCCTTTAATCCCAGCACTCGGGAGGCAGATTTCTGTGAATTCGAGGCCAGCCTGGTCTACAGAGCGAGATCCAGGACAGGCACCAAAACTACACAGAGAAACCCTGTCTCAAAAAGCCAAAAAAAAAAAAAAAAAAAAAAAAAAGACAGGGCTTTGCTACGTAGACCAAGCTGGCCTTATACATGCAGCAATGCTCCTGCCTCAGCAGTTCTTGAGTATGCACCACCATGCCTTTAAAATGAGTATTTACAGTGCATATTAAACAACTTTTTGCACAAGCAATACTAGACAACAAGTGTTTTAAATAAGTTGTATTACTTTCAAGAGAAAAGACCATGAAGACAAAAGAATCCAACACATGTTAAATTAAAGGACGTTTTATTTATTGACAGATTAAAAAACCGTAACTCCCAGCAGTGCAAAATGTACTAGTGAACCCATGACAGAGAACTGGTGTTAATACACAATGTTTAAGCAATGCTACACGGGTTTTTGGCAAAGTGCTGTGCTGTTCTGTTCATTCCGTATAAAACTGACCATCTGTGACCCAATCAGTATAAAAAATGTATAAAAACAGAAAAACAATTAGATAGTGGCTCAAGAAAACAAGCTGCCATTTATGCATAGATTGATGTACAGTTTATATACCCTAACCAAAATGTCCCTTTACGTTTTCAAGTTGATGAGAGAAACAACTGTGCCCGTAAACACATTACAGAGGCACACAGTACAGCCGACAATACTTTTTCTCTAACCTGCCTTCAGAAGGCAAATGTGTTCACAATTTTACTAGAGGAAAGAAAGAAAGCCACTTCTTAAAAATAACACACAATTATTGACTAAAGTTCAAAGCTTCTGGAGGAAAACAAAACCACACACACACCCAAGGCCCCAAATACACACCTAACCTCACTAAGCACTGGTTTTTACAAGTTCACCTAGAAAACAATACTAAAACAGGAAAGTACAGAGCCAAACTCATTTAACAGAGACATTTTTCAATATCACAAGAAAACTTATCAATGATACACAGAACATCCACTTACTACATTGCCTTCCTCTGACTAGTGACTTCTCTTCCACATAAAGGATACTGTTGCCAGTGAGAAAAGACACTTCCTGGTGTCTCTCTGCACTTAAGCTGCTTGAATTGGTGTCACATTTCAAGAGAAACTGGCCTGTGACAAAGTGGACAACACTGTCATATGTATAGATTTGTTAAATAGACAAGCATTTGTGTCAAATTTCAACATTAGAATAAGTAGGTAGAGTTGCCATTTATAATGCATCAGAGGCCGATGGCGTGGAACTACCTAACTTTAAAGAATTTAAAACAAATAGTATCTATAAGCCTTATAAAATAAAAAGATAACTTCAAGGCAACAATAGAAACATAGTAGTATCTCAGTACAAGGAGCAGTCTCTTCATTGTCTCTAAAATAGAAAGAAAAAGGTAGAAACTTTCCCCACTAATCTACTTAAATGTGTCTTCTAGTTGTAGTCCTTCATTCTTAGTTTTTTCCAACTCAAAAAAAGAGAGAGAGAGAGAGTAGAGATGATAGTCTCCCTCGCTTTTCTGTCTGTTTGTTTGTCTTAAGAATATACAAAGACTGTATGCTTCTGTGAGGACAGCAAAACAGCAAAGCATCCAGATTTCAACGGAAGTGAAGACTAATAGCCAGTGTACAGATCTAAGAAGCAAAAACAACAGGCAGGCTTATGAGCCCTGGCAAGTTTTAGTAAACACTCTTCTCACTAGAACCAAAGAACGGATAAGACGGGGACGATCTGCATGGGAACTGGAAAAATATACACAAAGTTAATGAGTTTGGGATTTTCTTTTTTAACTTCCTGCAGTGGGAAGTAAAAATCCAATCTCCTTGCATCTCTGCACCTACTCAACCATACAAATACAAATAGCCGCAAGATAAATATGGCGAGCTAAGCATCTGCATACAGGGCAGAATATAACTCAGGAAATAGTAATTAACGGACTACACACTCTAAAATGCTTAACACAAAACACAAACTTTGAGGAATGTGGAGGTCCACTGTAAAAGCTAAAAAACATACTCCAGATGTATGGCAGATACACACCATGTATTCCAGACTTTCCAAGCAACATTCTAGGCTATCAGTTTGGAAATGGCCAGAGCTCCTAAACTCAGGAGTCTCACTCTGTTTTGTTTGCAGTGCTGGGGAGGACCTTCCACACACTAGGCAAGTGTTCCCCACTAAGCTACATCCCCACCTTTGGGGTCTTCTTACTGCCTGTACTTTCAGTAAAGTACACTGTAAACCACTAGTAGTTACAACAGCAAAATGATGATAATCAGTGAGTAATCAACTCAGAAAATGCATTTTGGCCATGTTTCAAAAAACATTTTGTTGTTGTTGTTTTTTGGTTTTTCGAGACAGGGTTTCTCTGTGTAGCTTTGTAGCCTGTCCTGGAACTCACTCTGTAGCCCAGGCTGGCCTCGAACTCACAGAGATCCGCCTGCCTCTGCCTCCCCAGTGCTGGGATTAAAGGTGTGCACCACCACCGCCCGGCCAAAAAACATTTAACAGGTTAACATTGTTCTTTGTTATTAGGCTTGTGTCTTACACACAGTAGTGGCCTGACAGAACATGTAATGACCAAGAATTTCAATTTTTCTTCAATTCTTACATGTGCCAATTTTAGACATAACTTTAGATTCTCACACAGGAACCACAGTGTGCTACCTACTGTAGGTGATGTGGTTGGTCATCTTAACCCTGAAGAAAAAAAAAATCCCAATAATTTATGTTTGCTGGTTATTAGGACCAAGGCAAAAACACTAGGCACAGACAAGGCAAATGAAGTCAGTAACTGAAAGAGATGTAAATGTACTTAAGGGATGAACAAATCTAAGGGAAAGTTGTTTAAAAACAACAACAACAACAAAACCACTGCAGTTTAATACACAAATCAGTTCACGCTAGCCAAACAAATTCTAATGGCTGAACTTCCGGCTTGTGAGACACAACTTGCATGTGACGTAAGGGGGTGGGAAAGGCTTACATGTATTTAGAAGCTTGTGTCCAGAAGATACATATCTGGTCTATTTTCAAGTTACCAGCATATGACCCTATAACAAACATGGTGTAAAACATGCAAACCTTCATGAAAACAAATAGTAACAAATGACTTCTCAGTTTGACAAACTTTACAGACTTGGCCCCTAATTAGAAAACAAATAAATAAAGGGGGAAGTCAGTATGGAAAGGTTTAAGGAAGGATGAGGAATCTAGATTCCTGTTCTAAGAGACATCCTGGCACTTGGTACAGCCAGTATAAGAAGACCCTTCACTGTCTAACTGCAGCTCTAAAAGCCTCGCCTTGTCAGAGGAGCACAGCTCTTCCCTGAAAGTCTCCCAAGGTTCCCTGCATCAATCTGCTACAGGGATAATACGTCACATAACAGTATGCTGCTTTTTTTTCCTTGAAATTATTTCATAAACAAGTGTTTAATTAGGGTTGCAGAGGAGATAGGGAAATGAGCTCTTTGATTATACAGGTAATGATATTACTCTCAGTAGAATGTGCTTTAAGCTGTAAATGGGTTTAATTTTCCAGAAAGTTGGTTGCAAGTGTGGATGGCTCATTAAAACCCATCAAAACTGCTTTTTAAAAGAAGTGACCAGTTAGAGGTAAGAAAATGGACTTTCCTCTATATCAAGTTAACTGGCCTGTGTGAGTGGAACCCTGCACCCTGGCCTCATTAGCACCAACCCTGAAGAATAATCACGGCAGAAAGTGTGCCACAGCCTCCTACCACTAGGTTCAATAGAAAGGCCCTGGAAATTCACACAAAGTTCAGTTCTGACAGCTCCACTTGCAATTAGTATGCAATCCTCACAACTCTGTGAGGGAGGTAAGTATTATTACTCCCCTGCTGTGGAGGAAACAGAGGCCAAAGTGGTTAAAGATTTTGTGAAGTTAAAAAATAAAAGCTCAAGGAAACCAATCCATCAGTCTTCACTTGGATGCGGTAAACGTGCCACCAGAAGTCCCGTCTCCCATGCTTTCCCCTTGGGAGGACAGGCTCCATGTCTGAGGAGTTACCTTGCTTAAGGGCAGACATGAGCATGCAGTCACCAAGTGCCTGGGCAAACACTTGTGCATTTCCAGCTGAACTGGCAGTTAAGACTCTAGACACCTCCAAATACTGACTGACCGCTCTGTGGGTTACCTACAGACAGATTGCAAATGTCATCTCACAGGTCTAATTTTCCCTTTGCATATGAGACAAGTGCTTTTGTCCATGACAGCTATAGTATCTGTACCATATTGTGGAGTCACATCAGAATTGTTGAATGCATTTGTTCACCAAAGTTAATGTACCTGAATTCCACAATAAACTGCAATGACCAATCTGGGAAAAAAAGAACCATACATACGGAATATGTCAAGTTTTCTTTCAGAAGTAAGTTCAGCCATTAATTCCATTATATCCATGGCAAAAATCACTTGTTAATGCTCATGTTAGTGTATAAAAATGTACTCATTATATACAGAAAAGACTTATCAAGTACTGGTCAATAAAGTATATGGCTGACCCTGAGAATAAATTTTTGCTTACACAAAAGATTAAATAATACAAAATTGATAGATGAAATTTGTAAGATATTACTCATATATACCTTACTATATTTAAAGACCTCCCCAAACACTGTAACTGTATTGATATGTTTCCAAAAATATTCTGAAAAGGTTATTTAAAAGTAATTGTCAGGAGCAAGGCATTATGTGATACAAAGCACAAAATATGGTTGTGATAGTGTCTAGACACACTGACACACTAGGCAGTTGGTCTTCAGTTGGCTGGAAGGAGACAGCATTTTCATTGTATGCACACACACATCCACATACATGGGCACAAATCCACGGAAACCAACATTCTCAGTAATTGTATTGGCGTGGGCAGGGCTGGTGAACCACCCAGCCACTGTGCTTCATCTGTCGAGTATGGCAATCCCTGGTAAGGTTCTGGCGACGAAGGCCATTTCTGTTCAGAGACTGTCTTTCACTCTGTCCTTTTATCCATTGGGAAGGGCGGAAGCTCCTAGGTTGTTCCAGAAATGCTGCCTGAGCAGCAAGAGCTGCAACACAGCAATGAATGTGCTCCCCCATTTCACTTTGGGCTTCCATTCTGAAACAGACCAAAGTGGAGTGTGTCAACAACTACTAAACAGGCTACTTCCTTAGGAATTTAGTTTTCTACATTTATTTGTCTCTGGTTGGGTAAGAACTTAGTGCCTCCTGGCTGATGGACAGATTTATATTTTGTGACGGTATTTGCTGCTAGTGGTAGAAGGGAGAAGCCAAATTTTTGTTTTTGCTTTTGCTTTTGAGATAGTGTCTTGTTATTGAGCCCAGGCCACCCTCAAATTCACCAACCTCCTGCCTCAGTTTCCACATTCTGGGATTACAAATGTGTGTCATAGCTCCTAGGTGAAAAGAACTTTTAATAGGAATGTAGCATATAATCCAGAGGTGGCTAAATGGGCTGTATATTAAAACTGTGCTCCATACTCTGAGTGAATTTAATACGGTTCTCCAGGAGGAGAACTGATGTCTACTGAACATCTGCGGTTTGGTTAGTTATCTAAGGTAGAGTCTCATGCAGATCAGGATAGCCTCAGATTTGCCATGTAGGCAACACTGGCCTTAAATTACTGATCCTCCTGCCTCAACTTTTCAAGTGCTAGAATTACAGTGTGAGTCACCACACCCAACTTTTAGCTGTTTAGAAGATGATATCTATTTCAGTCTTACTATAATATTAAAATAAAATATAATTCTCAAATTTGACTGATCAAAAAGCATTTACATCAACAGCACCCAGCACCTTCACAGATGATTTCTGGCTACAAGTAAAATGTCCTAGGTAGCATATGAATCAGCATTTCATAGAAATGTATATAAGGACATTCCTTCAACTTTTTTTATTTATACCACAGGAGGGCATATTTTGGAATGGCATTTACACAACATGTATATTGGAACATGGTTGTATACATTAATAACAAAGTTAATTTTCTGCAGTGCTGTGTATTGATCTCAGGCCTCTTGCATAATTGATAAATGCTTGACAGGTGAGCAACATTCCCAGTACAACTGTAACGATGAGGATGAGGACTGAGGGTCTCTAACACAGGCTGGCTTCAAGCTCCCAATGTATCCAGGAGTGACCTTGAACTTCTGATCCTCCCACCTTTATTTCTCCAGGGCTAGGTTTACAGGTGTGCATCACCAAGTCCAGTTTATTCACTGGCAACTGAACCCAGGTTTTCTTGTGCACCAGACAAGAACTCTACAAACTGAGCTATATCCCAGTTTGAGTTTTAAGATTTTTACCAGTTATTCAGGAAGGCAGTTACATATTTTACCTAAAACGGCGGGAGGAAACGAACTAAAACAGATCCCATTAAGAAATTAACAGAGGGTTGGGTGGCAGTATAGCTCAATGGTAGAGTGCTTGTCTAGTACGTACAAGGCTTGATCCCTAGCACTAGGGAACAACAAAAAAAGAAGCAAATGGAAAGAAGCTACTATAAACACAATGATTTTTAGAAGGCAGGCATTTGGGTTCCTGGTCTCCCTGCTTAGACTGATAACACAGATCATACAGTCTCAAAATGAATATACTTACTCTGTGCCCATGAGTCTTATAAGCAGCTTTTCCTGGCCCTACAAATGTTAAATGGTGAACTATTAAATCACTAGTAAGATTTAAAATGCCATTTTAATTTTACTACTAGGACATGGTCATTTTTCTTTATTAAGACTGATTTACTATGGGCAATTGAAGACATTACTTAAAATTATGGTATCATAAACATTCACAAACAATGTTTATAAAGGCTAAGATGCAATAAAATGTACACTCTAAAGCCATTATAAGTACTTAGCATCATACTCATGTGGTTTATACTTATATCCCTGAGGACAGACAGAATGGAAGTAATATTGAAAAACATGGTTTATTGCTTGCTTGGAAAGCAGACTGTTTGCTACATAAATAGTCTTGCCTTTTTGGTAACACCTAATTCTACCTTGATTTAGAAATACAAAAACACACTTCTTTTTGAGACAGGGATCTCACTATGTATTCCAAGCTGCCCTTGAACTACTGTTCCTCCTATCTCACCCTCCTAAATGCTACAAGCATGTCACCATGGTTGGCCTTTGATAATTCATTTATGAAAAGTATCTGTTGATCCTACATGTCAATATGTGTGATACAGGAATGCAAATCCAATTCCTTGTGGCATCTGATATCAAACACTTAACCCCTAAATACAGGGGTTAAGTGGATATTAAGTTGGATAAAGATGATGGTTCAGATAAAGCTGAAATACTCTAGAGCTAGGCTCTTCAGGGGAAGATTAAAGTATGATTTGGTAAGAAGATGAAGTGAAAATTTGGTAAAACACGATGGTGAGTATCATGTCTAATAAAATAGTATAGAATCCATTGGATTCAAAGTAAAGGTGACAGGTACTGAAATGAGCCTATACAGTAACAACAACTTAGGACATGCCCAGGGTGTTAATAGTATTCCTCTGTGGGTCATGAGGGATGCCATTTCAAATTTTGAAATTTCTGCATATTTAAATTTTTGGCAAAGTATGCTATAACATTACTTTGCGAAACTGCCAATTACATACATGTGTACTTTAAAAATTTCAAATGCCAATAAATAAACTTAGAGTGACCATATCAGATTAATCATGTTAGATTCTTTTCTTGAAAAAAATTTTTTTTGAGATTTTACTTATTTCTATTTTGTGTGTATGAATGTTTTGGTTGCATGTAAATAAATCTGTGCACCATGTGCCTGTAGTACCCATAAAGGCCAGAAGATGGCGTCATCCCCAGGGCCTGGAGTTACAGTTAGGAGCTGCAATATGGATGCTGGAAATTGAATTTGGGTCATCTCAAAGAGCAGACAGTACTCTTAACAACTGAGCCATCTCTCTAGCCCCTAGTCATTCTTGGGTGGATTCTTCAGAGATGCAATCAAAATCAGTAGGGAAGAATTTTTAAGAACTGAAGAAATCTGCTTAAAGCCAATGTAAAGCAATTAAATCACCACCACCTCCAAACAAATTATATTTTAAATGTTTGTTGGGATGCTGAAAAACACTTAACTCAGCAAAGTTATGGCTTTCAAAATTGTGCCACTTGAAGTCCCAGTTTATGCCTGGTATTACGTAACTGTAATAAGAACATGATTTTTGATTTGGTACAAGAGGAAATGTATTTAGCCTTGCTAAAGTGCATCTGTAGTATTGAGACTTGGGAGAGTAGCAACTCTGGAAAGCTTAACGTTGCTTGGGTTTAGTTATTACTCCATAGATGGGAAACAAGCTATATACAGTGGGCCAGTGGAGTCATGGCCTGAACTATCCAAAAGGAGCCCTTTGGATGACAGTGAAGTACTCCAAAGAATCCAGAGAAGGCGTAAGTCAGGGACAATCCTCACAATGTGGTCTGCTATTACAGGCATGTTCCACTGACATGCATGACTGACGGGCCAGGCTCTAAGCGAGTGAGATGGAGAGGTGGGAATCGTCTCAGATGTACTGCTGAAAATGTTATCTTGATAAAGGCCACAGAGTATCTGGAAGGTTGATTTGTGACACACTAATCTTGACTGACTTCTCTTCCCTGAGCTTACTGGGCCCTCAACTCTCCATTTTGGACTGCCATATAACAACATCACTGCAGTGTGAAATCTGAAGACAACCCTTGGAACAAATACTTGGATTTTCTAGGTTAAGCAGCATTTAAGGTGGTTTAGCTAAGGTATGTGGAAGAAAATAAATTTTTGAGACATATTTTAGGTGAATTTGATACCCTAAATAATTGAGTCTATAATATACCAGAATTATATTCTAATATACTTATCAGAAATACTAGTCTTTTTTAATTTTCCTTCAGTAGCATAATTTTGTAAGTGAGATAGTTCTCTTTTATACAACTGAGCCATGCTATAATTAATAACCTTATAAAACTCAATCCTGACCTGCATGCTGCAATTATAGCCTTGCCCATGTTACTTAAGTAAATCTCTAACACAATTACTTTTTTATCTTCCAAAGCCTTAGCTTTGTACTGTGCAGAAATAAACTTTTTGCTTAGCAGACTGCCGTGCAGAGACTAGGAAGTGCTTGCAACATACCTGGGGCTGCTCAAGTTGTAGTCCTCATTCCCACAGCTGGCCTCACTGAGACCAGGGCAGGGGTTGTGAACAGCGTACACAGACATGCTGGGATGTTCAATGAGAAGGTTTTCCATAGGACTTGTTTCCACCTTGATAGTGGCTAATCCACCTGCTGTAAAACATGGGGGAGGGGTGATGAACCAGCTCTCCTCCATTGGGCAGGACTCAAACTGGAGGAAGCAGGAGTCACTGGTATCAGCCAAACACTCCAGAGATGCAGGTAAACAGGAGAAGACTGATGTGTGCTCTGCTGGGGAATCTTCACTGACGTCATCATCTTCCTCCTCTTCCTCGGCTGAGAAACCAGTGCAAGTGTCTAGATTGTGACCCACATTGCACAGGGGAGGAGAAGCAGTCAGTTGTGGCAGAGTCATCCAAGTTCACAACAGAAGGAAGGACAATACTATATTAGAAGATGCTTACAAAGGCAAGTTTTGCTTGTAACAATTATAAATTCATTTCCACCCTGTCTATGTATAGTTATACTGGCACTAAGGAATGGCTTTAGGACTTTATATTCTGGCAGATAAACACAGTATGAGCCCCGTGGGTTCCTGTTGCCCGTGAGGATTTCCCATTAAAGCGCCTCTGCTTGCACCAGGCTTTGGGAGTTGCAAAACTGGAAAGTGTGACGTCAGTCAGTTTTACTGACTGGATTGTCTGGCACAAAATGTTTCCTGAAAGTTTTTGGAATGTCCTTATTTATTTACTCTTAAACCTTAAAAGTTACATGTAAGAGTTCACACATTCTTTGTATATATGTACACATCCATGTTTGAGTGCACACGAGGGTGTGTGTGTGTGTGTGTGTGTGTGTGTGTGTGTGTGTGTGGAGAGAAGCACTCTAGTGCTTGAGCCAGGTGTGGTGGGGTGTGTCTATAATCCTAGTGAGTGGGCAATGAAGGCAGGAGGACCAAGAGTTTAAGGTTAGCCTTAGCTACATAGCTTAGCTTGCTGGATGCCACTTGTGTTGTGATGATTAATTGTTGAGTACACCTTACCTATGAAGTCAACAAGAATCCATTCATCATCTTCTTTCTCACTAAATTCTGGTTCTTGGTTGGAAGTAGCAACTTCACCTACAAACATTTTGTTCAGTCTCTGAAACATTGTTAAGGCAAGATTGAGACTTTGGCTGGAAAACTTGATAGCTGAGATTTCAAAACCCTGTCTTCAGTTGGCCTGATGGCACAGGCAGGAGATTAAAGTGCAGTGTTTCTCCAACTTAGGTGAAGAACAAGAGTCGTCATCCCTAAAATAAAACAGAAAGTTATTTATTTGTATTTGTTGTGAGGGTTTTTGAGACAAGGTTGGCCTTGACTCCTAATCCTCTCGCTTCTACCATGGTGCCAGGTGCTCATCCTCCCCACCCCATTATCCTGCTGTTTTGTGTTCTTCGTGTATTTCATATTTGAAATCTTTAAGAATAGCATAGTTTAGCTTTGGAAACAACTAATACTGGCATGGGGAAATTCACACTGTAGAAACCTAACTGCAAGACCTGGGGCTGGTAACACGATTCTCTGTGGGGTGGTTCAGGAATCAGTGTGTATATGGGACTCAAATCCTGGTTTCCCCCTTTCACTTTACAGCTTAGGCAGATGGGCTGGAGGGATAGATATGGTTAAGATCACTGGTGGTTCTTGCAGTTCAGTTTCCAGCACCCACCTGGTAGTTCACAACTCTGGTGGTTAGAATGAAAATGGCCCCCCAGGCTCATAGGGACTGCCTATTGGGAGGTATGGCCTTGTTGGAAGAAGTATGTCACTGGGGCCTGCTGTGAGGTCTCAGAAGCTCAAGTCAGGCCTAGTGTAGCTCTCATTCTTTTCCTGCTGCCTGCAGATCCAGATGTAGAGCTCTTAGCTACCTCTCCATCACCATGTCTGCCTACATGCCACTGTGCTTCCCACCATGATGAAAATGGACTGAACCTTTGAACTGTAAGTCACCACCTCAATGAAATATTTTCCTTTATAAGAGTTGCATAGTCGGTGTCTTCACAGCAATAGAAACCCTAATTAAGACAACAACCATCTGTAACTCCAGTTCCAGGGGATCTGACACCCTCTTCTGACATTAGAGGGTACCAGCATATACACAGTACATATACATACATGCAGGCAAAACACGTACACATATAAAATAAATAAACTTTAAAACACAGAAACTTAGGAAGATGATGAGTGAGGCAGCTCCATGGTAAAGGCACTTGCTTCTGAGTCTAGGATGTAAATTTGATCTCCACCGGTAGAAGGAAAGAAGCAACTTACACGGGTGATGCTCCCACCTCCACCCATGTGACACTGACACACACACACACACACACACACACTGTCTTTAAAAAGACTTAGGAAGTTACAGTTTCAGTTGGTTATGGCTCCTACCTCAGGTAGTTCTGGTGAGTTCTAAATAGGAAACCCAGCTTGTTTTATCTAAGCACAGAGTTACAGATATAAGTGCCCATATTTATCTGGCTACCAATAGCACAGTAAACGGAAAACACATCAAGAAGCATTTTTAGTTTTTTCCTCGAGATTATCCTTCTTTGCTACCTCCTACCAGCTCTGAAGCCACTCGGTCCCTTGTCCAAACTACCAGCAAGTTCTGTGGACTCCGGCTACACAAATAGCCTAAATCTACTTGCTATTCGTAACTCTCATTCTACTCCAGGCCAACAACATTCCCTGATCTACTCTTGTTAAGTGAGATTATACAGGCAGCATGCTTGGCAAGAGTCTTGACACAAAGTTCTCTGGATAGGGCAATTGTTATCCTACAAATAGTGAGTACCTACTATGTATAAGGCATAGTGCTGAGCACAGGGGAACCAGCAGTGAACAAGAACCACACAGGAAGTGAAATAGTGCAGTTACTGAGGTAGCAGAAAGAATTACCAGATGGTCCTCAGACCTCCCTGGTGCAGCTCTCCAGTAAGTAACACTGGATAGCTGAGAAATCCGCAGTGGAGAAGGAGCCAACAGACACTATGGAAGCCTACGTAAGTGAGAGCATGGCATTGCCCAGATGGCTCAACATCCAGACAGAGGGTCAAAGAACAAGCTGGGGACCATTTCCTGCAGGACCTTATAGGGAAGAAATTAAAAGAGAAACCCGCCGGACGGTGGTGGCACACACCTTTAATCCCAGCACTCGGGAGGCAGAGCCAGGCGGATCTTTGTGAGTTCGAGGCCAGCCTGGGCTACAGAGTGAGATCCAGGACAACCAGCGCTACACAGAGAAACCCTGTCTCGAAAAACCAAAAAAAAAAAAAAAAAAAAAAGAAAAAGAAAAGAAAAGAAAAAGAAGAGAAACCCAGGCATGGAAATACTATCTGTAACCACAGCACTTGACAGACTGACAAGAGGATCCATATTCCTTGGCCAGTTTGGGGTACATAGTGAAATCCTATTTTTAAATAAATAAGTAAAAGGGGTATCGTCAGGAAGAGCCAGATTCTGGATAAGTTGAGTCATGGTGGGACCATTTAGAGGGCAGGGATACCACACAAAGTACAGGATGGATGCTACTGTGCTGAGTTAGGGGGAGTGCATGGTGACACAGCTAGAGATGTTGGGCAGTAGAACACAAGTTTGGGGGTGTGGTTCAGCTGGCAGTACAAATGTAGGAGCTGTCAATGCAGGAGGAATGACAACTGGCGCTTGTCTTTTTTTTTTTTTTTTGTCAACAGCTTTAGCCCAGGTTGCCTTGGAACTCAGTGATCTTTCTGCACCAGCTAGCTAGGATTGCATACATGAGATACAAAGCCCAGCTCACCTTCAAAATCATTTTCACTTAAGGGAATAGTTGACTTCTGCTAACAACGTGGTGCCATTCTCTATGTATAGAACAGACTGCCACAACTATCTGGCACACAAAGGTAAAACATCTCAAACAAATGACATTAAGACACTGTGGTTGTAATGCACCATCCTCAACCATTAATTATTAAATGTGGGTAAACAGGAAATGTCACTTGCATAACCAGTTTTCTTGAAACCTTCTGGGAAACAGCATGCTCACATCGTGAGGGCTGCATGCTAAAAGGAGAAATTAATAGAAAAGGTAGACTGTGCAGTCTGCCTGAAACCAAAGGATGAGTCCTTGAGGTTGGGTGCATGTGAAGGGTTTTGAGCACGTAAGGGGGACTAAAGATACATTTTCAAGCATTTCCAATGTCTCTTCAGTTATGAGGGCAGACAACAGCCCAAGCATAGCTGTGCTGCAGGAGCTTAGAGAGCCCTCACCATTGTCCCGAGTATAAGGCTCACTAGAGCTGCTGCAGAGTGGGGAGAACTTCACAGGGGGCCTCTTCAGTCACCCCGAGTGAGAGCCTTGTCCTCCACTTACCTGGGGATAAGGCACTGGGACTTAGGCCTTATCAGTGGCTACAAGCCACAAAATGTGGGTGGGTCAAGGCTACTGGAGCAGCTGCAATCTGCCCCCTTTGGCTACAGCCAAACGCAGAGAGGTCGGCTAAGCCTGTAGTATCTGGACTCTGCCACAGACAGGCTATTCCTGAAGATCTGTGAGACACAGCACAAGTCACATGCTTGTTGTCTTGACGTCACATTTCTCTCCAGGGACCAGCAATGGGAGGTAAACAACTTGTCTTCCGCTCATGGAGTCACTGCTGGTATTCACACGACACACCTGGGAGCCTTGAGAAGGACTCAGAATTTAGTCCTGGGAAGAAGTGAGGGTGCTAGTCTAGGATCCAGTAGGGGAACCTCTGGCACTACCATGGGTGGCTGGAACTGTGTGAATTAACCCTTGTGAGCCTCAGTCTCCCTGAGAAAAACAGGAGGAATGGACAGGATTGCCTCCACAAGGGTCCACAACTAATACAATCATAATGTGAAGATGCTCTAACTGTATATGAGGCTTTCTGGCCCTACCTTCTGTAGGTATTGCCAGGGACAACCAGGTGCTAGATAGTGGAACCCTGGACACCAAACTCCATCAAGGCTACCACCAAATATATCAGATAAACCATCCTATGTATTTTACTTCTGTGACCAAGACACTGAATTTTAACTTTTTTTTTTTTTTTTTTTTTTTTTCAGTTTTTCGAGACAGCGTTTCTCTGTGTAGCTTTGCACCTTTCCTGGAACTCACTCTGTAGCCCAGGCTGGCCTCGAACTCACAGAGATCCACCTGCCTCTGCCTCCTGAGTGCTGGAATTTTAACTTTTAAAACTTCTGGTGGGTAAAAAAAAAGATTTTTAACTTTGGGGGGAGGGGGTATTTTTTTCTTTCTTTCTTTTCAAGACAGGGTCTCACTATGTAGCTCTGGCTGTCCTGGAACTCAGTATGTAGACGAGACTGGCCTTGAACTCACAGAGATCTGTCTGGCTTCTGCCTCCCAAGTGCTGGGATTAAAGGTGCCACCATCTCCCAGGTAAGATTTTTAGTTGTTATTATGTGTGTCCAGAAAGCCAGAGGTGTCGGATCCTCCTGGAGCTGGAGTTGCAGGCAGTGGGCAGTCACCCTGTGGGTCCTAGTAATCAGACTCTGGTCCTCGGGAAGAACAGTATGCTCTTAAAAGCTAAACTGTCTTGCTAGTCCCTCATTTTTTTTTTTTTTTTTAAGAGTGGGCTTTACTATGTATGTAGCCCTAGGTAGCCTGGAACTTTCGATGTAGACCAGGTTAGCCTCAAACACACAGGAGACCCACCTATCTCTGCCTCCCCAGTCCTGAGATTAAAGGTATACACACCATACCCATTACAAATTTTGAATTTTTTTTTTTTTTGTTTTTTGTTTTTTGAGACAGGGTTTCTCTGTGTAGCTTTGCGCCTTTTCCTGGATCTCGCTCTGTAGACCAGGCTGGCCTCGAACTCACAAAGATCCACCTGCCTCTGCCTCCCGAGTGCTGGGATTAAAGGCGTGCGCCACCACCGCCCAGCACAAATTTTAAATTTTAACCCACTTAAATAAACTGATATTTGAGTCAAACTGCAGAAAACTTTCAGTTATGTCTAGAACGAATACCATATGTGAGCCTCCTTTTTCAACTGTAAACTCTGGTAACTAAAAGCAAAGTCAGGCAGGGAGTATTCTAGCTTTTGCCAGCCAGCTTCTCCTTTGTATCCTTAGTAAGCTATTCTTCGTTTGTTTGTTTTTCGAGACAGCGGTTTCTCTGTGTAGTTCTGGCTGTCCTAGAACTCACTCTGTAGACCAGGCTGGCCTCAAATTCACAGAGATCCACCTGCCTCTGCGTCCCGAGTGCTGGGATTAGAGGTGTGCCACCATCACCCAGCTCAGTAAACTATTCATAAAGCAAAAATCTAAATATAGTTTAAGTATTTCCAGTGAGGACTTTGCATCTGACTATGCTACTCATATAAGGTATACACTGGAATGTACTTGAAAGATTTTTGTACTGAAAACATTATCTCAATAATTTTACATCAATTACATGTTAGTGTAATGATGTTTTGATAGTTATGGTTAAATAAATTATGCTAATAAAATTAATTTCATTTTTCCCTTCACTTAAACATAGCTACTAGACAGTGGTGGCGCACACCTTTTAATCCCAGCACTCGAGAGGCAGAGCCAGGTGGATCTCTGTTAGTTCGAGGCCAGCCTGGGCTACCAAGTGAGTTCCAGGAGAGGCTCCAAAGCTACACAGAGAAACCCTTTCTCGAAAAACCAAAATAAATAAATAAATAGATAGATAAATAAAATTTAAAAAAAAGAAAATTTAAACATCCACGTAGGACAGTGCTGTTGTAAAAAAAAGAAAAAAAAATTTTTTCCTAGGGGCTAACGAGATATGTAGGCAGTTAAGAGTGTAAGTTTTCCAAAACTTAACGTCCTATCCTCCCACCGATGACCCAGAGAATGTCCTTCATAATTGTCACTATTCTTTTTACCTTAACACCTACCAGAGATGTTAGCTCCCGAGGAGAGCAGGTTCTATGTGGAGACAAGTAGAAAAAGCAGGACTTTAGAGTTTCCCCTTACAGTCAGTGACACATTTATAAAATCTATAATGGAAGTTCCAGAGAAAACATGAATCCCCAAGAGGACAGACTGACAAATATAGCTGTGGAATTTAGTGAAGAGGCCAGAGAAGCTGGAGGAGGCAGCCTGCTGCTCTGAGCTACTTGGAAGCCTCTGGGTAGGGAAGAAACAAATTATCTGGGCCCAAGTATTGATCAAGGCAGATTTACCCATTGCTGCTTGCCTGCTTTAAAATACCTCCATCCTCATTCCAAAAATGGTATCTTTTTCTTAATAAGATGGACAAAACCACATCATAGAAGTTGAGAAAATGGGGGTGGATCTAGTCCACCACCTTGTTCAGTCATTGCTAGCATTGGCCCTGGTTCTTTTAGGTCCCTCCCCCCCCCCCCCCCCCCCCCCGGCATAATTTAAAAAAAAGTCATCTTTGTTTTGTTTTGTTTTTTGAGACAGAGTTTCTCTGTGTTAACAGCCCTGGCTGTCCTGGAACTCACTCTGTATACCAGCCTGGCTGCCAACTCAGGGACGTCTGCCTGCCTCTGCCTCCCAAGTGCTGGCCTTAAAGGTGTTCGCCACTGCCATCCTGCAAGTCATTATGTTTTTAATTTAACATTTTCTCCTGTTTTTCACATCATATGAGTAGAAACTGTTTTGTGGGCAGAGAAAGTGGCTGAGTTTACTTTTGGGTAAGAATATTCTCCTTTGAGAACTTAGAGTGGAGCTCTTAGCTTGTAAGATCTTGCTGGCATGCCTTTCTCATTTTTGAGATGCATTCTCGGGGAAAGAGTATGGTGTGAACTTAACTGCTGGTTTTTGAATTTGGTCCTTCTACAGCATGTGAGGATTAGGTATTTACATGCCTCTTGCTGCTTCCGTTTTCCCATCCTTAACATGAGAATGACAGCTACCCGCTTCTCGGGCATTTCACAGTAGCAGCCTGGTGAATAGCAGGCAGGCTCACAGGGAAACTGAGCAGGTCAGTTAGCATCTTTGGGTCTGGAGTTTTTTCCTCTAAAGGCCCGTAGGACTAACTAGTCTTATACTAGTTAACTAGAATTACAATTTGCAGAATGTTTTATGGTATGTGATAGGCAGTTGAAATATTTGTCTTGTGATGAAGAAACCGAGCCCCAGAAATGAAAATCACTTGCTCAAAAGCAAGAGAGCTGGTATCCAGAGGCAGCAGCAGGGTAGGAATCCTTCCAGCCCGGTGCCTTTTCCCTGTACTTGATCTCCAGCTCCTGTCTGTTTCTAAAAACTTCAGACACTTTTCAGTTGTTTCGGCTGCCAGCAGGCGGCTCCAAAAACATTTACAAATTAACAACAACAACAAAAGCACCCACAAGTTCGAAGAGTGCAGTTGTGGCTCCTTGGCAGTTTTGAAATACTAGCTGGCTAAACATATCAGTGGAAAGCATCCTAAAACTATTTCTCTGGGGCCAGCAGGGTAGCTCTGCAAGCATCTGCTGGCAAGCCTGACGCCGGAGTTGGATCCCCAGAATCTACATGGTGGAAGGAGAGACCTACTAGTTCAGAAAAACAAAGACGCTAACACAAGTGTCTGCTCTTTTGGTCTGAGACAGGGGCTGGCCTTGAACTCCTGATTCTCACACCTCCACCTTCCCAGCACTGGAATTACAGGTGTGGGCCACCAAGCCTTGGCTTTGGTTCAAGTAATTTAAAAACCAATTTTGAACTAAAAAAAAAAAAAAAAAAAAAACCCACCAAGCCAAGAACGTGGTCTTGGCTCGTTCCACCTCGACTCTGTCTATTTAGCTAATTACAAGGAGATTATTCCCCTGTGGACTCATCGCCTCCTGTCCCGAAGTCTGAAGACAGTGGGCAGAGAGCAGTTTAGGTTGGTAATTCACTGCTTGTTAAGCTTGACTTGAAAGCAGCCATTCTCAAGAGAAATACACCAGGAAGCAGAAAAGAATACAAGACTGGAGGAGAAAACAAAAGAGACCTTGATCACAAAAATTAGGCCATGGTTTCCAGCAGGGCCTTTGAAAATTATAGTTTCAAATGATAGTGGCTGAGACTGAAAAGGCCCTGGTGTTTTTCACACTTGCCAATGAAAAGTATTACAATCACCAAGCATGTGATTTCGGGATCTTGGACATCTGTAATGATGTCGGTTCAAAGACCCAAGAGTCACACCAACTCCTCTCTTTAAAACTACTAAGCATTCTGAAGGGCTCTTTCAGCCAGGACCGCCCAAGTCCTTAGGAGTTACAGGTGGAAAGGGGTTCCTTCTCCCTTAATCTACTCTGAACTTTTACACGGAGTAAACGTACCATGAAAATAGACGCAAAAAGGAGGAACTGCACGTGAAATCCCTCTGCAAATAGTACACACCGTTTCCTTTTAATTGGCTGTGTGGCCATAAAATTACTTAATCTCCCTGTGCCTCCAAGTTTCCTCCGTTTAAGTAAGCAAAGCTGGCCTCACGGGGCGGTCGCGACGGTCTGAGATGAAGTGTTCAGAGGCCACAGCAGTCCCGGCACACCCCAAGTGCCAGCGACCGAACTGACCGGGACCGAAGGACGGGAAGCGCTCTCCCCACAGGTGCGGGCTCGGGGATGCGCGAGGTCAGGAGGGGCCGGGGCGGGTCTCGGGGTAACGGAGCGGGCTTCCCGTCACCTGCCGGTCCCCGGGGTCGCCGTGTGCGTCCCCCAGGGGGGGGGCGGTGGGGAAGGCAGGGAGCGGGCTCCCCTCCGCCGCCCGCACTTACGTGAGCCGAGCGGAGCGGCGGGCCGGCGGGCGGGCGCTGAGGTAGCTGCGGCGGGCCGGCTCCTGCGTTGCGGCGGCTGCGCTGCGGCGGCTGCCCTGGCGGCCGCCGGCCCGTCCGGGTCCTTTTGTTGTTGTGCAGCTCTGGGAACAGCTGATCGGTTCCCGGCCCCGCCCCGAGCCGCGCCAGCCCCGGGCCGACCAATGGGCTGCGCGGGGGCCCCCCGGGGCCGTTCTGCGAGAGGTTGTCACTAACGCACGTGACCTGGCATCCGGCCCGCGGCGCGCCCCGGCAGAAACAAGCCCGGGCAACAAAGCGGGAGCCCGGGCTCTCGGGGCGAGTGGAGGAGGGGAGAGAGCGGGGGCCGGGGAGTGGCGGAGATGGGAGGCAGCGAGGGGGAGAGCCCGACCCCCAGCCGCTTTGGTGGAGTGAGGAGCTCCGAGTGTGGGCACGAGGCACTCAGAACCCCTCTTCTCTGGGTTGGGATACCAGTTGCTCGTCTGGCCGGTGTAGAGGTAAAACAATAGCCGTGGTGCTGAAGGCAAACCCACCTCTGGGCCTCAAATAACGTGGGATGCGGGTGTTCCACTCATCCCCCGCCTTAGTGAGACCAGAAGCCAGGGCCTCATCTGTTTTAGGAACTTCAACTGGGCGCTCATGGTCTTGCCCCTAAGGTCTGCCTATGGGCAAGGCAAAGCCTGGCAAAGGAGGCCCCCAGTGGAGGCCTGAAGGCCCCTAGCTTCTGAAAAGAGGAGCCCTGAGTGGAGAATTAGCTCAGTTTCTTCTCCAGGGGTCTGCATCTCTCATGTGACCTGAGGAGGTTATGACCTATCTTGTTTATATGCCTGAAAAATGTAGACATTCACATGAGACCTACCTACTCACCAGCTATTTATAGTGAGAAGGAAATGAGACACTGCACTTATAAAGGGTTTCCAAAGCAAAGCTCTACTGCACACATATAGGCGGCTTAACTAGCAGAGTCGTGTTGATGGGAGCCCAAGTGGTCTGTCTCTAAGGGACCAGCAGCTAGACCCAGTGGTTCTCAACCTATGAGTCTCAACCCCTTTGGGAGTCCAACGACCCTGAAAGGGTCACCTAAGACCATTGAAAAACACAGATATTTACATTATGATTCATAACAGTAGCAAAATTACAGTTATGAGGTAACAACGAAAATAATTTTACGATTGGGGTCCACTGCAACATGAGGAGCTGTGTTAAAGGGTCGGGCGTTAGAGTAGACAGATCCCTAGAGGAGACGAACCAGACGGGCTATAGACAGATAAAGAAGGCAAATGTCTGCCTGCTTTCTCTGCTCTTGACCTGAGACAAAGACCCCGTGTGCTTTTTCTCCTGCCCGCAGAGCTTCCCATCTCAGCGATTGGTCCAGGCTGGTCAGGTCTGTTCAAGGTTGGTGTTGGTCCTGAACATGTTTACTGGAAACTGTGGTCCCTTCAGCTCCCCTTTGTCTAATTTACCAACCCAAAATTAGAGGAGAGGGACCCATTCCAGGCCACCAAGAACACTTAAAACACCCAGCCTTCCAGGGAAAATGGATTTTGATCCGCAAGTCCCCACTCTGCTCTGCAATGAGTCAGGTAATGACCAGTATGTGTTGGTCATTTGACTTTACATGCTTCAAGGGTGTAGTCTGTGCAGTCTGCACTTGAGATTTTGGCAAATCAGGTTCTTTGTTCTCAAATGCTATTGCTGTGTTAGGAGCTCCATCATCTCCTGTTTCCCTTTAAGAATCCATCTGGAGGTCATCTTCCCATTTAGAACCAAAACTTACTGACAAGTATAAAGTCTAGTTTTGTTTTTTTATCACAAAAGACTTACCTTGTCCAGCTTAATAAGTTTGTTACCCCTAAAGGCAGTGTGTCAAAGCATACAGTACCTTATTAGGACAGAGTAAACCTGAGGTAAATGATTCTAACAGAGGTAGCCATCATAACATCTCCATCACGAAATGGAATCTGTCCTCTACCCATACACATACACCTTGAATCTGGGCTAGCTCTGTGACTGCCTTGAGCCACACCATAGACTAGTGATGATATTCCGGGACTTAAACACTTCAGAGCAGTAAGAAAGCTGGCAGTTTCTGCTTTCTAGTCTAGAAGGAGACAACCACGTGACAGGGCAGACTGTCAGTCTTGCTGTGAGGAAGCTCAAACTAGCTGTGTAAAGAGGTCACGTGGTAAAAGATGCCTGGCCAGGCCCTGGGGTACAGTCCATCCAAGCTGAGGTCCAGACAGGAGAGAAAAAGGCCCTTCAGGCAATCCCAGCCTCAGCCTACCACCATGTGAAATGTGGAGATAAGCTGTCTCCACAGAGTCCTGCCAAAATGGTGGAATCCTGAGCAACAAATGATGGCTCTTTTTATTCTTTCTTTTGTTCTCTCTCTCTCTCTCTCTCTCTCTCTCTCTCTCTCTCTCTCTCTCTCTGTCTCTGTCTCTGTGTCTCTCTCTATTTACTTATTTATTTAATTAATTATTTTTTTAGAGTCTCTTGTAGCCCCAGCTGTCCTCCAAATCACTGTGTAGCCCAGGCTGGCCTTAAACTCCTGATCCTCCTGCCTCTGCCTCCCAAGGGCTGGGGTCACAGGCATGTGCGACTATACCCAGAAAATGTTTAAATGCAGGAGGTTTGTTGTTTCACTTTTTGTTTTTCAGGATTGAAGCAGAGCCTTTTTCTTAAGATAGGAAAGAAATCTACCTCTCTGTCTGTGAAGGGGCCCCAAAATAGCTTGACCACACAGCAGCCATGACAGGCTTAGGGGCCTAGACACAGCTTCTGTGACAGGCTTACTGGCAGGCAACACCCAGATCCAGGAAAAGCCTTAAGCTGATACCACCCAGGGATCTACCTGGGGTGAGGAAGTACCTGACATCCCAAACATTCCAACCATTAGATAAGGTGGCCAGATGTCCTTGAGTCTAGCATACACCTGTTTTTTGTTTTACAGATACCCCTAGACAATTGTTAGCCAATCAAGGCCCTGGACCCTGGAAATCCCCTCATCCCAACCTCTGCCGTGATAAAAAACTCTGCCCCACCTGAGCTCAGGGCTCTCTGCTCTCACCGCTGTGTTGGACAGACAGAGGGACCAAGCTCTGGAGCTTGAAATAAAGGCTCTTGGCTTTTACATGTGGGATTTGGTCTCCGTGGTGGTCTTTTGGGGGTCCCCGAGATCTGGGTATAACAGTATCCCCAGCCCTTGGTGCAGTTTTTAAAACAACAGATGACCAAAATAGAAAATGAAAAATCAGAAAGCCAGTAGAGAGAGGTAGCACACATCTGTAACCTTAACGTTTGGGAGGTGGAGGCAGTAAGGCTATGAGCTCAAAGCATCTTCCAAGTCGAGGTCTATCTGGTCTACCAGAGGCCCTTGTCTCAGACAGCCAACAAACCAAACCCAAGCAGAAGCAACAGAAACCCTGCAGCCACCAACAGCAGCAGATCCCTGAAAGGCCAATCGCAGACGTATCCATCTCTAACTTAACAAGTTCTTAGTTTGTTTTGTTTTTTTCCATCAGACCCAGTATGTTAGCTCAGTGATAGAGTTCATGTCAGGCATGTTCAGGGCCCTGGGTTCAACACCCAGCACTGCAGAAGAAAAGGAAAACCATGTCTTATCTCAGGCATCTTTTGCTCTCTTTACTCTTGCTGATTTATGATCTTACCAGCTGGTACTTGTTTATTCCTGTATTGTACCAAGAAACCAGGGGTGAATAGTTGTTTGTGGAAGGTGTCTGTCTGTTCCTATGAGGGAGGAGTATTTTACAACTGACATTGTCTGGAAGTGTGGGGACTAGATAATAATAAAAGGAACTAACAAGAGAAATCACCAAAACCCTTCACTGCCTACTGCCCACACAGGGGTGGGTGGTTGTGGTGGTGGTGGTGGTGGTGGTGGTGGTGATCGTTCCTGCTGCCTCTCTCCTTGGAACTCTTCTGGTTTGCATACTTAAATGAAGTAAGACACACAGAAGTAAGGTCACCTCCACAGCACAAGACTGTCTGCATGCAACTGAACTCAAATCACACAATAGAAACACAATCTTTTCTCTGTTGGCTGACAAAAGACCTGGCCATTCCCTGCCTGCACAGACCCCATGAATGCAACCATCCTTTAATTCATAGGCTAATTCTTAGAGTGTTGCTATAGTACCCAGTTCCAGGCTCACCCCCTGCTGTGGGGCGACTCTGTCCCCATCTGTCAGAGTACCCTTGTCTGTTTTCCATAGTGCTCAATACACTCCCTTATCTACTGGAACAAAAGAAATTCAACCTCAAGTTTTGTTGAAGGATCACAGAGCTGGACCATATTTATGCCAGCATCCAGATACAAGTAATGCTCCTGCCTCCTGGTCACAAAATTAGGCTGTGGCTGTCACCCTGCCAGCCACACTGAGATTGCTAAAGAGTATTGTTTCCTTCCAAGCCACAAAGGAGGACCCTACAGGCCTTCTTCCAACATAAAGCACCAAGCTGTTTAGCTATACTGTGAAGAATCCCAAAGTGAAGTGGCTAGGTCATTTTAAATCTATCTACCCTATCAACAGAGAGGGTCAGCTGGCTTTGACCATAGACCAGACTATTGCCAGTTGTCTAGGAAAAATGCATTTAAGATCAATCACTTAAAATTCCAGTGAAATTCATTATCCCAAATGAAGAGAAAGAGTCAAATTGGATGAGAAAGCTTGGAACAGAAGTGTGGTTTGAATAAGAATGGCCTCCATAGGCTCGTAGATTTGAGTACTTGGTCACCAGGGAGTGGCTTTGAGAGGGATTAGATTAGCCTTGGTGGAGGAAGTATGTCATTGGGGTGGGTTTGGGGTTTCAAAAGGCTCATGCCAGACCCAGATCTGCTGCCTGCAGATCGGGACGTAGAACTCTCAGCTACTCTCCAGCACTATGTCTGCCTGTGCTGAGCTTCTGCCCTGATGACAGTGGACCAAACCTCTGAAACTGTAAGTAAGCCTCAGTGAAATGCTTTCATTATAAGAGTTCCTGCTGGGCTGTGGTGGCGCACACCTTTAATCCCAGCACTCTGGAGCAGAGGCGGAGCATCTCGGTGAGTTCCAGGCCAGTTTGGTCTACACAGTGAGTTCAGGATAGGCTCCAAGGCTACACAGAGAAACCCTGCTCAAAACAAACAAACAAACAAAAAACAAAACAAAACAAGAGTTGCTGTGGTCACAGTATCTTCACAGCGACAGGACACTGTTCAGTGAAAAGGAAGAGGTTCAGTGAACTCTACTTGCTTTTTAATATCAAAGTTTTAATTTATTTTGTGAGGGTGTTTTGTCTGCGTATGTGTCTATGCCCCATATCCATGTCTAGTGCCCACAAAGGCCAGAAAAGGTTATCAAAAACCTACACCTGGAATTAGACAGACAATTGGTGCTGGGAATTGAACCCAGTCCTCTGCAAGAGCAGCCCGTGCTCTTAACCTTAGAGCCATCTCTGCGGCCCCTACTGTCTTTGAGACATGGTCTCCCTGTATATTCCTGGCTGGCTGTGATTTGCTGTGTAGGCCACTCTGACCTGTGTCAGGCTTGCTCCTTCTGCCTCCCAAGTGCTGGGGTCACAGGTGGAACTCCACTCTCTAAAGGAAACACTGAAAAAAGCTTTTTCTTTCTTTCTTTCTTTCTTTCTTTCTTTCTTTCTTTCTTTCTTTCTTTCTTTCTTTCTTTCTTTCTTTTTTTTTTTTTTTTTTTTTTTTTTTTTTTTGAGACAGGGTTTCTCTGTGTAGTTCTGGCTGTCCTGCTCTCACTCTGTAAACCAGGTTGGCCTCTGTAGCTAGAGTTTTCCTGCCTGGCCCAGGGTCAGGACAAATCTCTATCACCCGCCAGTCCCACAGCCGCTCAGACCCAACCAAGTAAACACAGAGACTTATATTGGTTACAAACTGTATGGCCATGGCAGGCTTCTTGCTAACTGTTCTTACAGCTTAAATTAATCCATTTCCATTCATCTATACCTTGCCACATGGCTCGTGGCTTACCGGCATCTTCACATGCTGTTTGTCATGGTGGCGGCTGGCAGTATCTCTCTGACTCAGCCTTCCACTTCCCAGCTTTATTCTCCTCCTTGTCCCGCCTATACTTCCTGCCTAGCCAATGGCCAATCAGTGTTTTATTTATTGACCAATCAGCAACACATTTGCCATACAGAACATCCACAGCAGGCCTCAATTCAGAGATCTGCCTGGCTCTGCCTCCCAAGTGCTTGGATTAAAGGTGTGTGCCACCACCTGACTGAAAGCAGAACCCTAAACAGGGCTGCCAGTTCTCTCCTTAGAAAGATGTTAGGGAGTGAGGAATTACTCCAGGACTATTAAACACAACAGTTTCTGGGCTGGGGATGTAGCTCTGTGGCAGAGCTTTTGCCTAACATGCACAAAGCTTTAGGTTCCAGCCTTTGTACCCTGTGAGCTTGGCAACTTGTAATTGTCTTCTCGGTTTTTGTTTCGTTCTGTGTTGTGGTGCTGCAGATAGAACCCAGGGCTTTCGAAGCGTTCTAAGCATAGGCTCGATCACTGAGCTACACCTATGTCTTTTCAAATGCTGTTTCCATATGGTGATTAGGAATAAAATCTTTGGGCTGGCACGATTGTTAGTTTTATGGGGCACAATGTTATTCATTAAGTGGTGCTGTTTTACCATGCGAGAAAAGCCACGAGCTACGACAAAACCCACTGTAAGAGTTTATTAGGAGAAGGGAGGGACAGGAAAGGATGTGCTTAGGCCTATTTGAAGACATGTGCTGAAGGAAGAGGAAGAAGAGGGAGGATGTCTGTGACCCGCTTTTTATAGATTCCCCTGCACATGCGCATGGACTTATGTAGCCATGTCACTCATGTGCATAGATTAGGTGATCACTCAGCACATGGATTACATAGGATGTAAGGGATGACTGAACCTCTTGCTTGGCTACTGGACAGAGCATGTGCGGTCATGTAGCAACAACTGATGACTCAATGGGTTAAGGTACTTTCCACCAAGCATAATGATCTTCATTGGATCCTGGAGAGCCTCATAGTGGAAGAGAGAACTGACTCTCACAAATTGTCTTCTGGCGTCTACACTCTTCATGCACGGACGTGCGCGCGCGCGCGCACACACACACACACACACACACACACTTACACACACACACACGTAATAAAAAATTAAGATGTAAATAAAACCTTCACACTAGGGAGGTTGAGGCAGGAGAGTACTGAATTTGAAGCCAGTTTGGACTATACACTAAGACTATGTCTCAAACAAAAAATTCTTAAAAGGAATTATGCACTAGAAGAGGCACTAGAAATTAATGGGATGTGAGGGATGCTGGAGAGAAGCACCCTCAAGGACTATGGACCTCATTCTGGCCACGATGGCACATACCTGAAGTCCCAGTACTCAGGAGGTTGAGCAGGAGGATTACCACGGGTTTAAGAACAGCCCGAATTGTATATTGAGTTCCAGGCTGGTGTGGGCTGTAGAATGAGACTGTCTCAGACAAAGGAACGAACAGGAGCTTAGGGGACCTGATGGGATCTCATGTCAGTGACTGGCTTCAGTGAAGCCCAACTTCACCTTTAGGCTCCTTGGTTTCTGGGCAGATAGATGTACAGATAAGAATCCACTTGCATACAATAGTACCAAAACTCACTCTTGCAGTTGGGGTGGGGGGCAGATCATCCCTAAATGTTCTCCAGAGGCTGAGTTGTTTTTGTTTGTTTGTTTGGGTTTGGTTTTTTGAGACAGGGTTTCTCTCTAGCCCTGGCTGTCCCTGGAACTCTCTCTGTATATCAGGCTGGTCTCGAACTCAGAGATCCACCTGCCTCTGCCTCCTGAGTGCTGGAGTTAAAAGCATGTGCCACCACTGCCTGGCTCAGAGTTGTTTTTGTTCGCGTGTTATGTTTCTATTCCTGTGGGGCCTCTTATTCCTATAAGGCCTCCTCTTCCTCCCATTTGGCAGGAGTAGTTCTTTGTTTCCCGTTATGGCTTAGGTAAGTAATGTAGGGCATTCATCCAAGCAGGTCACAGAATGCCTCTGGCATTCCTTCATCCATTCAACATTTTAAAATGAGCACCTTACACTCTGCCACTTACCAGGACAGCAAAACAGTCTTGGTTCTCCAGAACTTTGCTTCTAGTGGAGGCGACATGGTAAGTCAGTGACCATATATGTAAAAGATGCTGTGGAAAAAAACCTTTGTTTTTTGAAGACAGAGTTTCTCTGTGTATCCCTGGCTGACCTATAACACACTATGTAGACCAGGCTGGACTCGATCTCACAGAGATCCATCTGCCTCTGCCTCCCAAGTGCTGGGATTAAAGGCGTGCGCCACCACTGCCTGTTGGAAAAAAACAAAAACAAAAACAAAAAACTTTTAATTGTAAAGGTTTTAATGGCCTCTGAGAACTTTAGTCTCAAATCTACCTGAGTAAAGAACCAAAGGTCATCATTTTTTTTTTAGCTTATTAAAATAAGGACCCATTAGTAAATATATATACCTACCAAATATATAATATATATAATATTATCTACCAAACTCAAATTTTGTTCCTTGTTGTTACTGTTTTTGTTTGGTTGGGTTCTGTTTTGTTTTGTGGATTCGTTTGAGACAAAGTCTCATTCCATAGCTTAGGCTGTCCTTGAACTTGTGGCAGTTCTGCTTTAGCCTTCCAAGTGTGGGGTTAAAGGCATGCTGGGCTCTGACCTGCACTGTGTATTGTCTGACTGTCCCTCCCTAGTACACATTGTTGTACCTAAGTGACTTTACCCGCCCAAAAGCAAGTGGGATAGAAGCCGTCAGCCCTGGAGAGCCGACTCCTCGGAGCCCAATTACCCACAACTCAGGGTAGATTGAACGGGAGTAGTGGTTTAGAGGGTTGGTTTCGGACCTTGCATTTGACCTCTCTTCACTTTAGTATTTTGATTTATAAAATCAGGATTTTTTTTGAAGGCCCTTTCAAAGGTGGTTCTGAGGGCTAGCTGAGATAATAAATATGAGTATCTGATACAATGTTTGGCACATGGTTTGGTTGTAACCTGAGTGTGCTGACTTCTCTGACCTTCCAGCAGGTGCCAGGTGAGAGGAGGGTTTCTAGAAAAACTCTCCAGGGGGTGAGCTTTGAACCAGCCCTAAATTAGACCCAGCCCTACCGCCACCCGGTTCACTACAGAAGACTGGCAATATAGCCAGAGGGTTGTGAGGGCACATGATGTGGTCACAGCCGGACAGGGCCACCGCCAGAGGGAACTTGCAAAGCAGAGCAAATCTGCATTGTATTCAAGATGTGGTGAGAGCCAGGTTCTGGGTGTGGGTCTCTGTCATCCCATGGCTCAGAAGGATAGGCAGGAAGATTGCAAGTCACGCAATTTAAGACCATGTTTCAAAAGAAAAGGGTTTTATGAACTCAGGGTAGGAGATGCAGCTCAGTGACCCACCACTTGCCTACCAGGCACAAGCCCCAGATTCCATCCCTAGTACTGAAAAAGAAAAAAGAAACAAACAAGTTGATGAGACGTGAATAGGCTCAGGAGTCAGCAGGGCCCCTCAGTCAGGATGAACCCAGAGGTGAGGAGGGACGTGGGAGGCAGGGCGGTACTGTTTGATCAGAGCAAGGTGGCAGCAGCAGGTGTGGGGTGAACGGTGGAAATCAGGGTTTGTTTTAGGTTGAGCTGAGGCTGTTACATGAGCTGAGATATGTACAGGGTGGTGGGGAGTGGGGGATGCTGGGACTCTGACTTCACTGGTGAATAGACAGCACCAGGAAAGGGAATGGGAAACTGAGGCGAGATGGAGGTGGGCGTTGGACTGGAAATGCTCTGTAGGTCTTTCAGTGGGAATGTCCAGGGCCATTGGTGGCTGGGTCTGCAGCTCCGGGGAGAGGTGGAGGTGTATGACTTCCAGTGTTTTTGTGATATTTACAGCCACGGAAGAGAGTAGAAAAATGAGAGTGTCATGGTAGAGTCACTGAAGTAGCTCCTGCCGGGGAATCTAAGCAGCTGCAAGGAAGTCCCAGAGGTGGCCCAGTGACTTAGGACCTGTTGGATAGTGTCAGCGGTGACCTTGAAACAGCAGTTTGTGGGGACCAGTGAAATCCTGGGTGGGAGAGGTTAAAAAGAGCAATAGAAATAGAAAATCTAACTGTAGGGCTGTCTGGAGGGATGGCTCAGTGGTTAAGAGCACGTACTGAAAAAGACCTGGGTTTGATTTCCAGCGCCCACATTCCCAGCTCACTGTTGTTCATAACCCCCATTCCAGGGAATCCAGTGCCCTCCTCTGTGGGCACCAGGCTCACGTGTGTGTACACAGACATACATGTGAGCAAAACACTCATATACATAAAATAAAATAAGTAAATTTTAAAAACAACATTTAAACAGTTCGACTGAGCTGGGCATGGTGGCACACACCTTTAGTTCCAGCACTCAGGAGGCAGAAGCGGGCAGATCTCTGTGAGTTTGAGCCAGCCTGGTCTACAAAGCGAGTTCCAGGACAGCCAGTACTGTTACACAGTAACACGGAAAAAAAAAAAAAAAAAGTCTAACTTTATTTGTGTGCTCGGCCTTAACCAGGTCCCCAGAATAGGCAGGTACAGAACAGCTGATATGATGTTGCCTTTTGGCGGGTAGAAATCTGAGGTCAAGCAAGCAGATCAGTACCTACCCTGACAGTCTCTTTGTAGCTTATCACCTTTCCAAATCTAGCCACACTCTGAAGCACCAGAGGCTAGGCCTCTAATATGAATTTCAGGAGTGGGGGGGGGGGCACAATTCAGTTCAAACAATTATGCAACAATCCTTTTAAGAGTATTTTAATTTTAAGTGCATAAGTGTTTGCCTGCGTGTGTGCGTGTATGTGTGTGTGTGTGCCTGGTGCCCATGAAGACCAGAAGAGGTCGTCAGATGCCGCAGAACTGGAGTTACTGACAGTTGAGAGATGTTATGTGCTGGGAACTGAACCTGGGACCTCTGCAAGAGCAGCATGTGCTCTTCATCACCAAGCCCTCTTTCCAGTTCCAAGAAATCCTTTCAGAAGGAAATTGAGCCAGGCGTGGTGACATCCACCTTGGGAGGTAGAAGCAGGAGGACCACAGGGGGGCCAGTCTCAGCTACATAGTGAGTTAGAGGCCTGTCTGGAGTATCCAAGAGAGACTCTGTCTCAAACAGAACAAACAGGAAGGAAAGGAAAGACAGAAAAAGGAAATGCTGGAGAGGAGAACACAGGGCGGCCAGAGGGGAGTGAGAGGCAGGCAATGTTGGCTCCTTCTCCGATTTCTCTTGGAGAGATGACACCCAGGCGTGACTGATGAGAAGGATGTCACAGAGAAGCTGAGACTGCCGAGGACGGTGGTGGGGTAACTGCAGCAGCAAAGCCTACCTGAGAAGGGATGGATCAAGAGTGTTAAATGACACCCGTGTCACCTAACAGTGAGTCACTGGGGCCTGCACTTGACCTCAGGAATGACCGTTCTGCAGCTGTTGGGAGCCTCCAAACTACACTTTAACCTTCCTTCCAGAGGAGGAAGCCTGCTCGTATATCAAGGAGAGCTGCCTGGCGACCCAGGCACTGGATACTCAAGGCTCCTGAGGGGAAGTAGGTCAGTGGGTTCATGGCAGGGGTGAGAAGGAAAAAATGGGCCTTGTTTGCCTGTCTGGAAAACTGAAACACCTTAGAAAGCAGGTCCAAAGATTGAATGTTTTGAAACTATGACCCAGCCTTGGCCTGTTTGTTTGAACTGAGCATGGCCAACTTGATGGTGAACCTGGCAGGTGTCGTCGTCCCCCCCCCCCCGCCCCCCCCCCCCCCGTCGTCCCCCCCGTCCCCCGTCCCCCGTCCCCCCCCCCCCCCCCCCCCCCCCCCGCCGCCGCCGCCGCCGTTTCAGAGGGTTACATCATTGGATTTCCATATGCAGGTCATGTCCTCTCCAGAGCCAAGGAATGTGTGGGTCTGCAATGTTGCTTCTACAAACTCCCTTATCACACCATTGCGCGTTGCAGCCCTAATGTTAAACAAATCAATCAATCAATAGATCTTGGCTTCACATTTTGTACAGACCAATTGAATAGACACACAGACAAAGTCTCCTGACTACTCCACAGTCTCCCCGTAGCCAGGTGACACCCTGCCAACACTTCCTCCTCCTGGACACAGGCTCGCCTGAAGAGACAGGTCAAACCCCTCGCTCAGGAGGGCTGTGCTTGCAGTCATGGCAGTTTCCAGGCCTTGTCTAAGTTCCCTGGAGGCAAACCTAGACACGACTGGGTGCTTCCCGGAAGCGGAGGACTGATCTAAGTTCACCTAGTGAAAACAGCTCCAGGGCTGTTCTGTGGGCCACATAGAGGAATGGATAAACAAGGAAGGGTGTGAGCAGGCTTTAATACACAAGGAATGGGTGCCAGACTTGGTGTTCAGACAGTAGCATCTCGGGCTTTTTAATCCAAAAACAGAACATTAAATCCCTCGAACGTGTTTCCTAGCTTCTCACCCATCTTCCTGTGAGTGCTCCCTTCCAGTGCTCCCTTATGGTACCCTCCAAAGTGTTTGTTATGAAGTCTCCTGTGCCTTCTTGCTCTTCTGGAAACCACCTGGAACAGCCACCCCAAAAAAGCTTGTTTTGTAAATGATGCGCTTCTGAGTTTCTGTGGTTTCAGTTTCTATTTCTGTCTCTGTTGTAACTTTTCTATCTCTTTAGACCTTTTATGGGTAGTTTTGGGTTTCCCAGGCATTTGTACTCTGCCCATCATGTCAGCTACATAAACTGTTGACAAAGGTATGGCAAAATCCCGCTGTCATTATTGGTCCCGGAAAAAAACGTCTGTGAAAGACCAGAACTCAAGCTGGGTGTGCTGGCACATGTCTGTAATCCCCTCACTTGGGAAGCCGAGACCAGAGACTCTCATGTGAGTTTCCAGATAGTGAACTCCAGGCCAGGCTGAGCTACATAGTATGACATGAGACCCTGCCTCAGAATAAAATAAAGGAGTGTAATCAAATGCCGCACCTCTAGGAGTCGATGAAAGGTTTGACCTTGTATTGATCGGCCACTTGCAATTCTCCTCAAACATGAGATTTCGTCAAGGGAGTTTCCCTTATCTGAGATGTTGACCCATAATGCAATACAGACAGCACAATGGCAGTCTCCATCCTCCTGTGTCAGCCCTGGCGCTTTGCCGATGATGACAGTCACCATTATGTTCTTTCCAGTTTTATTTTGTCTCTGAACGTCAGACCTAATTCATTCAGAACTTCTCCTTAGATCCATTCAAAAATAAAAACATTTGTGCAGAGCAGTGGTGGCACACACCTTTGATCTCAGCACTCGGGAGGCAGAGGCAGGTGGATCTCAAGGCCAGGCCGGTCTACAGAGCATGTTCCAGGACAGCCAGGGCTGTTACACAGAGAAACCTTGTCTCGCAAAACAAAAAAAATCCAAAACAAAAACAAAAACATTTGCCTAATGATTTACAGGTTTCAGTGTTTCCATCTACATTATTTAAATTGGTCACCACAGTTTATTCAATGAAATCATGTTGCTATTATCGCTCCCATTTTATAGGTCAGAAAACTAATGTCTTCTGGTGAGCAAGTAACAGAACTCCACAAAGAAAACAGGTGATATGTGTACTAGTCCAGGATTCTTTTCATACCACAAGACTGACTCCAAGGGAGCTGGGGGAGTAGTGTAATGTAAAGTGTGATGCTTGCCTAGCATGGAGGAGGCCCTGGGTTTTATCCCCAGCAGTCCATAAATGGGGCATGGTGTCTCACACCTATAATACTAGCATTCAGGAGGTAAAAATAAATAAATAAATAAACCAGGAATTCAGGGTTTCCCTTGGCTACATAGCAAGTTTCAGGCCAACCTGGAATACATGAGACCCTTTCCCAAAACAGGGACAAATAAACAAGCCCCATCATATGGCGATGATTCACCAGCTTCAGATATATCAGAATCTTCCGGAGGTCTGTTACCACATAGATTGCTGGTATTCGTGCCATAACCCCAGCATTTCTGATTCAGTAGCTCTAAGGTAGGGTCTGAAAAGGTTCTCATTCACATCCTCTGCTTTCTCCCTTGCCTCCCTCATCTCAGCCCCCCTTGCAGCTAGGGGAGGTCATCTAACCTAGTTCTGGTCAATGAGATGTCAGAAGTTTTCAGGGAAAACCTTGTGCTGGATTAGTGTTGGAAATGTAGCTCAGTTGTCTAGCGTGGGCAAAACCCCGAGTTTGATCCTGAATACTGAAACCAAAAAGGAAGGAAGGCAGGATTAACATTGGTCCAGCAGGCTCTTTTCAGGTTCTTGGCCTCTATTCAAAAGTTCACACAAATATGCAAAGTGGCAAGGGGATTTTCTTCAAAGAAAAATGGTGGCAGAGATGTGATACACTGTCAGGAGTAATGGTGGGGCATGTGAGTGAAACGACTCGGGCACCAGGTTACTGCCTGGTGCCATTTTAAATGTTTTATGTATCCCAAAGGTGAGAGCACACCCCACTGACATCTTGAAGGAATCATAGAACCAATGTGGCTGGAGCTGAGTCAGCAAAGAAGCTTGAGTTGGACAGTTAAGGAGGAGTTACGAAGATCACCTGACAGCCAGGAAATAGTCAAAACAAACAAAAAAACATTCTGGAAGGTTCTTCGTGGTGATGCAACATGATCTGCCTCATCTTCAAAAGATTGAAGTGGGTCAAATGGATAAGAGAAGGGCTAAGAGAGGAAGGATGGCGGCCCCTGGACGCTGCTGCGGTGGCAGGCGGCCCCTGGACGCTGCTGCGGTGGCAGGCGGCCCCTGGACGTTGAGACTTACACTCAAAGTGGGGAAAATTGGTTGGACTCCAGTTCTGTTTGTTAGGACTTTCTGGTGATTCAAAGCATGACAGGCAGGAGTCAAGGATGACTGCAGACCCTTTAAAATGAGCATCCCTAGGATTCAGGGTGCCATCTGGGTGTCAAGAATTTGAAGCCAGGCATGGTGGTACATGCCTTTGATCCCAGTCAGAGGCAGGCAGAGCTCTGAGTTTAAGGCTAGCCTGGCCTATAGATCAAGTTCCAGGACAGCCAGGGCTACACAGAGAAACCCGATTAAAACAAATATTAAAATTAAAATAAAATAATTAAAAAAAAAAAAGAACTTGAAGCTGGTCATGGTAATGCCTGCCTGTAATTCAAATTGGGAGTTAGAAGGTAGAGGCAGGAGGATTAGGAGTTCAAGGTTAGTCTGGGCCACATGAGACCCTGTCTCAAAACAAACAAACAAAAAAAGATTTGGACTTTGATAAGAAGGCCATATGTGATGCTGCATTTTCATTGTCAACTTAAATGGGTTTTTAAATCACCTGGGAACATACATTAGGGCATTTCCAGAGAAGTTTAGCTAAATAGTGAAGACCTACCCTGAATGTGGGCAGTAGCATGCCCATGGACTGGGGTCTGGTGAGTAAAAAGGAGAAAGTGAACTGAGCATGAGAATTATCCTCCTGCTCCTTATTCTAGACCCAACAAGAACAGCTGCCTCGCGAGTCACCTGCCTCCACAGCTGGAGCCACTCCGAGCACACCTTCCCGTGGTGGGTTCTACCCTCCAGCTGTGAGCCAGAAGGACCCCTTTCTTCTTTCAGTTGCTTTTGTGAGGTATTTTGTCACAGCAGTGAGGAAAAGAACTGCTGGGGATTCCTGTTGGACAGCCAAGAGGAGGTGCCACATCGGAAGCTGGGATCTGGAGGGCCAGGGGTCCGGGTTGGCAGTAGAAACTGGGTGGGGTCAAATCAAAGTCCCGAGCTAGATCAGCTGTTGCCTAGGGCATTAAAAGAGATGAGAAGACATATTTGGACTGAGCCCAGGAGCCCTCAGAACCTTTGGAAATGGGGAAATGGGAGTGATTCTGTGAAGGGGAGCGTTGGACAAGAAAGGGCAGATCATTCTGCTGAAGCCACCTTGTGTTTTTAGGGTCACTTCTCAAAAAGAAGAAGAGGAGGAGGAGGAGGGGAAAACTCTTAAGTTGTGAAAAATATTTGTACCAACAAACAAATACTCTAACATTGAAATTCAGACCAAGAAAGATGTTAGGATTAAGACAAAGGCTAGCGATTTTATGGTGAGAAAGAATACAAGTTAATGTGAAAAATACTTAGACCCTAACAGGAAACAGACAAAGGATATGAACAGACAGTTCACAAAGAAGGAAATAAAACTAGTAAACAAAGGTTTAGAAAACATTTGACATCATCAACAAGGAAAGAAATACAGATTAGAACTACAAGATGATATGTTTTCAACCATTAAATGAACAAAAGGCTTTTCATGCCATTTTACCCAGTAATTCCAGTTCAGGAAAATCTAAGAAACTAAGTGAAAATGTGAATGAAAAAATTGACCACAATTTTATCCACAATTATAGAAAATAATTCCAATGCTAGCACTGAGAGACTAGCTTAGAAAATCGTGGCATAGTCATACTATTACCTGTAGTGATTTGAATGCTTAGTCACCAGGGAGTGGCACTACTTCAAAGGATTAAAAGGATCGGAAGGTGTGGCCTTGCTGGAGTAGGTGTGGTCTTATTGGAGGAAGTTTGTCACTGGGCTTTAAGGTTTCAAAGCCCATGCCAGGCCCAGCTTTTCTCTCTCTGCCGGCCTGCATATGAGGATGTGAACTCTCAGCTACTGCTCCAGCTGTGTGCTGCCGTGCTCCCCACCACGAGGATAATGTACTAAGCCACTAACTGTAAGCAAGCCCCCGATTAAATGCTTTCCTTTATAAGAGTTGCCTCAGCCATAGCGTGTCTTCACAGCAACAGAACAGTGACTTAAGACTTTACTAAATTATTCATATTAAACTACAGAGATGTATAAAATATCTAGGAAGAATTTATGGTAATGGGAAAGTGTATACACTGCGTTAATCTGTAGGAAGGATTGGGGTCGTGTAGATGGCTCAGGTGCTAAGTGCCCATCACATAGCGTAAACACCCTCACTGGAGCCCACATAGAACTAAAAAGCCAGGAGGAAAGGGAAAACCAGTACGTGTTTACCCATAGGCACACCGGACGGCATTCTTTCCTGCAGGGCCCCTTTGTAGAGCCCTGTACTGAGTATTGGGAGTACAAAGATAACTCAGAAAGTTCTGCGCTGGGTCTAACTGAAATTTGAAAACTGATCTGCCTTTAGCCTCCCAAACCTGAACATGCTGATCTCATCTGAAAAACTGTTCCTCAGAAGTAAATAATAAAGTCTGAAAGATCTAAATATAACTGGGGTCTAAAAAGAACACAGCAAAATGAAGCTCAGTTTAAGGTGGCAGCTGGCTGCACAGCTGGGCCTCACGTGTGTGTCCCTGCTCATGTCTGCACCCTTGCTGAGTTCTTGGAGAGCCCCCTATAGGAGTGAAGGTGGCCCTGGCCCTCCAGGGCAGGAAGTCAAGGCTGGGGGGCGGGGGGACGTGTAGGTCCATGGTATAGTACTTACTGGACAGGTTTGACTAAGGTGCTAAGTCAGTGTTCTGTTGCTGTGAACAGACACCATGACCAAGGCAACTCTTACAAAAGAAAGCATTTGATTGGGGACTTGCTTACAGGTTTAGAGGGTTAGTCCATGGTCATCATGGTGGGCAGCAGACAGGCACGGCGCTGGAGCAGTGGCTGAGAGCTTCACATCCTGATGTGCAGGCAGCAGGTAGAAAGAAACACTGGGCCTGGTATAGGCTTTTGAAACCTCAAAGGTCACCTCCAGTGACACAGCTTCTCCAACAAGGGCACACCTACTCCTTCCCAAACAGCTCTTGGGGGCTAAGCACCACAAAGACCTGAGTACCAGAGAGGTGGGGGGGGGGGAGGGTGAGGAGAGGAGAGGAGAGGAGAGGAGAGGAGAGGAGAGGAGAGGAGAGGGGGGAAAAGTAGAGGGTGAGGCTAACAGAGCCGAAGAGGGAGGCTTATTCCCTCATGCTATTGGTCTTTTTGACTTCCTCCTAAAAGGATTTTGGTGGTACTGTGCCCCTGCTCAGCCTGTGGTCAGCCACCACAGACACACTCCCTGGAGGAAGCTGTTCTGCCCACCTCTGTGACGAAGACTAGCTTGGAAGTGCCTGCTTCTGTGTCAGGCTGTGCCCGGGCTGCTCGCAGGTGAAGGAAAATCCCACCTTATGTCTCCTGAGTCCCTTGCATAGATTGACATAGTCACGTGTCAGAGGCACCTCAGCCATTTGTCCCGGGTTTCTGAGACCTAACAACATGCCCAACGTGTATGTTTTGGTCATCCATGGACTGCAGTTACAATGGTGAAGAATTTAATTGCCTAGCAATTCCGTAAAGTAATGATTACTCACGTTTGCATCACCGTGATCCCAGAGGAAGCAAACACGCTTTGCTGCCTATAATGTAAGAGTCTAGCAGGCTGCTGTGGAGCTCAGTGGCGGGACACTCGCCTGCATATGCAAGACCCTGGATCTAATCCCCAAGACTAAAAGAAAGGAAAAAGAGCCACACAATTATACAATTATATGTAGGGCACGATACTTACAATAAACAACCACGTTGTAGGTTTATGAATTTACTGTAGTTCACTTTTCATCATTATTTTACAGTGTATGCCTATAGTGCATAATGCCGGAGAAGACAATGAAGAACAGGGCTGGGGAGACATCTCACAAGCCTGCTGACCCGAGTTCTGTCCGGAAGAGGACAGACTTGAACACGTTGCCCTCTGACCTCGCATGCCTTTCAAACAGCAGCTTCTCAGGAAAGTGTTCTCCCTAGCATGATCTAGTGTCTGAAATAGTGGCAGGTTAATGTGGAAGGAGGGAGGTACATGTGGGGCACACACACAGCCACACACATACATACACAGAAACGAATGACTTTTTCAAAGTTTCTGAACTTCATTTAAAAAACAAAAACAGGCCGGGCAGTTTTGGCACACACCTTTAATCCCAGCACTTGGGAGGCAGAGGCAGGTGGATCTCTGTGAGTTCGAGGCCAGCCTGGTCTACAGAGTGAGTTCCAGGAAAGGCGCAAAGCTACACAGAGAAACCCTGTCTCGGAAAACAACAACAACAACAGCAACAACAACAACAAAAACCAAAAAAAAAAAAAAAACGTATGATGGTGCATGCTTTTGATCTCAGCACTCACACTCAGGAGGCAGAAGCAGGAGGATATCTGTGAGTTTGAGGCAAGCCTACATAGCAAGTTCCAGGCCTGCCAGGGAGATTCTGCCTCAAGAAGCAAAACAAAACCAAACCCCAAACAAACAGACAAAACCCCTACACACTGTTCTATGCCAGCAGCAGCCTCACAGGTGTTTACTGTGTCTGTTGGTTGCGTGGAGACCTAGATGGATGATCCAACACCGTCTGGTCTTGTGTGCGTGCACTCCTGCATTCTGTGACGTTCACATAAAGGTGAAAAGGACTCGGGCTGTACTTTACAGGTCTCCATCCTTATCAGTGCATGGCTCTGTTTTGAAGAGTCCTGACTCACAGTTACAATGGTGCAGAGGCTTAAGAGACAACCAGCCGCTTTACTTGTTTGCCGGCCGCGTCTGCTTCATGTCTGCCTTCTCCCCAGACTGCAGCTAGATCAGATGCTAGGTCAGAAAAAGAAGGTTCTGATGTGCCAAGGAGAAGGCCTCTGGAAACTGAGTCTGAGAACTTCAGTCTTCAGCCGAGGCTGAGTGTTGGGAATGTAGCTCAGTTGGTACAGTGCTTACCCAGCAAGCCCAGCACCCAGGGTTTGATCCCTGAACTTCATAAAACTGGTGGGATGGCTCACATTTGTATTTCCAGCACTCGAGAGGTGGAGGCAGGAGCATCAGAAGTTAAAGGTTATCCTCAGCCACATAGTGAGTTTGTGGCCTGAGCTTCAAGAGACCTTGTCTCAAAGAAAAGAAAAAAATTAAATGTTTTGGTCAGTGGCATAGAAAGACAGAGTATGAAATCAGTGTAAAGGAAAATGAATTTCTGAGTGTAGAAATAAGTGCATGCCAGATGTGGTCCCAGCCATTGGAAGGCAGAGGCGGACACATCTCTGAGCTCAAGGCCAGTCTATCTGCATTGTAGGTTCCAGGCTAGCCAGGGCTACACAGTGAGACCCTGAGTCAAAAGAAAAGAAGTACAATTTGAACATTGATTTTGAATAACTCTGTCTTCAAAAGGGGTGGGGGAAGTGAGCTGTGGTTATGGCTGTAATCCCAGGACTTGGAGGTAGAGACAGGAAGATCAGGAGTTCAAGGGCAGCCTATTCTGTATAAGAAAAGAAAATGTATTTTTTTTTTCAAGACAGGGTTTTTCTGTGTAGCCCTGGCTGTTCTGGGACTCACTCTGTAGACCAGACTGGCCTCAAACTCAGAGCTCCACCTGCCTCTGCCTCCCAAGTGGTGGGATTAGAAGTGTGCAGCACCACCAATCAGCTAAAAGTTTATTTCTAAAGAGGAATCCTAAATGACTACCATGTCATTAGGATTTCAGTACCTAAACATGAACTATCTGTGTTCATTCTGGCTTCGCCTCTCACCAGCTACATGACCTTGAGCAAGCTACGTAATTTCTGGGGGTCGAAGGGGCTTGTTCATCTGGGGGAGACTGTCTTAATTTCTTTTCCAGTGTGATAAACTACTCTGATCGGCTTAGGGGAGAAGGAGTTTCTTTGTTCACAGTTCCACGTTGAAGTCTGTCCCAGCAGTACGTCAGCAGCTTCAAGGAGTTGGCCACGTTACATCGATAGGCAGAAGAAAGACACGGGTGCTTGCGTGCTAGTGCTCGGCTTGTTTTCAGTCCAGGCCTAGGGGATGGTGCCACCCACCGTGAGCGGGTCTTCTCACCCCCATAGGATCAAGGTAGTCCTCTGGGTGTTCAGAGGCCACCTCTCAAGTGATTTTAGGTTTTGTCAAGTTGATAATTAGCACTAACCAGCATAAGAACTTGCTTCACAAGGTTGTTGTGAACACTAAACAAAACAGCTCTGAAGAGTACCTAGCCCATAATTCCTCCCCGATAAGTGGTTGTCAAACACCATATTAAGAAAGTAAAATGAGAAGGTAATCTTTTTTTGCTGTCATCACAAGACCAGTGTGTAAAGAGATCTGTGTCAACAAGGCATGAGTTGGGGGCTTTTTAAAATCTATGTAGTAGGGCTTTCCTTGGGCAACCAGCTCACAAATAATGACACAGAAATGTATTAATTATGAAAGTTCGGCCTTAGCTTAGGCTTGTCCCACTAGCTCTTATAACTTAAATTAACCCATATTTTTATTAATCTACCTTCTACCATGGGCTATTACCTTTCTCTTATTCTGTGTGTCCAACTTGTTCTGCTTCTCTATGGCTTTTTCTACTTCCTCTCTCTTTGCCCAGAAGTCCCGCCTATACCTCCTGCCTAGCTATTGGCTATTCAGCTCTTTAGTAAACCAATCAGAGCAATATATCTTCATATAGTGTACAAATATCCCACAACATTATTACATTCATTTGTTTTGTGTTTGTGTATGTGTGGGTATGCATGTGCCTCCTTCCCCTGTCAAACTGTGATTATTTCACAGACACTAGATCCAATTGTTTAAGTAGGTTATGAAAATAAGTTATACTCATGAGATCTGCATACTACTCTGGTAAAAATTTTTATGACATAAAATTAAAAAGTAGAAACATGTTCAAAAGAATCTCAAGAACATTAAAAAAGAGTATGACAGAAAATGAACCGTATTTCATAGAAGACAGACTGGGAGGAAATGCCTAAGAAATAGTGGTCATGCTAATGCAATGAGAATAGAGTGTAATCTTTAATTCTTCTTGTGTGTTTATGTTTTTTGTACATTGTCTCTAAAAGAGCTTGGTCTTGGAGCTGGAGAGATGGCTCAGCAGTTAAGAGCACTGGCTGCTCTTCCAAAGGACCCAGGTTCAATTCCCAACACTCACATAGCAGTTCACAACTATCTGTAACTCCAGTTCCATGGGATCTGGCATCCTCACACAGACATACATGCAGGTAAAATCCCAGTGTACATAAAGAATAAATAAATCTTTCAAAACAGAAGAGCTTGATCTTTTATGGTGTGTAGGAAGGTGAACCATGATGTTAGACTGGTTCAGTCTGCCTCAGAAATTACCCATTGTAAGAACTGTTGTGTGGGAAACGGCTCAAAAGAGCTGACTGGGGCGGACCCTGAGGAAGGTGTGGCTGCAGTGTGCCTATTGTGAGAAGAAAAAGGCTTTCCTGAATCAGATGTGAAGTCTCATGGACATTTGTTTACCTCCATTATCTTCCTTTTTTCTAGCGATTTCACCTGTCAGGGTTTTGTTTTGTTGTGTGGGCTTTTGTTGTTACTTTTATGTTGCCATGATAAAATGCCCTGTCAAAACCAACTCAAGAGGAAAGGGGGATGAGTGCTGTTGCTGCTGCGGAGCTTCCTTCCTTCAGGTATATAGTCCGGGATCCCAACCAGGGAGTGGTGCCGCCCATAGTGGGCAGGTGGTTAATTAATAATCAAGATAATCCCATACCAGTGTGCCCAGAGGCCTGTCTCCCAGGACATTGCACCTTCTGTCAAATTGACAGCAACCATCACTGTGCCTTTTGTTTGGGCTTCTCTCACAACCCGTGAAGTTCCTTGGACTTCATATTCTTCTCAAAAGAAGCATCACAGTACTCATGTCCATGTCAGTCAGTACACCATGTTCTCTGCCTGGTGATTGGCTTGAAGGAGCAAGTAGTGGAAACCAATTGAGCTGAAGTCACTGCAATAAGGCTCATCCCCACCATCGTGTTCTTGACCCTTGATATACTTGAATATGAAACTGTTTATACTGAGGATGAAGCCAAGGGCCTTGTGTTTGCACATACTTCTCCACTGAATTAGGTCCCAGCAATTGAACTTGAAAGTTGCTGACAGAAGCAGCTTTTTCAATCGTGCATCCATGTGGAGCCTAAGAATGCATCAGCAGGTGAAAGGGAGCAGCCATCTGCATTTAGCCAGTGCAGAGGAGCACTGATGATCAGTCAGTGTGCTGGCACAAGCTCCACATCCAAGCGTGACAGAGGCAGGAGAACATTCCAAGTGTGAGACCAGCATGGGCTACATCGAAAGATTGTTCCTAAAAGAGCAGGGGCTGTAGCTCAGTGGTTTGAGTGCTTGCCTAGCATGCATGAAGCCCTGGGTTCTACCCCAGCACTACATAAACTGAGTACAGTTATGTATGCCTGTAATCCTAGTGCTCAGGAAGTGGAGGCAGGAGGATCAGGAGTTCAAGATCATCTTAATCTACAGGGCAAGTTTTAGATCACCTGGGCTACATGAGACCCAGTCTCAAACAAAACAAAAAACACAATATAAACGTTTGCTGACTTTCCAGTCTGATAATCCTGGCATTCCTGCCTCCTCTGGTTGGGCCCTTTTCAGACTGTGTTTTGTTTGTAGTTGTTGCATTTTGAGATGGTCTCTCCGTGTAGCCCAGGCTGACCTTGAACTTACAGCAATGGTGCTCTGCTCCAGAGTACTAACAGTACAGGTGGGCACCACCACACCCAGCTTCCAGATGAAGACTTTCGTCTTTCAGTGTATTATCTCAGTTGGGGACGGGATGTACCAGGTTAAAGGAACTGCTATAAATAGGCCTTTCCTGTGTGGTGGCGCAGCAGGGAGGAGGTGCCTTCTGCAGCCCCATGTCAGCATTTAATGAGCCTGTGCCTCTGGCTGTGGAGTCCACACATGTCCCTCAGGAGGACAGGATTAGTAGGAGGGTCTGGAGATGAGTGTTCACTCCTGCAGACTGTCTGCTTGTGCTGAGCCAGTCTGTCTCCAGGGGACCAGTTCTTGATGGTAGGTGGAGCTAGCTCAGGAGAGCAGAGTGTTCAAGATGGTTCCTTCCTCCAGTTCCAGGAAGCAAAACTCACAAAAGCATGGGATTTCTGTAGAGTGTTGAACCCACAGGTGCCCCGTCAGCACTGAGACTCCAGCATTTCGTCCCCTGCCCAAGTCTTCCTTGGTGAGCTGTGACTCTGTGTTCACCTATGAGGAAACAGCACTCTCCTGCACTCCCTTTGCAGCTCAGAGGGCAGAACAGTCCCACCTCACTCCCTGGACACAGAGAACCTGTGCAAGCTCCCCAGGAGACCTCAGAGAAGAGTCAGCATTTGACAGAAGATATTAAAGGCTGTATTGGGAAATTCAAAGGCTTAATTGGGAAAATGGTGTTTGAGTGCTATCTTTGAAAGGGGATCCTGTGTCTAAAAATGCTGAGGACAGGAATGGACTCCCAGGCTGAGGGAACCCCACTTATAAAGGTGTGTGGTAGGGAAGTACCTGGTGATCTTGGGGTTATGTTTGCAGTGGTGTTTGTGATGAGTGTGGTTTTAACAGCTGGATGAGTCTTGAAGATGATGTCACAGGGCAGGGGTTAGAGGTGCAGATACCGTTGGCAGACAGACCAGTCTGGTCACCTTCTTCCTTGGGAACAATGCTGGGTGCCATTCTTCATGTTTTCCTTACTGGTAGAACCGCCTCTCCTCTGGAGGCTGGAAATGCTAGATAATCCTTACCTGCCTTATCTTTCAACAAGGATGTGGCTATGTGAACCAACTGTAGCCAACGGGGTTCGAAGCGAAATCTGCAGAGGGATTTTTGGAGTTTTTCTTTCTCCCCTTTGAACATGGTTGTGTGACAGTGTGAAGTGGGCTTGCAGCTTTACGTTGTGTCTTCATGATCACAGTATAGTTGCCTGGTTGCCATAGCTCAGCACTTACACTAGGAGCCATTTTGATAGGCCTAGCCACTAGTTTAACATCAGCTCAGACGTAGAAAAGGAAATAAGTAATTGTCTTACCTAAGAATATCTTCTTCACAGCCTTCCCCAAAATTAAATACTTAAGTTGGGCATGGTAGCTCACACCTATAATCCCAGGATTCAGAGGCTGGAGAATTGCCATAAGTCCTAGGCCAGCTATGTATGATCTATAATCTATGTAGCAATTCCTAAGCCATCTAGGGACACCTAGCAAGACCTTAGATAAACAAACAAGCAAGCAAACAGTAAAGGGGCCGGAGAGATGCTCACTGTTAAGAGACAGCCTAGGGCTGAGAGCACCTCTTGCTCTTCCAGAGGACCCCGGTTCAGTTCCCAGCACCCACATTGGGCAACTCACAACTGCCCTAAATTCAGCTTTAGGGGATCAAATGCCCTTTTCTGGCTTCCAAGGGCACCAGCACACACATGGCATATACTAAAAAAGACACAGACACAGACAGACACATACATAATAGAAAATAAAAGTAAATCTTCAAGAAGAAAAGGAGAGGAAAGAGAATTGTCTAAACTTGGTGGTGGCACACTTGTAATCTCAGCACTTGGAAGTCGAAGTCAGAAAGATCAAAAGTTTAAGGCCATCCTTGGCTACATAGCAATTCTGAGGTCAGCCTGGGTTACATGAGATTGGTTTTTTTACAGGATGGGAGGTGAAGAAAGAAAAAGATGTTTGAGGATACAGCTTAGGGTGGAGAGCTCAGGTTTAGTACACAGGAAAACCTGCTCTCAGTCCCCAATAACCTCCCTATATTGGGGAACTGAAGAATTCCTGCGTACCCTGGGTGTGTGGTCAATGTTTACTTTGGTCATTAAAATTTTCAATTAAAACAACATTATGAACTGTATTAGTTATTCTTCTGTTGCTGTGATTAAACACCATGACCAAAATCAACTTGGTAGGGAAGCGTTTATTTCATCTTATACTTCTAGGTGACACGATCAGTGAGGGGAGTCAAGATAGGAACCTGGAGGCAGGAACTGTAGCAGAGGCCATGGAGCAGTGCAGCATACCTACTGGCCTGCGCTCCTGGCTGGCTCAATCTGCTTTTTTATACAACCCAGGACTACCTTGTTGGTTTTAAATCTGGCACTTTTACCCTGTGAGGAAAGGTCACGAGGCACAACAAAACCCAGTATCAGAGCTTTATTGGGGGATGGAGCACAGAAGAGAGCATGGCCAGGCCTGTTGGAATGACAGGTGAGGAGAAGGGGGGTGGGGGAGAGCAGAAGAGAGGGGAGGAGTCTGTGACTGGCTTTTGAAGGATTCTCCTGCACATGCGCATGTGGGCTTACGGAGCTATGCCACGCACGCGCAGATTGCGTGACCACGCTGCGTAATCACAAGGCACACTGGTGACGTAAGACATAAGACCCTTCGCTTAGCTACTGAACTGCAAATGTGCGGTCCTATAGCTGGAGGAGTGGCAGAATCCGAACACACCTGCCCAGGGATGTCACCACCCACAGTGGGCTGGCACCCCCCCCCACACCATCATTAATCAAGAAAATGTCCTACCGGCTTGCCTACTGGACAGCTTTTTGTTTGCTTTTGGTTTTTGGGAGAGGGTTTCTCTGTGTAGCCTTGGCTGTCCTAGAACTCACTCTGTAGACCAGGCTGGCCTTGAACTCAGAGATCTGCGTGTGTCTGCCTCCCGCTGAGTGCTGGAAAATTTAAATGAAGTCATTTTCTCAGTGAGGTCCCCCATATCTAATGACTAGTTTGTGTCGAGATGACAGAACCAAACAAACCAGCACAAGTACAGACAATGCTCTCACTGTCCCCACCACTAGGCTTAAGAGTGAGACCTCTGGGCCTGCGAGAAGGCTGAGCAGGTAAAGGCACAGGCCTGATGACTTGCTTGTGGTCTCCTGGGACTCCTGCGGGCTGTCCTCTCACTGTCACACATGCACATGGCAGGTCCTCTGTCACACATGCACACCCACCACACTCTAAATAAATAAACACAATTTTCAAAATGAACCATTAGTTCTCTTTACTGTCCACGCCCAAAGCCTTGGCTCGCCACCCAGAGCCGCTGACTCTCTAGGATTTACCGCTCACATCTTTCTCTGGCTTTTCTAAATTTGGATAAATCCCTGGAGACACATAGTTTCCAGTGTCTCAGATGGCACAATCATGCTGTTTATATGCACGGTGCTGCAACTTGCATTGACTGTGTCTTCCATCTTAGAGTGCCCCTTTCCTGCAGAATGCAGTTCTCTGCTGCAGGAGGCCCCTGTCCACAAGCACTTCACCACCCGTGTCTCGGCCATCACAAAGAACTGCAGTAGAACAGGACTCAAGCGGGGCAGGAGTCCGAATTTGTTTAGAATTCTGAGTACACCTGAATATGTATTAGAGTCGCCCATCACCAGGGACAGTCCTGGCAGTAGATCTGCCCAGTTGTCAGCCGTTAGTCTAGGATTCCTGAATTAGAAGCCCCACCTGCTTCTATGAAGCTGAGAACAGAAAAGGAAACCAGAGACAGCCTACAGAAGTCCCCCACCCCCAGTTGCTGCAGCCCCGGATGCTTGCACAAGCTCCGACATGGCTTTCTTCTTTACTTCACCCTCTCTCAGCCTGATGTTGAATCCCACTCCTGAGTTAATTTTGTCAGTTGTATTATCTTTACTGTAGCTGCCTCCTCTACCCCACCCAAGGGCTCATCTAAGTGTGTAACAGTGTTAGGGAGACACAACTAATCAGGCCTAGCATAGGTGAGGTAGCGCTTGGTATCTGGCAGTGAAAACCAGCCAACCAACAGAGAGCCCCGAGGGGTTCCCGAGGCTCTGGTGTGGCCTCTGCATTCTAGGGCCTGTACTTGGGCCTACAAGTCGGAGGGCCCTTGGCCTCCCGTGTTCTACCTCCATAATGAGAACCGATTTTCTCTGCCCCTCTCCGTTCCCGTGAGCCTTGGCTTGACTTGAGACTTGGCTTGTACAGAGAAAAAACAGAGGAGAAAGAGAATCTGAGAAGGGGATGGGCTGACAGTCTGCTACCTTCTACAAAGTTTTTTGAAATTGAATTCTTGCCACCTTTGAAATGTTTCTTCTCTTTGTCTTCAGAAGTGAGCAAACTCTCACAATACCAAGTACCCAGAAAGGTGGCCTAGCCCGCACTGCGTTTTCATTTTTGAGTTTCATTCCTGTTTGCAAAATGTCTTAGGCCAATGTGTTGTGAAAGTAGATATGAATCTGCATTTTTAAATTACAGGCCTCAGAGGCTAGAGAGATGGCTCAGTGGGTAAGAATGTGTGCTGTACAAATGACCTGAGTCCAGATCCCAGCACCCACCTAAAAAGCTTCTCGTGCCCACCCACACCTCTAAGGCCAGCGCTGTAGGAGGCCAGAGACAGGAAGCCCGCTCAGGCTGCCGGTTGCCAGTCTTGCTCCAAGAGCAATGAGGAACTGTGTCTCAGGGGAGGAAGGTGGAGGATGAGAGAGGAATCTGATGTCCTCTGATCTCCATTCAAACATGAGCACACACACTTGTACACATATGTGTGCACATATAGGTATATACACACCACCAAGAAAACAAACAAGTTATGAAGCCCAGTGTGTCTGTTTAATGGAGTGAGGACTGAAGTGAGAGCTAAGGACAGCTGGCTTTGCAGGTCCCATCCCCCAACCTAATTATATGCTTCAGTTTCTTCACCTACATGATGAAATACACCACCGAGGGACAGACAAACAGTGCAACACCATGCAGGTACATGGCTCAGCACAAAGGAATGAGGTCCTGACACTTCCGGCAACAGGGGTGAGCCCAAAAGACTGCACCACGTGAAAGTTGCCAGACACAAAAGCACACCCACTGCATGATCCAGCCTGTAAAATGGATAGGACAGCTGATCCACACTACAGGCAATAAGATGGGTAAGTGAATGAATGAAAATGTTCTTAACTTATTGTTTGCATTCAAGACCGAAAATACTAAAAATAATTGCAGGTACTTTTTTTTTTTTTTTTTTTTTTTTTGGTTTTTCGAGACAGGGTTTCTCTGTGTAGCTTTGCGCCTTTCCTGGAATTCGCTTTGGAGACCAGGCTGGCCTCGAACTCCCAGAGATCCGCCTGCCTCTGCCTCCCAAGTGCTGGCATTAAAGGTGTGCGCCACCACCGCCTGGCTTGCAGGTACATTTTAGGTAATTAAATTACATGGTGTATGATATATATCTCAGCCATGTGGTGGTGGTGCACGCCTTTAATCTCAGCACTCAGGAGGCAGAGGCAGGTGGATCTCTGTGCATTTGAGGCCAGCCTGGTCTATAGAACGAGTTTCAGGACAGGCTCCAAAGGTACACAGAGAAACCCTGTCTCAGAAAACCAAAAAAGAAAAAAGAAAGAAAGAAATGAAAACATGGCATGGCAGTTTAAATGTTTTCCTGTTGTTATCGGAGGGTGCACACAGAAGCCACAGCACAGGTGTGGAGGTCAGAGGACAGCTCTGTGGAGTTGGTTCTCTTCCACCATGTGGCTTCTGGGGATCAAACTCAGGCTTGGCAGTCAGCGCCTTTCCTCACGGAGCCATCTTGACAGCTCTGGAACCTGAGGCTAGGTGGTGTGAGCCTCACGCTGTTGCTGACTGGGGCTTGGGTGTTCACCCCAGTGCAAATTCTCCTTTGGGTGTCGTCAATCACAATGCTCTTTCTCCTTCAGACTGCAGAGGGGAGTTCTGTTCTCTAAGACTCAGATAGTGTCATGAGCGCCATCGGTGATGTGCCCAGCAGAGGCCTCTAGGACTGCAGCAACCCAAGGCTTGGTTCCGGAGGGACTTGGGGGCCTCTGAGAAGTCTGTTTTACTCCCAAGACCAGGATAAAGATTCATGGCTACAGCAAGGGTCTGTGTGAGTGTGGCATTGTGAGACACTGGGACAAAAGTCACCAGCTTTGAGAAGGAGCAGATAGATCTGTCTCTTCGTTTTTGTCAGTGGGGGAAGCCTCAAGGGTTAGAGCTAAGTAGTAGGGACCCCAGAGACACAGTCCCAACTTCACTGATGCCAAATGCTGAGATCCACAAATCCCCCAAGTTCTTTTGCTAGACAAGGTGGAGTGCACCTGTAACTCCAGCCCTTGGGCTGAGGCAGGAGGATGGTGTATCCGAGGCCAGCATGGGCTACCGAGTGAGGTTATACCATAAATAATCACAATCCTAAAACCCTGAATTCCAAACATGCCCCAACACACAATTCTGTTTGTTAAAAAGGCATAAAAGAGGGGCAGAAAGCCAAGTTCTGGGGTGGGGCTGAATGCATTTGGATTGATGTGGGAGAGAAGCCTGGTGTAGACATTAGTGTGGGGAACTGAGGTAGAGAAGGTCCAGGTTCCTGTGGGGTGCTGTCTATTCATCCAGGGCCCTGAAAAGATCAGATACAGAAGGCTAGCCGGTCTCTGTGGGAGCTGGGAGTGCTCCCAGCCTCAGGGCTGAGAGGTGCATGGTTGGCTTTTCTGGTACTAAGGCCTTTGGATTTGGCTCCTTGAAGAGGTGTATGTGTGGGAGTGACTCACAGCAGGGTTTTGGACAGCCCCCCCCCCCCACACACACACACCATGGTTTTGAATCCTAGCCTGGAGCTTCAAGCTAGATAGGCAAGTGCTCTTCACTGAGCTACATTCCCAGTCTCTGCCCACAGCATCTCAGTTGTCTGCAGCTGTAGGGCTGGATGCACTCAGCCAACCTCAGTGATGACTCTTTATGCATTTCGACTTTCGACCTGTTTCTTTATGCACACCATTTATCTTTTCAGGACCGTTATATCTGTGTGAGGGTTGTTACTATGCCCGGATGTTTCAGCTTGCCAAGATGTGTGTGTGTGAAATCAAGCAGCCTTGGAAGTGTTCTGTCACCTTTCTAATGTGCTTCGAACAAGTCCTCTTTTCATCATGTAATCATCTGAGTGTGTGGCACACATCTGTAATTCTAGGACTTAGTAGGCAGAAGGATCAGGAGTTCAAGGCCAGCCTTAGCCACATGAGCTCTTATCTGAAAAAAAAAATTAGGATTTCAACATTCAGGATTGTGGCATTCAGAGCTGTATTTTTTTCAGGATAACAGCCCTACCCCAGGCCCCAGCTGGCAATGTGGCAAGCTAGTGTCACAGATTAAATCAAGAGGGAGACTAATCTGTAATCCAGGGGCATCCACTTTTTCATGTGGGGTTTGAAGATACCCCTCTCCTGCAAACCCTCCACCCCACTTCTTTCCAAGAACTCCAAATGGAGAGTCTTCAAGATGGCTCTGTAGATAAAAACAAAAACAAAAATCACCTGCTGTACAAAGCCCCATGACCTGGGTTTGAGCCAGAGAACCCACATGGTAGAAAGAACTGACTCCCTAAGTTGTTCTCTGACCTCCACAGGAGCGCCACGTATACACATGACACATCCCAATGCATGTTTAAAAGAGCTCTACACAGAACCTTTCTGCAGCACCACTCTGTGTGAGAGTGTATGTGTGCGTGTGTGTGTGTGTGTGTGTGTGTGTGTGCGCGTGTGTGTGTGTGTGTGTGTGTGTGTGTGTGTGTGTGTGTGTGAGAGAGAGAGAGAGAGACAGACAGAGACAGAGACAGAGAGAATGTGTGTTCATGCATATGGAAGGAAGCCAGAGGTCAACCTTAGGTGTCATTTCTTAAGTACAATCCACCTCGTTTTTAAAAAATGTTGTATGCGAGTGTTTCCCTGCAAGTATGTGTATGTGCTACATGTGTGCCTGGTGTCCATGGAGACCAGAAGGGGGCACTGAATCCTCTGCTCCTGGAGTTACAGATGGTTGTAAGTCACCATGTGGTGCTGAGAACTGAACCTGGGTCCTCTGCAAGAGCAGCCAGTGCTCCTAACTGCTGAGCCATCCCTCCAGTCTCCCATTGTACAAGATCTCTTACTGGGACCTGGGGCTCGGATGATTCAGCTAGCTGGCCATGTAGTGGGCCCCAGGGATCCACCTGTCTACCTCCCAGCACGGGAGACAGAAGGATGTGCCATCATACCCGGGCTTTGTTTCCCACGGGGCCCGGGGAGCCAACCCAAGGCCCCACAGCTGCGAGGCTGGCACTTTGCCAGCTGAGGTGTCTCCCCAGCCTCACCACTCAGGTCTTACACATAAGTAGCAGCTGTGAGAAAGTGGTTGCAGCCAGCTTGGTGGCTCTTTCCTGTCATCCCAGCACTCCAAAGGCTTCAACAGAGGATTTCCAGAAGTTCCAGGTCAGCCTGGGCTGTAGTGTGAGGCCCGGTCTCAAACACAAACACAAAACACAAAACACAAAACCTTTGGAATCGGACTGCTGTGAGTGATTCAAAGCCTGGAAATTCCCACATAGGAAATAAATCTGGTTTAAGAGAAATTTCCCCATGACAGGAATAAAGGTCACAATGGGTTAACAAAAGATCCGGAACACCCAGCTGAAGCAGTGTAACTTAACCAGCTACCAATACCTTCTCCAGCCTGCAAACCAGGATTCTCAGTTTGGGTCTAGTCCTTGCCCGGGAAACCCGGTAGCCTGAGGGCAGCCGCCTGACCGGGAAGACGCTTTCCTTCACCTTTGCTCTCCCGTCCTTACTCGCTCACTTGGACAAAGTGTCCAGAGCTAGTAGAGCAATAACTCTAAACTTCAAAAGTCTCAGAAAAAAAACAAAAATAAGGAGTTGCCTCAGGGAACTGCGTGTACCACATAAAGTGGATCGTGTTTCCATCCCCTCCTCCATGCACTGCTTCCAAAACAGACTTCTGAAAAGCCAGGAAACCGACAGAGGAACAGATAAACAGAAGCTGCTGGAGGACCAGCTTGCTCAACAAGTGTCTCCCAAGCCCTGGCCCTCTGTGCCGGGACACCTTAAAAGACGTTTGTCTGCAGCCAACGTTTGCTCACGGGGTGGTTTGAGGGGTGTAGTAGCATGGACCTGGAGACAAAGGAGGGCTAAAATCCAGCTGCGAGTCAGTAGCTGTGGGGTGGTAACCGAGCAAGTGGCTTTCCTCACCTGTAAGGTGGGAGCAATACTAACGTTTACCTCAGATTGGGTGTCACGGTGTAATGAGGTTGCATATATGAACAAGAACATAATCTAGAATGTTCCTGTCCCTTCTTTCTAGAAACCAATTGTTTCTCTTTCTTCCCTTGTTTTTTTTTCTTTAAAAATATTATGTGTGTGTGTGTGTGTGTGTGTGTGTGTGTGTGTGTGTGTGTGTGTGTGATATGGAGGGTGGAGAATGCATCCTGCTCCATCCCTCCACCTTCTCTCGCTGAGCCCACAGCTGGACGGGAAGCCAGCAAGCCGCAGCGCCTCCTGCCCCTCCCCCACCCACTGTTAGGATTACAGGCACACACTCCCCACCCAGGGTCTGGGGATTGAAAATCAGGTCCTCAAGTTTGCCCAGCAGCAACCCTTCCCTGTTTGACCATCTCCCAGCCTCCTCTCTGGGGCTGCTGTTTTGTTTGTGTGCTTGTTTTTAGGCAGAATCTTATTTTAGCCTGTACTGACCTGGAACTCACTCTGTAGGCCAGTCTGGCCTTAAACTCACCGCAGCCTGTTCCAATTCTATTTCTTATCCTTCCAGAGTTTTGTTTTACAAATATAAGCAAATTAACTATATGTGTGTATAGCATACGTCTTTCGTCTCTTTGCTTCCAAAGAGGAACACACAACTGCTCTGTGCCTTGCTTTTCTGTCTAATCTTTCTTGGAAATCTTTCATATCTCTGTGAAGAGAGCTTCCTCTCTCTCTCTCTCTCTCTCTCTCTCTCTCTCTCTCTCTCTCTCTCTCTCAACAGCACTATGAGATACTAGTGTGTGGCGATAGCATAGTTTTTATTTACCACCCTTTATGGGAAGATGTTTGGGTTATTTCCAAGCTTGGGAAATGGCCGTGGTTTGATGCATCCTGCCATTGTGCCATTTGGCTGTATAGCCGAAGAGTGATGGTCTGAAATTTTAAGAGTAATTTTACTGCTGTATAATTTTCTGCACTTGTAATTTTGATACCTTCTGCCCAATCATGCCATTTGATAATTCTCAACCAAGTGTAAGGGTGTGAGTGGGACTCCTAGCAGATTATTTCTCTTGCTTTCAGTATTCATTACTGCTTGTAGTTCCATGTTTAGGGGTGGGGCCCCATGAGATTCTCCCCCTCCATGTTAGCATGCCCATTGGTGTCCTATTCTGGTCTTGTTAGGCAGCCATATATGAGGTATCGTGGGTGAAGCTCCCTGTCATTTCTAGGAGATAAAATCTCAGCCGATTTCCTGGTGGTCTGGCTCCCACAATCCTTCTGCTCCCTCTTCCATGATTTTCCCTGAACTTTAGGTGTAGGAATTGTATTGTAGGTGTATCAGTTGGGGCTCCACTCTCCTGGATCACTTGTTCTCTGCGTTTTGACTGGTTGTGGTTTTCTGTAGTGGTCTCTGTCTCCAGAAGTCCTGGGGTTAAAGGCATGTACCACTGCCGACTGTGGAAAAGAATTCTTTCTTTAGCAAACAGGGTCTTGTTTAATGGAATGGCTGTGTTGACAATTTCTTAAGATGGTTCTGCAAGGGGCTGGAGAGATGGATCAGCAGTTAAGAGCACTGACTGCTCTTCCAGGGGACCTGGGTTCAATTCCCAGAACCCACGTGGCAGCTCTCAACTGTCTGTAACCCCAGTTCCAGGGGACCCAACACCCCCACACAGACATACATGTAGATAAAACACCACTGCACGTAAAACAAAAATAAATAAACTTAAAAAAAAAAAGCATGGCTGTGGTGGCCTTGGAAGGCAGAGGCAGGCAGATAGTCCAGCCTGGTATAAACCAAAAAAAAAGATGGCTCTGCAAAAAGCATTTGGTTTCTCGAGATAAAGGAAGGGGATTCGAGGGAGTACCCAGAGCAGAACTCAGTAAAACTTTAACTCAGCCAGGCGGTGGTGGCGCACGCCTTTAATCCCAGCACTCGGGAGGCAGAGGCAGGCGGATCTCTGTGAGTTCAAGGCCAGCCTGGTCTCCAAAGAGAGTTCCAGGAAAGGTGCAAAGCTACACAGAGAAACCCTGTCTTGAAAAAACCAAAAAAAAAAAAAAAAAATTTAACTCATCTGGTCTCTGCTTAGTCCTATAGCTCTCAAGCAAAAATTATTAGGCTACCATATTAAAATACTAAATGCTTGGTGTATATTCCTTTTTCCTTCTTTAAGCCAGTGTGAAAATCTGCCATTCCTGATGGGGTAGGGATTGTTGTTTTTTATACAGACACATAGAGAAAAATGATAATCAAATGGAAAATGGTTTTCTTGGGGCCGGAGAGCTGGCTCAGCAGTTAAGAGTGCTTGTTCTTGCGGAGGACCCCAGTTTGGTTCCCAGGACCCACAGGGTGGCTTATACCACCCATAATGCCACTTACAGGGACTCCAACACTCTTTTCTGACATCCATGGGCACCACGAAGGCATATGTTGTCTATATATACATTTGGGTAAAACATTCATATACATAAAATAAATAAATCTAAAAAAAATTTTTTTTGAAGAAAAAGAAAAATCTCTCAAATAATCTTAAAACCTCCAACATTACAATGAAACAAATTATTGTTAAACAGACACATAAATTGGATAGCTGGGAATCATATTTTTCCAAAACTTAAAAAAAGGTAACTATCAGACTGTTTTTTAATCATGGTTCAGACTTTTTACACAGCACTTTTATCTTCCCAAGGACGTTTCAATCCAGTGAAAACTTCAAATGAACCTGTAGTATGCTAGCGAGTCACAGTTCACTTTAAACCAAGAGAATTTGTCTTCTGTTTTTGTGAAAATTGTCCTATTGGAATACCTAGGAAGTTAACGTGCTCTATCTGTGACCAGTGATGAAGCGCGGTGGATTGCCGGCCAGCGTTCTATGAGAAGTCTTGCTTCTTCCAGCTCCTCTGGTTTCATTTTATTTATGTGAATGGATGTTTTGCCTGCATGCGTGTCTGTGCATCACATGTGTGCCTGGCATGAAGGTCAGAAAAGAGCATTAGATTTCCTGGAAATGAAGTTACCGATGGTTGTGAACTACCAAGTGGGTGCTGGGAACTGAACCCGGGTCCTCTGTGAGAGCACCCGGTGCGCTGAACTGCTGAGCCGTCTCTCCAGCCCCTCTTCTTACTTTCTCTCTGTTTGGTTTCTTTGTTATTATGTTTCACAGCTGTAAGCTGTATCATCATTTATTTGAGAACTCTCTAATTTTGTAGGCACTCAGAGCCATAAACTTCCCTCGTGACTGCTTTCCTTGTGTCTCAAGGATTTTTGTATGTTGTATTTTCATTTTTGTTTGATTCTAGGAATGTTTTTTACTTCCTTCTTGATTGCTTTCAAGGAGCTATGCATCATTCAGTAGTGTGTTGTTCTGCTCCACATGTTTATGTATGTTCTAGGGTTTCTGCTGTTGTTATAGTCTTATTCCATTGTTATCAGACAGACTACAAGGAATTATTTCCTATATTTCTTAAAGTTGCTTTGTGGCCTAAAATATGATCTATTTTAGAGAAAGTTCCATGGGATGCTGAGAAACATGTGTATTCTGCAGTGTTTGAATAGAATGTTCTAGAGATGTCTGTAAAGTCCATTTATCTATGTTGTCATTTAATTCAGATATTTCTCCAATTTTGGTCAGGATGACCTGTGTCTTAGTTACTGTTTTCTATTGCTGTGATGAAACACCATGACTAAGGCTACTTCTGAAAGTGTTTAATTGGGAGCTTGCTTACAGTTTCAGAGGTTACGATCATCATGGCAGGGAGCGTGTTGGCATGCGGGCAGGCACAGCACTGGGGCAGCCGCTGAGAGCTTACATCTGATCCACAGCTTGCAGGCAGAGAGAGCAGGGCTGGGAATGGCATTGATTTTTGAAACCTCAAACCCACCCCCAGTGACAACACCTCCTTCAACAAGGCCACACCTAGTCCCACAAGGCCACACTCCTCATCCTTCCCAAACAGTTCCACTAACTGGGACCAAGCACTCAGATATATGAGACTGTGAATAACATTCGCATTTAAACACCACACCTGCCGGTTAATGAAAGCTGGGTACTGAAGTCCTCACCACTGCTGAGCTGGGGTTAATCTGTGACTTGACCTTCAGTAGTATCTGTTTTATGAAACTGAGTGTATTTGTGTTCAGAGTATGCATGTTTACAACTGTAGTGTCCTCTTGACTGGGTGTTTGCTTCATCAGTGTGAAGAGATCATCTCTCTCTTTTTCCTCACTAATGTTGGTTTGATGTCTACTGCATCAGACTCTAGGACATCGACACCTGCGTTTTCCTAAATTCAGTTTCTTGAAAGTCTTTTTCCATCATTTCGCCATAACATAGTATCTGTCTTTTGTGGTGAGGCAATAAATAGAGTTCCTGCTTTTTGTTTGTTTATTTTTTGAGACGGGATTTCCTTGTGAAGCCCTGGCTATCCTGGAACTCACCTTGTAGACCAGGCTGGCCTTGAACTCAGAGATCTGCCTGCTTCTGCCTCCGAGTTCTGGGATTAAAGGTATGCCCCACCACCGCCTGGCCAGTTTCTGCTTTTTGATCCAATTTACTAGTCTGTGTCTTTTGATAGAAGTATTGACACCATTCGAGTTCAGAATTATTATTGAAAGTTGTGCAGTGGTGGCGCACGCCTTTAATCCCCGCACTGGGGAGGCAGAAGCAGGCGGATCTCTGAGTTCAAGGCCAGCCTGATAGTAAGTTCCAGGACAGCCAGGGATACCCTGTCTCCAAAACAAAACACACTCCCCCCAAAAAAAACAGACAAAGAAAGAAAAGAAATCCTCAGGTGAAGAAAGCGTGTCTGCTTCCAGCCGCCGGGCCGACGTTGCAGCCCTCCTCTCTTGCCTGGCGTTACTGTCGCGTGGTTCACTCTTTCCTTGGGCCTACCTTGGGAGAGATTTGTTTTCCTCTTCAGTCTGTAGAGTCCCTTCAAGTGGCCCCTGTACAGCTGCCTTCATGGTCATAAATTCCTTTCATCTATTTTTATCATGGAGAGAGCTTCGTTTTCCTTTAATTGTGACAGATAGCTTTGCTTGGATTACTATTCTGGGTTGGCAGTTGTTATCTTTCAGAACTTGAAATACATCAAGCTCTCTGGCTTATACAGTTTCATTTGAGTAATCTGTTATCTTCTAATGGACCTGCTTTCTGACTCCGTGTTTCAATACTCTTCTTGTTTTGTTTATTTAGTGTTTTAATTGTGTTACAGGTCCCCTCTGGTCTTAACTGTTTGGTGTCCTGTTTTTTTAAGACGGCCTGAAACTCACTCTGTAGACCTGGGCGGCCTCAATCTCACAGGGATCAACTTAACTGCCTCCTAAGTGCTGGGATTAAAGGCCTGTGCTGCCATGCCTGGTGCCTCCTGAATTGGGATTGGCATCTCTTTTCCTAACTCTGAGACATTTTTTGTTATGAATCTTTTAAGTGTTTTCTATACCTTTGGAACCATACCATAAGTCTGGTGTTTACACAGTGTCCTTTCGTCCTAGACTTCCTGCTGGTACCTTTTCTAACTCTCTCTGACCTTGTTGAATTTCCAGTTCCTTTATTTTGTGTCGACCTTAGGTGCTCTGTCTTCTCTTGGGTCCATTCCATGTGGGACTGCTACAGAGTTTGATTTGACTGTTGTTTATTGCCTGAATTTCACATTTGTTTGCCTGCAGTATTTCTATATTTTTGACGACTTCCTCTTTCATATCTTCCATTGATTTCTGTGCTGCTAGTTTCTGTCAGCTTGACGTAAATGAGAGTTACCTGGGAAGAGGGACCTCTCACTTGAGAAATTGCCTTCATCAGATTGGCCTCTCAGCAAGTCTGTGGGGACGGTTTCTTGATTAATGATTGATGTCTCCTGTGAGCCGGGCAACCCCTGGGCAGGTGGTCCTAAGTTGCGTGAGAAAGCGGGCGAGCAACATTCCTCCATGGCCCTTGCTTTAGCTCCTGCCCGGGCTTCCCGAGTGATGAACCTGGAAATGAAGCTGAAGTGAGCCCTGCCCTTCCCAGGCTGCTCTTGGTCAGAAAGCAGACTCCCTTACTTCATTCAGCTGTGTCTTTGAACGTGCTTACAATCGCTGTTTTGAGTGCTCTGTGATTTTATCTAACTCACTCCCACCAGATGCCATTGCTGTACGATTAATAATTTATATTATCATTGTGTTTTGTGTGTGTTCCTTATGTTCTACCCTGGGATTTATGTATCTGGCATTACTTCTTCACTTGGTTTAATTTTTTTTCTTTTTTTTTTTTTTTTTTTTTTCGAGACAGGGTTTCTCTGTGTAGCTTTGCGCCTTTCCTGGAACTCACTTTGGAGACCAGGCTGGCCTCGAACTCACAGAGATCCGCCTGGCTCTGCCTCCCGAGTGCTGGGATTAAAGGTGTGTGCCACCACCGCCCGGCTTAATTTTTTTTAATGGTTGACGTTATGACTATAAAATTTCTCCCCCCTTTCCTCCCTCTAGCCCTCCTATACGCCCCTCCTTGCCCTCTTTCAAATCCATGGCCTCTTTCTTCACTAATTGTAATTGCGTGCATACATGCATATACATGTATATTTCTAAATATAACCTGCTCAGTTTGTATGAGGTTATTTGTATGTAGGTTTTCGAGGCTGGTCGTTTAGTTATAGATAAGCAACTGGTGGTCTCTTCCCTGGGGAGACTGTTTCTCCCACTCTCAGCATGCCTCCGTTGGCTTGGCTTTATTTTTACCCGATGTATTCTTTTAGTTAATGTATTTTCAATGTTCAGGTGAGACTTGAACGTGTAGTGCTAAGTGCGTAGTTCAGAAAATAACTCCTCAGACCAGGAGTTTCATGTGCTTGGCACAGCTCTTCTTTACTGCCTGTCTTAGGATTTCTATTGCTCTGATAAAACACACGACCCTAGACAACTGGAGGAGGAGGAGAGGGTTTATTTCAGCTCACGGTTCCACATCACAGTCCATCCTTGCAGCAAGTCAAGGCAGGAATGTTGAGGTAGGAGCTGATGCAGGAGCCGGGGAGGAATGCTACTTATGCTCCCCATGGCTTGCTCAAACTGCCTTCTTATAGCACCCAGGCCCACCAGCCCAGGTAGCACCACCCACAGTGGGCTGGGCCCTCCCACATCATTCTTCAATCAAGACAATGACCACAGGCTTACCCACAGACCTACCTGGTGGGGGCATTTTCTCAGTTGAGGTTCCCTTTTCCCAAGTGACTGATTTGTGTCAAATTGACATAAACTAGCCAGCCCACATCCTCAGGACACAATTAGGAGGGAAAGAAACCACAGCTGTTTTCTATTAACCACTATGTGCAGTCGTACTACTAGCCAATTAACAGTGATACCTCAGACTTTAGTAACAGTTGGAAAGTAAAAACTAAGGATCTCTCTCACCGACAGTGTCTAATGTACTGCAGGCTGGCCTTGAACTCAATATGCAGCTGAAGATGACCTCGAATCCTTGAATTCTTGCTTTTCCTTCCTTCCTTGCTGAGATTACAGGCATCTATCAATTTGTGTAGTGCCGAGAATTGAACACAGGGCTTCACAAGCTCTGGGTGACTGTACTACCAACTCACCCCATCCACAGCCCTAGTTCATTCTTGTCAAAACTCAAAATTTCTTTTCCTTTTAGTAGAAGTGGGAAAGCCTAAGTATGTTACATTTTGAAAATTCCAGAATCCTTAAAATTTTATTATACTTATTGATACATTGTGTGTGTGTGCGCGTGCGTGCGTGCGTGCGTGCGTGTGTGTGTGTGTGTGTGTGTGTGTGTTACTAGGGTTTAATTCAGGCCTGTACTAAGTTAAGGACACATAGAATGCCACATCTAAAGTTTATGTGGCCTTAAAAAAGAGATTCTCTCAGGTGTGGTGGCACATTCCTAAATCCCAGCATTCCTGACAGAGAGGCAGGAGGAGCCCCAGCCTGAGGCCAGCTTGAGATGTGTGGTGTGGGCCATCTAGACAGCTCAGTGGGTTAAGGGTGTTTGCTGCCCAGGCTGATGACCTGAGCTGGATCTCCTGGACCCATGTAATAGGAGATAACCTTCCTCAGGCCTTGAAAAGCAGCCCCCCATACACAAATAAATACATAAATATTTAACATCCAATCCCATGGTTAAGATCAAGCTGGGAATGTAGGTTGGTGGTAGAGCATGTGCCTAAAATGTGTGAAGTTTTAGATTGAATCCTCAGACACAGGTGGGCGAGCCCCCGTGCATACACACATACACACAGCCATGCACACTCACTCACACAATTAAAAGGGAGGCTGGTGACATGGTTCAGCAGGTAAAGGTGCTGCCTAGCCTAACATCATGAGTTCGATTCTTGGGTACCACATGGTGGAAGAAGAGAACATACTCCCTTAAACAGTCCTCTGAGTTCCATGTACATGTTGTAACATCACTGTCCCTCCTACACACAATAATAATAATAAATAGTAATAAAACCTTTTTTTTAAAGGCTGGTTATGATGGCATATAACTTTACTCCCAGCACTGGGGAGGCAGAGGCAGACAGATCTCTGTGAGTCCAAGGCCAGCCTGGTCTACATAATGAGTTCTAAGACCCTGTCTCAAAAACAATTTTCTTTGAGTTAAGATGGTAAATTTAATGTTACACATTTGTAAACTCAGTAAAAAAAAAAAAAAAAGATAAAAATCTTTAAACAAAAGTGTCAGACTTTATTCTAAAAGCACTAGAGAATTCTTTTAGTCAGTGTTCTATTGCCGTGAGGAGACACCATGATCAAGGCAACTCTTATAAAGAAAAACATTTAGGGGTTGGGGATTTAGCTCAGTGGTAGAGTGTAGGCCCTGGGTTTGGTCCTCAGCTCTGGAAAAACAAACAAACAAACAAACATTTAACTAGGGGCTTGCTTACAGTTTCAGAGGATTAGTCCTTTATCATGGCAGGAAGCATGATGGGGGTGTGGCCTGGAGCACTAGATGAGAGCTTTACATCCTGATCTGCAGGGGGGGGGGGCGGGGGCGGGGCGAGACACAGGCTGGGCCCAGTGTGAGCTTTTGAAACTCAAAACCCAACCCAGTGATATACTTCCTCCAACAAGGCCACACCTCCTGATCCTTGTGGAATAGTTCCACTCCCTGGTGACTAAGCATTCTACTATATGAGCCTGTGGGGGCCATTCTTATTCAAACCACCACAGGAGCCATGTTTTAAATAGGACAGAGACTTGCTCAATACATCCTGCTTTCAAGAATTCATCCACCATTCTAATTGCGCTGTTATTCCTACTGTCAGGTTGAACTCTCAGAAGCGGTGGCATCTGCCTTTTCTCTGGTGTCCAGGCTGCTTTGCTAACTGCCTTTGAATGTCTTTGTCCTGGATGGTGAAAGCTGCCTGTCATCCCTGGCAAGGCATTACGGATTTGCTATGATGGTTCTAAGCTTCAGGAGCCTCCTGAGAGACAAACACAACAGCAGCCCCAGCAGAGGGAGAAGATGGCTGTCTGAAAGCTAAGGACGGACCCTTGAGAAGAGACCACTCCTATGGACACCATGAGCCTGGACTTCCAGGCTCTGTCACCGTAAGAAAACCATTTCTGTGGTTTAAGCCATGCTGCTCTGTAGTGTTTGGTATGGCAAGTCCCAGCAAACGGAAGAGGCTGTGTTCAGAAAACGAGCAGAAAGGACGCACCTCAGGGCTCCCTGTTGGGAACTAACTCTCGGTTCCGAACAGACAGACATGAGCACAGAGGCAGACGGGCATCCCCATGTGGCCGGCCCCTGCAGCCGTGGACAGGCATTGCCGGGAACAGCTCGCGCTGCCAGGGCTCTGTGAGCACTAGACGGAGCAGGAAGGTAGTCTTTAAAGTGTGAGGTAACATGACTTAGCAGCCTACACGCTTGAAGCATTGGGCTGATGTATCTAAATTAGCCATAAGCATGGTTTGACCCAGAGTCGTTTCTGTGGCTAACAGAGACTGTTTATCCGGGGTTTAAAAGTTTGAAGATCTCTACACTTATTCTTGTTCCAACACGTGGAAATAGCCGACTCTCGGTGAGCCGTCTCATTAGAAGGATTCACAGGGCTACCTATTATTAGTGTGTTATTTCCCCGGTGCTGCAGACACTTAGCCATCTATTTTTCTGTTGCCATAGGAACTCAGACCCGTAATCAGCAGCTCTTTTCATTTCTGAATATTAGGCTTAATAAAAGGCAGTTTTGATGAGGTGAAGAGTTCGCGGTAGCCAGCCAGGGGTCTGGCAGGAGACTACCCTGTTGCAAACAGTTGCAAAGCTAACCTGGATGGTTCTTTGTTACCCTGGCCGGCGGTTAAGCAGACTTTGAGTGGTCAGCCAGATTTGACCGAGAACCTGTGGCTTACTCTATGATGGGGTACTTATTTAGAAAATGAAGTTTGTCCCCTATCCCTCTTTTACGTGGATTGAGCTTAGTAAGGGAAAGACCCGACTTTTTAAAAATGGTTCTAGGGCTTGAACATGGCGTCGGCATGCTAGTCAAGCGCCTCATGCTGAACTTTGCTCTCCTTTTGTATTGTTTTCTTGTGTTTTTTCTTTTTGTAGTTTTTAAATTTTGAGACAAGGTCTTGCAAAGTTGCTTAAGCTGCCCTTAAACTTGCCCAGCAACGCAGGCAGGACTTGATCTCCTGTTGCCTCCCTCCACACTGGCAAAGGTTACGGGTCCGCACCACCAAGCCTGGCTTTAGAAGCCATACTTTCTGTTTGCTTGGTTTTATAAAAATTAGTTTTGATTTTATTATTTTTTAAAGATTTATTTACTTTATGGCATGAATGTTTTACTCACATGTGTGTCTGTGCCACGTTTGTGCCTGATGCCTGCAGAGGTCAGAAGAGGTCATCAGATCTCCCGTAACTGGAGTGATGGATGCCTGTGAGCCACCACGTGGGTGCTGGGAATGAACCATGGTCCTTTTCGAGAACAAGTGCTCTTAATTGGGCAGCCAGCTCTCCAGCCTGTTATTTTTATTCTTTTTAGTTTTGTGTGGGAGTGTGTCTGCAAGTGAACTCAGTGCCCACAGAGGCCAGAGGTGTGGGTCCCCCTGGAGGTGGAGTTAGGGGTGTGAGCCACCTGATGTAGGTGCTAAGAGTTGAACTCTGGAAAAGCATACATGATCTTAGGCACTGAGCAGTCTCTCCAGCCTCCTCTTACTTGGGTTTTGTTTGGTTGGTTGATTTGGTTTGTTTTTTTGTTGTCTCGTTTTATTTTCATTTTATTATTATTTTTTGTTTGTTTGTTTGTTTGTTTTTCGAGACAGGGTTTCTCTGTGTAGCTTCGCGCCGTTCCTGGATCTCGCTCTGTAGACCAGGCTGGCCTCGAACTCACAAAGATCCGCCTGGCTCTGCCTCCCGAGTGCTGGGATTAAAGGCGTGCGCCACCACCGCCCGGCGTTTTTTTTTTGTTGTTGTTGTTGTTTTATTATTATTTTTATTTTGACTTTTTGAGACAGGGTTTCTCTGTAGCCCTGGCTGTCTTGGAATTTACTATGTAGACCAGGCTGGCCTTGAACCTGGAGATCAGCCTGCCTCTGCCTCCTGCCTCTACCTCCTGGAGTGCTGGGATTAAAGGTCTGTGCCTCCACTACGCACCTGTTTGTGTGTTTGTTTGTTGAGACGAGGTCTCACTGTGTAACGTAGGTTGGCCTCAGAGTTATAGAAATCCTTCTGCCTCAGGTTCCCAAGGGGATTAGAAACATGTGCCGGCACACCCTGAGATGCTGTCGAATCATGGAAAGGGTAGGCCTAAGCATTACAGACAACAAAGGCACTCTCTACTTTTTAATCAGTCAATAAAAGTAATTATGCCTTTTTGTATTATGAGATACTTGGAATCCATAAATCTTGTCTTTTTTTAAAATATACATTACCTATAAAATATTTCAGTGGAATTTTTATTAATTTAATTAATTTTAGTGAGAGATAACCCTTGACTACGGCACAAAAATTAGGAAGTACCCAGTGAAACACTTACAGGTGGCCACCATTGTTAACAATTTTCATTTGTTTCCCCCCCTCTGTTTTTCATTCTTTTGAGGCAGAGTCTCATGTAGCTCAGGCTGGTCTCATAACTGATTGGTATGTAGCAAGGGATGACCTGGAACTCAGATTCCCTGCTTCTGCCTGCCTGGTTAGTGTACCATGCCCCTTTGTATTCTTCAAAGATGTTCTTTGTGATCCAGTGCACACATACACTGTCACAAATGAGCACGCAATGGGAGCATGTGTTATATGTCTGTACCATACTTTGCGTTTTCTCCATGTCTGGCTACCATTTTTATCTCATTATGTAAAATGCCCACTGTGAACTTATTTATTGGTTGTTTATTGTGAACTGGAGGCATCATGTGAGATCCTGGTAATAACAAGGTGGGGACATGATTCTTACTCTTCGGAAGTAGACACTTCTGGTTGACAGTTAAAGCTGACTAGGGCATCCTGCTCCTTGTCAACTTGACACACAAACACATCCCTTTAAACCATACTCATTTCAGGTGCATAATGCTACAATTAAATCGGGAGGGAGAGGGAGAGGATGTGCATGCATGGCAGTCTAGATTGACTCAGATTCGTCATCAGGGGCAAGCCTCCAGGGGGACAGGGAGGGCAAAGTCGTTCTCTGTCGAGGGAGAAGGAAGCACCAAGTCCTATAGTTAGACAACAGGGTAGTGTTTTAGGGAACTGAAAGTGGCTTGTTGTAGTCGGAAAGAGATGTGGGGTGGGGAGAAGAGTGTCAATTAGATGAGATCAGTGGTTCTCAAGCCTCTGACCACAACTCACAGGTAAACACTTCACATAACCACACAGTGTGTATGTGCTGGTGTGCATTCATGTAAATACATGTAAGTAAAGTAGAAGGAAAATCCAACAATAGCCCTACTAAATGTACTCAGGTATTTTTCTGCTCAATTCCGTTTAGTTGTTTTCTAAATGCTACTTATGACTCCCTAAGTTGGTTTTGAAAACCGCTAACAGGCACTATCTGCACATTGGAAAACTCGGGCTGTATTATGTCTGAGGACTCTCATGTCCGGTCAGTTGGATGGCTCGGTGGGTGAGGACACCGGCTGCAAGCCTGATGAATCCCGTTTGATCCCAAGAGCCCACATGGTCTGAGGAGATAATTGACTCCTGTAGGCTGTCCTCTGACCACCACAAAAATATGTCGCCCAGAGTCAGCTTATTTGGGCATTCATTATTCAAGATGGGTATGGTGGTGTGTGCATGCACTCCCAGCACAAAGGAGCCCACAGGAGCAAGAGTCTGCTGTCGTATTTAGTGCAGAGTTGGAGGAGGTGCTTCCTGGAAAGGGAGCTTCACAGCCATTGCCTTCACCAGATTGGAGTACACCCAGGTCATACCGACCTGCCTTCATTTACTTGGAAAATAATTGAAGCAAGGGAAAGGAGATTGGGTGACTTTTACAGCCCTTAAATTATAGTCAGTGAATTATTTTATTTGGTTTTATGAGTAGTTTTATTTTATTTTATTTTTTTTGAGATTTCCAGGCTGGCCTTGAACTCACTGTGTAACCAAAGTTGGCCTTGAACTCCTGATCCTTCTGCCTCCACCTCCCAAGTGCTGAAATTCAGGCATGTGCCACCAGGACCAATGCATACAGTGCTAGGGATTGAGCTCAGGGCATCTTCAGACATAAGCCTACAGCCGACCATCATCAGGTAGGGTGAGAGGCCATGAACACAAACAGCATGTAAACAAGAAGCAGGAGCTGGGAATGTAGCTCACGACCATGAATAACTCCAGTTTCAGGGATCTGATGCCTTCTTCCTGACTTTGTAGGGATGCTGACACAGACGTATAAGCATTTGAGAGAAATACTCATATGCTCATATACATAAAATAAATAAGTACCATGAGGAGTCACAGGCAATTACTGTAGTCTTCTGGGCATGTTCTTAATTGGCTCGGGGACTTTATTAGTTACTTTTCCTGTTGCTGTGGTTTTGAAAATGGACAAAAGCAACCTAAGAAAGGGTTTACTCTGGTTCACAGTTCCAGATCCAGCCAGTCATTCTGTAGAGATCACAGTAGCAGGTGCCTGAAGCAGCTGGTCACTTTGCATCCACAGTCAAGTAGAAAGATGTACACCCTTGTTCAGTTCTCCTTTTCACACAACCTAAGATCCCAGAGCAGGGAATGGTGGTACCTACGGTGGGTGTGTCTTCCCACTTCAATAAACAATAATCCCACACAGGCATGCCCGAGGCCCATCACCCGGCTTATTTTAGATCTCAAGTTGACAATTGAATTGAACCATTGGGTCAGTGGAAGTTTTCCAAGAAATCAATTTTAGAATTGGAGTAGAGTGACTGTTAGGATTCCAGCACTCATCATGCTGGGTGCTGGGACTCAGTCTCACCATCAAGTAGAAGACTTAGAAACCACTAGAGGATACACAATGTGTACACATCCAAACCCCTTAGGAGCAGGTAGGCAAAACCAGCTCATGGTGGCTTAAACGAAAGAAGCGTGGGATTGGCTTTTGCCATTGAAAAGTCCAGCAGGGGCAGTAGCAACAGGCTCAGAGGACCTGGGACCACAAAGGACGGGTGTGGCTCCTGCCTTTGTCTCCTTTATTCCTGGGCTTCCTTCACATGGCCTGCTTAAAAGTCACTGTGTTGAATCAGCCATGGACAACTGCTGGCTTTCATCATCTCTTGCCAGCAGACCCAAAGAAAGAGCTCTTTTTCTTCGTGTGACCCTGAGAAGTGGTGCCAGATGGGTACGTGAGACCCATCTCGGTCAACAAAAATAAAGAACACTAACACAGGACTGATTCGGCTCTCGGCAAGAGCGTCCTCGAAGAAGTAAAAGACATGGCCATGACCCAGTTACACAATATTAGCACTGCTGCTCGGTCTACTTTGTGGAGGTTGTAAGCAGGTCCCACCAAAGGGACACAGCAGAGGGAAGGGATTCGAGGGATGAGCTGGAGCTGTTTTAGGGCTGGGGACGGGTGGGGGGAGACAGCCTTAGTCTACACCTGGCTTAGGGACTGTGTGTGTTAGTTTCTTTTCATTGCTGTGATAAAACACCATGACCAAGGCAACCTGAGAAAGTTTATTTGGATTTATGGTTCCAGAGAGATAAGAATCAGCCTTGGTGGAGAGGCCAGACAGCACGTGGGGGTGTGTGGGGGGGGAACTGAGAGATCCCATCTCAGCCACGAGCACAAAGCAGAGGTCTGGAGTGGCCGAGAATGTCAAACTCTCAAAACCATCATTATGTATTTCCTTCAACAAGCCCACACACCTTAAAGCTCCTCCAACAGTGCCAACCAACCAGAGACGCATTGTTCAAATACCCAATCTTATGGGGACATTTCTCATTTAAACATTCGCACTGGGGAAGGTTTTAACATACAAACTCATCTAAGTTAATTTTAGATTTAATTTGGTGGGTTCAGAGGAAGGGATGTGATTGGAACCACGGCTGTCCTAACACCTGTGTACACACAGCCATGCGTCTCACTTTGTACCTTGTGATGTCGTCACTGCTCCTCCCCTGGGAACCCTATGCCCTTGGAACAGCTGCTACCCAGCTTTTTTCTGTGCTTCCTTGTGTGTGTGTGTGTGTGTGTGTGTGTGTGTGTGTGTGCAGGTGCACTGTGTGTGTAGGCCAGAGGACTGAGCGTCTGCAATAACCTCACCATCCACCTTGTTTTTTGGGGGCTGGGTCTCTCGGTGCCCTGGGACTTGTCAGTTAGGCAAGGGTGCCAGACATCTGTCTCTACCTCCTTGAGCGCTCAGCGTTTCTGTTCCTGCCACCATACCTGGGAACTGAACTTAGGCACCAGCTGAGCTTCTCCAGCCTCTCTTTCTGGACTTCAGTTGCTTTAACAATACCGGGGAAGCCTTGCCCCAGGTCCAACTGTTATGTAATAAATGCAAGATAGTCTGTCTGCAAAGGTCCAAGAGCCCCGCCACAACCCGTGTTTGTTCTGTTCATTTTCCCACATGATAACGTTAAGCCTTCCCACACTTCTAAACCTCTCCTCCAACTGCCCTTCGACCTCAAAGGTGGATGTCCTCCCACTTCACACAGAAATGGACCCTCCCCCTCTTTTCCACTTCTCTTTCTGTTCCTTCTCCCTGTTGCTTTAGACACCAGTTCCTCCTGCTAACCCTGTCCTCTGCCTCAGGCACCTCACCCTCTGGCTTTTCCTCCATTTACCTGTCACTCCCTCTTCCCGTCACATTAGTCTTAGTTTTTTTCATGTCAGGCACAGGGAAAGCCTCTTGCTAAGACAGTGACTCCTCACTTGGCCCCCAAGGTGACTCAAAGCCAGACCAAAGCCTTCCTTTTCGCTCTGTCTACCCAAGGGACCTTATCCCACTTCACCACACAAGACAGGACACCATCCTCAACTGCAGTCACTTTGGATTCCAGGAACTGCAGAACCTTCCGGGACAGACCAGATAAGCGCAGTCGTCTGTGGCGGGAAAAGCTGCAGCTCTCTTCCCAGAACCACAGTGACCCCTCTAGCAATGGCTGGAATTTGGAGTTCTGGGGACCCCTTTGCAGAACCTGCGCGGAGACAATGATCTAAGAGCTCACACTTGGACCGGAGCTGCTTAATGGTGCACACCTCTGGGCCCTCCCCAGTTCTTCTATCTGAACCCAAAGCTCTGTTCTGAAGAAACTCGCAGCCGCTTCTTCCTCTAGCCACTCAACAGCTTGGCTTCTTCACAGCCAAACCTTCCGTGTTTCTTCTTACTCCTCCACGGCTCCCCGGTGGCCAGTTCTTGCTGTGATCATCTTTAACCTTCCTGAACATTCTGAACACTTTCCCCTTCAGCCAACATTCATTCTCCTTGGCTTCCACACTTCCATACTCTGGCTCCTTCTTTCCCCTTCCTCTTCCTCTTCTTCAACATAGACTCATTGAGCTCACTCTGGCCTCAAACTCACTCTATAGGCAAGGATGACTTTGAACTCCTGGCTCCACCTCCAGAGTGCTGACATTACAGGTGTGCACCACAACACCTAGCTCACTTCATTTCTTTAAAAGTCCATTGCTATACATTTTTTAAAATCATGGTAAAAGTGTCCATCATAAAAAGTGGGAACTTTGTCATGGGCTCACTGGCATCTTGATTTGATTTTTCTTGGTGGCCTCTTGCCAACTGTCAGCTCTCGTGCTAGACAACCTGTTCCTCACATGTTTGTGAGCCAAATGAACAGGCTGAGAGCAGTGACTATCCCTTTACCTAATCATTCCTCACATCTCTGCACAGGGAGCCTGACCCCTGTAAGACTCGGCCTCTTGGTTGCTGGCTTCTGGTTGAGCTCCGGCAGAGGGAAGTGCCGGCAGACCAGGAGACATGAAGTGTGTTTCCTGGCCAACCCTTCTGTGACTGTGGCCACTGCAGCACTCTAGCTATGGGTCCCGGGAGATTTTGGTAGCAGGCATGGTTGTGGCATCCAACTGCTTCAATTTCCTGGGTCTCTCAACATTACTCTTTAAAATTATATGTTGTTAAACTGGGCATGATGGCTAAAACCTTTAATCCCAGCACGTGGGAAGTAGAGAGGGGGTGGGAGTGGGGTGGGGGGGATCTCTGTGAGTCCAAGACCAGCCTGACTGGGGAATGTCTTTCTGTATGCTGTGAAAATATGTTGCTCTGATTGGTTGATAAAAAAAGCAGTTTGGCCTATGGCAAGGCAGCTTAGAGGCAGCAGAAAATCCAAGCAGATAGACAGGAAGAGAAAGACAGAGCAGAGGAGATGCTGCCAGCCACCACCATGAGAAGCAACATGTAAAGATACCAGTAAGCCACGAGCCACATGGCAAAGTACAGATTTATAGAAATGGATTAATTTAAGATATAAGAACTAGATAACAAGCCTGCCATGGCCATAGTTTAAAAATAATGTTAGCCTGTGTGTATTTATTTGGGTCTGAGCAGCTGCAGGACCAGCAGGTGAGAGATTTTTGTCCTGACCATGGGCCAGGCAGGACACAGGAAAACTTTCAGCTACACCAGCCAGATCTACATATGGAGTTCTAAGCCAGATAAGACTATGTACTGAGATCCTGTGTTTGAGAAAAAAATTGTTGTTTTCATTTTTTTTAATTTTTTTTTTTTTTGAGATAGGGTCCCAGGTTGGCCTCAAACTCACAGCAGTCCTCATGCCTCAGTCTCCCTGGTGCTGTGATTAAAGACCTAAGTGACTATCTCCCACTCTTCCATTGGAGTAGATCTCCTGTCACTGTGAACAAACCGTTGGCTACCTGTGTCTCACATGTGGTTACTGTTAGCACTGCAGAGTTTTAGAAAATATTCCTGGGAAGCAGGCTCAGTGAGGAAGAGCACTTGCTATGCGAGCGTGAGGACCTGAGTTCAGATCCCCAGCACTCATGTAAAAAGCCAGATATAGCTACATGCCCTGGGGAAGGGGCAGACAGGAGGATCGCTGGAACTCACTGTCAGCCTAGCCAAAAAAGAGGCAAGCTCCAGGTTCAGTGAGAAAGCCTGCCTTATTAGGCAGAGAGCAGCAGAGGAAGACATCAATATCTGGCCTCCTCCTCTGCACACTGGTGCATACATCACCCTCGTCCCCAACAACAGCAAAAGAAAACCTCGGCCATCCAGTTGGCTCAGCAGGTCAGAGCAGTTGCCATCAAAATCTGATGACTCCAGTCTTATTTCCAGACTACACATGGAGGGAGGCTATAATAAAATCCTACAAGTTGTTCCTTGACCTTCACATGCGAGTCATAGTATGTGTGCCTGTGTGCCCCTCAAATAAATAAATATTGAAAAAATAAGAAGGGGCTGGAGAGATGGCTCAGCAGTTAAGAGCACTGGCTGCTCTTAACAGAGAACCCACATGGCAGCTCACAACTGTAACTCCAGTTCTAGGGGATCCAACAGACACACATACAGGCAAAATACTAATGCACATAAAATAAAAATAAATCATTAAAGTTTAAAAAAAGAGGAGGAAAAAAAAACCCCTGTGCTGCTCAAGCCAGGGCTGGTGACAGAAGCCCACCTCGTTTTACTGTGCCTCCCTACGCTTTGAGACCATTAGACCCCAACTTTTTTCCCTTTGGTGTCTTCTGTGTTACCCTCTGTGGTGATTTAAATGAAAATGGCCCCCATAGGTTCATAGGGAGTACCACTATTAGGTGTGGCCTTACTGGAGTGTGTGTGGCCTTGGTGGAGGAAGTGTGTCACTGGGATTGGGTTTTGTATTTCAAATGCTCAAGCCAGGCCAGTGTCTCTCTTTCCTGCTGCCTGCAGATCCAGATGTAGAACTCTTAGCTCCTTCTCCAGCACCATGTCTGCCTGCATGCCACCATGCTCCCACCATGACAATAATGGACCTGAACTGTAAACCAGCCCCAGTTAAATGTTTTTCTTTATAAAAGTTACCATGGTCATGGTGTCTCCTCATAGCAATAGAAACCCTCACTAAGACACCCTCCTCCTTGAGGGGTTGAGACAGGGTCTCACTCTAGTCTAGGCTGGCCTTGAAATTTTGATGTGTTCATCCTGAGTTCTGAGATTATGTGTTGAGCCACGGAGTCTAGCTTTTCCATTATTGTTACTGTTCTTATTATTTTGGCAGGAGGTGGGGTTGAGAAAGATTTTTCTCTGGTGTTCTGGCTGGCCTGGAACTCACAACAGTTCTCCCTCCTTGGCCTCCAGAATGCTGAGACTGCAAGTGTGAGCCATGAAACTCAGCTTCCCTGTCCTTCAAATGCCCCAAGTCTGACCGTTTCCTATTCTTCTCACACTGTACCTCTGCGTTCACATGCATTTCTGCTGGCTACTGTAGGTCTACCCCCACCCTCAATGGCCTAATGGTCTAAACAATGTTCTAAACAGGACTTTGGCTTGGTAAACAGAAGCCTAAAGGTGGGTTTTTGTTTACCAGGAACCTCCCTTAATCCACTCCCAAAGGGCAACTCCTTCTGGCAAGGACACCTGGTTCCTGGGCGACTCAAACAGCCTGATTGAGCCCAAAGACCCACCTGCTGACTGTCATGTAAAATCTGTCTTGCTTTTCTGACAGTTTACATTCTCTCTTACCCTCTCTCTTGCCCCCGAGAGCCTTGGCAGTTTGATCCCCAATAAACCTTTCTTCCTACCCATGCAGTGGTCCAGTTCAGTGCTCACTGCCCCCTACCTTAGCGTGAAGAGGCCCAGATCACTAACACTCTACTGGATTTGCTGAAATAACTAGGAATGCTTTCCATGAGGCAACCCACTTTCCGGAACTGGGAAGACTGGTCCTGGAAGCAGTGATTACTGTTATTGGTTAATGTCCAGGAAAACCGTTCAGATTTAAACTCGAGATCAATCAGTCAGTTACTACGTTGTTGCCGCTGACGAAGCCTGGAGAGGTCTTGGAACCAGGCAGGATTGAAACCTGTAGCTGGCGTTTCCTGTCTGCTTTTTCATGCTGGAGATCGAACCCAGGGCCACACACATGCTCCCAAGTGTTCTGTGACTGAGCTACAACCCTTCTTACATTTCCAGGTTCTTGTTAAAGTCAGAGAAAGAATTTAGAGGCCACAAAGTCAGGAGTTAGGAAGACATTTTATTGCTGGGCCTTTCACTTTCAAAGGGTGAGAGCAGAAAGAGAGAGATGGGGGGTGCCCAGAGGAGAGAGATCAGTCTCCCTGCCTTGGCCTAGCACTCTGAGTCTTAGAGACACTGGGACTAAGATTTTTCAAGAGCTAAATGCAGAAAGGGTAGAGATTCCAGAACTAGATGGAGCTCAGCCCTGGAAGGTTTTCTCCAAGCCCTGTCCTCTTCCATGGGTTCTTGGGTGAGTCAGCACAGTGATGGTACAGCCAGTTTTCAAGGCTAATGATGGAGACAATAATGAAGTAGAGGGGAATTAGTGCCAAATTCCTCAGCTGTGTTAGTCCCAGAGGACTTAGGGGGCTATCTTGTTCAGCTGTGTTAGTCCCAGAGGACTTAGGGGGCTATCTTGTTCAGCTGTGTTAGTCCCAGAGGACTTGGGGGGGCCATCTTGTTCAGCTGTGTTAGTCCCAGAGGACTTGGGGGGCTATCTTGTTCAGCTGTGTTAGTCCCAGAGGACTTAGGGGGCTATCTTGTTCAGCTGTGTTAGTCCCAGAGGACTTAGGGGGCTATCTTGTTCAGCTGTGTTAGTCCCAGAGGACTTAGGGGGCTATCTTGTTCAGCTGTGTTAGTCCCAGAGGACTTGGGGGGGCCATCTTGTTCAGCTGTGTTAGTCCCAGAGGACTTGGGGGGCTATCTTGTTCAGCTGTGTTAGTCCCAGAGGACTTGGGGGGCCATCTTATTCAGTTGTGTTAGTCCCAGAGGACTTGGGATGGTCTTTCTTGGTGTTATATCATGGCTTTGTGTTGAGGTGTGTTCGCCTCTACCTGCCACACAGTCTGTCCTCTGTGGTGATATTGTGTTCCCCAAAATATTGTGCACCCTAATAAACTTATCTGGGGTCAGAGAAGAGAACAGCCACAATATTAAACATAGAGGTTAGGCAGTGGTAGCATACACCTTTAATCCTAGCATTCCAGAGGCAGAAATCCCTCTGGATCTCTGTGTGTTCAAGGATACAGCCAAGCATGGTGACTCATGCCTTTAATCCCAAAAAGTGAGCCTTTAATCCCAGGGAGTGATGGCAGAAAGCAGAAAGGTATATAAGGCGTGAAGACCAGAAACTAGAAGATTTTAGCTGTTTAAGCTTTCAGGCTTTGGAGCAGCAGTTCAGCTGAGATCCATTTGGATGAAGACACAGAAGCTTCCAGTCTGAGAAAACAGGATCAGCTGAGGAATTGGCGAGGTGAGGTAGTTGTGGCATGTTCTGCTTCTCTGATTTTCCAGCATTCACCCCAATAACTGGCCTCAGGATTTATTTTATTTTATTTTATTATTTTTAAATTATTTATGTAGTACATATATGGTGTTCTGCCTGCATGTATGCCTGCAGATCAGAAGAGGGCAGATCTTATTACAGATGTTTGTGAGCCACCATGTGGTTGCTGTGAATTGAACTCAGGACCTCTGGAAGAGCAGCCAGTGCTCTTAACCTCTGAGCTTTGTCTCCAGCCCAGGTTTGATTTTATTAATAAGATCTTTTAAGATTCATGCTACAAATTCCATGCTTATAAATCCAGATACTACCAGTTAGCCAGGGCATAACACATGTGGATATTCACACTTAGAAAACACCACTCACTCAAATGATTGCCTTTGGTTTGGACCTGCCTTCTCTCCATTTCAGTGGCACAGAGGAGTCCTCAACACCTGTGCATAATTCGTAGTTGAAACCAACCTTTTGTATAGGTAGTTTGCTGGTTCATGCCATTGTTAAAACCAGATAAGGTTGCACTTACTACATGAAGTATCTTATCCTGGAGCTCCTGGGTCACTAGGTCACAGAAGAGGCGGAGGATGGTGCTTCAGGGATCCCCAAAGCAGGAACAGAGAATGGTTTAGGAGCTGGGGTCATCCTAAGAGAATAGAAACCTCACCATAACCTCACCTGCCCTTGCCGGCAGAGACAGAAAGTCTGCTAATGAAGGTTAAGCAGAAGAGCCAAGAGAGATGTAATTTCAGCAGAGATCACAAAAGAGGACAGAGAAGCAGTGAGATAATAACGGGAATGGACAAACACAGGCCCCTATGACATGTGTGGAACAGGACTAGGAGTGTAGCTCAGTGATTGAGGCCCTGAGTTCAGCGCCGGTTACCCACCCCGCAAAGAGGGTCCTCTGTGTGGGATTCTTTGTTTCTTTGAAGGGATGAAAGGGTGCTGGGGATTGAGTCTAGGGTATATGCATGCTAAAGCATAATCATTTAAATGTCAATTTTTTTTCCTGTCTATATTTAAAGTTTGTTTAACATGATTTGTAAAGCCATGATTTATTATTTTGAATCACAAAGTAAAGATGTAAATCTTGGCTTATGATTCTAAGATAAAGGGGCTCCTTTCTTCATTTTCTTCTTTCTTTCCTTCTTTCTTTCTTTCTTTCTTTCTTTCTTTCTTTCTTTCTTTCTTTCTTTCTTTCTTTCTTTCTTTCCTTCCTTCCTTCCTTCCTTCCTTCTTTCTCTCTCTCTCTTTCTTTCTTTCTTTCTTTCTTTCTTTCTTTCTTTCTTTCTCTCTTTCTCTCTCTCTCTCTCTCTCTCTTTCTCTCTTTCTTTCCTTCTTTCTTTTTTTTTTTTTTTTGAGACAGGGTGTGACTATATAGCCCTGCTGTCCTGACACAGAGATTTATCTGAAGGGACTCTGGCCAGCCCGAGCAAGGCAGACATGGCTCTGGCAGACCTTGCCCTTCTCCCCCATCCTCTCTGTCTTGCTAAAAAACCGTTAGATTACATTCCTAAAGCTAGCCCCCAAGGTCTATTCCCTTATTTGGTCACATCTTCCTCCTGAGGCTGACTACCAAGGTCCAGCTGTCAAAGTATTGAAGTCCAGCAATCAAAATCCTCCTTTGGGTCACCTAATTAACATGCCCAATTAAAATTAAACACCTCATCCTAACATGGGGTTTCCCCTTTTACCCTTATAAACCGCCATTTTCCATGTGCCACGCCTGTCTCCTCTGTATCCAGAGGCGGTCCTTTGTCCACTGGGACGAACACCCCTGCCCCCTGTCCCTTCCCCTCATCCTCTGTCTCCTGTCTTTGTCTCTTATTCTCCACCTTTTGTGTCTCTGCGGCAAATAAATCTCCTTTGTGCTGAGCACTTGGTCTTGGGTCCTGAGCTAATACTGATCTCTTACAATATCTGCCTCTGCCTCCCCACTGGTGGGATTAAAGGCCTGCACCACCACATCTGGCTTATTTTTTAAAATTTTTAACTTTAAGCCAGGCGGTGGTGGCGCACGCCTTTAATCCCAGCACTTGGGAGGCAGAGCCAGGCGGATCTCTGTGAGTTCGAGGCCAACCTGGTCTACAGAGTGAGTTCCAGGAAAGGCGCAAAGCTACACAGAGAAACCCTGTCTCGAAAAACCCAAAAATAAATAAATAAATAAATAAATAAATAAATAAATAAATAAATAAATAAATAAATAAATAAATTTAAATTTAAAATTTATTTTGTGTGTATAATTAGTTTGCCTACATCTGTGTACGTACACCATGTGTCTGCCTTGTGCCTGAGAAGAAGGCATCAGATCCCCTGAAACTGTAGTTATGAATGATTGTGAACTACATGTGGTTCTAGGAACTGAACCTGGGTCTTCTGCAAGAGCAGCAAGTGCTGTTAACTGTTGAGCCATATCCCCACCCCCATCACTTATTTTAAATTTACTTTGGGGCCAGGCATGGCGAAAGTGCAGCTGGTGGGCCAGTGTGTTCCAAGGACTCCCTTGTTTACACATTTATAGCACTGTGGTTATAGGCTCTGGACACTGCACCTAGCTTACAGATGAGCCCATCATTGAGGGAACTCAGGGCAGAAACTCAGCCAGAGGCAGGAACTGATACAGAGGCCATGAAGGAACACAGCTTATTGGCTTGCTCCCTATGGCTTGCCCAGTTTGCTTTTCTAGGCATCCCAGGACTCCTGCTTAGGGGTATCACTGCCCACAGTGGGATGGACCTTCCCACATCAATGATTAATTAAGAAAATCCCTCACACACTTGCCTACAGTCCTTTCTGATGGAGGCATTTGCTCAGTTGAGGCTCCCTTTCCTATGTTACTCTAACTTCTGTCAACTTGAGATGCAAAGGGAGAAACTCTGAGATGTTTGTGACCCTAGATGTACAGAGTAACCTATGGGTACATACCCTTTAGTGACCTGAGAACACTGAGATAATGGTCAGTCCTGGAAAAACTAGTCATAACATTTGCTGTCCAGTCTCTGTGCATTGGGAAAGTGCAGGACTCATCTGCAGTCCTGGATAGAATAGTCTGTGATGCTGGATCACCTCAGCCAGCAGCCTGGAAACTGTTCTGGATGCAGAACTCTGAGGAAACTATAACAGAGGCACTCTGAGAGGCTGGATCACCTGAGCCACCTATTTTCATGGGCGTCTGGTTCCTTTGTTCTGAAAACACATAAACTTTCAAAGGTAACATACATATCAGTATTAACACAAGTATGGACTGCGTCATACACAGCCAGCCAAAGATGATTTTTTTGTTTTGTGTTTGAGCAGGTAAAATATACATTAACTGTCTTGCAGTTTTTCTAGGTCTATTTCTTTATGTCTGTAGCCAGGATTTTCAGGGGGTCTCCCCCAATCAAACCTGATCGACATCAACTTTGAATGAATCCACAGTCTTTTGTTTTCTGTGGGGGAAAAAAAAAGCATAACCTTGTCCCCAAAGCAATACATTTTCTGACTTCCATTTAAAGTTAAGGCATTCCTAAAGTATCTAGGCTGGTTTAACTCAGCAGTCCCTTTTACAATCCCATGTCTCTCAGCAGCTGTCATTCGCTTATCAGCATGCAAAAAATTCCGTCAATAAGGCACCATACAGGATCCAGATGCTGTGTGTATTTCCCATCTTACATGGCTTATCCTTTTCATATTATTTTATTTTCTCTTTAAAGACTTTATTTATAAACTGTTTATTTTTTTTTACTGTCTGTATCCATTTTCTTTTCTTTTTTTCAAGCCTACACACATTTTAAAAACATACTGTAACCTGTTTAGAGGTTCTTTTCCATGTGGATCTGTCTTTACTGAGCACCTGTAGCATTCTCGGGAGACAACTCTTAAGCTGCCATGACAACCACCACATGGCTCAGCATAGGACATGGTGATGGCTCATGGTGCTGATAGCTGGTGGCTGGTGGCTGGTCCAGCCTGCAGGCAGTGGCCAGTAGCCACATTTCTGTATATAGAGCTCCAGCCCACCTGAGAGATTGCAGGACTAGAAAGCCACATTTGGCTCCTTGTCCAGAACGTTTCTTAGCTTTCTCAGGCCCTATGTTTGGATATTTGAGCCCCACATTGGGTGCGATATGTAGATGGATTTTTCCTTTGGGCCACCAGCTCACAAAAAAAATGACACAGAGACTTATTAATTATGAAAGCTCAGCCTATAGCTTAGGCTTGTCCCACTAGCTCCTATAACTTAAATCAACCCATTTATATTAATTTACATTTTGTCTTGTGTCTTTTTACCTCTCTTCCATTTTTACCTCTTACACCTCCTGTTTCTTCTCTGTGTCCTCTGGTATCTCCTTCATGCCTAGATTCATCTCCTCTTCCTCTTTGCCCAGAACTCCCACCTAACTTCTTCCTGTCTAGCCATTTAACTCTTTATTAAACCAAACAGAAGGTGCCTTGGCAAAGACACATCTTCACAGTGTACAAAAAGATTATTCCACAACAGTGATCCTCCAGCTTCAGCCTCCTGTGTGCTGATATAACATGTACTCAGAAATCACCTTTGCTAAAAATCAATCACTCAGTCAGAACAGGTAAGAGGCCCACTTGCCTAAGGAACCCTCCCATGCCCTTGGTTCAGTCCCAACACCTCCAGTGCCATGTCCCTGTGCCCACCGCAGGCAGATATCTGTTGCTCAGGTGCAGGCCAGGCCACTCAGAAGACCAGGTACAAACCACACCAGTATGAAGAACAGGTGCAGGCCACTGCCAGGCAGAAAATCAGACCACATCAGCCTGAAGAACAGATAGGGGAACTCGGGTAAGACTCCCTGCTGGACCAGAGACCACACCGGCTGCCAAACTCCAGGTAGGCAGCCCACCCGCAGGCCTCTTCCATTCTCTTAAGTGTACCCCCACACACTCTTCCCAATCCCCACTCCCCATCACCATGTCCCACCGCCCCCCAACTCGGTGGAGACCCACTGCTGGACAAAAGGCCGCACTAGCCACCCGAAGTACCATCCCCAACTCAGACAGAGACTCTCTACTGGACCAGAGGTCATGCTGGCCACCAGAAACCCAGGCACAAAGACCAGAAGACCAAAGAGGAAACGGAAACCAAGGAACAAAACACCCATCCAACAAAGACGAACTCAGAAATCAGCACCTAGACCTATAATACCCCACACCCAGATGCCTAGACACCAGTGTAAGAATATAATCAACAAAAGCCAGGGCAATATGGCACCACCAATGCCCAGCTATTTTTCTTTGGGTTGCCAGATCACCAAAAACAACACAGAGACTTACTAATTATGAAACAGCCTTTTTCATGCTAAATAGAAACAAACAGACAAAACAACTAAGTAAAAAAATGTCTGCTACAGTGCTGTCCCCAGCATGCCATAGCTGGAGGGTTGAATGCGGTTCCTGGTCACGCACCTCTGACCAGGCCGTGAGCTTTAGGCTTGGCTTTCACCACCTGAGCAGCAGGCAGAGCCAACTGATAGAGCAGCATGGAGGACCCAGCTGTAGCTTAGCATTTTAATGTTTGCTCACACAATCCAAAGACTAGAGATATACAGTAAAGGAGGTCCAGACAGAAAAAAACTCTAAACAGGTCCCAGTGTGTTTTACAATGTGTGTAGGCCTAAGAAAGAAAGAATTTGTGTATAGACAGTCATAGAAAGAAAGAAATAGTTTAAAAAATAATAAAGTCTTTAAAGAGAGAGTAAAAGTAATATAAAAGAAAAAAGCTCATAAGATGGAAACACAGGGAGTCTGGATCCTGTACAGTATTGTGTTGATTCTGAATGTTTTGAATGCTGACAAGCAAACAACAGCTGCTGAGAGACACGGGATTGACGAAGGGACTGATGACATACACCAGCCTGGATATTGTAAGAATGCCTTAACTTTAAAACAGGAGTCAAAAAATATATCTGTAAAATGGAACTTAAAAGATGCATTGATTTAGAGAAGAGGTTTTGCTTTTGTCTCCACAGGAAGCAAGAGGGATGTGGATTCATTTCACATTAATTTGGATCAGGTTTGATCAAGGGAGAACTCCTGAAACTTGACAGGTGATATCTATCAACAAAGGTTATAGCAGGTCTTCCCAGGACTTGGCCCATTATCTCAATTTTTCTCAGGGACCCTAAAGATGCTTCACCCACAGACAACAGGAAGCAGTTTGGAGAACATGATGCCCACATTCCCAAGAGATGGTGGGTGTGTGGTCTTTCGTTATTTTGTGGGTTATGGATGTTTGTTATCATTTAGGGGAATATAGGAATATAAGAATATAGGATAATGCTGGGCGGTGGTGGCGCACGCCTTTAATCCCAGCACTCGGGAGGCAGAGCCAGGCGGATCTCTGTGAGTTCGAGGCCATCCCGGGCTACCAAGTGAGTTCCAGGAAAAGGCGCAAAGCTACACAGAGAAACCCTGTCTCGAAAAACCAAAAAAAAAAAAAAGAATATAGGATAACAAGACAACTATTAATTTCAGATGTGTTGGCATAGGGTTTGGTATAGTGATACAAATTTAAAGTTAATTTTGTTACACTATATATATGTTTATACTCTTGTTTTGGGTATTGTGCTCATACAGCTCATTTAAAATGCAATCTATAAAAATTAAGAAGTGAGGTTAGTAGTTAATATACAATAGTCAGACTTGTAGTCACATTAGGTATGTTTTCAAAGCTAAACAGGTATGTTTTAGATAGGTAAATGATTTTCAGGCACTTCAAAGACCTACAGAATATGGCATTTAAGATGTTTAATAACCCAAGGTTTTTCATGAAAATGAGACATATCCTCCTGGCAGCACCAATTTACTTCATAAAATGGTGATGCACATTGAAGAAACTCTGTATGAAGTTTGCTTTCATTGTAGCAAGGTTAGCCATTTGGGCAAGAAACTGGTTTTGCCTCGACTGTTTGACAGTATGCTGTATAAACTGGACATGTAGGACCCACAGGAAAATGCCTGCTGAACTTTGCCAATACAAGGCAGGACAGTCCTTCAAATTTCCTGCTTCACCGAAAAGTCTGTCAGATGTTCTAGGGATGTAGGCTGAAGGTGGATGCCCCAACATTGCAAAGGAACTTCGGGTGACTGTGCAGGAAGTCAGATGTCTCTGTCATTTCTAGAGTTTTGGAAGTTGCTTGCAATGCACTTCCAGTTTACTCGGGTAATATTATATCCTTCTGGGGTCTTTGATGGAGTTAAAGACCAAGTAATTAAAGTTTCAGTTTTCCTTAATTATGATAGAAAATAGATTAGGTATAAAACTTTGCAGTCACTAAGATAGGATAGATGGTGGAATGTTTTCTCTGAATTTACTAAATATAAATGGACTGGATATTGTAAATTAATTCTTACTTGATAACTTTTGTTGTGTGTAGTTTTACTATGTTAAAGTTAAAACTTTTCATTTTTATTTAGACAAAAAGGGGGAAATAATGTAGGATATTAATTTAAAATGTGCTACATTTGTTTATGCTCTGGAACATTTGTTTAATGATACAAAGATGTGTTGTGGGCTGGAGAGATGGCTCAGAGATTAAGAGCACTGACTGCTCTTCCAGAGGTCCTGAGTTCAATTCCCAGCAACCACATGGTGGTTCACAGCCATCTGTAATGAGATCTGGTGCCCTCTTCTGGCTTGCAAGGTTACATGGAGGCAGAATGTTGTATACATAATAAACAAATAAATCTTTAAAAAAAAAAGAAAGAAAGAAAAGATGTGTTACATTCATTTATGCTGGGGAACATTTGTTTAATGATGCAAAGATGTGGTGCATTCTTTTATGTTGCATTTGTTTAACTCTGTGAAGCTGAATCTAAAACACCTGATTATTCTAATAAAGAGCTGAACGGCCAATAGCAAGGCAGGAGAAAGGACAGGCAGGGCTGCCAGGCAGAGAGGATAAATAGAAGGAAAAATCTGGGAGAAGATTGAGGAGCGAGAGAAAGAGGAGGAGAAGAAGACTCCAGGGATCAGCCACCCAACCACCCAGCTACACAGCAAGCCATGGAGTAAGAAGTAAAGAAAGGTATACAGGATAAAGATAAAAGCCCAGAGGCAAAAGGTAGATGGAAAATGTAAGTTAAGAAAAGCTAGCTATTAATAAGCCAAGCTAAGACCAGGCACTCATAAGAAAGAATAAACTTCCATGTGTATATATTTATTTGGGAGCTGGGTGTCAGGACCCCCAAAAGAGCCAAAGAACAAAGAGTAAAAACAACCAGCTGCACATAGCAACAGACACTGAGGAAATCCAGAGAATCATAAGAACATATTTTACTCCACAAAATTGGAAAATCTAAAAGAAATAGACAATTTTCTCAATAGATACCACTTACCAAAGTTAAATCAAGACCAGATGAACAATTTAAATAGACCTGTAGCCCCTAAGGAAATAGAAGCAGTCCTTAAAAGTATCCAAACCAAAAAAAAGCTGAGAGCCAGATGGTTTAGTGCAGAATTCTACAAGACTTTCAAAGAAGAGCTAATACCAATACTACTCATTACTCAGATTATTCCACAAAATAGAAACAGAAGGAACATTGCCAAATTCATTTTATGAGGCCACAGTCACTCTGATACCCAAACCACACAAAGACTCAACAAAGAAAGAGAATTACAGACCAATTTCCCTCACAAACATTGATACAAAAATACTCAATAAAATACTGGCAAACCAAATCCAAGAACACATCAAAGGGATCATCCACCATGATCAAGTAGGCTTCATCCTAGAGATACAGGAATGGTTCAACATACCAAAATCTGTCAATGTAATCCACCATATAAACAAACTGAAAGACAAAAACCATGTGATCATCTTATTAGATGCAGAAAAGGCTTTTGACAAAATCCAACACCTTTCATGATAAAAGTCCTAGAGAGATTATGGATACAAAGGACATACTTCAATATAATATAGGTGATTTACAGTAAGCCCATAGCCAACACCAACTTAAATGCAGAGAAATTCAAAGCAATTCCACTAAAATCAGGAAAAGACAAGGCTGTCCACTCTCTCCATATCCACTTAAATATCCACATATAGCACTTGAAGTTCTAGCTAGAGCAATAAGACAACAAAAGGAGATCAAGGGGATACAAATTGGAAAAGAAGATGTCAAAGTATTGCTATTTGCAAATGATATGATAGTATACATAAGTGACCCCAAAAACTCTACCAGGGAACTCCTACATCTGATAAACACCTTCAGTAATATGGCAGGATACAAGATTAACTCAAAGAAAATCAGTAGCCCTCATTTATACAAATGACAAATGGTCTGAGAAAGAAATCAGGGAAACAACACACTTCACAATAGCTACAAATAATATATCTTGGGGTAACTCTAATCAAGAAAGTGAAAGACCTGTATGACAATAACTTTAAGTCTTTGAAGAAAGAAATTGAAGAAGATATCAGAAGATGAAAAGGTCTCCCATGCTCATGGATCAGTAGTGTAAGGATTATGTCCTTAATTACGTCACCAGCCTGCGACGGTGCCCCAGCCTAAAAAGCTGACGTGCTCTCTCTGTGCTCTCTCCTTCCATACTTTCTTCCCTCTGTGCGGTCTCTCTGTCTCTCTCTCTGTCTCTCTCTCTCTGTCTCTCTCTCTCTCTCTTTTTCTCCCTCTCTCTCCCAATAAAGCTCTAGAAAGGTAACCATGGCTCGTGATTCTTCCATCACTGATACATCCAGGTTTTCTCTTCTGTCGGCATGTCACCAGCCATGAGCGCCACCGCTTAACCAACAAGTAGGATTAACATAGTAAAAATTGCCATCTTATCAAAAGCAATCTACAGATTCAATGCAATCCTCATCAAAATTCCAACACAATTCTTTACTGACCTTGAAAGAACAATACTCAGTTTCATATGGAAAAACAAAAAATCCAGGAAGCTAAAAAAAATCCTGTACAAAAAGGAACTGCCAAAGGTATCACCACCCTGATTTCAAGTTGTACTACAGAACTAAAGTAATAAAAACCACATGGTATTATCATAAAAACAGACAGATTGATCAATCTAATAAAACTGAAGACTCAGACGTAAATCCACACACCTATGAAGACCTGATTTTTTTTATAAAGAAGCCAGAAATACAATGGAAAAAAGAAACCGTCTTCAACAAATGGTGCTGGCCTAATTGGATGTCTACATGTAGAAGATTGCAAATAGATCCTGCACAAAACTCAAGTCCAAGTGGATCAAAGACTTCAACAGAAAACCAGATACACAGAACCTGATAGAAGAGAATGTGGGGAATAGGCTTGAAAGCATTGGCACAGGAGACCACTTCCAGACCAGAATATCAATAGCATAGACAATAAGATTGACAATTAATGAATAGGACCTCATGAAATTGAAAAGCTTCTGTAAGGCAAAGGACACTGTCAAAAAGACAAAATGGTAGCCTACAGAATGAGAAAAGATTTTCACCAGCTCCACATCTGACAATGGGCTAATATCCAAAATATATAAAAAATTCAATAAACTAGACATAAACAAATCAAATAATCCAATTAAAAAATGGGGTACAGATCTAAACGGAATTCTCAACAGAGAAATCTCAAATAGCAGAGAAATGCTTTAAGAAATGTTCAACATCCTTAGCCATCAGGGAAATGCTCATCAAAATGACTTTGAGATTCTATCTTACACCTGTCAGAATGGTTAAGATCAAAACTACAAGTGATAGCTCATATTGGAGAGGATGTGGAGCAAGGGGAACACTTCTCTACCACTGGTGGAGGTGCAAACTTGTACAGCCATATGGAAATCAATACGGTGGTTTCTCAGAAAACTACCTCAAGATCCAGCTATACCATTCTTGGGCATATATCCAAAGAATGCTCAATCATACTACAAGACACTTGCTCAATTATGTTCACAGCAGCTTTATTCATAATAGCCAGAACCTGGAAACAACATAGATGTCCCTCAACTGAAGAATGGATAAAGAAAATGTGGTACATTTACATAATGGAATATTACTCAGCTATTAAAAAAATGACATCATGAAATTTGTAGACAAATGGGTGGAACTACAAAAAAAATCATCCTGAGTGAGGTAACCCAGACCCAGAAAGACAAACATGGTATGTACTCACTTATAAGTGGGTATTAGCTGTAAGTAAAATATAATCATTCTGTAATCCACAGACCCAGAGAGGCTAAGAAACAAGGATGGCTGGTGAGGCGGGAGAAGGCATGGATCTCTTTGGGGAAAGGGAAATAGAATAGATTTCTCAGGTGAACTGGGTGGGCAGGTAAGGATGGGAACAGGAGGGATCAGGTATGGGGATGGAAGGAGAGAGTACTTGACAACTGGAATTAGGGGGCATTTTGGAGGCGAGATAAAACCTAGTGTAAGGGAAACTTCCTGGAATCTGTGAGGGTGACCCTAGTCAAGCCTCCTAGTAATGGGGATATGGAGCCTGAACTGGTCATCTTCTGTAACCAGGCAAGGCTTCCAGTAGAGGGACTGGGACTTCAACTCCGCCAGAAAACCTTCAACCTACAACCTGTCCTGCCTGCAAGATGTTCTAGGGTAATGGTGGTGAAGAACTTGTGGGAGTGGCCGACTAATGTTTGGTCCGACTTAGGGCCCAGGGCACAAGAGGGAGCCCACCCCCCGACACTGCCGAGGGCCAGGACCCCGAAGCTGGAGAGCCCGGAGATATGGGATAGAACCAGAAAGGACTAAGAAAGAAAAAGTCAATGAGGGCTGGAGAGATGGCTTAGAGGTTAAGAGCACTGGCTGTTCTTCCAGAGGTCCCGAGTTCAATTCCCAGCAACCACATGGTGGCTCACAACCATCTGTAATAAGATCTGGTGCCCTTTTCTGGCCTGCACGCATACATGCAGGCAGAATACTGTATACATAATAAATAAAAAAGAAAATCTTAAAAAAAAGAAAGAAAAAGTCAATGAAATGATTCCTAATGATCCTCTGCTATACTGATAGACTGGAGCCTAGCATAATCATCACTCAGCAACTGATGGGAGCAGATGCAGAGACCCACAGCCAAACATTAGGTGAAGCTCGGGGAATCCTGCGGAAGAGGGGGAGGAAGGATTGTGGGAGCCAGAGGGGTCAAAGACACCACGAGAACCCAGTCCACAGAATCAGAGACTGAGCTGACAGTCAGGGAGCCTGTATGGGTCTGACTTCAGTCCTCTGCTCCTATGTTCCGGTTGTGTAGTTTGGTGTTCCTGTGGGACTCCTAACAGCGGGAGTAGGGCTGCCTCCGGCCCTTCTGCTGCTTTTGGGACCCTTCTCTCCTGCTACTGGGTACCTTGTCCAGTGTCAATATGGGGAGGTGCCTAGTTTATTGCAACTTGATGTTCCCCGTTAGGTTGTCGTCCATGGGAGGAGGTCTGATCTCTTCCGAAGGGAAAAGGAGGAGGAATGGATCTGGGGAAGAGGGCAGGCTGGGGTGGGGAGTGGGGCACTGGGAGGAGAGGAAGGGGGGAAACTACGGATGAGATGTACTATCTGAGAGAAGAATAAATAAATTATTATTATTTATTTTTATTTTTCAAGACAGGGTTTCTCTGTGTAGCCTTGACTGTCCTGGAACTTACTCTGTTGACCAGGCTGGCCTTGAACTCACAGAGATAAATTAATTTTTTTTTTTTTTTTTGGTTTTTCGAGACAGGGTTTCTCTGTGTAGCTTTGCGCCTTTCCTGGAACTCACTTGGTAGCCCAGGCTGGCCTCGAACTCACAGAGATCCGCCTGGCTCTGCCTCCCGAGTGCTGGGATTAAAGGCGTGCGCCACCACCGCCCGGCGATAAATTAATTTTTAAAAGGAGGAAAAAGAAAAAAGAAAAATCATTCACTCCTCCCTTGGACCCACAGCATAAGTGGACGCCAGCCATCTCTGTCTTCTTTTTTTTGCAGGTCTTCTTTTCTTTGGCTGAAGGCACAGCGATGAATTGTTTTCCTTAATCTTTCTTCTTGCCATCTTAGATTCCCAGAACTGCAGAACTTTCCAGGACAGAGCAGCTCAAGATAATTATCCTTGTTGGAGGGGCCACACCCTGGAGCAGAGGTTGTCCTTCAGGAGAACCACCTTACGGCTTTAGGCAATAAAGATGTCTTCACAGCTCTCCCAGGAGTGCCGGGACACAGTGATGGGTGGGGCCCCACCTTAAGCAGCACGGCTTAATTATGCACCCCTCTTACTAACCTCTACTTAAACCTATAGCTTCTGTCAGTACTTGAAGTCAGACTTAGGGTTTTTTTCCTCTTTCCATTGTGGCCACAGTGAATGAGTTTCCTCTCTGCTTTTCACCTTGATGTCTTTTTAATTGAAGTATTGTGGATGGATGATCAAGCCTAGCTCCTTAGAGCTCCCAGAACCCTGGTTTTAACCCTAATAACTCTGGTTACCTTGAGGTGTGAGTCACTGGGCTGCACTGAACTTAACCTGTGCGGTTAAAGTCTTGTATAGGTCTGAGGCTGGTTTAGGGGACAAGTTAGCATTGAATGAAGCTCTGTTTCTCTTTCTCCCTGTCTCTCTCTGGCTCTCTGCCCCTTTCTCTCTCTCTGGTTTCCTGAGATAGCATCAGCCCACTCTGCTCTGAAACTAAAATCATCCCCCTGCCTCAGCCTCCAAGAGTTGGGATTATAGGTATATACACCACGCCTAGTTTTCATTTTGTCTGCTGTGCAGTCCTTGCTGGGCTGAATCTTAGGATTCTGTATCTTCTGTCTGTCCTCATTTAATATTCTAATGATGACCTAATATTTTTTTAGTTTGTTTAAGACATATTTATTTGTAGGTGTTTTGTTTGTGTGAATGACTGTGCACAAGATGTGTGCAATGCTTGTGGAGGACAGAAGAGTGTGCATCAGGTCCCCTGGAACTGGAGTTACAAATGGGTGCTAGCTGTCATGTGGGTGCTAGAAACCAAACCTGGGTCTCTGCAAGGGCAGTAAGTGTTTTTAACTGCTGAGCCATTTCTCCTGCTTCCCATGACCTCAAAACAGAATATTAGCAAACTAGGCTCTTCCTGCCTGCCCCTGTTTGGCAGGGAATACATTTTGAGGATATTCATACATGCATGCATGCATTCACTCATTTTTACAGTGCTGGGAATCAGAGTCAGGACCGAGTATGTTAGGTAAATGCTGTCACTTAACTACACCCCCGAGGCAGGAAGGCAGGGCCAGACTTGCCTACTGTGAGTCATAGGAAGGTTAATTCCAGGATCCAGCAGCCTCAAACCCTGCCCTTTAGAACTGCTCTTGATCATCCCTTTTATTTTGCAATCCTTCTCCAACAAATGAGAAAATCTGACCACAGCTGAGAAATAGAGCCCAGAGAAGATTCCCCTGAAGACACACATAGTCTAAGTGAGAGGATTGATGGCCCTGGGATGTCACAAACCACTTGAAGGCTGATGCCTAAGATTATAACAGGACCATGGGGTAGTGCACATAAGTATAACATTATATAAGCTCAAGATGCCAATCATCTGCACCAGTCAAGGAAAAAGCCGTCTTCTCAGGAAACCTCTCATTTCTCTTTTGTAGTTAAAACCCCTTGGACCCCAAAACAAGAGAGTGCTTGAGCCATGTGCTTGTTTGAGCCCACTTCCACACTGTAGAGTGCACCCTTTTCTTTCTTTCTTTCTTTCTTTCTTTCTTTCTTTCTTTCTTTCTTTCTTTCTCTCTCTCTCTCTCTCTCTCTCTCTCTCTCTCTCTCTCTCTCTCTTTCTTCCTTTCTTTAAAATTATTTATTTATTATGTGTACAGTATTCTGCCTGAATGTATACCTGCATGACAGAAGAGGGCATCAAATCTCATTATAGGTGGTTATGACCCACCATGTGGTTGCTGGGAATTGAACTCAGGACCTCTGGAAGAATAACTAATGCTTTTAACCTCTGAGCCATCTCTCCAGCCCAAGCGCACCTTTTTCTGTATCTACTTACAATAACTCTACACTTTCAATACTACTTTTCTGTGTCTTCTTCAATTCTTTGTGACACAAGGTTAGACCCTAAGTTACCCTTTACACCCCATCTGCCCAAGGACCAAGTAACTTCCTGGAATCTGAGAGTTGTAGTTCTTAGAAAATAATAGTGCCTCATGGGAAAGTACAGTGGCCTATTGGTTTTGTCCACACAAGTCTGCCAACATGTGTCTGGCAGCATTCTGTCTTGGTCAGTATTTAATATTTTAATAAAAGCTTGCTTTAATTTGGTCAAAATGGTAGGACTGGTTTTTCTCTGGCAAATTTCAGGATTAACAACAAAAACCTGAACTTGGTATCATGGAAGACAACTCATAAGACTCCCCTCTGGTGACACCATCAGCTCCTGTGATATTTAATTAATAATTAATTCTGTAGAGAGCAGGAATTTCACTTTATAAATTCAAACACATAAAAAAAACCATATTGTTTATTTATTTAAAGCCAAGTATGCCTTTCCTATACTGAAAATCTAAAGCCTCAGTGTCTTTGGGCAGGTTGTCTCTCAGTAGATTAGCTTCTGGAACACAAACATCGGGATTTTAGGTCAAGGCTAGATGTGTGACCTACCTCAGCTTGTAAATCATCACTCTTCAACTTTTACCAGACAGATGGGCAAAATTACAATGTTACTATAATGTTTATTTAGCTTGCATTTCTCTTTCTATTTACAAGATCATACATTCATGTTTCTATGACCTGGGCTCTTCTTTTGATCCTTTAAGTAATTTCTTAGTTTTTTTCTAAGAACAAAACAAACCAACAAAAACTCCTAGAAAAAAAACATTTTAGGACTGCGGAGGTGGCTCAGTGATTATGTTTGCTGGTGTTCCAGAGGTCTTGAGTCAAGTTCCCAGAACCTACATTGGGTAGCTAGCTCACAACTGCCTGCAACTCCAGTCTACAGGACCCAACACTCTCTTCTGTCATCCGTGAGTACCCACACACGTGTGGCATCCACTCACACACGTACATAAACACACCCACAAATAAATAAAGCCCTAAGCCCTCTTTTGTAAATAGGGGCACTTCATTATTTTTCCTTGTGTATGCTACCTACAAATGTTCTCTTTCAGCTTACCGCACGTGTTCTGACTGTCTATAGCTTGGCAAAGAGTCCTGCCCAGGCTCCTCAGCTCATAGTGCAATCAGAGCATGAGAGGAAAGACGGATTCAGTTTGGTAAGTTACAGCTCTCACGTCTCAGTTAATGCCAGAGCGAGGCACTGCTAACACAGCTGCCGCAGAGCCACAGGCCGCCTGTGCACATCGAAAGTATCTGCTTTTCTTTCTGTGTACTTTTCTCTCACATGTGTAACGAACCAACAAACAAAAAGTGATGGCAGGTGTGAGCGACCCTGCCCAGTGAGCCCCAAACTCCAAATATCCACACGAGACATCTGAGAAACCATTCTTTCCCCCTGATCTCTTATATGTTGTTGTATGTGTTATTCAGTAAGCGGCGCTATTTACTGTGAAAGAAAAGTCCCGAGGTACAACAAAACCCACTGTAAGAGTTTAATAAGAGAAGGAAACAGAAGGGATGTGCCTGTGGGAAATGACCGTGCAGGAAGAGGGAGGAGGGATAAGTGGAACCCACTTTTGTAGGTTCCCCTGCACATGTGCATATGGGCTTATGTAGCTACGCCACCCATGCGCATCGATTACGTGATCACCCAGCGCACGGATTACGGTTTATGTAGGATGTAAGGCCCTGGGATGACTAAGCATCTTGCCAGCACATGCAGTCAAGTAGCTGGGGGAGTGGCTAGGAACTTAACAGTGCGTGCGTGCGTGCATGCGTGCGTGCGTGCGTGCGTGTGCCACAGTATGCATGTAGAGGTGAGAGGACAACTTTCAGGGGTCAGTCCTCTCCTTCCACCTCTGAGGCACAGCCTCTCTGGCTGCTGCTGCTGCGGTGGGTGAGTGCTCCATGCTGGCTCGTCCACGTGTTTCCCAGAGGTTTCCCCGTTTGTCGTCCATGTCATAGTAGGTGTGCTAGGATTATAGATGGGAACCACTGCAATTGGGTTGGGGTCTAAACATAGGTCGTCAGGCTTTTGAAGGAAGTGCTTTTACCCGATGAGCTGTCGCGTCAAGTCACTGTTCAAATAGCTGACTTGCAAGACCAAGTTTGGGGTGTTAGTATTTTAAAAAACAGGAGCCTCTTTCACTGTTCTCTCCATTACAGATGTTAATCACATACCTTCCTTATACTAAACACTGTGTGTGTGTGTGTGTGTGTGTGTGTGTGTGTGTGTGTGTGTGTGCCCGAGTTGGAGGTCAGAGGAAAACTTTCAAGAGTCATTCTCTCCTTCCACCATGGATGTTCTGGAGCTCATTTTCTGACTGAATTCAGGGAGTCAAGCTTGTGTAATCAGGCTTGGCAGCAGGTGCCTTTACCTGCTAAGGCATCTCTCTGCCTCTTTAGGTTAGTCTTTGGAACAAGGTCTCTCCCTTTAATATGTGCTGATTTAGAACACACCACTGTAGACCTGCTGCAGCTCCCAAGTGCTGAGAATATATACAGAAGCCACTGTATTGCACCCGTGCACTTGTGTTCGTGGGACCTACCTCCTAGTGATGAGAGATGTTAAATCAGTCAGAGCATGATTGTACAGGGTGGAGGATAACCCAAAGAAACACAGGCAGTATAAAAAGGGTGCTGTGCATCTGTTGTGTTTTCCCACAGATGTTGAAGTCCCAGGCCCTAGTATGTAGCTAGAGTTTTCCTGCCTGGCCCACGGTTAGGGCAAATCTCTCTCACCTGCCAGTCCCACAGCCGCTTAGACCCGACCAAGTAAACACAGAGACTTATATTGGTTACAAACTGTATGGCCGTGGCAGGCTTCTTGCTAACTGTTCTTACAGCTTAAATTAATCCATTTCCATAAATCTATACCTTGCCACATGGCTCGTGGCTTACCGGCATCTTCACATGCAGCTTGTCATGGTGGCGGCTGGCAGTGTCTCTCTCACCCAGCTTCCTGTTCTCTCAATTCTCCTCTCTGTTAGTCCCGCCTATACTTCCTGCCTGGCCACTGGCCAATCAGTGATTTATTTATTGACCAATCAGCAACACATTTGACATACAGACCATCCCACAGCACTAGTACCTATGACTGTAGTCCTACTTAGAAGCAGAATCTTGCAGATGATCAAGTGGGGATATCATTAGAATCATTTCTAATTCAATATAACTGATATCCTTAGAAAGTGTGGATTTTTTCTTGAAGGATCCATGTAGTTCACTCAAGCTGCTCTCTAACTTACTATACAGCTAAGGATGACTTGAACTTTGGATCCTCTTACCTCTGCTTTCTATGTCGTGAGATTACGATGTGCAAAACAATGACATTCCATTTTAACAGTGGAAACTTGAAACTGGGCAAATGCCCATGATTCAAGCCCTTGGGAGCTGTATGCAGGGATATCTGGAGTTAAAGGTTATCCTTGGCTTTATAGTCTGAGGCCACTCTGAGGTATGTGCAATCTCATCTCAAAACCATTTATTTAAAGTGGAAATTTGT